>NW_027266294.1:1205000-1857500 GCF_022045235.1 Haliotis cracherodii | reverse complement strand
GGCGACGGCAACGGCCGCAACAGCGTTGGGACATCCCATTAGCCAACGTACAGTACTACGACGACTTCGTGCTGCTGGAATCCGAGCGTATCGTCCTTTCCGAGGAATGGTACTGACTGCTCAACATCGGCGCCTTGCGATGGGCGAGGCAGGTTCGACGCTGGCAAGTGAGAAATTGGCGTCGAGAGCTGTGTACTGGTGAAAGTCGGTTTCACTTGTTTCGAAATGACGGCAAAGAACGAGTTTATCGATGCAGAGGGGAACGTTTGGCTCCGGCGTGTATTCGAGAGGTCCATTCATTCGGCGGGGGAGGTGTCATGGTGTGGGGCGGTATTTGTGGAGATCGGAAGACTGATTTGTTGATTATACATGGAAACCTGAACGCTGTGCAGTACAGAGACCAAGTGTTGCAGCCAGTTGTGCTTTCGTTCTTACAAAACCAACAGCAGGGGACATTGTTTCAACACGACAATGCCAGGCCCTTTACTGCAAGACTGACTCGGAACTTTCTAAACCAGCAGAACGTTGACGTTTTTCCCTGGCCTGCCCACTCACCCGATATGAATCCTATTGAACATCTGTGGGACCATCTTGACAGACAGATTAGAGCAGGCCATCAGCCTCCCGTCAACAGACAAGAATTGCAGCAGGCCCTGAGAGACGAGTGGCAATGGATTCCAGTCCACGTCATCAGAAGACTGACGTCATCGATGAGGCGGCGTATCACAGCATGCATTGAGGCAGCTGGAGGTCATACACGCTATTGAAGGCAACTGTATCGACAATGAACTTGCAGTGTGTCTTACAATTTTTGGTGAAATTTCAGACAACTTTTGAAAATGAAATTGCTTACCCCACCATTTTTTACCTTGAGTGTTCATTACCTGTGATTGTACAATTTCATTCAAACTGTGGTTGATCAATCATTTGTTACCTCTCCATAGATTATATTTTAATTCACAACAAAACATCTTCTTGTTTTTTTTTATCGATCATGGAACTCGACCTATACTTTCTTTTGCCGCCCAGTTTAGTTAAGTCTCAATATCTGTGACAAGTCAGTCGGGCAGGGACAAGGTGGGGTGAAATGGGGTTTAACGTCGCGTCCAAGATTATTGCACTTATTTAGAGACTCGCATGCGTGTTTGTGTGTGTTGCTTGTATGACTGATGCCGATTTTATGGTGCTGTCCCACTAAGATGCCTTGCCGTTATTTAACGTGAATACCCAACTCCGAGCCAACCAGACCTTGTTTTAGCTAATTATAAGGACGTTCGATCTTTTAAGGTGTTTTGGTATCGAACCCGGACCTTCCGCTCTCCGGGCGGGCGCTCAGGTCAACCTGGGCTGGAGAGCATCAATAACCGGATAATTTGGTCCCCAGACACTCACTTTTAGGAAGGTCTGGATGAGACAGTTTTTATTTTTTTTTATCGTTGTACACAAATTCAGAGACGAATGGAGGAAATCCGATTATGATTTGTCAGAGTCCGAAATTGACAAGTTCCACCGTGCATGTATGCCTATAAGTCGACTTCCTAGTAAACCAGCCCCTTGAGATACCAAGTAACGAGGGCGGAATGTGGCCATCTGCGTCAGTGGTATTTGTTCTAGAGTAAATTACAACCAGGATATGTAAGTTTGACATTAAATTTGACAAAATAAAAAGAAACCTCAAACGTACATTAAATATACAGACGTCAGAGAGGTGACCCCCTGATGACCCTGTGGGTAACTATATTCACGCAGTAAGGTCAAGTAACAGTTGAAGTTGTTCATGTGTTGGTCGGCTACAATTCAACTTTTAGTATGTATGTGGACATAGCAGTTAACGATTACCTTTGTTCAATATCATCTTCCATATCATCTAAAGAGGCCACCAACGGTCGTACTTGAAAAGTTTAAAGACATTAATTTACATTTATACTGCACATTAGAACACGTGATATATATATATATATATATATAAATATATATATATATATATATACGTAGATCGACAATAACTCTTGGGTGATTTGTATAGTCTCTTACAGATATTAGCGATACACATGTGTCCATTGTATATAGGTTGAACATGCATGTGGTATTTAGACAGAGAGAATTGTATAGAAGTTCGACATATCGGGGCATTCAAGTGAATTGTATAGACAGAGAGTATTGTATAGAAGTTTGACATTTCGATGCATTCAAGTGGTATATAGACAGAAAGTATTGTATATAAGTTTGACATTTCGATGCATTCAAGTGGTATATAGACAGAGAGTATTGTATAGAAGTTCGACATTACGATGCATTCAAGTGGTGTATAGACAGAGAGTATTGTATAGAAGTTCGACATTTCGATGCATTCAAGTGGTGTACAGTTATTTTAATCACCGCGATAACGTCCTGGGGTGGTATCCGGGGAAATGTGAATAAACGGAGAAATTACGAGAAGCGACCACTAGGACGGTTTCTTGAAATGACACATCACGGATGTCAGAAGGGTCACGTTGACGTCTTTTCTGGGAGATTTCGTAATTTGTGTCCGGTTTGACAGTTGACTGTACCCAGACGGTGACACTCCATTCTTTGTTTCTGCAGTTGAGGCCAGTGGCCCATATACCTGAATGATATAATATAGTATAACAGCCATGAGAGATCAGGTTGGTACATGTATAGTATATTACTAATCCTTATATTCTGATTGCTTTCAAGGAGGAAAGAACATTACAGTAAACTACGTTTACAACGAACACCCTTATAACGAACCGACGGATATAACGAATTTTATATTAAAAAACATTAGTGGTCCCTTTGAGTTGGTTATAAGCGTGATGTATTTATTAAAATGTCCTGTTTAGACAGATGTTGCATCATATTCAGGGCTTTGTAGACAAATAATTGGAACTTTTCAATGATAGACGTATTTTGTGAAGACATGGGGTGTCTTAAGAACTGTGAAGAACATCATATATGGTTTACAGGGAGATACTGTTCTCTATGACTCCCATAACCTGGACAAATCATAAGAAAATGAAACTCATTCTTCAGCAGATGTTAATCACATAGGATACATAGGCACTGCCTTTTAATAACTACTCATGAGTTGACACATGTTTAACTCTTTTGTTTAAACTCCATCAGAAACAGTTGGGGATTGTCCACTTCCTGGAAGATGCAAGCAAAACCCAAAGCCGAAACGACACAACAGATTCCTGATCGAAGTAGCCCACGTATCACGATCAGCACAATCCCAGAGAAAGCATGTCGCATGCCTTACGAGTATATCTACTTCTGGTCCTACGTATAATCCTTATCCAAGACTTAATGCACCTCGGTAAAGAGACCCGTGAAGATCCGGGGTAGAATATGTCTTCAGCAACCCATGCTTGCCTTAAGAGGCGACTATGCTTGTCGTAAGAGGCGACTAACGGGATCGCGTGGTCAGGCTCGCTGACTTTGTTGAAGGGCGTCGTGTCCCAATTGAGTGGGTCGATGCTCATGATGTCAGTCACTGTGTCGTCTGGTCCAGACTCGATTATTTGCAGACCGCAGTCATATAGCTGGAATATTTTTGAGTGCGGCTTTAAACAACAAACAAACAAACAAACCTCGGTGAAGAAGAATAATATACTGAACCGCAAAAGGTATCTCGTTTTTGACATAAGTCTGTATCCAAATTTAATCATAATCGACGTTTCAAGGTTTATTTGGGCTGAAGTTTGAACCTAAAGGTATCCTGAACAATGTTATTGCTTTATTAATTAATATTTTTACGAAGTTAGAATTGAACTTCTAAATTAAAATTTTATCACTTAAATTTTATATTTTTTACAATTATTTGCGAACTGTCTGTCCGTTTTTATTATTTCTTAGAAATTTACAAGAGTTTGAAAGGGAAAGGAAATATTACATGTGACTTTGTTCAGAACCGGACGTCATATAGCTGCTCCCATCTGTCTTGGGTGATTGTGTTCTCAGTACGAGCATTCGGTAATGTGGAAAATCAAATCACTTTCAGTATCACTATACTCGAGTCTGTGTTTGACCTATATTCGCCTCAATATTGACAGAACTTGGTTGTATAAGTTAAAGCATCAGACGGATGACTCAGGCTTACTGTCGCCCTGACGTGGTGATGATAATGGGTGTGTTTCTATCTACACTGCGGTATATTCAAGTCGAGATTAACCGCAAACTAATAATGTCTTGATATCCGGGGAGACTGTGGGTTGTGTCAGCAGCCACCCCCTTGAGGCTTTACCTCACTGGTGAATTAGGTAATATGTCGAGGATCTTCATGCCCGTCTTCCGATTGGATCCGCCTTGACCTTGACCCTTCTTTAACGACATTTGATGACGTTATTCAAACGAATAAAAACGAACTGACGTGCAGGAAGCGTGTACTTTATCGTTGTTGTGTAACCACGAATTCCATTTTCTGACAATACACGGCACCTGTCACTATATAGTGTTTGACGATGACGTGTCATGACTGACAACGTGAGACGACAGCGGGTGACTTTGACCTTCGTATACGTGCAACATCCGTGGGTAGGACATAGGTTGTGACGCAGATAATATAGCGACGTCACCCTGAAAGGCCATACCAACTATACTATATGTTGTAATATTATTTGAAACAAAAGAATAAAGATTGTGGTGAGAACAACGGGCGTAAAGACTGCCAACTCATGGCGTGTCATTTACCCACTCGCTATCACACAGACAACATCGGACGGGGTTTTTGCTAGAGACCGATTGTGGTTTTCAGTCATAATTTCATATCATTTCTTTCTCAGGAAAGTCTGGAACTCCGGAGTCTAAGTTGAATATTCAAATATGTTTAGGTGCAATTTCCTGCATATAAACACCGTTACCAGTTGGGAATTCGGGGCAGAATACATCCTAACTCTCAATATATCAGCATTACCATTCTGCATACTTAATGCAAAATAATATGTTGTTCTGATAAATGTTCATCTATTATTTTCTGCTTTTCTTGTACACTTCTTTGTGGAGGAATAAATGGTAATATATGGTTAGTTGTGAGTCACTGTGACATGGTTGGTTGTGTGTCACTGTGACATGGTTGGTTGTGTGTCACTGTGACATGGTTGGTTGTGTGTCACTGTGACATGGTTGGTTGTGTGTCACTGTGACATGGTTGGTTGTGTGTCAGTGTGACCTGGTTGGTTGTGTGTCACTGTGACATGGTTGGTTGTGTGTCACTGTGACATGGTTGGTTGTGTGTCACTGTGACATGGTTGGTTGTGTGTCACTGTGACATGGTTGGTTGTGAGTCACTGTGACATGGTTGGTTGTGAGTCACTGTGACATGGTTGGTTGTGTGTCACTGTGACATGGTTGGTTGTGTGTCAGTGTGACATGGTTGGTTGTGTGTCACTGTGATATGGTTGGTTGTGTGTCACTGTGACATGGTTGGTTGTGTGTCACTGTGACATGGTTGGTTGTGTGTCAGTGTGACATGGTTGGTTGTGTGTCACTGTGACATGGTTGGTTGTGTGTCACTGTGACATGGTTGGTTGTGTGTCACTGTGACATGGTTGGTTGTGAGTCACTGTGACATGGTTGGTTGTGTGTCACTGTGACATGGTTGGTTGTGAGTCACTGTGACATGGTTGGTTGTGTGTCACTGTGATATGGTTGGTTGTGTGTCACTGTGACATGGTTGGTTGTGAGTCACTGTGACATGGTTGGTTGTGTGTCACTGTGACATGGTTGGTTGTGAGTCACTGTGACATGGTTGGTTGTGTGTCACTTTGACATGGTTTGTTGTGTGTCACTGTGACATGGTTGGTTGTGTGTCACTGTGACATGGTTGGTTGTGTGTCACTGTGACATGGTTGGGTGTGTGTCACTGTGACATGGTTGGTTGTGAATCACTGTGACCTGGTTGGTTGTGTGTCACTGTGACATGGTTGGTTGTGTGTCACTGTGACATGGTTGGTTGTGTGTCAGTGTGACATGGTTGGTTGTGTGTCACTGTGATATGGTTGGTTGTGTGTCACTGTGACATGGTTGGTTGTGTGTCACTGTGACATGGTTGGTTGTGTGTCAGTGTGACATGGTTGGTTGTGTGTCACTGTGACATGGTTGGTTGTGTGTCACTGTGACATGGTTGGTTGTGAGTCACTGTGACATGGTTGGTTGTGAGTCACTGTGACATGGTTGGTTGTGTGTCACTGTGACATGGTTGGTTGTGAGTCACTGTGACATGGTTGGTTGTGTGTCACTGTGATATGGTTGGTTGTATGTCACTGTGACATGGTTGGTTGTGAGTCACTGTGACATGGTTGGTTGTGTGTCACTGTGACATGGTTGGTTGTGAGTCACTGTGACATGGTTGGTTGTGTGTCACTTTGACATGGTTTGTTGTGTGTCACTGTGACATGGTTGGTTGTGTGTAACTGTGACATGGTTGGTTGTGTGTCACTGTGACATGGTTGGTTGTGAGTCACTGTGACCTGGTTGGTTGTGTGTCACTGTGACATGGTTGGTTGTGTGTCACTTTGACATGGTTGGTTGTGTGTCACTGTGATATGGTTGGTTGTGTGTCACTGTGACATGGTTGGTTGTGTGTCACTGTGACATGGTTGGTTGTGTGTTGCTGTGACATGGTTGGTTGTGTGTCACTGTGACATGGTTGGTTGTGAGTCACTGTGACCTGGTTGGTTGTGTGTCACTGTGACATGGTTGGTTGTGTGTCACTGTGACATGGTTGGTTGTGTGTTGCTGTGACATGGTTGGTTGTGTGTTACTGTGACATGGTTGGTAGCGTATCACTGTGACCTGGTTGGTTGTGAGTCACTGTGACATGGTTGGTTGTGTGTCACTGTGACCTGGTTGGTTGTGTGTCACTGTGACATGGTTGGTTGTGTGTCACTGTGACATGGTTGGTTGTGTGTCACTGTGACATGGTTGGTTGTGTGTCACTGTAACATGGTTGGTTGTGTGTCACTGTGACATGGTTGGTTATGTGTCACTGTGGCATGGCTGGTTATGTGTCACTGTGATATGGTTGGTTGTGTGTAACTGTGATATGGTTGGTTATGTGTCACTGTGACATGGTTGGTTGTGTGTCACTTTGACATGGTTGGTTGTGAGTCACTGTGACATGGTTGGTTGTGTGTCACTGTGACATGGTTGGTTGTGTGTCACTGTGACCTGGTTGGTTGTGTGTCACTGTGACATGGTTGGTTGTGTGTCAGTGTGACATGGTTGGTTGTGTGTCACTGTGACATGGTTGGTTGTGTGTCAGTGTGACATGGTTGGTTGTGTGCCACTTTGACATGGTTGGTTGTGTGTCACTGTGACAGGGTTGGTTGTGTGACACTGTGACATGGTTGGTTGTGTGTCACTGTGACATGGTTGGTTGTGTGTCACTGTGACATGGTTGGTTATGTGTCACTGTGACATGGTTGGTTATGTGTCAATGAGACATGGTTGGTTAGGTGTCACTGTGACATGGTTGGTTGTGTGTCACTGTAACATGGTTGGTTGTGTGTCACTGTGACATGGTTGGTTATGTGTCACTGTGGCATGGCTGGTTATGTGTCACTGTGATATGGTTGGTTGTGTGTAACTGTGATATGGTTGGTTATGTGTCACTGTGACATGGTTGGTTGTGTGTCACTTTGACATGGTTGGTTGTGAGTCACTGTGACATGGTTGGTTGTGTGTCACTGTGACATGGTTGGTTGTGTGTCACTGTGACCTGGTTGGTTGTGTGTCACTGTGACATGGTTGGTTGTGTGTCAGTGTGACATGGTTGGTTGTGTGTCACTGTGACATGGTTAGTTGTGTGTCAGTGTGACATGGTTGGTTGTGTGCCACTTTGACATGGTTGGTTGTGTGTCACTGTGACAGGGTTGGTTGTGTGACACTGTGACATGGTTGGTTGTGTGTCACTGTGACATGGTTGGTTGTGTGTCACTGTGACATGGTTGGTTATGTGTCACTGTGACATGGTTGGTTATGTGTCAATGAGACATGGTTGGTTAGGTGTCACTGTGACATGGTTGGTTGTGTGTCACTGTGACATGGTTGGTTGTGTGTCACTGTGACATGGTTGGTTATGTGTCACTGTGGCATGGCTGGTTATGTGTCACTGTGACATGGTTGGTTGTGTGTAACTGTGATATGGTTGGTTATGTGTCACTGTGACATGGTTGGTTGTGTGTCACTTTGACATGGTTGGTTGTGAGTCACTGTGACATGGTTGGTTGTGTGTCACTGTGACATAGTTGGTTGTGTGTCACTGTGACATGGTTGGTTGTGTGTCACTGTGACATGGTTGGTTGTGTGTCAGTGTGACATGGTTGGTTGTGTGTCACTGTGACATGGTTAGTTGTGTGTCAGTGTGACATGGTTGGTTATGTGTCACTGTGACATGGTTGGTTATGTGTCAATGAGACATGGTTGGTTAGGTGTCACTGTGACATGGTTGGTTGTGTGTCACTGTGACATGGTTGGTTGTGTGTCACTGTGACATGGTTGGTTATGTGTCACTGTGGCATGGCTGGTTATGTGTCACTGTGACATGGTTGGTTGTGTGTAACTGTGATATGGTTGGTTATGTGTCACTGTGACATGGTTGGTTGTGTGTCACTTTGACATGGTTGGTTGTGAGTCACTGTGACATGGTTGGTTGTGTGTCACTGTGACATAGTTGGTTGTGTGTCACTGTGACAGGGTTGGTTGTGTGTCACTGTGACATGGTTGGTTGTGTGTCACTGTGACATGGTTGGTTGTGTGACACTGTGACATGGTTGGTTGTGCGTCACTGTGACCTGGTTGGTTGTGTGTCACTGTGACATGGCTGGTTATGTGTCACTGTGACATGGTTGGTTATGTGTCACTGAGACATGGTTGGTTAGGTGTCACTGTGACATGGTTGGTTGTGTGTCACTGTGACATGGTTGGTTATGTGTCACTGAGACATGGTTGGTTATGTGTCACTGTGACATGGTTGGTTATGTGTGACTGTGACATGGTTGGTTGTGTGTCACTGTGACATGGTTGGTTGTGTGTCACTGTGACATGGTTGGTTGTGTGTCACTGTGACACGGTTGGTTGTGTGTCACTGTGACATGGTTGGTTGTGTGTCACTGTGATATGGTTGGTTGTGAGTCACTGTGACATGGTTGGTTGTGTGTCACTCTGACATGGTTGGTTGTGTGTTACTGTGATATGGTTGGTTGTGTGTCACTGTGACATGGTTGGTTGTGTGTCACTGTGACATGGTTGGTTATGTGTCACTGTGACATGGCTGGTTGTGTGTCACTGTGACATGGTTGGTTGTGTGTCACTGTGACCTGGTTGGTTGTGTGTCACTGTGACATGGTTGGTTGTGTGTCAGTGTGACATGGTTGGTTGTGTGTCACTGTGACATGGTTGGTTATGTGTCACTGTGACATGGTTGGTAGCGTGTCACTGTGACATGGTTGGTTATGTGTCACTGTGACATGGTTGGTTGTGTGTCACTGTGACATGGTTGGTTGTGTGTCACTGTGACACGGTTGGTTGTGTGTGACTGTGACATGGTTGGTTGTGTGTCACTGTGATATGTGTGGTTGTGTGTCACTGTGACATGGTCGGTTGTGTGTCACTGTGACATGGTTGGTTGTGTGTTACTGTGATATGGTTGGTTGTGTGTAACTGTGATATGGTTGGTTGTGTGTCACTCTGACATGGTTGGTTGTGTGTCACTGTGACATGGCTGGTTATGCGTCACTGTGACATGGTTGGTTGTGTGTCACTGTGACACGGTTGGTTATGTGTCACTGAGACATGGTTGGTTGTGTGTAACTGTGACATGGTTGGTTATGTGTCACTGTGACATGGCTGGTTATGTGTCACTGTGATATGGTTGGTTGTGTGTCACTGTGACATGGTTGGTTGTGTGTCACTGTGACATGGTTGGTTGTGTGACATGGCCTGGCTGACGGTCGCCGAATTCCGACGGCCCAGATCGCTGACCATGCTATTAACCACTGTTACACATAGTTATATGGTAGACTGCGGCATTTACCAATATTTATTCTAATCTAAAGTTAAATTCTTTTTGTCTCCATAAGATGTTATAGCAGTTGTCAGGAGTTCCCAGTTGATGACTAATAGCCAATGTCTGATATAGACATCGGCCCGAAGGCCCGAGGCCGCCAGATTTGTTCTCGGGCTGATAGTTTTAACGTTTAGCAGGTCCTTCCTCTCCTGCAGTCTATTGTAAGCTGTACACGTGGTGAATAAATCACAACACGGACATCGCTTGGTGAAACAGGGTCCGGCTTAAAGGTACTCCGCTTATTAACTATTTCAACACCGCAGGCCGGTACATGGGCCACCCTGTCGCCACGTCAAAATAATATATAGTTTCATAAACCTACCTGTCATATCATTCATTTAATAAATCTATCGCTTGTCACAAAGTCATAACATTCGTATTTTATTTCAATTTATCATATCTTATAAACAGATTTAAGTTATTAACTATTTCCTGCAATGTTATTAAAAAGAAAGTAATCTGGGACACATGCATCGACAGCGGGGCCATGTCAACCATGTCAGAGAGCACCACGAAGACGTATCAAGCAAGTCGTACATAATGTAGTAGAACGTAAGTAATACTCACAATCTACAAACATGTTTCTGAGAATTGACAAACTTGCATCAAACTTACTATTTCCATTTATTCTTGCGATTGTGTAATGTAAGTCAAATCTCATCTCGGCCTTTGTCGCCTCGATTTCTTTAGGCTCGGACACGGGGCTTAATGACAAAATGTATGCACGAGCAATCTTTGTAACATGTCATTACCTAGCACGATATGTCCACGGAGTTCAATATTTAAATATTTCCTACTTGAAACGTTCAATATAACAATATAACCAACGCGTTTCGTCTAAATCTGAAATATATCATACTCGAGGACGGTACCCATTGCTCTAATTTGATTGGCTGTCTGGGGGGCTAGACCAAGGATTAGTTTCGGCTTGGATTCAGTATACTGTGGGTTGTTCAAGTTAAACTGACACTGGGTATCTCAGCCGGCGTGCGCTAGGAAACCAGCAGAAGTCCGAACGAGTAGAAGCAACCAGACCATGTTGTGTTGTAGCTTGAATATCGCCGACCCCTCAATAACAGAGTAGTGGTGTCTACAGAGGTTCCCCGTGTCTTGCTGTAATCATACGACCCCTGGAGGCAGTATCGGGGTCAGCACTGGTGTCACATTGACGGATGATGACATGACGTTGTGAACACACGGGAGTAAATTCGGACAGAAGAATATATTTGTTGTGAGGGTAATACTTTTGCCAACGTTTAAAGACCCCATTCACACCAGACTTTGATCATATTGCTCACAGTCACATCAAAGGACCATGCATTCGTCAACCAGTGCAATCTGTCGTTTCATTTAATCTAAAAATAGATTTTCAAAACACTTTTCAATCATGTCTGGGTGAGTAAACGTCAGTGTTGACAGTGTTTCAACCTAAATATCAAGCTTCGTCAACTTTACTCAAGACTTATCAGATATAATATAACGATGCAAGAGTTACTTTGATGCTTTTTGAGATTGCAAAGAAACAAAATAACTATTTTTCCTAAATGTTTTTTTTAATGTGAGAAAAGTGACGAGTTTGGTAATTTATCAAGATGATACAAACATAGTAAAGTATTTCCATGACAAAACGGACTTTTAGAGTGAGTGAGTGAGTTAGTGAGTGAGTGAGTTGGGTTTAACACCGCTTTTAACAGTATTCCAGTTATATCGCGGGGTGTCAGCTAAATATGGGAGGAAAGCCCAAAGTGATGCAGGTATCAGACGTTTACCACTTCTGTGAAAGCCACGAGCACGGGTATGGTGCTGACAAACCTAGAAACATAATCGGAGCGAACCGGGATTTG
The DNA here is from genome assembly GCF_022045235.1 of Haliotis cracherodii. Classification (NCBI taxonomy): domain Eukaryota; kingdom Metazoa; phylum Mollusca; class Gastropoda; order Lepetellida; family Haliotidae; genus Haliotis; species Haliotis cracherodii. The sequence continues at coordinate 1,845,584 of NW_027266294.1, read as the reverse complement.
AACCCACAATCATAGGTTTCTGGCGTGCCCAAGGGACGCAACTCTGCACAGAAAATCGCGGCGCCTTAGACGACTGGGCCACCCATGCCCCCCGTGCCCCCCGTGCCCCAGGGACCTGTTGAACACCACACAGTGTCATTAAATGCCGGAGTGTCAACATCTCTACTTCTGCATTCCTTCAATGTGTCCTTTCAGTGCAGGTTCTGCTGCCTTTGAAATCCGGTCTTCAATGAAACACGCACATGTTGGCTTTAATGTCGACCACAGACTTCCCTTCCCCCGGGTGTATATAGTCCACGCTGTTTACAGGTTATAACTGGTTTTACATCACATGATCACACTTACATAACGCCGTCAAGCCCGGCGACATCGTCACACGTTGAGACAGCACACGTCAAATAATACGTCATGACGTCATCAGCCTGGACGTTGTCAGATGAACGTTAGTTGAACGTCATGTCTCCCTGTACATATATATATATATTTATTCACGACCATATTTAGCTTGTAAAATCAAGCACATATAATTGTGTTTGTTGTTTAACACCGCAATCAGCAACAATCCAGCATTATGAGGACAGTCCGTAAAAATCTAGAATAAAGTGATTGATATCATGAGCACCAATCCACGCAACTGGGATACGATGACATGCATCAACCAAGTCAGCAAGCCTGAACACCCGATCCCATTTGTCGCCTCTTACGACAAGCATGGGTTGCTGAAGACCACGTGTAACCCGGATGTTCACGGGGTCACCTGTTCTGAGCGTGACGTTTCCAACCCGTGTCTAACAACTGTGTGCGGGTTTGATCAGAATGTCCGATGTCTCACGGTATGTCAATGGATGTGGAAGAAAACCCTACTACGCGGATTCATACAGTTTGCCCATCGCGTTTTCGCTTCATACCTCACTGAACCAAAGACATACACAGTCTATCCCGAAATGAACCTGAGCCGAAGTTACCATATTCTAATCTGACAGCGTGTTCGTAGTGTTCTCGGCTTCCGGTCTAACAATGTGTATGTGGGGTGTTCGGCTTCCGGTCTAACAATGTGTATGTGGGGTGTTCGGCTTCCGGTCTAACAATGTGTATGTGGGGTGTTCGGCTTCCGGTCTAATAATGTGTATGTGGGGTGTACGGCTTCCGGTCTAATAATGTGTATGTGGAGTGTACGGCTTCTGATCTAACAATGTGTATGTGGAGTGTTCAGCTTCCGGTCTAATAAAGTGTATGTGGAGTGTTCGGCTTCCGGTCTAACAATGTGTATGCGGTGTGTTCGGCTTCCGGTCTAAAAAAGCGTATATGGAGTGTTCATGGTGCATGGATGTCAAGTTGAGCTGACCTGCAATACACATATCTTTTTATCACAAGTCTTGTTTACCTGATCATTTACGGTTTACGTAACACATTTATTATCAGTCAGCACAAGGAAAACAATGTACAGTCATCAGAACATATCTATGTACAGTTACCTTGTCCAGGCCTTGTCCTTCTCCTACATATGGCTCAGTTCTTTCAGAGGAAAATAAACCCGATAAACTAAGTCAAGATGCCCCATCACGGTAACCTCGCCGTAGACGGCGGACGTTTACTTCAGTGTGTAGCTGTCTGTAGGTTGAAAGTGAAAGTATTTGTAATTTCGAAGCTGCTTAACTCAAAAAAGTAGGAACGGTTATCAGGGGCAATAATGTGAGTGAGTTAGTGAGTGAGTGAGTGAGTGAGTGACGCGCTTGTTTATCATCACATCCGACATATCACAAGAGACACAACACATTTATGGTCTTGCACACGGGGAATCGAACCCGGGTGTGACGCGGCAAGGCACAGTTTAGAGAGTCTTCGTGAACTACTACTACTACTACTACTACTACTACTACTACTACTACTGCTACTACTACTGCTACTACTACAGCTCCTGCCACTGCTACAACTACTACTACTACTACTACTACTACTGTTACTACTACTGCTATTACTACAGCTCCTGCCACTGCTACAACTACTGCTACTACTACTACGACAACTGCTGCTACTGCTACAACTACTGCTACTACTACTACGACAACTACTGCTATTGCTACAGCTACAACTACAACTACTGCTTAGCTATATACTGCTACTGCTACTACTACTACGACAACTGATGCTACTGCTACAGCTACAACTACTGCGTGGCTATATACTGCTACTGCTACTACTACTACAACTACTATTACTGCTACTACTGCTAAAACTACTTCTACTACTACTATATTTATACACTGGCTCTGATGTCTAGCCTTTGTGGCGTAATACTGCGGTTTTAATGTAGTTTTATCTACAAACATTTGGAGCCTCATCCTCTCCCCAGTCGGAATTAGCCGCCAAGACTCGTGACCTACAGAGTTATTCGGGAGAGGTAGGATGTACTTTATCGCAGCTCGTAAGTCTTCGCCCAACTTTATAGTTACTACTAACAGATCCATAAACTGGGATTTTGTTGTCTCCCTGTGTCCTGGACTGATGGATGGTGATCTTCTCAGTTGTTAGTACAGAATTATTCTTTGGTGAATCCCCACACGTTTGTACTTGGTATTGTCTATGTTACACGGTATACATATATATCTATTCAGAGAGGATGTATACAACCTTTATAGTACAATAGTAGTTCGGAAAGAGCAATCTCTCAAAACCTGATTTTTCAGGATTTTTGAGCATATCGAACCAAGAGTAAGGTGCCGAATGTACCACGCTGATTTATCATCAGCTCAACTCTGACCAGCCCTTCACTGGGAGTTCCAGGCCGACACTGTAAGACAAAGGACCACTTTATCATGTAACTGACGCCCTCTCCTCCGCATCAGCTCTTCATCCTCCCTACTCGCTGTGCTCAGCAATCAAGTTGGCGGATACGTTGGTGCCCAAGCAACATCCACAACGACTTTACATTTCGCAGTCCATGTTAAGCGTTTCAAAGTTCTTATTCGGATGACATACTGAGTTCGTTCGTTCGTTCGTTCATTCGTTCGCTTAAGGACGCTGTCAGCAGTATTCCAGCCATATAACGGCTGTCTGTATCGACAAACCAGTGATTGATATTGTAAGCAACGATCCATGTCGTCGGGGTTCGATTGCACACAATCAACCAGGTCGCCGAGCCTGACCACGAACCCTGTCAGCTTCACCATTAAAATAACACTGTCATCTTGCCCCACCTGTAACACATCATGTTGCTACGGACCGCCTCCGTCGCTGGTGGTGCAACGTCCACCCGGAGAGCGCAAGGTCTGGGGTTCGATCCTCGGCCGGGTCATATCAACGGCGTTAAAACATGGTACTTGTTGTTACCCTGTCTGGCGCTCGGCATTTAGGGGCTGGTCGGTTCGGGGTCAGTATACTGTGTCTGATTTGGGTATACATTCTAATTGTATCTCAGTGAGCTAGCACTGTAAATGGACATCAGTCCGGACTAGTACAATACGTCCTTGTGCAATAATCTTGGAGGCAACGTTAAACCCCATCTCACCTCACCTCACCTCACCTCACCTCACCTCACCTCACCTCACCTCACCTCACCTCACCTGATAGGGGCCTACTCTATCCAGAATCCCCGATGCGTATAGTGTTATTGCAACTAATAGAAGGTCGATCTCAAGTGCACAAAGGTTGGTGTCCCGTGAATGTACCGATTTGTAGTCTAGTTTGGGTTTGCTTCAGAGGAGCCATTTCACTGACACGATATGACAACGTGTCTCTCCCGGCCGTCAGGAAACCAACTGTAGGACGTGACGTACATACATATGTATATTTTGTCTAACAACCGTCATGGGTGACGAGAATGCAGGTTCGTATCTGTCCGAAGTTTAAAAAAAGTGTTGTGTTCGTAAATGTGTTTTTCCGTGCAGATGCCGGCAGGTGGCAATGGAAGTGTATCTGATAGACCCTTAACTCATATAACACCCTGTGTTGAAATATATTACTTTAGCTGCGTTACTGGCGAGGCAGGATAGCCTAGCGGTGTCTTAGCGTTCACTCGTCACGCCGCACGATACATAACAGCATTCACTCATTTCATTGAACATGTTATCAAGTAAGGATTCTGTTGGTCCAGGATCGTAAGACCGATGTGAATAATGCATGATTTCACTGAATACGGCGTAAACCAACATCCACTCGTCACGCTTCATACTGTTTCCTAAATGCGACCGGTTGAACGTTTTCTAAGGCGCCGCTGTTCTCAACGTACAGTGCCGCCTGTCATCAGTGCAAGGACCTGATTGTGGTTCGAAACAAGACTTGACTATCATCCTACGTCATCACCATAGTCATAGGTATTACCCATATTGTAAATATCAAAGGACTACATCGTTTTTCCTCCCACACCAAGCTGACACGATGTGGTATATCTAAGTTACTGTCCAAAGCGACGTTTAACTACACTCACTCACTCACTCAACCACCCACCCACCCATACACTCACTCACTCACTCACGCCACTCACTCAGCCACTCACTCACCCAGCCAGCCACTCACTCACTCACTCACTCACTCACCCACCCACCCACCCACCCACTCACTCACTCACTCACTCACTCACTCACTCTTTAACAAACCAATACCACACACCTGTAACACTGACAATGCACCAGCCACAGTCTGTACTGACAGCGCGTCTATATCACCTATACGCTTCTTGTCCTCGCCAATCTCAATTTCAGTTGACAGCCGAACCTAATGACGCGACCCATGAAAAAGTCGCCAGTACCTTCAGGCGCACCCCGTGAACGCTGGACGCTCAGTCCGTCTTGTGCCCCACAGCCCCTCCCCTACCGTCAGGGTCAGAGCTATAACGACAGACGTCGCTCTTCCTGGTGTGATTGAGACATACATCTGCAGCTGTTGCTAGCGGGGACATTGTGGTGTGTACGGTTGTCAAGTTGGACTATGGACGGTATCAAGTACCTGTCTAATTGAGACGTTGTGACAGTTTCCTGATTGTCAGACAGGTACCGTCACTTTGTACCGCCGTTATTCTGGGACATTGCAAACACAAAGTTTACAGTAATAAGGCAGGGAGTTAAGTTTTATAAGTTTTCATCGATATTTCCAGAGCGGCACACCAGACAGACCTAGTACCATGAAGGGAATCGAACTCTTTCTATGTTGTGACTAGCAAACGCATTGACCACAAAGCTTACCCAACGCCTGTGCACAAATATCAGGTGTTCCCTAACTGCCAGGATCTACAGACGTGGTCCGTTCACTGCTTACGGTATCTTCCAGGATCCGCTAGTGGCGGGGCTGGTCCGATTATGATCCTTGGCTTGTGAACACAGTACTTGTGGGATTCCTTCAAACTGTAAACTTCCACGACCAGTGTCACTTTGGGCGTTCCGGCAACATTCATCCTTGTAAATGGCAAGCGTCTTGTCGTGCTCGGATGTTTTGTGTAGTTAACGACTTCTCCCTGAATAGCTTTGGGCTTCACTTTGAAACTTTCTTTTGGTTTATGTTTTGTTTATAAACAAACAACGACCGATCAGCGACAAACAACACATTCTTACTTCGGCTGCTGGTTACCTCACTTACAACACGCTGACACCTTCGCCCACGTGACGAGAGCGGAAGGTCCGGGGTTCGATCCCCGGCCGAGTCATACCAAAAGACGTTAAAAGATGGTACTTGTTGTGACCCTGTCTGACGCTCGGCATTAATGGGCTAACACAAGGACTGATCGATTCGGAGTCAGTATACTGTGTCTGAGTTGGGTGTTCATGTTAAACTTAGGCATGGTATCTCCGTGGGCTAGCACTATAAATCGGAATAAGTCCGGATTACTACAAGCAGCCACACACACACACACACACACACACACACACACACGTGCATGCACGTCGCTGTATAAGTGCAAAAATCGTGCACCTGACGTTAAACCCTATTTCACCTCACCTCACCTCACCTTGTCCACGTAACACGATACAGAATAATGGCTGACGTGCGTTATAGCGAGGAAGATGCCCCAACCACATTTTATTACACGAATGACACTATTCAGTATCAAGTTCATGGGCGGATACAGCTTTTGAAAATATCATTTAGCATTTATAGGCATTAGATTACGTTGTTATATATGTCATAAAATGGATTGTTATCTATATATCACGCACGTTTCACACCTCTTACAATGTACTGCTTAATATCACATGCATCACTTCTCTTTCCCCGTCCGTGTAAGTCCCCCTGGATAATGCTGACACATAGTTTGTATTCCGGGAAACAGTACAAGCGGATATAACCGTCACTATTGTCACGTGCAGCCTTTGATGTTACATAACAACCGGACGTGTCATAGTGTACCTTTGTCACCGCACACCACTGTAATATACAGCTGGCGGAATAACACGTGACCACCACCATTCGGGTTCACTCGGCTTATTCCGCTAAATACCGTATATCTATTCATAAATCCCGGGCGTTTAGTTTTAGACCCGACCCACACAGAGGCTCGTCCCTTCTTCCTGTAGTTGTGTAGGGGCAGTATATTTATACATTAAAACTGTATTTAAAGTTTAAAAAACATCATACGTAATGCGCAGTGGAAAAAACACTGACTGTTGTTTTAAATGTCCTAAAACTCCGATACGACACCTCTCTGTGTGCAGATGTTTGGATACGACCTTGTTACCTGGAGATGAAACCTTCCAGTCTGTAAAGGCTACTTTCCGAACGTTTCTTGTTTTTATATATAAATGCACTGCAAAAATGTGTTTAGATCCCAAACAGAAAGCTAAAGACTTTTCTTGTCACATGATTTTTGTAATGTTTAGGTGTAACATCTTTTCGGTTGTGGCTAAACTGTTTAGGTTAAAATGTGGGAAAGACCCGTATTTCCCCCTGGAGAATGGGGGTAAGGTCTATCGTAGGTATACTTTCATTTTTAGCTTCCGTTTCCTGCAGACCCGTGAAGATTCCGGGGGAGAACAGGTCTTCAGCAACCCATGCTTGCCGTCAAAGGTGACTACGCTTGTAAAAGGCGACTAACGGGATCGGGTGGTCAGGCTCGCTGACTTGGTTGATGCATGTCATCAATCCAATCTGGGTGGACCGATGCTCATAATATTAATCACTGGATTGTCTGGTCCAGACTCGATTATCTACAGACCGCCGTCATATAGCTGGAATATTGCTGAGTGCGGCGTCAAACAACAAACCAACCAACCAACCGTTTCCTGCACGCTGGAAACACTATGAGTCACACAGCATCAACACATGTATGAACACTTTAAAACCCTGGCCGGCATTCGCATCAGCAGCAGTTTATAGTCCTTCACGCTACCACCTGCGCAACAGAATCAGTTCCTAGTCACCGTTAACCTAGCTTGGTTTATTTGTTGGAATTTTATCCCAAAAAATAAATTTAACCCTTATGCTTCATTTTCTTGGGGAAAGATTGTCTGCCACAAACATTACATATTTGCAAAGTGGTTTTTTTTTAGATAATTTGGTCCAAAGTTCTAATTAAAGAAATACCTGCCTCTGAAACATATATGGTCTTAATACAAAAATCACGGTAAATTTACAACACTCGTACGTGTCAAAACTGATCCTTAAAATGTACATTTATGTCACAATAATGTCATCCACTGTTTCGTATTGATTACGTCCATTTCGATTTGACATTTTCGGATGCTTTAAAAAAGCTAACCGAATGTATACATTTCACAGACAAAAAAGAGAGAAATATGCATGTTTGGGGCACCATTGTCAGGTCACGTGTTGTTTGTATCCTCGGCTGTCAATTTCGACGTCGAGGGTCAAGTGTGTCCCGTGGCCAGGGCGGTCAGTGATAGCACGCCCTCTGGCGAGAAGACGGAAGTGTAAGGCTCTGTTCAGCTTGGCCTTGACCAGCCTTGGCCGATGGAAAATATTCGTGTTTTGCCTTCTTTTGCATGCTACAGTTGTAAATAGAAAGTAACTGCGTGCGTATGGTTTTATGTCGCTTTCAGCAGTGTTCCAGCAATATCACGACGGGAAGGGGGGGGGGGGGGGCACCTATCGTGGGGTACATACACAGAAAGTGGACACTGGCCGATAGCTTCCAGGTAGAAATGGTATGGTTTAACAAGCTACAAAATTACATGTACATAGTTCGTCGTGAGCGGTGAGGTGCGTGAGCCATGAGCTGTGAGCCGTGAAGTGCATGAGCTGTGAGCTGTGAGGTGCGTGAGCTGTGAGCTGTGAGCCGTGAGGTGCGTGAACCGTGAGCCGTGAGCCGTGAGGTGCGTGAGCTGTTAGCTGTGAGCTGTGAGGTGCGTGAGCTGTGAGGTGCGTGAACCGTGAGCCGTGAAGTGCATGAGCTGTGAGCTGTGAGCCGTGAGGTGCGTGAACCGTGAGCTGTGAGCCGTGAGGTGCGTGAGCTGTTAGCTGTGAGCTGTCAGATGCGTGAGCTGTGAGGTGCGTGAACCGTGAGCCGTGAAGTGCGTGAGCTGTTAGCTGTGAGCCGTGAGGTGCGTGAACCGTGAACCGTGAGCCGTGAGGTGCGTGAACCGTGAACCGTGAGCCGTGAGGTGCGTGAGCTGTTAGCTGTGAGCCGTGAGGTGCGTGAGCCGTGAGCCGTGAGGTGCGTGAACCGTGAGCCGTTAGGTGCGTGAACCGTGAACCGTGAGCCGTGAGGTGCGTGAGCTGTTAGCTGTGAGCTGTGAGGTGCGTGAGCCGTGAACTGTGAGCTGTGAGCCGTGAGGTGCGTGAACCGTGAACCGTGAACTGTGATATGTGAGCCATGAGCCGTGAGTTGTTATCTTTGAGCCGTGAGCTGTGACTTATGAGCCATGGGCCGTGAGCTATGAGCCATGAGCTGATGTCTCTGAGCCGTGAGGTGCATGGGCCGTGATCTGTGATCTGTGAGCCGTGTAGTGCGTGAGCCGTGATCTGTGATCTGTTAGCCGTGTAGTGCGTGAGCCGTGAGGTACGTGGGCCGTGAGGTGCGTGGGCCGTGATCTGTGAGCAATGAGCCGTGAGCTGTGAGTCATGAGCTGTGATATGTGAGCCGTGATCTGTGAGCCATGAGCCGTGAGTCGTGAGCTGTGATCTGTGAGTCATGAGCTGTGATCTGTGAGTCGTGAGCTGTGAGTCGTGAGTTGTGAGTCGTGAGCTGTGAGTCGTGATCTGTGAGCCGTGAGCTGTGAGTCGTGAGCTGTGAGACGTGAGCTGTGATCTGTGAGTCTCGAGCCGTGAGCTGTGAGTCGTGAGCTGTAAGTCGTGAGTTGTGAGTCGTGAGCTGTGAGTCGTGATCTGTGAGTCATGAGCTGTGATCTGTGAGTCTCGAGCCGTGAGCTGTGAGACGTGAGCTTCAATATCCACTTTGACGTTTTCCCCATTGTGTTATCGTGAGATCTCGGTCTTATTTAATCCAAACATCAATATGAAATTGTGCATGTAATGCACGTGCAAAATACAGACAACGCATAGATGTATATTTATGGTCCAGGTGACCAAGTATTAATATGTGTATTATGTAATGTGTCTATAATGTAATGTGTTATGGCATATATAAAGTAATGTTACCCATGTAACGTAATATGTGTATAAGACACTATAGACCATAACGTAACGCCACCAACGGATTCCTCCATATAGTCCTTCCTGTCGATATGACAGAGGATACCGCGGGCACTAGGCAGGGCTGGCCTAGGGCGTGGTCGGGACGCAGCCAGGGCTTCCGTATACAATCTATAGGAGGCTTATTGTAAGGTCTGATTGCAGTACATCACCCAGTTGTAATCCCATAAGCCCGGGACATCGGTCCTCATGACGTAGGGGAGACTAAGTGGCCTCATAGAGATTGTTTCTTCAGGGCGGGACACATCCTGACCAACTTACTGTAATGTACGAGATTAAATTATATTAATATATTTCGTCAAAGATATCGGGTGACGTAGTAACGTCACTGGCTTGTCGTCAATATCGATTATATAATAGGAATCGGAGGAATTAATTTCAACATACGACTGTCTGCTGAAAGGTGATTGTCTGTAGTTCCGGCCCATTGCCAGACTACGTAACACTGATGACCCGATGACCTTCAAAATCCCATAACACCACATCCGTAACCTAATTTGCATATCACGTGACCATATGTTTCTCTTCTTTGTTAAAAAACCGCTGATGCTGAAACGTAAACCAGTCTCTGCTAAATGAATTCTTTCTATGTGAATAAAGATTTGTTTATACATTAAACATCGGGATAGCGGATGTACTTCAGCCCGATCGTGGGGAGAACAGGAGCATGGAGTCACACGGGGATTCGACAAACTCCGCAAACTAAGGGAAGCAACTAGGAAATAATTATTCCAAGTTCCATGATAGTTTCTCAAAGAGGTTAGCCGAGTCCTGCCATGGGGACACTCGCCTGTCTCCGGGGGACATCGGGAAGTCATATGGTTCTACATCTTCTTACACGGACTTACAGATTATCTGTGTTCCGCAGCACCAAGGCTCGGGACTTACACCGTTAATTCTCCCGGGACAGATCCTCAGCCATTTCCAAATTTTAATTGGTTATTCGTTACATGAATTCGTGTTTGTCGAAGGGACTGGGTTTCACAGCCGTGCAACATGACATCTTTTGTTTATTCCCGGATCTAGGTCACTGTGACTCATTTTATCTCGGGTGATTATACCAGGAGATGAATCCCGTCAATGGTAATTATACCGGGAGATGAATCACACTAACGGTAATTATACCGGGAGATGAATCACGTCAAGGGTGATTATACAAGGAGTTGAATCACGTCAAGGGTAATGTTACCGGGAGATGAATCACGTCAATGGTGATTATACCGGGAGATGATTCAAGTCAATAGTGATTATACCGGGAGATGAATCACGTCAATGGTAATGTTACCGGGAGATGAATCACGTCAATGGTTATTATACTGGGAGATGAATCACGTCAAGGGTGATTATACCGGGAGATGAATCACATTAACGGTAATTATACAGGGAGATGAATCACGCCAATGGTAATTATACCGGGAGATGAATCACACTAACGGTAATTATACCGGGAGATGAATCACGTCAATGGTGATTATACCGGGAGATGATTCAAGTCAATAGTGATTATACCGGGAGATGAATCACGTCAATGGTAATGTTACCGGGAGATGAATCACGTCAATGGTGATTATACCGGGAGATGATTCAAGTCAATAGTGATTATACCGGGAGATGAATCACGTCAATGGTAATGTTACCGGGAGATGAATCACGTCAATGGTTATTATACTGGGAGATGAATCACGTCAAGGGTAATTATACCTTAAGATGAATCACGTCAGTTGTAATTATTCCGGGAGACGAATCACGTCAGGGATTCAGGAGGCGGAATGTGCCGAGTGGATCCGAGTGAGCACTGCAAGCAGAATTCGAAGTGTTTCTCTCAACTCTACCTTCCAAATATTATCTACACCAACATGTCCATAAGTTTAATATTCTTTTCTCTACAACTAACACAAAGCTCATTATTAGTATCGCTAAATATCTGTATCACAGTAAAGAAGAAAGAACACGTATTTTATCATTGTGACTGTTGCCATAAATATGTCATACATCTTGTACAAAGGGCCTGTGGCCTGTGTAGTCCCGAATAAAGAATGCCATTCAACCAGATACATTATCAACTAGATGTATATCCACCGTTTACAAAGGGATATAGTTTATCAATATCACTTCAAATATCCGAAAAATAATCTTTGGCTGAAAATTTCAGAGATTCTACTCCTATTTAACAAAATTTGGTTTCTTTAATCAGATAACAGCATATACTCACATCTGTTTATAATTACGACAGTCCCATTCAATATTTCTTAGAATCTATAATTAATGTTTCAAATGTACGTTGCAATCAACAAAGCCAACCTTTAGTACCACGTGACGATTGCAAAACAAAGTTATGTCCTTTGAGAGCTAAACAAACATTCTGTGCTGGATGTCTTGTCATATTTCTCGTGTGACAATATTCTGGTGAGTGTTTTGAAAGGCAATTCGTCACACGTCGGCCTTGCTCACTGGTTCACTGACCCAATCCCATCATGCCTTGGGTTGTGGGCCATAAAGGGGAATAATCTTGCATCCATAACTCACACACATCAATCTTCCTTACACGTCTGTCATAGGTACCAGCGCTGCAATAGAGTTTGATGGATAACCTACCAAACGGACACCATGCCCGGTGAATGGAGACGGAACGCTCTATATAACTGTACTAATAAACCATTGCATTGCTTCTTTAAAAATATACGGAATTTGTTGATGGATTATTCTTTTTAAGGATACATACAATTATCTGCATAGGAAATAAATAATTATGTGAATTAAAACTCTTATAAAAAATAAAGAAATTTTTCATCGCATTATTTGGTGAATATTTGCCACGATTAATCATTCAGTGTTCACCAAAGATAGTGATGCAGATAGCGTCCTCTTTGTAAGTCGTTGACTTATCCTTATAGTCTACTTTGTGTGCTGGCGACTAGGTGCCTCACTCTGGCAATGGACCCGTGAAGATCCGGGGTAGAATAGGTCTTCAGCAACCCATGCTTGCTGTAAAAGGCGAGTATGCTTGTCGTAAGAGGCGACTAACGAGATCGGGAGGTCAGGCTCGCTGACTTGGTTAGTGCATGTCATCGTATCCCAATGGCGTAGATCGATGCTCATGATGTCAATAACTGGATTGTCTGGTCAAGACTCGATTATTTACAGACCGCCGTCATATAGCTGGAATATTGCTGAGTGCGGCCTTAAACAACACAAAATAAACACTCTGGCAGTGTGGGTTCGAATCCCGGATGGGACCCAACCCAGAAATGTACGAGAATCTGTATTGAACTGAGAAAGGGTTATCACCAAAATACATTTGTTACATGTGACCACTTTCTAAATGGCATTGTGTGTTTATTGGTATTCTCGTTATTCTGTTTTTTAAAGCAACGCCTCCGACGCCCTTTGATCAAACACGTGACCCATGTACTGGTACGCGGGCTCAATGGTACACAGGTCTGTACACAGGTCTGTACACAAGTCTGTACGCCCACTGTACATCTCACCCTTGTGTGTCAAGGGCGGACTGCATTCTTTTTATTGAAAGGTAGCAGCGGGGCAGACAATTGATGCAAGGGTCCACGTGGAACGTGAGGCGATGTGAAAGATGCACGTTTTCCAGCAGGTGTGTGAAGTTTGTTGCGAATGAATAAGATGCAATAGTTATGAAACATATGTTTATTGCTTGCTGTTTAAAGCCGCACTAATCATCAAACCAGCTATGTGGTGGCGGAATGTAAATAATCGACCAGTTCACAGAGCTCACCGTCCGAGCCTTTAAGTCGCATCTTACGACCATCATTTTTTAACGCCGAATCCCCCCGACGTCATGAAAACAAATAATATTCTCCCCCAAACATTTGTGGTTGCAGTGAGTGTCCTGTGTGGAAGGGTTCACCGTGGACTGCGATGGTGATGCGGGGTCCGGGTGTAGGGCGATCTCTCAAAATGAAGTCCGGAAATTGTACTCTAGGTAAGGCTATTCTACCTTGCCACTGATGCTTGTGAGTCCCCGGCTTCAAGTCTACCAAAAGCGTTATTTCTCGAATTAAGATTTGATATGGCGAGTTACAAAATTCATCCGTTAACTGAATCATTTGTGGATATGACATGTGGCCTAAATCCCATGACTTGCACGTGAAAACTGAGTTTCAGTTTCCCAAGAAAACAAATCATGCCAATGTCAAAGGTCATCGATATTCACTCCATCAACGACCTTATAACCGTTTTGTTACATGTGAAATATTTTTTATTGATTCTGTTTTGTGACAGGAATTTTTAATTTCATACAGTATTGCGACATGGACGACTTTCCATCCTCGACATTTACTTTTGAAAATATCTTTACATTTCTTTTTAGGGAGAGTTTATTTATTTCTTACAATGCAGTGGGTGAGAATGTTTCAACGCCGCTTTGAGCAATATTCCAGCAATATCACGGTGGGGACACCAGAAATGGGCTTCAGTGTGGGGAATCGAACCCGGTCTTTGGCGTGACGAGCGAACGCTTTAACCACTAGGCTACCCGACACAATGCAAAGGATGAAGACAGGATGAAGTGGTGCCACACCGTAATTAGGATGCCAGAGTCGTCATGATTCGAGTATCTCCGTGTATAATGACATGCGGGTACCTGACACACACGACCAAGGCCAGCGTATCTATTATATTGGGATTCATGAGTCAGTATGAAAGAAACAGACGGCATCCTGACATGTACAAGCTCTGGGGGCTTCCCTCTCATTCGTCACACTAAACGTCACAGAGCTGATCTGTGATTCGCCGAGTCAGCGTTATGTGACGGCAGACTCAGAGGGATTGGTGCGGACAGCCGCGGGCGAGGAAATATTAATATATTATTGCTTTTCTGACTCTTTTGATAGCAGCTACATTCTCCCTCTGTGATTGGGACCTTGCTGTCATGGATTCACATCTTAAGTGGGGTGTTATCTGTTTCTTCGCTCTCGGCATGGCTAATAATATCGGACGTGGTATTTGAAGTATTTCTTTATTGTTTGTTTTTTTAAATGTGTATATCCCCATTTGTGGGAAATATATTTACTGTGTTTGCCAGAAGATGATGATATACTCCCAACATCTGCCTCCACGCTTGTATATAGACCTCTGATAGTACCACAGTGAGGTTGAGGTGCACACAGGTGTATCGACTAATTCTGCAGCTGCCAAAACAGTTGATCCTCAATGCAAAATCAAAGTAATAAAATTTGACTAGTAGACCATAAATCAATTACAAGCGTAAACAAAGAAACACAAAGGATAAGTAAAATATATAGTAACTTTCTAACAACAACCCTTCCAAACCCTCCCAATGTGAAAGAAACAAACATGATCTCAGATATTTTCAATATCATCACAGATATTTACAACACAATCACAGATATTTACAATGTCATCACAGATATTTACAACCCAATCACAGATGTAACTAATGTTATATTTGGGATAACACTTTCTTAGTAAAGTACAGATTCTAGTACTTTTTGGGGTTTAGTCCCGTCTGGGATTCGAACCCACACCTGCCAGGGTGAGGCACCTAATCGCCAGCACACAAAGTCAGCGATCTAATCCACTCAGCCACCGAGGCTTCCACTAAAAAAATCACAGATATTTACAACAGAATCACAGATATTAACAAACACTATCATGGATATTTACTTCACAATTACAGATATTTACAACAGAATCACAGATATTAACAAACACTATCATGGATATTTACTTCACAATTACAGGTATTTACAACAGAATCACAGATATTAACAAACACTATCATGGATATTTACTTCACAATTACAGATATTTACAACAGAATCACAGATATTAACAAACACTATCATGGATATTTACTTCACAATTACAGGTATTTACAACAGAATCACAGATATTAACAAACACTATCATGGATATTTACTTCACAATTACAGGTATTTACAACAGAATCACAGATATTAACAAACACTATCATGGATATTTACTTCACAATTACAGATATTTACAACAGAATCACAGATATTAACAAACACTATCATGGATATTTACTTCACAATTACAGATATTTACAACAGAATCACAGATATTAACAATCACTATCATGGACATTTACTGCACAAACACAGAAATATAAAACGCCATCACAGAGATTTACTCCATAACACAGATTTAGAAACTTTTACTTTCGAACCAAGGAAAACACAAACTGAAAACCCGCAACAAGCAATAAGGAACATTTAAAATCTTTATAAATGTATTTCCATATTCATCGAAATGGATACACTTAAACATGGCGCCTTTCAATTCCAAACAATTTCTTTGAAGTAACATCAAAGTCTTCCAACACTCATAAAGTTTCTATGACTGATCGATGTGGAGGTATTTGAACTGTCATAGCCGAAAAACTGACCCAGATTTCCTATAAAGTGACGGATTATTGAACAACACCTCCGCGCTTCACGGCGGCAACTCATCTCACACCACGACACACCTGTGACACAGAACTGATATATTTTTGGCTTCCCAGAACAACAGCTGCGCCGTCTTGTCGGCCACATTCAATTGCATATCATAGTCTTGCATACGACAATCTTGCATACCTCATCACAGTATTGTATTCCACAGTCTTGTATTCCATAGTCTTGTATTTGACAGTCCTGTGTTCCAGAGTCTTGAATTCCAGAGCCTTGTACCCCATTGTCTTGTATTCCACATTCTTGTATACCACAGTATTGTATTCCACAGTCTTGTTTACCACAGTATTGTATTCCACATTCTTGAATACCACAGTATTGTATTCCACAGTCTTGTATACCACAGTATTGTATTCCACAGTCTTGTATACTACAGTATTGTATTCCACAGTCTTGTATACCACGGTCTTGTGTTCCACGGTCGTGTATCCCACAGCATTGTATACCACAGTATTGTATTCCACAGCCTTGTATTCCACAGTCCTGTGTCTAGAGTCTTGTATTCCATAGTCTTGTATACAACAGTCTTGTATACAACATTCTTGTATTGTGACAGTGGAGGTGTCTGCTCGTCAATCGTCGACGCACGGTGTCCGCACTCATGTCTCCCCATGGTCTGTGAAGCTGTTTCCGCAGCAGTAACAAAGCGATCTTGAAGATGCTGTCGCACAATCTGACGATCCTGACGTCGGGTAGTGACTCTTGGACGTCCACTACGTGGTCGGTCATCTGCAGTGTTGGTGGTCTGGTACCGTTGCTGGAGCCTGTATATGGTCCTTACGGGGAAATGCATTGGCTACATGCCGGGCGGTTAGTCCAGATTGTAATCGTCCAAGGGCTTGGTGTCGCTGATTTCTTGTCAATCTTGGCATGTGGTTGCAATTCAATAACGAATGAATCTTACCCGATCTGGGTGGATTTTTATAGGGCAAGAAACGGCGAACGCATTTCAGTTTGCACGGAACTCACGTACATCGGGTTACCATGGCGATTGGATTTATTGTCATCTGCTTTGATTTTTTATCATCAAATTTCATTTTTCCGGAACAAGGTAATGTTAAGTTTTAGAAACTTTGACAAAAAATACCCAGATATTTAAATGACAATTTTCATGTAATGTTACTGGGGGGGGGACGTTTCTTTTGCGGTCAGTATATAATCTGTATATTTCATACGGATGTAACTCACACTACGGATGTAACACTGTATATTTCATACGGATGTAATATTCTGTACCAGGTATAAGGATATAACACTCAGTCCATAACACAGGATACAACACTCTTTATTTTAAATATGGTGAAACGCTCTGAAAAGAAAATACGGATATAACACTCAGTATATTACACCTGGATAAACCAAACTGTGTATTACACATGGATATAACAGTACTGGATATAACATGTTGATTACAATATTGAGTATAACATAAGAATTTAAAACGGTTGAACATGTGGTTATAACAATGTTTGATAAAAAGTGCTAGTACTGTATATAACAAAGTTTTGGAACACTTTACATAACACATGGATATACTATTATGTACAGTAGCTATGGCAATAAGACTTGTAATGTTTATATATACATGAGTGAAGCACTGTCTATACCACATAAACTATTGTCCAAAAATAACTAATTTTTAATTTATTTTGAGTTATAAGTTATTTACTCTATATGAACAGATATTTATACATACCCCACGTGCCAAGCCAAATGTAATCGGTGGGAAAAAGCGGGAAAATTTGACAATTTGTGTAAAAAACGTACACTTTGCAAAAACGATGTCATGTGCCGTAGCACGAAATCCACGTGCAGACCTATTGTTAAAAATGTTGACCCGGCACGTTAGGAACACAACACGAACACAAACGTCTGCATGTTAAAATACGGTTAAAATGAATTTTTGTACACATGATGTTAAAAGATTGCTCTAATGAAATATACCAATATGAATTTTCTGTATGGTTTTGTTTTCTTCCATAACCTTACGAACACTTGGTATCGTTTCTTTTGTCATTAGTTTAGATTGTAACACTCTATACAGCATATATATGTTACACTTTATTCCTCTCCTGTGAAGAGATCACCCGTTTCTTAACAATAAGCTGATATTACACAGTGTTTAATACCAAAGCACGTGCTTATGTACTGCGGGAACAAGTTACACTTACAAATATTGAAAAATTTCAACATCCCTTGGCTTATTCAACGACAAAGCGTGTGGAGGTGCTAGATCACTGTGAGGAGCTTTACAGTTTGGGTGAATCATGTGATACGCTTGTGGAATCCCAGGCTGGCTTTCGCAGGGGCGACTCTACAGCTGACCATATGTGTATATTGCGATCTATCATTCAGCGGTTTCACCGAAGTGGTAAACGTCTGAGACCTGCATCACTTCGGGCTTTCCTCCCACATTAAGCTGACACGCCGTGACTGGAATACTGTTAAAAGCGGCGTTAAACCCTACTCACTCACTCATTCACTATCATTCAGCGATATCTAGATAGAAAGAGAAGTAAAGTGTCTACTTAATATTCATTAACTGTTAGCTTTGATAAAACTTAAGTAGCGGTGTTCAATAAGGGAGGACTGTTGTCTAAAAATGAAAGACGGTATTATGGCGATATGAGATGACAATGTGTTTCTTTGAAATTATTTGGGTGTATCATTCTCTAAAACTTTAAATTGGTCTAACCATGTATGCAATCAGGCCAAACAAATATTGTTTGGTATCTTAAAATCATTCAGGAAAGTAAAACCATTTGATTATAAAGTATTTTCAAGATATTTGATACCAAAGTAGCACTAATATTGTTATATGGAGCTGACATTATATGGAGCTTAAATAAATACAAAGAAATTGAACAGATCCATTTATTAGCATGCAAAGATTTTTTAGGCGTTAAGTCTTCGACACCCGATCATGTCGTAAGAGGCGAGTGCGGTCGATATCCTTTGTACATTTCAGCCTATAAGCGTTGTATTACTTACTGGTGTAAGGTTATATCTCTGCCCAATAGGCGTTACCCATGAACCAGCTAATCTGTTGTATAAAGAAGCTGTAAATGGCAAGATTTATTGGGTATCCAAGGTTAACAATTCCTTACATAAATTTGGTTTCGGCTACGTTTGGGACAACCAATCATTTTCTTATCCAAAACTATTTGTATTTGAATTTGTATCACGATTAAGATATATTCATGAACAAGAATGGCATTCACATATTGCTAGTAGTCCTTAAATGGATACCTATTCTATGTTTAAATTATTGTTTTGTGTTGAACCGTATCTTCTAAATATCAATATTGATAAATGTCGTACTGCCCGCTATCGTTGTAGTTCTCGTACACTCCATATTGAAGTGGGTATATAAATTAAAAGGAAAAAGAAACGATACTAGCGCAAAATTTAGTAATAGTTGATGTTTTATTATTTTAAAAAAAACGGTATTTGAAAATGACAATATCAAGAAGCATGTACTTAAGTCCTGCAGACACGTTTATCATGCTGGGTGCACTGTCCAGTATTCGATCACACCCGCAAAATCGAAGTCGATCTCTTTTAAAGTCCCGTGCTACACACATGGCTCAGTATCGGACGTGACCCCCCCATCCCCCAGTATCGACGAAGGCGCCAACAGGACGTCGAACTGAGTACACGAATCTCCGGACATCCTGATGTGGGATTCTACGCCTTTCTTCCTGCAGGGCAATTGACAGGGCATCCCTTGTCGACGTTTCCGAATCCTGCGTCCAAGTTGGTCCCAGAGGTGCTCTATGGGCGACAGGTCCGGTGATCTGGCTGGCCACAGTAATACGGTCACGACGTTGGCGTTCAGGAAGTCGCTAGTTACTCCAGCTGTGTGAGGGGTGGCGTTGTCCTGCTGAAACAGCGTCCGTGGGTGTCGTTGCAGGAAAGGCAGTACCACAGGCCGCAAAACCTCATCAATGTAACGACGTGCAGTGAGATTGCCGTCGATGATGACCAGATCTGTCTTCTGGTCCCCGGAGACGCAGAAAATAACAAGATTAAAAACCATGCACTTAAAGTTCTGCAGACACGTTCATCATGATTGGGGGGCGGTTGGGTAGCCTAGTGGTTAAAGCGTTCGCTCGTCACGCCGAAAACCCGGGTTCGATTCCCGACATGGGTACAATGTGTGAAGCCCATTTCTGGTGTCCTCCGCCGTGATATTGCTGGAATATTGCTAAAAGCGGCGTAAAACCATACTCACTCACTCACTCATCATGCTGGCTGCACTATCCAGTATTCGATCACACCACAGAATGACACTACCCCCTCCATAAGGCCCCACTTCGTGGACGCAACAACGTGCCTACTCCCACCTACTGGCATCTACTCTCGTCGTTGAAGTGCACTCTTCGTCAGTTTCTCTGCTGCCACTGCTGTACAGTCCTGGCCCATCTCAGTCTGTGACGTCGGTGTAGAAACGTTAACGTCATGCCCTTGAAAGGTCGATAGCACGGAGACCATACGGGCGGGGTCGTCTAGCAGCGGTTCTTCTGCTGACTGGATGTCCAAGGCTGTTTGCGGATGATGACGTCACAGTTAGGAATCTGGACATTAGGTGAAGCACCCGTAAATACCGGTCTTCCTGTGAGCTTGGGTCTTCCACTCCTCGGCCTGTCTGCAGTGCTGTCAGTTTGCCTGTGACAAGTCTGGCGATGGTGTACTTGAAGCAGCCCATGATCCTGGCAACGTGCTCCTGCGTCGTTCCCATTTGCAACATACCGATGACTCTCTCCCTCTGCTCTGCGGTTAGTCGAGACATGTTCGTTGTTGTAAACGGTTTCATGTGATGAGAGAGTACAATCCTGGTCATGTTTTATACCAGAATTTCATACGGGTAACATTGTGCACATTTTGCATTTTTTAGTGATTAAAGTCACTTTTCTCGCAAATCACGCGAAGCACGTGCACATGTTCACAGGGAATAGGTAAGTTGCATTCCAGCTATGTGTTCCTAACTGTTTTCGTGTTGTTTGGCAAAGTTGATGAAAACTGACGAACATTATTTGTTTGCTGGCGTTTCTTTTGCCCCTCAATTTATCACAATGTCCCAAGAGACCAAAGAGTTTGTAACATTTAACGAAAACGAATACCATTTTCTGTTAATTTGTAAAACATAAAACAATCTTAGAAATAATTATATTCCGGGAAAATATTATGTCCATCCTACATTACATAAATTAACGTATTGTTGTCACCATGTCATGTTGAAACTATGAAACTAATTATATATATTCCATGCCATGAATATTAGAAGCCCTTTAATGTCAATTGTGGACCTGACTATCTTAATGTACAATGGGCCGATGGCCTACAGTGCAAAATGAATAAAGAATATCAACTGAGAGGAGCTTATGCACACTCGATGACCGGTCGTACCCAAGTCGCAGACTCAGTTAATGCCTAAACTCAGGACATATAAACTGTTATGTCAGATTTATACACTGGACCCTACACTCACCTACCACGCCATAAGAGATCCGTCCCTGCTTCCTTGAGATGTGGCGCCCTCAAGCTGGAGATCGAACCGCGCCGATACAGTCACCCACCAGTCCCAGCAAACCCAACCTTTTTGTCATTTTTGTTCAGATGGTGTTGAAGATGAACGCTATTTCCTACTTCAATGTTCTTTTTATAATCCTGATATCCGCCGTCGCGAACTCCCGACCTTATCCACCAGTCTGAACATATTGCTCAACGACAATACCCTCGCCCCTTCATGAGATTCAATGTGCTTTACAATGTTCACCCGCAGAAAACTAGTCTACGATTTATAATTCAATTATTTTATTTTTATGCCTTTTTTAATGTTATGTAACTTACATATTTCACTTCTTCCTTCTCCATGGGGCATATTACGCTCAGTTATGTATATACATACTGATGTATTATATGACTTATGTATATGTAATTTTAATGTTTCTATCAAGACTTATTCTTGATTTAACTGTCTCTCATAACCCGTTTGTTTTTTATTGTATTATGCTCTGTTGACTTTTATGTTCTTTATGTACAAATGGTGAGGCAAAGATAAACCACTTTGAATTGAATTAAAAAAAATCATATACCCCAGCTGTTGATACCCATATAGATATAACATTGTATGCAACATGGATATAACACTGTATACAACATAGATATAACAATGTATACAACATAGATATAACAATGTACACAACATGGATATAACATTGTATACAACATAGATATAACACTGTACACAACATGGATATAATATGTATACAACATAGATATAACAATGTATACAACATAGATATAACACTGTACACAACATGGATATAACATTGTATACAACATGGATATAACACTGTATACAACATGGAGATAACACTGTATACAGCATGGATATAACATTGTATACAACATGGATATAACAATGTATGCAACATGGATATAACACTGTATACAACATGGATATAACACTGTATACAACATAGATATAACACTGTACACAACATCGACATAACACTGTATACGACATGGATATACCAATGTATATAACATAGATATAACACTGTATACAACATGGATATAACACTGTACACAACATGGATATAACACTGTATACGACATGGATATACCAATGTATATAACATTGATATAACACTGTATACACCATAGATATAACACTGTACACAACATGGAAATAACAATGTATATGACATGGATATAACACTTGGGCACGCCAGAAACCTATGATTGTGGGTTCGAATCCCGGTTCACCCCGATTATGTTTCTAGGTTTGTCAGCACCAGACCCGTGCTCGTGGGTTTCACCGAAGTGGTAAACGTCTGGGACCTGCATCACTTCGGGCTTTCCTCCCACATTAAGCTGACACGCCGTGATATAACTGGAATACTGTTAAAAGCGGCGTTAAACCCAATTCACTCACTCACTCACTCTTCAATCTTGTTACATGCGTGTCTTCGTTACTGATGATTGGCCTTCAGGATGATAGTATATCCCTCTAAGAAGAGACAGAGAAGAGACTAGAGTTTTGTCAACCATTCACATTGCTGCAAAGAGGTACAGGAAAGGACAGACTAAGAAGTTTGTCACATACGATAGCTCCAATTTAACAATGCGTTTGTGCACGTACGTTTCACACACACGTGACACTGCTCAGGATTAATCTGCATACGGGGTCGGCGTACAGTTGCCGGTAGGAAGTGACGACATGGAGTCGATGGCTTGCGGTATATACAAGTTTACTTTATACAGGTAAATATACACATCAGGAACCATTATGTGGTTTTTGTGTTGGTGCCATGGAACATCTAGCCTAACCCTAACTATAGGCTAAGGGTAAGATCTCTCTCTCTCTCTCTCTCTCTCTCTGTCTCTCTCTCTCTCTCTCTCTCTCTCTCTTTCTCTCTCAAGAATTGGGATTATAAATAACGACAATTAGGTGATTCAGGGCATACATATGTCATGGAACCAGGGTTCTTAGCTTTTGGAATTCAGTGTTCATTCAGACAAAGACTGTCCCAAATCGACTGCTATGAAAAAGGACAGCCACACCAGCGTACACCACGCCCTCTCTGAGTTTGTTCTCATTGACGAAATGATAACTGTTCTCATACACCTTGATTACTTGAGAGAAGTGGCACTTGATTTAAAGGACAAGGACACGGACAAGGACAAGGGTCTGACTGCTAACTTCAAGAACGGTAAGCTGATTACAAGGCCGGGGACTCCTGAACCAGCACAGGACATGGACCTGACCTTCAATATACATCAACTGCAAACAATTCCACATTCCTTTCCGACATCAAACTTTTTACTTCGACTATCGAAGGTTTTGCGACGAAAATCAGTGATTCTGAATTTATTGAATATATAAAAAATGTTCGAAATAATATGCCTAGTCGACAGTATCATTGACAAAGAAGCAGCTATACCAACTCTTTGCTAATGATATATATCGCAAAAGGTCATAGGCTATCTGACGTCGGTAGACTATCCGGCTGTGTAATCTTGTTGGTGAAAAACACAATAACCACATACTGCCAACAAATAGCAACTGACATAGATAACGTTGTATGTTTAAAGATTGATAAGGCATTTTATGACAGTGAAGCTATTTTACTGTTTGGAATTGCTGCCCTCCCTGTCGGCTCAGGGGGGCATGGATGGCCCAGTCGTCTAAGGCGCCGACATTCGCTGTGCAGAATTGCGTCCCTTGGGCACGCCAGAAACCTATGGTTGTGGGTTCGAATCCCGTTTCCCCCCAATTATGTTTCTAGGTTTGTCAGCACCATACCTGTGCTCGTGGGTTTCACCGAAGTGGTAAACGTCTGAGACCTGCATCACTTCGGCCTTTCCTCCCACATTAAGCTGACACGCCGCGATATAACTGGAATACTGTTAAAAGCGGCGTTAAACCCAACTCACTCACTGTCGGCTCAGCATTCCATCTTGCAGCAGATAAGTCCATGGCCGCAGAGACAGTTGACCAGTGGCTGACTGACCACGCTGACCATGACTGTGAGGTCACCATCTGCGGGGACCTGTAGGCGGGGGAAATAATCCACCAGGGACACCTGGCCAACCAGGCCTCGACCCCAGTCTTCCCGAGGAACAGGTAGCTCCTATTAATCACAGACAGTCCCACGATAATGTGGTTAACGCCTTTTGGCGTACAGTACATAAGCTGTTGTATTCCTATGTTTGCATGTTTAATGGTAGATCGTGTGGTGATGTGGAATGGACGTACTCCTATATATCTCAATGAACAAGGGTGAAGTTGACGTACATAGTTACGTATTGTTAATCGTATTAAGCTTTGGATGATTTGTTTGTACGCTCCTGGTTTAAGAGGGGAATTGTTAGGAACTCTTAAAGCCATCTATATCTCGGTCAAAGAATGTGTAAGATGCAGCGATGGTGTGTGCCGTGAATATTTTAACTGTCCTATTGGTTTAAAGCAAGGTTGTGTATTAAGCCCTCTTTTATTCCCCTATCTTTATCAAAGAATTATCCATGGACATTGTAGACAACTGTAAATATGGGATACTCTTATTCCCCGCTGTACTTGAAAACTTGTCGTTGATGTTTGCAGATGATGTTATACTTGGATCTGATGTAGTATCTGGGTTACAGAAACAACTTAATATTTCAGAATCGTATGAGGGTGTATGGGGTTTAAAAGTAAATCTAGACAAGACTAATATTGTGTATTTAAAAGCGATGGACGTCTGTCGAGATATGAAACATGGTTTCATGAAGTTGAAAAGGTGTTAACGGTTGAATTATACAGATATCTTGGGATATTTTTCTCATCTGCAGGTAAAATGAATAAATGTATTCTCGATTTATCATCAAGACGTAAACGAGCTTTAATGGAAGTCATCCATCATTTGTATAAACTCGGTACGGTGTACCCATCTATATTTGTTGAGATATTCGAACCCAAATACAGAATATTCTATGACATAACTCTGACAGCATCAGAACCACACTGGGAGACCCAGCACTCGCTGCAGCAGTTCCACGTCACTATATCTCCATCAGCATCAGAACCACACTGGGAGACCCAGCACTCGCTGCAGCAGTTCCACGTCACTATATCTCCATCAGCATCAGAACCACACTGGGAGACCCAGCACTCGCTGCAGCAGTTCCACGTCACTATATCTCCATCAGCATCAGAACCACACTGGGAGACCCAGCACTCGCTGCAGCAGTTCCAGGTAACTATCTCCATCAGCATCAGAACCACACTGGGAGACGCAGCACTCGCTGCAGCAGTTCCACGTCACTATCTCCATCAGGACAATCTCTTCAAACGCAGCATTCATGACAGCACTGGAAACCAATCTTTATAAAATTGGTTTTTTTCCAGAATCTAATTGTGGCTCACTGCATGTTCCTTGTGTTGGCAAAAACCGATCAGCAGGACAGAGAGTGAATATATGTTTGATGGTACATAGACAATAGTTTATTTTTTTTTTATGGACGAGTGAACGTGTTAAACACAATTCTATTTGTATTCCACTTTGAAAATCAGAGCGATTCTCAGCAAATGACTACAAAACGCCAGGTTATTAGTACTCTTGATGCTTACCTAACACAAGCAATGTGATTGGGATACTAGTATATCTTGATACAGTCGCACCTGTCATCTTCATACGCCGTCATACCCTGCCAGGGGCACTCGCGATCGCGTATAAGACGGGAGATTGATCAATCCCGCTTTGATGGGTGTAAGACAGCTCATCTACTGCAGCTACTCTTTCACTGTTGTCGCCTGAAACACCTTTGTGAACCCGGTCCTTTTCATCACAGATAGAGACACGTGACCAAACGCCGCATTTTACACCATTGAAACACACGCAAATACATTGGAAAAGGCATACTATGACCGGTGTTTACTTGATAATTAACTATCTATTATTCTGAGGGTGTTGGATGTCGGGGACAGGATGATTGGTATGTTATAGAAACATACTTATTTTCTTAAAATAAACATATTTGTTCCTAATATAAGTATAGTCATTAGATACATAAGAGTCCAACTATACCCCCCGTGCACATACGTGTAAACGTGTATGGGAGTGGTCCTGCACGCTAAGCTTGTTTAAAGTTTCACGACATACCGACAACCTTCACATGATACTCCAACTTCTTTCGAGCTGTCTTCTGTTCGCATCATGGGCCTATGGCCAACAGTGCACTTCAATAAAAGGCCTTCACTAAGAAGCCATTGTGATATTTAAACATGATAGCAAGTCAATGCAGTGCGTGGATGACGTCTGGGTTAACAAATACTCAGCGTACACGGGAAACTTCAAGAGTCTGTGGTAAAGTGAATCTCCCCGCCATATCTTACAAATTACCTTTTTACGTCACTGACGTGACTGATGCACACTATTGCTGGCAATATAACCAAACCTATACCATTTACTTATGACGGAACATTTAGAGGCGTATGAAACATAGGATAGTTCTAAACAATGTCATACTCCATTCCACGGGTGGTGAAACATGTGTCGTCTATGAGCAACATTTACGATTATTTCACACGTTAGAAAATACATCAAAACGGTGGCCATATTTGCACCTCTGTCGTATATGTTCATAGTGACTTGAATACTTTTTTATTTCATGACCTGCGTAATAACTGTAAAATTGACTGAGAAATTATACGCACATTTCAAACGTTGGTCATGTTGGCCTCGGATGACACGTTGATTTCCTAACATGCATACATTTGGGAAACACTGTATTTCGTGTGGTGAGGTGTGTGAATGGAAGTGACAAAATGAGGTTATTGACCTCTGTTAGCTACGTTACAGATATAGGGGCAGTGTGACAGATATTGGGGTAATATAATATATTTATAGAGAACACTACACTCATTATCGTTAGATACTATATTTAAAAAACGACAGAAAGTCGGTCAGATGCCATAGAAAGTACACAATTGAAAATGGCATGTAACAGAATGAGTGTACTGTTGTCTATACATGTGTATATCTAACGAGAATGTGGTGTTTTGTTTATCACTCACGTTAAATAATTATGTATCAAATGTGAATAAATAACAAGTTTCGTTCGTTATACAGACCAAACCGAAACCGGTTGCAAATCTGAGTGCGCATGTATATTGATATATGCCCATACATGGGCATTGTTGGCATTTCTGTGCTTACGCATTGACAAAATATTCCTGCTTTTTGTGTGTTGTGTTTGGTCGCTTCTACAGTGAATCTCGGACGTGAGTCTGTCACTGACACAACGGGTATCCCCGCAGTGAAATCAAAATCATTCCTTGATTTGCCAGCTGAATTTATTCAGTACCACTTTGCAAGAAGGAAATCAGGGTGCTCGCCCCAGACGTCCATGTTGAGTGTACGACCCTATTCTGAAGTGAAGACCAACAAATTCGAGTCGGTGGCAGCTTCAAACAAAAGAGCAAGGTCACCATCAGAATAAGAAAAGACAACCGTGAACTACACACAGCGTTTTACGCTGGAGATCAATACGGAATGCTTTTGTTCACATATCGGAAATTTTGGGCCACAAATCAGAAGGAACACTTCCACGAAGTCCGTATGATTTTTTATCGGAACTGTTCATTTTGAGTGATCTGATCGTGCAGTCTTTCTTGTTCATTCAGAAACACTTTAGGAAATAGTGCCGTAACATACACTTTGAGGGTGACACTGACGGCAAAGCCGGCGCATCCAACGTCACTGACGGCACAGCCCGAGCATCCAACGTCATTGACGGCGCATTCAGCGTCATTGACGGCGCATTAAGCGTCACTGACGGCGCATTCAGCGTCACTGACGGCACAGCCGGGATATCCGACGTCAATGACGACACAGACGGCGCATCCAACGTCACTGACTGGCGTTCAAACTGACTTCATTTTACCTAACTTATCATTTTTCATTAAATCAAATGGAACGTCGCGAAAATGGTCGGGTGCATCACGATCAATGGCACCATGATATATCTGTTGTCTCACATGGCAAATGGATATAGCTCGATTATATGAAGCGTAGCCATTCGATACGTGTGACGATCTTGTTTGGTTTAATAAAGTGTAATCTCGAAATAGTCTGGTTGTTGAAAAGGAAAGTTCCAGAACGACCTCTCATGTGTGACCTCACTGAAGTCACGGTTATTCAGTGAGAATGAACTAGACCGGGTCAGCCTTGACACACGTGTAACGTGCGGATTTAATATCTTACAACCTGTGTCTTCACAAGTGGATACAAAAGGGGCAATACTACAGATATAGGGGCAACACTACAGATATGGGGGCAATACTACAGATATAGGGGCAACACTACGGGTATAGGGGCATACTACCGATATAGGGGCAATACTACAAATATAGGGCAATACTACAAAATAGGGGCAATACTACAGATATGGGGCAAGTCTACAGATATGGGACAATACTACAGATATTGGGGCAATACTACAGATGTGGGACAATACTACAGATATTGGGGCAACACTACTACAGATATAGGGGCAATACTACAGATATAGGGGCAACACTACAGATATGGGGCAATACTAAAAATATGGGGGCAATACTAAAAATATGGGGGCAATACTACAGATATAGGGGCAATACTACAGATATGGGGCAATACTACAGATATGGGGGCAATACTACAGATATGGGGCAATACTACAGATATGGGGGCAATACTACAGATATAGGCCAATGACACAGATATAGGGGCAATAGTACAGATATAGGGCAATACTACAGAAATGGGCATAACACTACATATATGGTGGCAATACTACAAATATGGGGGCAATACTAAAAATATGGGGGCAATACTACAAATATGGGGGCAATACTACAAATATGGGGGCAATACTACAGATATAGGGGCAATACTACAGATATGGGGCAATACTACAGATATGGGGGCAATACTACAGATATAGGGGCAATACTACAGATATGGGACAATACTACAGATATAGGGCAATACTACAGATATAGGGGCAATATTATAAGGGTAACGTTATTTCTCAGGGAATTATCATTTGCAAAAGCCAGGGGTCTTTGACACCCTGGATGCCACAAGGACATATAAATATATTTCCCTCCTCATCAACCCTCACTTTGAAGTCGAATAAAATTTAACATACATCACGCACACAAAAACAAAACGCGGTTGAGAATTCTAAGTCAACTTCCATGTTCTCTGCTATCACCCGTTGTCACATTGATGTCCAGGGCTCCGCCAGGTGTGCGATGGTAACAGGTGATTTAAAAAATACGTTTTTTGTCCACAAGCAGAGGTTTGGAATTTAACAAAGACTGGATGATGTACCATAACCTTTTTGAATTTTAGGATATGTATATGTATGTGTTCATGTGTGTGTATGTGTGTATATATATATATGTGTGTGTGTATATATATATATATATATATATATATATATATATATATATATATATATATATACATGTATGTGTTCATGCCTATATTATGGTATGCCCATGTGTTAGTGTCTACATATCCGTATCATTCAATTGGAACCACTGACTTGAGATTTGAGATCTCTCTTTGAGAATATAATGTGTGTGTGTATGAGAGTGCTTGTGGCGTCCCTGTGTGAAAGCGTGTAAAAGGTGTTTGTATGAGAAGTGTGAATGGCTGTTGTCTTTATGATAAAAAAGGGGACTCCATCATGTGATACATATATATTATGTATTAAATCATTTATTATCGCTAGTAATATCAATCTCACATTACAAATGATGTACAAACAGTCAATGTATTAATATGCACTATATCATGTACAATGTATCCTGAACCCTGAATAAAAAAAGTATTACAAAAAAAAAAAAATGTTGGTGTCACAGGAACTTTTGTTGTTGAGTATAGATGGGACCCGTGAAGAACCAGGGTAGAACAGGTCTTCAGGAACCCATACTTGCTGTAAAAGGCAACTAAGCTTGTCGTAAGAGGCGACTAACGGGATCGGGTGGTCAGCCTCGCAGACTTGGTTGATGCATGTCATCGATCCCAATGTCGATGCTCATGACATCAATCACTGGATTGTCTTGTCCAGGCTCGATTATTTACAAACCGCCGTCGTATAGCTGGAATATTGCTGAGTGCGGCGTTAAAACAACAAACAAACAAGAAAAAGATGGTTATATAGGAACTGAGGTGTGAACGATTGAATGTACAAATGGAAGTCCGTTCAAAAGCAGTACAAGCTACGATGTCATGAAACAAACAAAAACATAATTATTTATGCATCAAAGCGATATTTAATATTCCCGTACAACTCACTGTCCTGTATGTGGAAGATGACTGAGTGAGTTGGCGCCGATTTGAAAAGTATCTCGGCGCGTTTCAGCTTGAAATGGGGAGAAATCCCCTAGTGATGCAGGTCTCAGATGTTTACCACTTTGGTGAAACCCACGAGCACGGGTATGGTGCTGACAAACCTAAAAATATAATCAGGGTGAACCGGGATTCGAACCTATCATTATAGAAATCTGGCAAGCTTCCCGGGATGGGATCCATTAGGCTCATGGTATGTACGAGAATCGCTTTTCTCCTACAGACGATGAGGGCTTTGCTGTTTCTTGTGGACAAGCGTTCGATATCCTATTGGGGGCTGTGTCAAAAGCTTGCATGTACTTTCCAAACATAATTACTTGGTTAGGTTAGTGACTGTTGTTTTATTATTTATTTTTAAGAAGATTCCATACGGCTCTCAGTTAAGATTCTCGTTTAAAGGAGCCTCTTTTGCTTTAAGCGCCTGGCTTTGAAGATACTTTCTCTTAAAACGAAAGTAGATTCAACACAATTGTCTGTTTCATTGTGCGTTTTTGACGTTACTGGCTACTTGTGTTTTCCCCTTGTGGTATTACGACGATGTTCGGGATCAATAACTCCGGCTCCCCGAGTTAAGTCAGTCGAAGTCCACATGATCACTATATACGCTCAAAAATGACGTGGAGTCTTTGAGACAGTCCCTTTGGACCTAACGTGTCTTGTGACAAATCCATTAAGTTGATGTAGGATTAGCGTGTAGAAATACATGCTCGGGTTGTGATTAGATACACATTAACTAGGAATCACGATTTATCTGGGACTGAGTCATGGAGGACGGAGAAAAGGAGAACTAACAGCTTTGCTCACGTTATCATGTGTTCTGAATTCTGTGAACTGGGAGAAAGGACGGAAAGGAAAACGTCGCACTCGAATATCACTGCGTCCATTTTTATTTTGCAATTTCAAAATTATACGCCAATATTACCTCATTTAAAACAGAACTTCCCCCTAAACAATGGAATTCGTGAAAATGCATATTTGCAAAATCAGAAGGTAACAACTCGATAACTTCAAATCAACGTACGAGAGTGTAAAGTCAGATACCTGTTTGTTTGTTTGTTACCTTGTAGCTTAACGCTGCATAAAGTTATATGACTGTAAGACCTTTAGACCAGACAATTCAGTGATTATATGGTAGGTTATAGTTTGTTTGTTTGTTGTTTAACGCCGCACGCAGCATTATTCCAGCTATATGACGGCGGTCTGTGAAAAATCGAATCTGAACCAGACAATCCAGTGATTGAAATCGTGAGCATCGATCCACCCAATTGGGATACGATGACATGCACCAACCAAGTCAGCATACCTGACCACCCAATCCCGTCAGTCGCCTCTTACGACAAGTATGCGTTGCTGAAGATCGACTCTAACCCGGGTCTTCACAGGGGCACATGTACAGATACTGTGAGACGTCATGGCCAAATGTCACACCAGTGTCCCTCCCCACCAATCCCCGAACACGGGGAAATCAGTCGAACAGACGTGACGGTGTCTATAGAGCTGCGTAATCAGATAGAGAGCCTAGTTAAGACTGTAAAATCTGACATTAATAAAGCTTACACAGTGTACAGCATCACATATTGGTCTGTACAAGCTGCTGCGTTAACCAAATAGTGTTGTACATTAGCTGCCTGGTCGTAGTCGGTATAATCACCTTAAACAAGTTACTGTCTGGTGGAGGACGCTCAACCCAGCTGAACCTTTCCTCGTCCTCTCTCGCCTTCACGTCAAGGACAGGGCAACTCATTTGTGCTGCTGTAATTAGAGTCCTGGTTGTAATAATCTGAAGGTATTATCTGTTTATTAAATATAGCGACACTGCCGATGATGTGAGGTCATGTTCGCGCGACCAGCGGGACTACATCTAATCACTTATATCGACAGTAGCGGCTGACCTTGCCCAGAGGAACACGACCAAGCGAACTGTTGACCGTCAGTACGTGGCATGATGTCATCAACCAAGCGGAGATATACAGAACTAATCTTGGGGAATTCCTCAATGTCTGAAAATAACGTCAAATAGTGATGATTATACAGTTACTTTTCTTTCTTTCTTTGTTGTTTAACGCCGAACTTTGGACCTGAAAATCCAGTGATTATCATCATGAGCAATGACAAACGAAATTGGGATACGATGACATGCGCCAACCAAGTCAGCGAGCCTGACCACACGATCCCGTTAGTCGCCTATTACGGCAAACATGGGTTGCTGAAGAACGGACTTTCACGGGTCACAATTACGTATAGACAGATCATGAAAGTGACCAGTCATTGAAATAGAACGTCATTTACAACAAATAATGACCTACTCATCAACGGAAATCACTAAACTTCACACTGTCGTGTATTGCGTCAGACATCAACCGCGTCGACCCAATCCCTGGTACCAGCATCTCATCTCGCCCCAGTTTGACACAGAACGTTCATGTTAATCTATGTTCAGCATCAAGCGGGTGTGGTTTTCATAACAAGTCCAACTTTACTGACTGAAATGTCTATTTCAGGTGAATGAAGCTTTTTTTTACGTTTGTAGCCCCAAGGGACGTAACTTCGAATGGAATTTGGGGGACGGATGACGTCACGATAAAAGCACACGTTAATATAGTCTCGCTTTAAATAATTTTTGTGTTTATGTTGTCATCATTTATGTATCTGTCAAAGTAAAGGTTGAAGTTGTATTTGTTACCGTTCATCAGCTGAAGACAATGCATCCCGTGAGCGATTAATGGAATTTGCTAACGCGAGGCACTGAAGTTGATGTACGTCAAGATGTAACACTTCATTCCTTAAATGACACATGCTTATTGTAGAGGAAATGTAATAAACTTAAGCGCATAGATGCAGATCAGATCAAACGCCGTGATTGATGACTTGTTTATGACATTTCATACCAAGGTTTGCCGACTTTTTAGAAACGAACGTACAGTAAAGTACGGTTATAACGAACTCAAAGGGACTACTTATTTTAGTTCGTTATAACCGTAGTTCATTATAAGCATATATTCGGCATAACTACCGCGAATAGTCGGGACCAAAAAAAGTAAGTTCGTTATATCCTTCAGTTCGTTATATCCGTCAGTTCGTTATAACCGTGTTCGTTATAACCATACTTTACTGTACTTGTAAACACGAACATTATTCAACTACACGTCAGCTTAAGGTGGAGTCCAAATGGAAGCAGAGACACCGTCGCGTTGTGGTGCTGACAAACCAAGGAACATATGGATCCTGTCACATCGAAGGGACGTAACTCTACGGTTAATTATACCACTAGGCTATCTGCTTCTTCATCAACCGATAAGAACGTAAAGTTGTCACCTCGGCTGCGTTAGTCTTTTTTCTTTGTGAGGAGAGTCTGGTCCAACTGGGGCCCACTTTCTGATTGCTTGTTGTTTTACGCCAAACTCAGCAATATACCAACTATATGACGGCGATCTGTATATAATCAAGTCTGGACCAGACAATCCAGAGATTAAGAGCATGAGCATCGATCCACGTAATTTTGATACGATGACATGCATCACCCAAGTCACCGAGACTGACCACCCGATCCCGTCACACGCCTCTGAGAGAAACATAGTCGCCTTTTACAGCAAGTAACTGGTCGCTAAGTTCCCGATGTATTACTGCAAGTGTAGAAGTGATATATTCTTTGAATCATTCATTTAACTGAATGCCATCTGTACCCGACTTGTATGCCGGCTGAATGAATTGAGTTTAACGTCGCTTAACCAATGTGGCTGTATGTCGGAGGCTCAAGCCGAGACGTGAATCACTTTGGTAAACCCACGAGTACTAGATTGGTGCTGACGTAAAATCACAATCGTTGCGAATCTTGGATCCGAACCCAGGATCAACAGCGTGCTTAGACCCACACCCGCCCGTCCCCCCTTTACATAAAGTTTCATACCCCCAGCCACCCGTTTCTCCTATACAGTAAGCCTCACACCCCCAGCCACCCGTCTCTCCTTTAGAGTAAGCTTCACACCCCAGCCACCCGTCTCCCCTTTACAGCAAGCCTCATACCCCAGCCACCCGTCTCCCCTTTACAGAAAGCCTCATACCCAGCCACCGTCTCTCCTTTACAGTAAGCCTCATACCCCAGCCACCCGTCTCTCCTTTACAGAAAGCCTCATACCCCCAGCCACCCGTCTCTCCTTTACAGAAAGCCTCATACCCCCAGCCTCCCGTCTCCCCTTTACAGTAAGCCTCACACCCCCAGCCTCCCGTCTCCCCTTTACAGTAAGCCTCACACCCCCAGCCTCCCGTCTCCCCTTTACAGTAAGCCTCACACCCCCAGCCTCCCGTCTCTCCTTTACAGTAAGCCTCAAACCCCCAGCCTCCCGTCTCCCCTTTACAGTAAGCCTCATACCCCAGCCACCCGTCTCTCCTTTACAGTAGGTCTCATACCCCCAGCCTCCCGTCTCCCCTTTACAGTAAGCCTCACACCCCCAGCCTCCCGTCTCCCCTTTACAGTAAGCCTCACACCCCCAGCCTCCCGTCTCCCCTTTACAGTAAGCCTCACACCCCCAGCAACCCGTCTCTCCTTTACAGTAAGCCTCACACCCCCACCCTCCCGTCTCCCCTTTACAGTAAGCCTCATACCCCCAGCAACCCGTCTCTCCTTTACAGTAAGCCTCACACCCTCAGCAACCCGTCTCTCCTTTACAGTAAGCCTCACACCCCCAGCAACCCGTCTCTCCTTTACAGTAAGCCTCATACCCCCAGCCTCCCGTCTCCCCTTTACAATAAGCCTCACACCCCCAGCAACCCGTCTCTCCTTTACAGAAAGCCTCATACCCCCAGCAACCCGTCTCTCCTTTACAGTAAGCCTCACACCCCCAGCAACCCGTCTCTCCTTTACAGTAAGCCTCATACCCCCAGCCACACGTCTCTCCTTTACAGTAAGCCTCACACCTCCAGCCTCCCGTCTCTCCTTTACAATAAGCCTCACACCCCCAGCCTCCCGTCTCCCCTTTACAGAAAGCCTCATACCCCCAGCAACCCGTCTCTCCTTTACAGAAAGCCTCATACCCCCAGCCTCCCGTCTCCCCTTTACAGAAAGCCTCATACCCCCAGCCTCCCGTCCCCCCTTTACAGAAAGCCTCATACCCAGCCACCCGTCTCCCCTTTACAGTAAGCCTCATACCCAGCCTCCCGTCTCCCCTTTAAAGAAAGCCTCATACCCCCAGCCACCCGTCCCCCCTTTACAGTAAGCCTCATACCCAGCCACCCGTCCCCCCTTTACAGAAAGCCTCATACCCAGCCACCCGTCTCCCCTTTACAGAAAGCCTCATACCCCCATCCGCCCGTCTCTCCTTTACAGAAAGCCTCATACCCCCAGCCTCCCCTTTACAGAAAGTCTCATACCCCCAGCCTCCCGTCTCCCCTTTATAGAAAGCCTCATACCCCCAGCCACCCGTTTCATCTTTACAGTAAGCCTTAGACCACAGCACCACCGTGCCCGCTTTACAGTGACGAGCTCACTGGTGCCTTAGACCACTGGGCCACCGTGCCCGCTTTACAGTGACGAGTTCACTGATGCCTTAGACCACTTGACCACCGTGCCCGCTTTACAGTGACGTGTTCACTGATGCCTTAGACCACTTGACCACCGTGCCCGCTTTACAGTGACGTGTTCACTGATGCCTTAGACCACTGGACCACCGTGCCCGCTTTACAGTGACGAGTTCACTGATGCCTTTAGACCACTGGACCACCGTGCCTGCTTTACGGTGACGTGTTCACTGATGCCTTAGACCACTGGGCCACGTGCCAGCTTTACAGTGACGAGTTCACTGATGCCTTAGACCACTGGACCACCGTGCCCGCTTTACAGTGACGTGTTCACTGATGCCTTAGACAAACTTTGGTTCAATCAATCTTTATTTCAAGTACTGAAAAGGCCATAGGCCTATAGTACATATATACATACAGTAGCAATGGGTGCAATAGGAATTACATATATCGTAACAAAATATCACATCTATAATGCAGAGGATCTGATGTTCATTGCATGATATATATACATTGAAAGATATTTTGTGACTGTTTCATTTTGGGATGACATGAGGATATAAAATTTGTCTATTCTAGGATTCAGATAAAAATAGTTATGTATGTATTCTTTTCTGATATTTGCATACAATGGATAGACTAGGAAAAACTGGTATTCATCTTCTATCTCTTGGCAAGTACAATATTTACACAATCTGTTTTCCCTTGGTATCGCTAAATGTCTACCTTTTTCTATTAGAAGGTCATGAGAACCACATCTGAAACGGGATAGTGCTGTTCGGAATTTCTTAACATTTATATCCAAAAGATATTTTTCGGTCAGAATGAATGATTTAAAACAGGTGTAATGCTTTAACTTATTATGTAAGTTTAGTGAAGAGTACCACTTTTGAAAATACATATCTTTTAGCCTTTGTCTTAAATTATATATGAAACGATCTGGTACTGTTACATGTTGCTCTCTCCAAATGTACTCATACCCGCAAGATTGGAGTATCTTTTTGACACCCGAGGCCCAGTTATATTTACCTCTGCTATCGTAAAGAATCATCATGTTATAGCATTTCTTTGGGAATCTGGTATTTGGCATTTTAAGCAATTTTATCCAATATTTTATTACTTTTATGTAACTGAATATATACATTGGGTATCTCCCACATTCCCCGTAAACTGTAACATTTGGAGTGTTGGAATTTACTCCTAAAAATCTTTTATACGCAAATAGATGTACCTTCTCTATTGTATCATAGTTCTCTAGGCCCCAGACCTCAGCACCATAGAGTAAAATAGGACTGATCTTAGTGTCTAAAATCTTAGAGAATGTTTCAAAGCTAATATTTCCAAGGGGTTTTAGGTTTTGTAAAATGCCAATTAAAATCTTTTTGGCTTGTAGTGCGGCTTTGTTGCAATGCAGTGACCAAGTAAGTCGATTTGTAAAATGTACCCCCAAATATTTGTAACTTCTTACAACCTCAAGTTTTTCACCTTTATATAGCCATTTTTCTCGTTTTGATAATTTCCCTCCATTTTTGAAAACTACAACCATTGTCTTATCGATATTGACCTTCAATTTCCATTTGTTACAATAATACTCAAGTTCATTTATTAACTTTTGAAGTCCAGGTACTGTGCTCGAGAACATAACTATATCATCAGCAAAAAGGAGTAGGAAAAGTTTAATAGTTTCTGGATGGAGTTGGATACCCTCGTTACAATTTTCATATATTTGTATCGAAAGTTCATTTATGAAAAATGAAAACAGGAATGGACTTAGAATACATCCTTGTCGAACCCCAACATTACAGTAGAAGGAATCAGATAAGGTGTTATTGTTTCGATCACAGACTTTCACATTGTGATATATGCAACATAGTAATTTACCAATTTTACTACTAATACCTTGAGATTTGCAAAGGGACCACAACATGTTTCTGTTAATTGAGTCAAACGCCTTAGCAAAATCAACAAATATAGCATACATTTTTTCTCCTTTTCGTGCTAAATATCTCTGTACAAGAGTCTGCAATACAAATACATTATCAATTGTAGAGTATCCATGTCTGAAACCGGCTTGTGCTTCATCTATCTTATTAAAGGAATCTGTCCAAAATACTAAACGTTTGTGTATAATACTGGTAAAAATCTTACTGAAAACACTCAAAAGAGTTATACCCCTATAGTTATTGGTGACATTAGTTGATCCCTGTTTGTGCAAAGGAATTACTATCCCCAGAGTCCACTGTTCTGGAAAATAAGTCTTTTCAAGCATAACGTTAAAAAGAATTTCAAGGTAGGGGAGGAGAATATCGGAAGAATATTTAAAAAATTCAGGAATCAAATTATCTTCACCAGCTGCTTTATTGCTTTTTAAGTTTGCAATGCTTTCTGAAATTTCATTTCTTGTTATAGGTGAATCAAGAATATCTGAAGTTAACTGACAAAAAGAGTTATCAAATACATTCCATTCGTCGATATCAAAACATCTTTCCTCGTTCTCTGTAGAAGTTGAAAACAGATCCCTGAAATAGTTAAACCAATCATCAATTGGAATATTGTTTTGAGTATAACGATTAGTGTCTAGCCCTTTAAGAGTGGCCCAAAATTGTTTAGAATCGCGCATACAACGTTCAAGTTTTTCCTGTTTCTCTTTGAAAAAAATCGTTTTCTTTTCTCTGCATACACTATTATATTTATTTCTAATATAATTATACTCATATAATGAGTTATTATCCTTTTTTCTCCTAAAATTGTTTAAATATTTACATCTTTCCTTTTTGAGTAGCTCACATTCACGGTCAAACCACTGTTGACTAGATGTGTTAGAAGTACACACTCTTTTCATGTCGCTTGCTGCCGTGCACAAGGCCTCTGACATGTATCTAACACTTTCGTCTATATTGTGTAACACTTCGTCAACAGCCTTTTCTAATAAAGAGTAGCATTCACTGCTCAACAAGTTATACATAAATTGGTCAGCTTTATCATTGACCCAAACGAATTTGGAAGCCTTCTTATTACCATGAGCTTGCACGGGTTTAGTCTGCACAGAAGTATATAAGCTCGCCATGACAGGAAGATGACAGGATTCCGTGCGTGATACAATGGTGAAATTACAGCATACGTCAAACAACCCAGATGAACAGATTATGTAATCTATGACGCTAGCACCTTGATGGCCAATAAACGTATAGTCTCCAACTTCTGAGTCTGACCCACATCTTCCATTCAAGATATGTATATTTAAGATACTGCATAAATTTATCAAACTTTTTCCAAAGTTGTTTAACACATAATCTGCTGACGCTCGTGCCATGTTAAAATGGTCGAGTAGAAAACTATACACGGAAGAATTATCATTTTCTAAATATTCATGAATATCATCTTCTACAAAATCCGGCTCAGTACCTGTGCGTGCATTGAAATCTCCACCTAACATAATATAATAGTTGCCGCAGTGAGAAAGAACATCTAGTAGCTCCTCCTGCAACAATAGCACACCGTTACTACAATCAGGTGATAACGCACTGTACCAGCGTGACGATTCTGGGTGAATATACACACATGAGTACACTACATCCTTATCTATATTAAACATGGTTTTGTCTAATAACACAAATATTCCACTTTTACGGATTTTTGTCCATTTCACAAAATTCTCATACCTTTTTCTTATAAGAAGTACTATTCCACCTGAAAGGCGGCCGAAGTCAGATATTTTTTCTCCATGTTTTGTTATAACCTTAAAATCTGGAAATATGGATAGTAAGTCAATATCTTTGGACCAGGATTCTGTCAATCCAATGATGTCGCATTTACATATAAAAGCTTACAAAGTCACGATCCTGTAATTTAGCCATCAGCCCTGATACATTCCAAAATAAAAATTGTACATCCTTGTTGATAGTTCTGTGGGGTACACTTGTTTGAAGCACCCGTAAATTGTCATGGCCCTGGCTCATGCATGTCACATCCCGGATTGTGCTGTCTGTAGTCCCTGCTGTCTCAACTGATAGGGTAGTACACAGGTCCAGTTCAAGGTCCCGTCCTCTGTTTTTGAACATTTTGAATCTTTCAAAATTGAACAGTAACAAAATATTGACGTGGTACGTCAAATGTGCGCTGTGGATATAAGGTTGCAAGGTACTAATACTGACATCGCAACCATGTGACAACGATCTTGGGAGTCGAACCCGTTCTAGTCACTAACGGCGGGGCATTCGTACAGACTCACAGCCATCGTTAGAAAGACTGACATTAACACAAAAGTTCCTTTCTCGTCATATGACCTATTTTATTTATGAAATATATCACTATAACTTGCCTTAAACAAACACCCGGCAACACATCAATAATAACCCGGGTTATCTCTCTGCATCAGCACCTGGAGATAACGTGTGACCCAGATGTCTCCAGATGAGATGGATCTGTACCCGCCTCAACCTGGGTGGCTGGGACCTGAGGTGTGAATCAGACAGAATACTTGAACCGTCGCCAAGATTGGGTGTAACTCCGTACATTGCCACAAATGCAAGTAGAAATATTTGAAGTGAAAAAGCCATGAGAAACACATTCTTCTGTGTCACCAGCTCATATTGTCATGACTTACTGAAGGTTCTGGTGTATAAGGATGTGTTGGTATTTAAAGGGGCACTACACTGGTGATACGTCTGACATGCGACCCGTGAAGTTTCGGAGTAAAATAGGTCTTCAGCAACCCGTGCTTGTCGTGAGAGCCGACTAACGGGATCGTGTGGTCAGGCTCGCTGACTTGATTTATGCGTGTCATCGATCCCAATTGCATGGATCGATACTCATGACAGTAATCACTGGATTGTCTTGTCCAGACTCGATTATTTACAGACCACCGTTATATAGCTGGAATATTGCTGAGTGCGGCGTTAAAAAACAAATCAGAATGCGCGTATGATTTCAGGTTCTTCGTCAAAGAATCTCTCAGAAATCATTTTTGATTTTACATATGTCTTGCATCTAAAAATATACCCAAGACACAGTTAAATGTGTTCAATCATACTGTATAATTCCGCACGTCCCGATGTGCTTTAAATTGCATCTGAAATATTTATGATATATGGGGAAATATATGTGAACCATTACGCAACGAGTTGACAATTGTTTTACGTATGCTCGTTTGCGCTAACGCGGAACCCGGTCGCAAAAAATGGTCAAGAGCGGGGCACGAGTTTCTATTTGGCTTGTCCCGGAATAACACGAGTTGGTCCAGAATGCACTCCAGCTTCTAAATATAGTCACTTCCTGACGACTGATCACTGCCCAAGCACAATGTAACGAGCGTCTACCGAATCCCAACAAAAACAATCTAACACAGCTAAAATAACTGTTAAACCAGAAAACACACTGCCATATAACAACTGTCAACCTGAACTTGACCCTCGCTCTCGGTGAAGCAGCGATTTCCTGTGTGAGGGAGGGAGGTTTTACGCCGCATTTAGCAATATTCCCGCAACATCTCAACGGCAAAAGTAATGTGAAATGGGTTTATTGTCGCGA
Organism: Haliotis cracherodii; assembly: GCF_022045235.1. Lineage (NCBI taxonomy): Eukaryota > Metazoa > Mollusca > Gastropoda > Lepetellida > Haliotidae > Haliotis > Haliotis cracherodii. The sequence continues at coordinate 1,803,583 of NW_027266294.1, read as the reverse complement.
TCAAACTTATATCTTGACGTGCATGTACATGTGTGTTTGTTTGTATGTGTGTGTGTCTGCTTGTACTAGTCCGGGCTAGGGGCGGTCGGGTAGCCTTGTGGTTAAAGACCCAGGTTCTATCCCTGACATGGGTACAATGTGTGAAGCCCATTTCTGGTGTCCCCCGCGGTGATATTGCTAATACGGCGTAAAACAATACTCACTAACTGGCTCACATTATTCTTGCCTAGTGTCTCAAACACTGCGGTGAATCAAACACTGAGATGAATCAAACACTGAGGTGAATCAAACAATGAAGTGAATCAAACACTGTGGTGAATCAAGCACTGAGATGAATCAAACACTGAGGTGAATGAAGCACTGAGGTGAATCAAACACAGAGGTGAATCAAACAATGAGGTGAATCAAACACTGAGATGAATCAAACACTGAGATGAATCAAACACTGAGGTGAATCAAACACTGAGATGATTCAAACACTGAGGTAAATCGAACACTGAGATGAATCACACACTGAGGTGAATCAAACACTGAGATGAATCAAACGCTGAAGTGAATCAAACGCTGAGATGAATCAAACAATGAGGTGAATCAAACACTGAGGTGAATCAAACACTGAGGTGATTCAAACACTGAGATGAATCAAACACTGAGATGAATCAAACAATGAGATGAATCAAACAATGAGGTGAATCAAACACTGAGATGAATCAAACACTTAGGGGAATTAAACACTGAGATGAATCAAACAATTAGGTGAATCAAACACAGAGGTGAATCAAACACTGAGGTGAATGAAACACTGAGGTAAATCAAACACTGAGGTGAATCAAACACTGAGATGAATCAAACACAGAGGTGAATCAAACAATGAGGTGAAATGAACACAAGATTAATCAAACACTGAGGTGAATCAAACACTGAGGTGAATCAAACACTGAGGTGAATCAAACACTGAGATGAATCAAACACTGAGGCGAATCAAACACTGAGATGAATCAAACACTGAGGTGAATCAAACACTGAGATGAATCAAACACAGAGGTGAATCAAACACTGAGGTGAATCAAACACTGAGATGAATCAAACACTGAGGTGAATCAAACACTGAGATGAATCAAACACTGAGGTGAATCAAACACTGAGATGAATCAAACACTGAGGTGAATCAAACGCCGAGGTGAATCAAACACTAAGGTGAATCAAACACTGAGGTGAATTGAACACTGAGATTAATCAAACACTGAGGTGAATCAAACACTGAGATGAATCAAACACTGAGGTGAATCAAACACTGAGGTGAATCAAACACTGAGGTGAATTGAGCACTGAGATTAATCAAACACTGAGATGAATCAAACACTGAGAAGAATCAAACACTGAGGTGAATCAAACACTGAGATGAATCAAACACTGAGGTGAATCAAACATTGAGATGAAACCAAGCAAACACTTGACAAATTGTACCCACGCAGAGGATAGGTGGGCGTGACCGACGAACGCTGCGTCCACCAGGATACCGAACTCCACCTAGCCACGCGGTAAAACATAATGCAAAACATTCTAGCTATAGGACAAATGCACCTGTAATATAAAGATATGTTGTTTTTCAAGTTGCAGTGAAAACTTCAATTTTAATTTACACGGACGTTTCACAAAAGATAGGAGCGCTTCGCGTAAGTGTACTTACAATAAAAACGCTGCACAAACACATATTTAAAATGTTATAAAAATATGTCCTACCATAAAATCACTGTCACTGCGTGTACACTCACTATATATACTAGTCGACTTATCAATCATTGATGCGGGTTTACGTTTCTTCAGCATTGCAATAATCCTAGCATGGTAAGTTGCAAAAAGGTACACGCGTGTCAATAGTGCTTCAACTATACTCGAGAGGTACACGCGTGTCAATAGTGCTTCAACTATACTTGAGAGGTGCACGCGTGTGTCAATAGTGCTTCAACTATACTCGAGAGGTACACGCGTGTTTCAATAGTGCTTCAACTATACTTGAGAGGTACACGCGTGTGTCAATAGTGCCTCGAATATACTTGAGAGGTGCACGCGTGTGTCAATAGTGCTTCAACCATACTTGAGAGGTACACGCGTGTGTCAATAGTGCTTCAACTATACTTGAGAGGTAAACGCGTGTGTCTATAGTGCTTCAAGTATACTTGAGAGGTACACGCGTGTGTCAATACTGCTTCAAGTATACTTCAGAGGTACACACGTGTCAATAGTGCTTCAACTATACTTGAGAGGTACGCATGTGTCAATAGTGCTTCAACTATACTTCAGGGGTACACGCGTGTCAATAATGCTTCAAGTATACTTGAGAGGTACATGCGTGTGTCAATAGTGCTTCAAGTATACTTGAGAGGTACACGCGTGTGTCAATAGTGCTTCGAGTATACTTGAGAGGTACACGCGTGTCAATAGTGCTTCAACTATACTTGAGAGGTACATGCGTGTGTCAATAGTGCTTCAAGTATACTTGAGAGGTACACGCGTGTCAATAGTGCTTCAAGTATACTTGAGAGGTACACGCGTGTGTCAATAGGGCTTCAAGTATACTTGAGAGGTACACGCGTGTGTCAATAGTGCTTCAACTATACTTGAGAGGTGCACGTGTGTGTCAATAGTGCTTCAACTATACTTGAGAGGTACACGCTTGTCAATAGTGCTTCAAGTATACTTGAGAGGTACATGTGCGTGTCAATAGTGCTTCAACTATACTTGAGAGGTGCACGCGTGTGTCAATAGTGCTTCAACTATACTTGAGAGGTACACGCGTGTGTCAATAGTGCTTCAAGTATACTTGAGAAGTGTGAATAGAGTTACACGCCGCTTTTACCAATATTCCAGCAACACTGCAGCGGGGACACCGGAAAAGGTGCTTCGAATATTTAACCAATATTTGGAATGGAATCCGGGCCTTCTGCGTGACGAACTAACGCCTAATAACTAATATGCTATCCCACCTTCTGGAAATAATACAATAGCAATCGGCAGTGTTTTACAGACATTTCATGTAGCTGCACCACGTGTATACAGTTTGTTTGTTTGTTGTTTAACGCCGCACTCAGCAATATGCCAGCTATATGACGGCGGTCTATATATAATCGAGTCTGGACCAGACAATCCAGTGATTGATGTCATGAACATCGATCCACGCAATTGGGATACGATGACATGCATCAACCAAGTCAGCGAGCCTGACCTCCCGATCACGTTAGTCGCCTCTTACGACAAGCATAGTTGCTTGTTACGGTAAGCATGGGTTGCTGAAGACCTATTCTACCCCGGATACTATCTTACTGTTGCGTTCATGAAGAAATGACAAACATCGGATCCTGGCAATCTAGGGGCCACAACTTAACACAGAACTGTATCGCTTTCTCTTACAGATCAGTACACACACACGCGCGCGCATGCATAAGTGCAATAATATGACCGCATTTCACCTCACCTACTAACAGACATCCTTAATGTGGACGTCTGACACGTGACAACATGTACGACAGGTCCTGGCGTATTAATGCTTGCAAATTTCAAACTGTACTTCCGTGTGTCTGTTGAAGGGAGCCGGTGTGGAACGGCAGTCCGCCATCAATAGTACACCGCATCACTCACGTGCAGCAACCACGCCATCGACTGCTGACCACAAGGATATGTTCTAGGACAAAACGTCACTCAATAAGATTCATCAAGATTATTTGACACCAAGTTTATTTATTTTTCAAGACAATCAAGCTGGTATTTTTTCTCTGAGGAAACGAACAAAACCCAGACATCGCTATCACGTGATCGGTATCGCCTCGCTCCACTTGTACGCATCTCTGTGTGACATCAGCACTTGAGGTGATATACACACCCACTTGCACAGCCAGATTTACAATCAACAAGTCCAAAGGGGCAGGATTCCCGATAGCTCCGCACCCACTGCATGTCTGACAGAGATTTGAGGGTCTGTTGTCCTTCCCCGAGATGTCTAACGGGTCTTTAAAAAGCTGGCTGGTGCCTGGTTTGAATAGGTCCCAGCAGCCCATGCTGGTCGTAAGTGGCGGGTAAACTGATTGGTGGTCTCGTGACTTGGTTGATAGGGTGTCATCGTACCCTGACGGTGTTGGTGTTCATAATATCAATCACTGGTTTGTCTGGTCCAGATTGTTTACAGGTTGCCACGGTAATGGTGGAAACTTGATGAAATCCATCATAAATAAAAAATTAAAAACACATTTATTTTACTTTATCCCAAACCTAATGATATCCATCACTGGATTGTCTGGTCCAGATTTGATTATTTTACCGACTTCACTGATAGTGGGTAGAGTTAGTGAGTGAGTTAGCCGAGTGGGTGAATGAGTAGAAAGCGAGTTAACGGTGTGAGTGAGTTAGTTAAGAGAGTGGATGATTTCGTCAAGAGAGTGAGTCAGTTAAGAGAGTGAGTGAGTGAGTGTATTAATGGCGTGAGTTAGTTAAGAGGGTGGATGATTTCGTCAAGAGAGTGAGTCAGTTAAGAGAGTGAGTGAGTGAGTGAGTGAGTGAGTGTATTAATGGCGTGAGTTCGGTAGTTAAGTGAGTGGGCGGGCAAGGCAGTTTCAGTGCATTGTAAACACCAGCAGGGCTCCAACAACCTGTTTCCTGGCAGCCGACCAGCAGACAAAATTGACAAGACAACGACAAACAACATAATCATGTAAATATTTTGGTTTTTCATCCTGTAAAATAACAAATCTTGACAAGTATCACAGGCATCTAGTGTCCAAACCCAAAACGGACAAAACCATCCAATTTTATTTGTTTCGTTTTAGGTGGCGTCATGCCACATTTTGTCTTAAACACAAAAATCACATTAGTTGCGAATCCAGGAAAAAGCCAGCATCAATGTCGTCATCCCCCTCATCAGCTCCAGTGTTTGGCCCCTGTGATGGAGTAAACACAAGTGAGTCGGCATCACCTGCAACACATCTCTCACTGGCTTCAACATCAATGTACACGTCGGAGTCTTCATAGCACCCAGAGGTCCTGCTATTTGATAAAGGGGCTTTCAAAATTCCCTCCGACCTGGAGTGATATTTATCCTCGCTGGCTGACCCCGATTCCCTACTCTGGTGTCGTGACGACCTCGAGGTCTTACACAATCCGGCCTGTGAATCACTAGGTAACCCTGTTATAGAACCAGCACAACAACCACGTGCTCTAGTGGCCCTGAAAAGGTCGTTTCCTTGTGCTCTCTTGTCAGTGTCTGAGTCATTCTGTCCTGATTTCGAAATATAAAAAGGCCGAAGGGGTCTAACTGGACCTGTTGCCCCTTTGCCACTAGAGGGCGCTGGAGGGGACAGATCGAGAGAGTTCGCACAGTCTGACAAGTCTTGCTTCAAGGCAGTATGTTTTGTGGCTAGATAGTGATCATTAAGACTTTGTAGGGACCTGCCTCGTAATGATGTAGGCTTCAAGCCATTTCTCCCATGTTCCAATAAACAACGCACGTCCTGAGTCTCGCTATCATCTCCCGGGGGGATGGATACTGAAGGCGATGTTTTGCATTCTTCGTTTTCCGGCTCCAGGCACCAAGCTGTAACATTCCCGTCTAGTCTCCCAGCGACTGATTTGGCTCGGGGCTGTCTTCTCAATCTCTTTTGAAACATTTCATCACAGGGCCCCGTGCCGTGTTTTGTCAACACATCCTCACTTACCCAATGTTTGTGTTTAGGAAGGGGACTGATTACATAATCAGTATCTAATGAGTCAGCAAAACACAACCTTTGCCTAGATTTCCACGAGTGCGTGTCACTGTGATTAGTTTGTGTGAAAGTTAACGAGTTATCCACAAAACTCACAGCATCTTCGCATACGTTTTTTTCTTCTTGTTTTTCAGATTCCCAGAGTTTGAAAGTCATTGTATTTTGGTTCACAATTAATGGAAGAGAATCTGACATGTCCTGTGTGGGGGAATCTCCACACATGGTCTTGGAAGATGCGTAAATAGCTTCCGACTCATTTCGGTCCTTCTGTACATTCTCTCCATCACGGGATGCTCTAGGGTCATCTGATGGTAAGATGGAACTGTTTGAGCTCAGATTCCCCAGAATGTCTGGAGTTGATAAGTCACCGCTTCTAATGGCCGACACCGCAATCTTTCGCTGGGGAAAATCAATATCAGACAGGCAGTCTACCACCTTACCAGGCACAGCTTCATGTGAATAACACATTCCTACAAGAGTAGCCTCCCTTGCCTCCTGTTTTCGGGCTATGGACCTGTGTCTTTGATTTGAAGTGTTTTTGTCATGTGACGAAATGCAGACATTTGTAGATGAGAACAAAGGGTCAAATTCAATATGGCTGTCCAGAATACTTCCACCGCCGGGTGAGGAGGGTTCACTGGCTTGAGTCTCAGTGCTTGATCCATTATTTGGTTGTTTATCTGAAACAAAAGAAGCTGTTGAAGAGGCATACATCTTCCATTGCCCCACCAACCACAAGTATTCTGAAACCTGTTTTGAATGCCATATTCCAGCTCCACCTTGGTACAAGTCAGGGCCTGACAAACTAGTGGTCAATAGCATGAACAACCTCTCATGCTGTCCCAACAGTTACCCGATACATCAGGAATAATTCACATTTCCTAGATCAGGGCTTTTCCCCAACCAATTTGGCCTCCAAAACTCATAATACAGACATCTTCAGTTGATCTGGGGCTTTTTCTCCTCCACCCATACAATTTGGCCAAAAAGATTGTAATAGAAGAAAAACCATTCAGTCCAGCCTAAGTTTAACATAAACACATCTTGTGTCACCATGTATCACAAGATAGGTCTGTCTGTATCATGTATCACAAGATAGGTCTGTTTGTATCATGTATCACAATATAGCTCTGTTTGTATCATGTATCACAATATAGCTCTGTCTGTATCATGTATCACAAGATAGGTCTGTCTGTATCATGTATCACAAGATAGGTCTCTTTGTATCATGTATCACAATATAGCTCTGTCTGTATCATGTATCACAAGATAGGTCTGTCTGTATCATGTTACACAATATAGCTCTGTCTGTATCATGTATCACAAGATAGGTCTGTCTGTATCATGTATCACAAGATAGGTCTGTTTGTATCATGTATCGCAATATATCTCCCACCTACCACTGCTATTGTTTGTGGTGCATCTCCCTCAGTCGTCCCCCACCTACCACTGCTATTGTTTGTGGTGCATCTCCCTCAGTCGTCCCCCACCTACCACTGCTATTGTTTGTGGTGCATCTCCCTCAGTCGTCCCCCACCTACTACTGCTGTTGTTTGTGGTGCATCTCCCTCAGTCGTCCCCCACCTACCACTGTTGTTGTTTGTGGTGCATCTCCCTCAGTTGTCCCCCACCTACCACTGTTGTTGTTTGTGGTGCATCTCCCTCAGTCGTCCCCCACCTACCACTGTTGTTGTTTGTGGTGCATCTCCCTCAGTCGTCCCCAGCTACCACTGTTGTTGTTTGTGGTGCATCTCCCTCAGTTGTCCCCCACCTACCACTGTTGTTGTTTATGGTGCATCTCCCTCAGTCGTCCCCCACCTACCACTGTTGTTGTTTGTGGTGCATCTCCCTCAGTTGTCCCCCACCTACCACTGTTGTTGTTTGTGGTGCATCTCCCTCAGTCGTCCCCCACCTACCACTGTTGTTGTTTGTGGTGCATCTCCCTCAGTCGTCCCCCACCTACCACTGTTGTTGTTTGTGGTGCATCTCCCTCAGTTGTCCCCCACCTACCACTGTTGTTGTTTGTGGTGCATCTCCCTCAGTCGTCCCCACCTACCACTGTTGTTGTTTGTGGTGCATCTCCCTCAGTTGTCCCAACCTACCACTGTTGTTGTTTGTGGTGCATCTCCCTCAGTCGTCCCCACCTACCACTGTTGTTGTTTGTGGTGCATCTCCCTCAGTTGTCCCAACCTACCACTGTTGTTGTTTGTGGTGCATCTCCCTCAGTCGTCCCCAACCTACCACTGTTGTTGTTTGTGGTGCATCTCCCTCAGTCGTCCCCAACCTACCACTGTTGTTGTTTGTGGTGCATCTCCCTCAGTCGTCCCCACCTACCACTGTTGTTGTTTGTGGTGCATCTCCCTCAGTTGTCCCAACCTACCACTGTTGTTGTTTGTGGTGCATCTCCCTCAGTCGTCCCCACCTACCACTGTTGTTGTTTGTGGTGCATCTCCCTCAGTCGTCCCCAACCTACCACTGTTGTTGTTTGTGGTGCATCTCCCTCAGTCGTCCCAACCTACCACTGTTGTTGTTTGTGGTGCATCTCCCTCAGTCGTCCCAACCTACCACTGTTGTTGTTCGTGGGGAAGAATCCCTGTATTGTTGTTTGCTTTGTTGCTGTGAATAGGAGCGGATGAGGGGGCGTGGTCTGAGTCAGCTGCCATAGCGTTGACTTGGACTGTCGCGGGAATCCTCTCACCACACGTGAGTGTCTTCTCCTAGGTTTGGGAGACACAGGCTTGATCTGCAACAAGGAAGCAAATTTATCAAATATTCCAGTCATCATTTGCATTTAAGGATATTCTGGTTCATTCTGGGTGAAACTAGCATAACTATAAATACAGAACTGGTTCAGGCTATGCAACCCAGTTACACTGAATCTGGTTGGTAAGAATATTATTAACTGGATCAATCATTAAAAATATGTTAAATGGATGCTGATACTAAAAACTCAATTAAACCTAAAAATAATACAATTATTTTGCTGGTTATAGTTTTGTCATAATGTCTTGGTTGTAACTTTTCTATTCTTGCTAGGGCTTGGGGTAGCCTGGTGGTTAAAGCGTTAGCAATTCCCCACATGGGTACAATGTGTGAAGCCCATTTCTGGTGTCCCCCGCCGTGATATTGCTGGGATATTGCTAACAGTGGCGTAAAACAATACTCACTCACTGGCTCACATTATTCTTGCCTAGTGTCTCAAACACTGAGATGAATCAAACACTGCGGTGAATCTAACACTGAGATGAATCAAACACTGAGGTGAATCAAACACTGAGGGGAATCAAACACTGAGATGAATCAAACACTGAGGTGAATCAAACACTGAGGTGAATCAAACACTGAGGTGAATCAAACACTGAGTGGAATCAAACTCTGAGATGAATCAAACAATGAGGTGAATCAAACACTGTGGTGAATCAAACACGGAGATGTATCAAACACTGAGGTGAATCAAACACTGCGGTGAATCTGACACTGAGATGAATCAAACACTGAGGTGAATCAAACACTGAGGGGAATCAAACACTGAGATGAATCAAACAATGAGGGGAATCAAACACTGTGGTGAATCAAACACGGAGATGTATCAAACACTGAGGTGAATCAATCACTGAGGTGAATCAAACACTGCAGTGAATCAAACACTTGGATGAATCGAACACTGAGATGAATCAAACACTGAGGTGAATCAAACACTGCGGTGAATCAAACACTGAGATGAATCAAACACTGAGGTGAATCAAACACTGAGAAGAATCAAACACTGAGGTGAATCAAACACAGAGATGAATCAAACACTGAGGTGAATCAAACACAGAGATGAATCAAACAATGAGGTGAATCAAACACTGTGGTGAATCAAACACAGAGATGAATCAAACACAGAGATGAATCAAACACTGAGGTGAATCAAATACGGAGATGAATCAAACACTGAGATGAATCAAACAACGAGGTGAATCGAACACTGAGGTGAATCAAACACTGAGGTGAATCAAACACTGATAAAAAAAAAAAGGGTGCCTCCACCGAGTGACCAATCCCTACACCATGTGCACTTTGTTTGTTTGTTGTTTAAGGCCGCACTCAGCAATATTCCAGCTATATGATGATCTGTAAATAATCGAGTCTGGACCAGACAATCCAGTGATTGATATCATGAACATGGAATACGATGACAAACGTCAGCGACTGTGAGGTCACGATGACCCATGATCAGTTTTTCACTGATAACAGGACCACTATTGAAGAAGAGGTTTCAGCATTTAATGTAATGTGAAACATGTTACAATATCTTGGAATTTAAGAAAATAAGAACTTTAAAAAAATCTAATTTGATGATTGTTGTTAATGCCACACTCACAGTATTCCAGCTAGATGATGACAGCCTTAAATTATCAAATTTGGACCACACAATCCAGTGACTGCCATCGTTGAGGTTGGGATTAAGTAATGTAAATGTGTTTGTTGGGTTTCTATGCCACATCCACCACTAGCACGGCACCCTGTCTTTAGTTATGTCTGCAGCAGTCAATCCAGTGAAACATCTAGACAAACCTGGAATGTCCACGGAGCGACCAGCACAGGTTGTTGCTGAGGACCAATTCTAACCCGGGTTCCCTATATCTCACTCCAGACTAAATGTTCATGTATCATAAGTATATTTTGCGAGTGACTAGTGGTCATGTCCGACCCTATTCAAGACAAGGTCTACCTTTTGTTTGTTCCGAGTGGTGAGCCACTCCTCCTCACATGGCGCTGGGGAGCGGACATCCTCCGGCTGCTTTCTCTTCATTCCTGCAGCAACAGAAGTAACATCACCTCGTCATCAGACACCTGGATCATTCACATGTTTCAATCATCAAAATGACATCTTAACTCTGGGATTCTTATTTAAGAGGTATGACTAGTATTAATCATGAGTTATGCGAACTGTCTCGGTTGATAGCACAAAACTGCTGCCCAACCCTGCAAGGATTTTCTCATGTTTTGGTGAGGTCACCTGTTAGATCCTCCATGTCCTCCTAATAGCACAAGGGGGGGGGGGGCAAGTCCAGAAAAGAGGGAGGAATGTAGTGATTGGTGCTTCCACACTCGTACATTGGGTTACATCGGATTGGTCACCCGATGTTACTCGTATGTTTCCAAGTGTGATCGTGGCGCGTGATCAACTTACCCGCCACCAAATCTGACAGGTGAAAGACAACGAACGAAACCAACCGAAGCCAACGATCTCGATCTCCCCATCATCACGCTTACGCTGTATGGTAAGCACCTTTTCCATATCACTAGGCTTTCACAACACACCTTTGACTCAACTAATTAAAACGTCTCTACATAGTAACTGAACACACCAACAGACCACAGAGCAAAGTCACCCATGTCATGACTACAGCATTATATCATTCAATGCCAGTGACTGATGGACTGTGTGATCGTCTGTCTGACAAACCCGGACTGTCCTTACATCGTCATTTAAATTCGCGCTATAGTTAAACTCTGACTGACTGAGATTTCGTGTTTCAGAACGCTTTAACCTGTCAAATAAAGAACCTTAAATTAAAACCCCTAATGTACTTGCTTCACACCATTCTACTTTTACCAATTTGGTCAAAATATTTTCAGGCAGAAACCGTTGATTTCGTCATTTGCCGATTTTTCTTAGTTCACCTGCTCAGACAATCCGGGGTCCGGCACACGCATAATAGCCATCGGACATTCTAGCAGTGTATTTTTCAAACTTGAACCATATCACTTTAGGAGCTGATTACCGTGAACGCGGCAGGAAAACTGCAATCTGGAAGAGAGTCTCCGAGCTCAAAATTGACCTGTTTACACCAGCCCGCCATGTGATGCGCTATTTACCAAAGGGGCGTAATTCTACAGTAACACATTTCAGACCGTTAAAAAATATTCAAGCATCGACTAACGGCCCTTGACAAACAGGATTAAACGCAAACAACATTTTAGAAATATCAACCTGCTGTATTTATATTTCACATTTTGAAAATGAAGACTTTTGGATTCTCTGTAACGATATCACAATAATAAATGTATACAAGAAATACTGTGTACTTTATGGTCTTAGGTTGTGATAAATTAATTTGTAAGTATGACTGTGTGTTGCATGACAAATTTACGATCCAATATACTGTCACCATATAGTCTTATAAATGTGATAGCACTAATGAATAAGTAAGAACTCTGCGATCTGTGAATTCTTGATTCAGGTATACACTCTTCAAAAAATTAGAAACGCACAGGTAGATTTTTAGTAAATTTATTGCACCTAATAAAGTCGATATATTTAATTCATTATCATAGATACAAAGATGAAATTTTGGAGCTGGATAATCACATGTTGCCGTTCTACAACGGCATTTAAAACTGATCATTGTCATGTCACATAAGGCCACAAGGTGGCGCTGAACTCAGTATCTCGTGCAGTGGAATTGAACTGTATGTAGGCTTATCGGTCACAAAGGCGGCAAATGGTGCTGTGGTGGACGTTGAAGTGGCATGCAACAGAAGACTGCAATTCCCCTCTTTGGATACGTCCTATGATGATGTTCCAAACGATAGCCCTTTGTCTCGACATTTTCGAACTTGAAAAATGTTGACAATTGAATGACAAATTATTGGCTTCTGCTTGCCACTACCACGAGTTACGAATGCTATAACTTGCACGTGCATTTTGCTTTACTGTTTTATTCCATGACATTATTGAACAAGTGTGAAAACAATACCGTTTAAGACATTGCAAATCGACAATGGCTGCGTTTTGGTGCACCGTTTGTCGAATATCAGGCCAACAGCATTTTCCAATAACATATATCAATTTTATATATATACCGGATTTTTTGTGTAGTCAGGTTCAATGAACATACTACCTGTGCGTTTCTTTTTTTGGAAGAGTGTATTTGTAACATGTATATTTGTATTTTAAAACGATTATATCTATCAAATTAACAACATACTACCATTGAGGTTTTTATACCACATTGTACCCGCAAACCTGCAGGGATTTACAACCCCTGTACCCGTCTACCCGTGAAGATCCGGGGTAGAATAGATCTTCAACAACCCATGCATGCAGTAAAAGGCGACTATACTTGTGGTAAGAGGCGACTAACGGGATCGGGTGGTCAGGCTCGGTTGATGCATGTCAATTGCGGGGATCGATGCTCATAATATCAATCACTGGATTATCTGGTCCAAACTCGATTATTTACAGACCACCGTCATGTAGCTGGGATATTGCTGAGTGCGGCCTTAAACAACAAACAAACAAAACATACAACCGTACAGAGTCCATGTGTATTGTACGAGCGCTTCGACCATCCTGTTGGTTTTGTGAACACATGCAAGAGAACAACGGACAAGCGGCGTCCCGTTATCGTGTTACAGAGTGCTGGCATCATGTACCAATGTTTGCCATTTTCACTGAAATGCCCTTTCCTGCAGATATCTTATGCATGCAGGTGTTTTATATTTTTGTAGCTAAAATAAAAATAACTGTCATCAAAATGGGGGCACGGGTGGCCAAGTCGTTTTAGGCGCCGCGATTCGCTGTGCAGAGTTGCGTCCCTTGGGCACGCCAGAAACCTATGATTGTGGGTTCGAATCCCGGTTCGCCCCGATTATGTTTCTAGGTTTGTCAGCACCATACCCGTGCTCGTGGGTTTCACCGAAGTGGTAAACGTCTGAGACCTGCATCACTTCGGGCTTTCCTCCCACATTAAGCTGACACGCCGTGATATAACTGGAACACTGTTAAAAGCGGCGTTAAACCCAACTCACTCACTCACTCACCATCATCAAAATGCTTCTATTTAAGAAATAATGTTTGCTCTAACCCCATGTGCGGTGCATTAAAGTTTAGCTTGGGCCTGAACTAGTATACGTGTAGTAAAAGCACGAATACGCTTGCGTTCGAGTAATTTGACGTAATAATAGTTCAGTTCAAAACTATACTTTGTTACACCGCACATGAGGGTAGAGCAAACGTTACTACTCAGATGCGGAAGTTAAGGTTCACCTTGAGTTTCATGGGAGATGGGTTTGAAATCAAATCTGAAATAATGGTGACGCTGTCGTCATAAGTCACTTGCTTGGTATTGTGCTTGGTAAATCGTTTACACCATTTTGATTACATGATTGATGTTCATGGCTGTTACTACAATTCCTATTTTCATTCATGGTGAAGTCAACTGTTGTTGGTTTGACCGATTCTTGTTCAGGTGTCTTATTTTGGGTGTTTTACAGCCAGAGAAAATGATAGGGTTTGACTTTGGAGATGTCACAGAGGGGTTTGAGTAAGGAGATGTCACAGAGGGGTTTGACTTTGGAGATGTGACAGGGGGGTTTGACTTTGGAGATGTCACAGGGGGGTTTGGCTTTGGAGATGTCACAGGGGGGTTTGACTTTGGAGATGTCACAGAGGGGTATGACTTTGGAGATGTCACAGAGGGGTTTGGCTTAGGAGATGTCACAGAGGGGTTTGGCTTAGGAGATGTCACAGAGGGGTTTGACTTTGGAGATGTCACAGAGGGGTTTGCCTTTGGAGATGTCACAGAGGGGTTTGACTTTGGAGATGTCACAGAGGGGTTTGACTTTGGAGATGTCACAGAGGGATTTGGCTCAGGAGATGTCACAGATGGGTTTGACATTGGAGATGTCACAGGGTGGGTTTGACATTGGAGATGTCACAGGGTGGGTTTGACATTGGAGATGTCACAGAGGGGTATGACTTTGGAGATGTCACAGAGGGGTTTGGCTTAGGAGATGTCACAGAGGGGTTTGGCTTAGGAGATGTCACAGAGGGGTTTGGCTTAGGAGATGTCACTGAGGGGTTTGACTTTGGAGATGTCACAGAGGGGTTTGGCTTAGGAGATGTCACGGAGGGGTTTGGCTTAGGAGATGTCACAGAGGGGTGTGACTTTGGAGATGTCACAGAGGGATTTGGCTTAGGAGATGTCACAGAGGGGTTTGACATTGGAGATGTCACAGGGTGGGTTTGACTTTGGAGATGTCACAGAGGGGTTTGACTTTGGAGATGTCACAGGGTGGGTTTGACATTGGAGATGTCACAGGTGGGTTTGACATTGGAGATGTCACAGAGGGGTTTGACTTTGGAGATGTCACAGAGGGGTTTGGCTTAGGAGATGTCACAGAGGGGTTTGGCTTAGGAGATGTCACAGAGGGGTTTGGCTTAGGAGATGTCACAGAGGGGTTTGACATTGGAGATGTCACAGGGTGGGTTTGACTTTGGAGATGTCACAGGGTGGGTTTGACATTGGAGATGTCACAGAGGGGTATGACTTTGGAGATGTCACAGAGGGGTTTGGCTTAGGAGATGTCACAGAGGGGTTTGGCTTAGGAGATGTCACAGAGGGGTTTGGCTTAGGAGATGTCACAGAGGGGTTTGACTTTGGAGATGTCACAGAGGGGTTTGGCTTAGGAGATGTCACAGAGGGGTTTGGCTTTGGAGATGTCACAGAGGGGTGTGACTTTGGAGATGTCACAGAGGGATTTGGCTTAGGAGTTGTCACAGAGGGGTTTGACATTGGAGGTCAAAGGGTGGGTTTGACATTGGCGATGTCAGAGGGTGGCTGAGTAAGGAGATGTCACATCGGGGCTCGGCTTTGGAACAGAAAGCATAAGATGACCAGCCTGGTACTGAGAGAGTTCAGACCGGGAGACTGCGGCAGAGTTGAGGTGGTCTGAGACTGCGGCAGAGTTGAGGTGGTCTGAGACTGCGGCAGAGTTGAGGTGGTCTGAGACTCCGGCAGAGTTGAGGTGGTCTGAGACTGCGGCAGAGTTGAGGTGGTCTGAGACTCCGGCAGAGTTGAGGTGGTCTGAGACTCCGGCCGAGTTGAGGTGGTCTGAGACTCCGGCCGAGTTGAGGTGGTCTGAGACAGCAGCAGAGTTGAGGTGGTCTGAGACAGCAGCAGAGTTGAGGTGGTCTGAGACTGCGGCAGAGTTGAGGTGGTCTGAGACTCCGGCAGAGTTGAGGTGGTCTGAGACTGCGGCAGAGTTGAGGTGGTCTGAGACTCCGGCAGAGTTGAGGTGGTCTGAGACGGCGGCAGAGTTGAGGTGGTCTGAGACTCCGGCCGAGTTGAGGTGGTCTGAGACTCCGGCCGAGTTGAGGTGGTCTGAGACTGCGGCAGAGTTGAGGTGGTCTGAGACTCCGGCAGAGTTGAGGTGGTCTGAGACTCCGGCAGAGTTGAGGTGGTCTGAGACAGCAGCAGAGTTGAGGTGGTCTGAGACTGCAGCAGAGTTGTGGTGGTCTGAGACTCCGGCCGAGTTGAGGTGGTCTGAGACTCCGGCAGAGTTGAGGTGGTCTGAGACTCCGGCAGAGTTGAGGTGGTCTGAGACTGCGGCAGAGTTGAGGTGGTCTGAGACTCCGGCAGCGTTGACGTGGTCTGAGACTCCGGCCGAGTTGAGGTGGTCTGAGACTGCGGCAGAGGTGAGGTGGTCTGAGACTCCGGCAGAGTTGAGGTGGTCTGAGACTCCGGCAGAGTTGAGGTGGTCTGAGACTGCAGCAGAGTTGTGGTGGTCTGAGACTCCGGCCGAGTTGAGGTGGTCTGAGACTCCGGCAGAGTTGAGGTGGTCTGAGACTCCGGCAGAGTTGAGGTGGTCTGAGACTCCAGCAGAGTTGAGGTGGTCTGAGACTGCGGCAGAGTTGAGGTGGTCTGAGACTCCGGCAGCGTTGACGTGGTCTGAGACTGCGGCAGAGTTGAGGTGGTCTGAGACTCCGGCAGAGTTGAGGTGGTCTGAGACTGCGGCAGAGTTGAGGTGGTCTGAGACTTCGGCAGAGTTGAGGTGGTCTGAGACGGCGGCAGAGTTGAGGTGGTCTGAGACTCCGGCAGAGTTGAGGTGGTCTGAGACTCCGGCCGAGTTGAGGTGGTCTGAGACTGCGGCAGAGTTGAGGTGGTCTGAGACTCCGGCAGAGTTGAGGTGGTCTGAGACTCCGGCAGAGTTGAGGTGGTCTGAGACAGCAGCAGAGTTGAGGTGGTCTGAGACTGCAGCAGAGTTGTGGTGGTCTGAGACTCCGGCCGAGTTGAGGTGGTCTGAGACTCCGGCAGAGTTGAGGTGGTCTGAGACTCCGGCAGAGTTGAGGTGGTCTGAGACTCCGGCAGAGTTGAGGTGGTCTGAGACTGCGGCAGAGTTGAGGTGGTCTGAGACTCCGGCAGCGTTGACGTGGTCTGAGACTCCGGCCGAGTTGAGGTGGTCTGAGACTGCGGCAGAGGTGAGGTGGTCTGAGACTCCGGCAGAGTTGAGGTGGTCTGAGACTCCGGCAGAGTTGAGGTGGTCTGAGACTGCAGCAGAGTTGTGGTGGTCTGAGACTCCGGCCGAGTTGAGGTGGTCTGAGGCTCCGGCAGAGTTGAGGTGGTCTGAGACTCCGGCAGAGTTGAGGTGGTCTGAGACTCCGGCAGAGTTGAGGTGGTCTGAGACTGCGGCAGAGTTGAGGTGGTCTGAGACTCCGGCAGCGTTGACGTGGTCTGAGACTGCGGCAGAGTTGAGGTGGTCTGAGACTCCGGCAGAGTTGAGGTGGTCTGAGACTCCGGCAGAGTTGAGGTGGTCTGAGACTCCGGCAGAGTTGAGGTGGTCTGAGACTCCGGCAGAGTTGAGGTGGTCTGAGACTCCGGCAGAGTTGAGGTGGTCTGAGACTCCGGCAGAGTTGATTCACACAGCTGGGAAGAGTCACTGAAAGGGACATACAATATGCACACGTCCATCTCCCGCGGCCTCAGTCAACAAAAGTTGCACACCCTTTACTTTGATACTTATCAACGTCTCATTATGTCAGTCAGAAGGGGCGTAATAATATTACCATGGCAACGTGTATAATACACTTACAGACAGACAGACAGACAGACAGACAGACAGATTTATTTCGTATGTGTGGCCATGAGGCCGATAGTACAATGACATTTTGTTGTTGGAAAGTTGGTCGTGGAGCACCACTTGTATACTGATTAGATCGTAGCTGAATAGATGTACACAGTTTTATTAATATTCAATGTATCATCCCTCTTTCAAATATCTTATAAAAATTGCAAGTCTGAGGAGAATGTGACTATTTTTGCTGTTCATTAACTATACACATTTTCTTTGTGATGGATACGTGTCATCACAGTTAGACATGTGTTTGACTTAGGATTATTATCTTTGGATTATACACCTTCAGTTATGAAGTAAAGGGAGAGATGAACAGGTCAATAGCCCTTAATGTTATGCTGTTGTCCTAAGTTAAGCAAGTCTACATGTTCCACAGACGGAACTTCCCATATCACTGGTCCATTGGCTCCTGTTTCATGTAATTGTAGCTGTTTGTTTTTTATCAAAATTATATGTTTTCAGAGACTTAGTGAAATTAGTCTACTCTCTTCCTGCCTAGCTATTGTTCTGACAGCGAGTTCCTGATATATAATGAATTTCCGAGAGATGTAGATATTTAATTTCATATCTTATTCGCAAATAGTATGCCGTTACGTAAACTGCAATCAAATAGAATAATGTGAACTACGTAATGTCGGAGATACATGTACGTATGCTATTTGTATAACGGTAAACATTCGACGCGAAAAACAACCTGATAACACAAGAAGCAGGCGCACGCACGCACGCACGCACGCACACGCACACGCACACGCACACAGACGCGCCTTTGTGACACTAATGGGAAAAACGAACAAATTTGACCTAATTTTCTTTAATTGTTTAAGCATCAACCAAGTGAACAGTAATTTACGCTGTTTCGATATCACATATAAATGTGAAATATGTGATTGAAATAAATATTTTGGAAAGCCACAATATGAGAAGGGTCGTTCGTTTATATTGATATGACGAGACGCGCACACACATCAAACACTCGAGCAGAGCCACTCAGTTGTCGATAAAACATGGGATCGGTGATTTAGAATGTGAACATTGTATTGAATTTATACTCAATGTTGTTTGTTTATCTAGGACAAGACGAACAGCTGACTGGCATCAATGTTATATAAATCAAATAATTTAAAATTAACACCCTACATCCCAACCAAATACCTTTTTCTCCAAATATGTATATTTACTATCATACGAATGTGATATTTTCATATTATTTAACAAGCTGATATAAAAGCCCTGGGAGGCACTTGTTTTATGAAATGTACGTGGATTACTCGTTATGATTCTCCGAACATATTGTGCATGTGTAACGGTTTTTCTTAGACGATCTATATTAGAGACTTTTAGAAAAAGAAATAATCTGTATGAAATCCCGAGGCATCAAGATAAAACAATTGACAAACAAGTCAAGAGTGAAGGAGGATGTGCTCGTACTTCGTTGTTAATCACCGCGCCTATGAAGCACCTAGCGGCACTGCTGTTCTGTCAGTCAAACTATCAAAACATCAAGAATATACAAACATGTCTTCTAATAGCATGTATATGTATATGTATTGAGAAAACAACAATTAGAATTTACGTCAAGGGTTTTATCTTTATTAAAATAAATTTATGAAAATACATGACGCATTAACCACCAATATAAATATAAATATGTTTGTTGATTAACGCCGCACTCGGCAATATCTCAGTTTAGTACCTGGCAATTCAGTGATTGATATGAGCAATGACGCAAGATGACACGCAATCAACCGAGTCACCGAGTCATCGAGTCATCGAGTCATCGAGTCACCGAGTCACCGTGTCATCGAATCACCGAGTCACCGAGTCACCGAGTCATCGAGTCACCGTGTCACCGAGTCACCGAGTAACCGAGTCACCGAGTCATCGTGTCACAGTGTCACCAAGTAACCGAGTCACCGAATAACCGAGTCAATGTGTCACCGAGTCACCGAGTCACCGAGTCATCGAGTCACCGAGTCACCGAATAACCGAGTCACCGAGTCATCGAGTCATCGAGTCATCGAGTCACCGTGTCACCGAGTCACCGAGTAACCGAGTCACCGAGTCACCGAGTCATCGTGTCACAGTGTCACCGAGTAACCGAGTCACCGAATAACCGAGTCAACGTGTCACCGAGTCACCGAGTCATCGTGTCACCGAGTCATCGAGTCATCGAGTCACCGAGTCATCGAGTCATCGAGTCATCGAGTCACCGAGTAACCGAGTCACCGAGTCACCGAGTCATCGAGTCACCGAGTCACCGAGTCATCGAGTCACCGAGTCACCGTGTCACAGTGTCACCGAGTAACCGAGTCACCGAATAACCGAGTCAACGTGTCACCGAGTAACCGTGTCACCGAGTAAACGTGTCACCGAGTCACCGAGTCACCGAGTCACCGAGTCACCGTGTCACCGAGTCACCGAGTCACCGAGTCACCGAGTCCGACTGAATGAACCACAAAGCCGCTTCTTACAACCAGGGACAATTCCACCCCGACATCCTTACACGACACGATGTAAACAATGTTAAATAAACAACGTATGTTGTTCAAGGCTTGGTAGATATTATGCTGTTATTATGTGCATGCATATCCTTTCAATGAAACACCAAGTGTTATCTAATGGCTGCTTACATATTTATAAGACATTCAAATAATAAAATTATTAAAACAAAAAACATAAATATTTAAAATTAATGTGCAGCATGGGATGTCGATGTAATTATTCTCCCGACCTGCATCGTAAAGAAACCCAAGTTCACCCGTGGACACGTGGTTACATAGAAACGTTACGTCAGCATCCCGAATCAGCCAGACAGTCTCGGTGTTGTGTGGGAAGTCAGTTAAATGGCCATTAGTTGTTGCCGACAGACGCTGATGTTTTCAAGGTGTAGTTATATAATTGGTTACAGCGTGTATCATCGACTGAAATGGAACGATTCATGAAAAATAATCACAAGTTATTTGTCCGCACGAGCTGGTATGACAGGAAATCACGGCAGTGATGTGAACACGATCTGTGGAAGACAGTCAATTAATGTTCACTAGTCGCTCATGACTTTCCTGTCAATCAACGTGACTTCTACTAAGATAAAATTAACTATCACAGCTGTTTCACCATGTCTTTGATTTGAATAGTTTTGTCAGCATCATTTAGTGTCACAGTTCTGCTAAACAAACAGTCATTGAAATTTAGCAGAACTGTAGAATGTGACACTTTATGACAAACAGTAATTGATATTCAGCATAACTGTAGAATGTGACACTATATGACAAACAGTCATTGATATTTAGCAGAACTGTAGAATGTGACACTATATGACAAACAGTCATTGATATTCAGCAGAACTGTAGATGTGACATTATATGACAAACAGTCATTGCTATGTAGCAGAACTGTAGAATGTGACACTATATGACAAACAGTCATTGATATTTAGCAGAACTGAAGAATGTGACACTATATGACAAACAGTCATTGATATTTAGCAGATCTGTAGAATGTGACACTATATGACAAACAGTTATTGATATTTTGCAGAACTGTAGATGTGACATTATATGACAAACAGTCATTGTTATGTAGCAGAACTGTAGAATGGGACACTATATGAGAGACAGTCACTGATATTTAGCAGAACAGTGGATTGTGACGCTATATGACAGAGAGTCATTGATATTTAGCAGAACTGTAGAATGGGACACTATATGACAAACAGTCATTGATATTTAGCAGAACTGTAGAATGTGACACTATATCAATGACAATGAGTCGGGGGTACGGGTGCCCCAGTCGTCTAAGGCGCCTCGATTCGCTGTGCAGAGGCGTCCCTTGGACACGCCAGAAACCTATGATTGTGGATTCGAACTCCGGTTCGCCCCGATTATGTTTCTAGGTTTGTCAGCACCAAACTCGTGCTCGTGGGTTTCACCGAAGTGGTAAACGTCTAAGACCTGCATCACTTCGGGCTTTCTTCCCACATTAAGCTGACACGCCGTGATATAACTGGAATACTGTTAAAAGCGGCGTTAAATCCAACTCACCACAATGACAAACAGTCGTTACAAAAGATAATGAGAGGCATAAAAAACGCAAATCAGGATAAGTTGTCAGATATGATTTTTATTTTTGAAAACATTTCATATAAAGGGATAGGAGATGTGAAATGACGTCTCTCCACCGTCTGAGATGACGTCCAACAGCTGCCCGACGTTGACGATGCAGGCGATGTGCATGGGTATGGACCTGTCCATGATAGCAAGGTGACGTCAGAGTGTCCGGTCACTGATCGATCTTCCCATCCTTCCTTTTATTGCATCAGCAGTATCTCCTGGTGTCCTGAAGCGACCCCTAGGATGGCTGACAACGATGTACTGGGCCTGTCCTTATGACGTCACATGAGGCGCTCCCGGACGTGGATGTTCTTGGACACCTCCAGTTGCCCAGAGACGTTGCGGCCGGAGACGTTGCTGCAGCCTCGTAACGGTCGGCCGAGGGACGTGGAAAGGATTAGCAACATCTTTCTGTGTCCGGTCAGCTTGGAGCATTCCTATCGCTTGGTTCCTATTGGCGTTGGTCAACCGTGGCATTGTGAATGTGAATGGTAGCCGTTTTTTAACCTATCCTTTTATATTGCATAATTGTACATTATGCATGTGCACCATGTTTTTTTGTTCATCCGACAGCATTGTTATCAAAGATGTTCCTCATGGAGATATCACATCCTTATGTTTGAAAACTTGAGATTCGAACCTAACCATCGGAGCTATGCAGTTGTTAACAATGTGTTTTCAACATGCTTTAGTTTGGGCAAAACCAAAAGCTGTAAAACGTACTTAGTGACAGGAAAAACAGTTTGCGTTTTTAATGCTTCTTAGTCTACAATAAATCCGTGAAGATCCCGGTTAGAATAGGTCTTCAGCAACCCATGCTCGTCGTAAGAGGCGACTAGCGGGATCGGGTGGTTAGGCTCGCTGACTTGGTTGATGCATGTCATCGAATCCCAATTGCGTGGATCGATGCTCATGATGCGAATCACTTGATTGTCTAGTCCCGACTCGATTATTTACAGACCGCCGTCATGTCGCTGGACTATTGCTGCGTGCGGCGTAAAACATCAGACAGAGGCCTGTACATCACGTGACATTTACACAGACGCAAGGTTCGCGGGAAATGGTGGAGGTAAAAAGTGACGTTTGCGCGAGTGAATGTGTCTACAAGCAGCATTCCTTCATATGGATGAACTAGGTATAATTGTGTAGTCGCATCTGTAGATTAGAGTAGTTTTCAGGACTCGCGAGGATTCTGGGTAAGAATGTAAGTCCTGAGCAACCTGTGCTGGTCGTAAGAGGCGACTTCATGGATAGGGCGGTCAGGTTCATCGCATGTCATCTATGCTCAGTCACTGGATTGTCTGGTCCAGATTAGATTATTTACAGAGCGCCGCCATGTAGCTGGAATATTGCTGAGTGCGGTGTTAAACAACAAACAAACAAACAAACAAAACAGCTGGTCTTCATCACGAAAGTCAAGCTTTCACGATAGGTGAACTTTTATACCAGAGATTTTCTGGGTTGAGTGAGTGAGTGAGTGAGTTGGGTTTAACGCCGCTTTTAACAGTATTCCAGTTATATCACGGCGTGTCGGCATTACGTGGGAGGAAAGTCGGAAGTGATGCAGGTCTCAGTCGTTTACCACTTTGGTGAAACCCACGAGCACGGGTATGGTGCTGACAAACATAGAAACATAATCGAAGCAAACCGGGAATCGAACTTCTGGGTTGATATCAAACTCAAACACCATTAATGGAGTTCATGCTTAAGACAAATATGAATGTGACAATATGACAAATACGGTTATGAAAACGGTATCCTTTTATATTAACTACATACACATTATACTCTGGATATTTGAGTAACAAGCCTCGAAAGGCGACACATAATATATTCTTATAATATATTCATAATATAATCAGATATGTTATTTTGCATACGTATAACATGTACAAAGAAATAGCCTATATACTTAGTATATATGTCAAGGTAATACAAGTACATTTACAACAACACTGTACATAATCCGAACTGTAGAATCACGAGAACAAATAAATGGGCGTGGCCTTGCCAGTAAATGGGGTTGGTATTTGACGTGACGTATTGTCCGTATTTGACGTGACGTACTGTCGGTATTTGACCTGACGTACTGTCCGTATTTGACGTGACGAATTGTCCGTATTTGACCTGACGTACTGTCGGTATTTGACCTGACGTACTGTCCGTATTTAACGTGACGTACTGTCCGTATTTGACCTTACGTACTGTCCGTATTTGACCTGACGTATTGTCCGTATTTGAGATGACGTATTGTCCGTATTTCACCTGACGCACTGTCCGTATTTCTGTACAAACAGCTGTTTTGTATCACCTCAACTTACTACCCTTCCTGTAATTCTGCGGCGTCAGGCTTGGTGGTGTTATTATCGACTAATGAGGATATTTCGCTGTGTTGTGTCTTTTGATTATCGTTTTCAGTGTGATATGTAGAATCTCGTTCCAGCTCATCTATCAACATATTAATATCTCGTATATGTTTGGGTTTCTCTGTGTCCCATGACCTATACGCGGCCGCGTTTTCTCGCAGCTCTCTTGCGTGGAGGCTGATATTGCTAGCTGCTTCCGCCGGAATGATAGTGAGGCTGGTAAAAAGCGCCGGTTCAACCGGAAGTTGGGATCTTCCATGAAGTGCTGCCGCCCCCAGAGTAACAAGAGATGACACCAAGAAGAAGCAGCCTGAAATATAAGGTCAATTTGAGGTCAGTAATACCGCCCGTGGGGTACCTATGGTAGAGTGTGTTCCTTGCACCCTAATGCTTGTCAGACCCGTGGGGACCCGGGGTAGAATGTGTCCCTTGCACCCCATTGCTGGGCAGCCCCGTGGGGACCTGGGGTAGAATGTGACCCTAGCACCCTAATGCTGGGCAGCCCCGTGGGGACCTGGGGTAGAATGTGTCCCTTGCACCCCATTGCTGGGCAGACCCGTGGGGACCCGGGGTAGAATGTGTCCCTTGCACCCCATTGTTGGGCAGCCCCGTGGGGACCCGGCGTAGAATGTGTCCCTTGCACCCCATTGCAGTCCGTGTTATATAGTTTACAAGGATGTGTTAAGGGACATTGGACGCTCATTCTCCTGAAGTCCAGATTGGCAGATATCATCACTTAAAACCAACATGTAAATTCGTTCTCCCTATTGTTAACCTGCAGGTCCCCGCAGTGTAGACGTACCTGACACCATGAAGCTGACGTCGTAACTGGCCCCGATGTCGATGATGAATCCTGGAAAGAACAGACACTCATATAATGGGAAAGCACCACTCCATACGTTCAACTGGCAACAGTCTACATCACGTCGTTTAAATGACTTATAGTCAGTAATCACGGATATAAGATATAACTTCCTGTATTTTGTCTGTTTGTTTGTTTATCGCTCTCACCAATATTCCTGGTACATGACGGCGGTGTTATTGGTATACTCTACAAGAACTCTACAAGAAGAAATGTCAGAAAAATCGTTTCTTTTTCCAAAATTATTCCAGCTCTGTAACAACGGTTTGTAAATAGATTCTGAAACAGAACCCAGTGACTGACATCATGAGCATCGATCCACGCATTTGGGCTGGGAACAATTTTATTTGAAACAATTTTTTTTCAGTCAGAGATCCAAGACAAAGAACTTTGCAGACAACGAGCAAATCCTTTCGTCAAACAATTATTTTTCCAGGATTTTCAGCGACAGATTTCTTTAAGAAAATAATAAATTGTTTTTCAACTGCGTCGTCTTACCTGCAATGGGAGGTCCAACCAGGTATCCTGAACCAAGGACGAATGTCCCCACTCCGATAGCTGCTGCCAGATTGTCCACGCCCACTAGCTCCACCGTGAGGGGGCTCAGTAGCACCATGGGACTTGCTAGATAGAAGCCCAGTATTGAGGAATATATCATCTGTCCCAGATAGGTGGCGCTGTACAGCGGGAACAAGAATGTGGCTACCGTCGCCATTCCTAGACACCCCATGTGTAAAATAAGCCCGTCTACTTCCTGTTTCGTCACAACAAGTCCCGTGAGAACTCGTGCAACCAACGAGAATCCGCCCATTCCTGTGAAGAGTGCGGCCGCTGATTCGGGAGAAGTTCCTTTACTTTGGGCATAAAATGGAAGGTGAAGGTAAATCGCGGACTGGGCGAGATTCCACGAGAATATACTAACACAATACAAAGCAAAGGCTTTGTTCTGGAATATAAGAACATACCGCTGCCAAGCGTCGCGGGCAGATTCTCTCAAGGTTTGGTTTTCATTTTTGAGACGTTTCTTTTTCAGAATCCTTTCCAACTTGGTCGGGCGGAACAACATCCCACACGCGCACATGTTGGCGCCCACACCGCCCATGAGGAGGAAGGTCCCGCTGAGGCCGTAGTTGTCGACGAAGAGGCGGATGACGGGTCCGCCACTGAAGAGGCCGAGTGCGGCACCAGTCATTGAGACACCGGCTGTGATTCCTAAGTACTTCTTGAAGTTGTACCCTAGACTGACGACAGCAGCGCAATAACTGAAGCCGGTCCCCGCACCTGTTGACAGTGAGTGAGTGAGTGAGTGAGTAGACATTTACAGCTGAGTGCGAAATAAGGTACTCCGGAAGCGCTCGTTAAATCATCATCATCAAAATCATCATCATATATCATCATCATCATCATCATCATCATCGCTTTCATCATTATCGAATCCCTAGTTCACAACATGCACGCCTCTTCCAAACATCGGACCCACGCTTGAACTGAATGTACAAGGAAAGAGTTGATCTTACTATGTTCATTGAAACCTTGAAATCGTAATCATCACTCACGCGACTAACATCGTGGACAACGTGCTTCAGAGTCATTGGGTAAAGTATATACATTGTTGCTAACACCCGGAGCATAGCGAACTCATGACGATAGCTCGGTTGTAGACGCACCTGCAATGACGCCGTATGTGATGAGAAGGACGTCGATGCTGTGGACGAAGGCGGAGCTGGTGAAGCCGACGAGGATGAGGATGCCGCCGATGATGGTGCAGATGCGGCAGTTGTAGCGGTTGATCACCAAGCTCGCCACAGGGCCTTCAGACGAGAGACGTGGACCAGTTTAAACGTCAGTTTGTGAGTGAGTGAGTGAGTGAGTGATATATAAACAAAGGTGCTCTGATATTAATGTACACACGTGGTTAAATACGACCGCCTCTATGGTCTAGTGGCAGAGCGTCCGCCCGGAGAGCGGAAGGTCCGGGGTTCGATCCCCGGACACGTCATACCAAAAGACGTTAAAAGATGGTACTTGTTGTTACCCTATCTGGCGCTCGGCATTAAGGGGCTAAAACAAGTACTGGTCGGCTCGGAGTCAGTATACTGTGTCTGAGTGGGGTATTCATGTTAAACTGTGGCATGGTATCTCAGTGGCACTATAAATCGACATCAGTACAAGCAGCCACACACACCCACGTGCATGCACGTCACTATATAAGTGCAATAATCTTGGACGCGACGTTAAACCCAATTTCATCTCATCTGATCTCGTGGTTAAATCATTTATGAAATATAATTGGTATGACAGTTTTTGGTATTACCCCGTACACTGCACAGTAGAACATTGATTATAACAAGTGTCAAAATATATATCCGAGGGGTGCAGTAAATGACTTAACGGCTCTGTAATTAGCAGTATTAATGTTAGAATCGATAGGCAAACAACGTCTTTTTAAGATATTTTTACAACCTTTATGAAAGATGAAGAAACAGAATCCACAACATAGGAACAGCACGTGTCTTTATGATGGGGAAAGATACACATTTGCCATACATTACTAGTCTTATGTCTGCCACAGAGCGGGATCACGATTGATGATAAACATTCAATCTGGAAATACCTTGTGCCCCGTCTTAAAGGGACTAAGCCCCATTTTCCCTCACAACTGACAATGTCTAGACCTAGAACGGGCATCAGGCCAAGGGGTCCCCCTTTAAACTTCTCAACCTGTCAGGCACATCATGCTGGAGTGGAGGGCTCCCACCCACGACGTCTTGGCGTTGTCGTCGTGGTAGACGTCCAGGAGGGCGACGTGGATGATGCCGACGGTGTAGGCGAACCAGCCGGACAGCAGGAAGGCCACGAAGCATGACCCCAGAACCACCCACGACCAGCCTTTGTCCATCACGGAGCGGGTGGAGAGGGAACCTGCGGAGAATAGAGTGAGTGAGAGGGTTAGTGAGTGAGTGAGTGGGTTAGTAGGTGAGTGAGTGAGTGGGTTAGTGAGTGAGTGAGTTAGGTTTAACGCCGCTTTTAACATAATTCCAGTTATATCACGGCGTGTCAGCTTAATGTGGGAGGAAAGCCCGAAGTGATGCAGGTCTCAGACGTTTACCACTTTGGTGAAACCCACATGCACGGGTATGGTGCTCACAAACCTAGAAACATAATCGGGGCGAACCGGGATTCGAACCCACAATCATAGGTTTCTGGCGTGCCCAAGGGACCCAACTCTGCACAGCGAATCGCGGCGCCTTAGACGACTTGGCCACCCGTAACCCCATTGAGTGAGTGAGTGAGTGAGTGAGTGAGTGAGTGAGGGGTGTGGGTGTTTGAGTGGGGGAGGTTAAACGCCACTTTGAACAGCTATAATACGGAGTGTCAGTTTGATGTGGGGGAAAATCCCGACATGATGCAGATCTTAGAAATTTGCGACGTAGGGGAAATCCACCAGCCTGGTATGGCACTGACAAACCAAGAAACAAAAAATCATAATCAGGGCGAATGTTTGTGTGGCACTAGTTGTATTTTGGTAAAAGACACGAGGCCAGTGTGGGGCACTCAATATGCATATTGTGGGGGCGGTCTCCATCAATATAAATGAAATTTGAATAGTAAATTTATGTGCTGAAAGGAATGTCAAATGAAATTGGCCCGAAGTATCCAATGTTTTTCTAAATGGATCCCATACAAGGCTCCGACTGGCTTGTGTGGTAGGTGAGTGAGTGAGTGAGTTTGATTTTACGCCGCTTTTAGCAATATTCCAGCAATATCACGGCTGGGGACACCAGAAATAGGCTTCACACATTGTACCCCTGTCGGAAATCGAACCCTGGACTTCGGCGTGACAAGCGAACGCTTTACCCACTAGGCTACCCCAACACCCCTTGTGTGGCATGATACCCCGTGGCATGGGGTGCTGTGTCCAGTCACGGGTTTGTCTGGTCGGAGTCGATTATGTACAGGCGGCTGGGATATAGCTGGACAGGAATGCGACACAAAACAACCGTCTCTCTCTCATTCAATAGGAATCATACCTATTAGGCAGTTTGAATAGTGTTGTGCATTTAAGTGGATGGTGAAGAAAGTGACGTGCCTATTTCAGATAACAAATGACGACGACGACGACGATGCAGGTGATTGTGTGACGTGAATAACGCGTAAGAGGCCAGGAGACTGGGAATGATGGCACAGAAACATTGCCTGTATAAATAGGACTACATATCATAACTTCCCCCATTACAGCGCTAGCAATGTCGCCTGTCTACAGGCAGACCACTTCAGCTACGATCAATACCATCGCGAACTCACATACCTTCATGTGCGCTGTTGCATGTACACATTAGTATAAATGAGATTTTTATTATTTACCTTCTAGCGAAACAAAATATAGAACTGGAACTAATGTTGTGTCATAAAACTCCAAGTGGTAAAATTGCAGCTGCGCCCAGTGTTATCTTTATATCAACATTAACTTGTTCCAACACCAGGCAGGTCACTGCGTGCTGGGTGAACGAGGTCTGTTTGCTGAGATGGCAGTCACACGATCCCCCATCAGCTGACTTGGATTACGAGGAGATTAAACAAGGTTTGCTCAACATGAAACCTTTGAGTGTTCTTGAAACGTATTCTCAAGTATGCAAATAGTCTAATTTCCGAGCAGGCCGGATCAGTGACACAAGGACGGATGGAAAGCGGCGACAAAGTCGATCTGCTTCTCGTGTACTTCTAGTAAGTGTCTAGTTCATCAATAGTGATCCAGAAGGACAATGGTTAGTGTTCCAAATTAAGCACACAGCAAGCTAGTAATTAGCGACAATTTTGCAGCACTAACGGAGGTGTTCCAGCAGTAACAAAATCTTTAAGAAATAAAGGAGCTGTTCTCACACTAACGCAGTGTTTAAGCTCTAATGTTTTAATACTGACTCCATGTTCAAGCACTTCCGGGGCTGTTCTGACACTAAATATGCCGTTATGCCAGCACTAACGGAGTGTTCAAGTGCTAACGGAGGTGTACAAGCACTAGCGCAGTGTTCAAGCACTAACGGAGGTGTTCAAGGATTAACGAAGTGTTCAAGTTCTAACGGAGGTGTTCAAGCACAAATGCCGTATTTAAGCACTAATGGAGATGTTAAAGCACTAATGTCGTATTTAAGCCCTAACGGAGGTGTGCAAGTACTAACGCGGTGTCCAAGTACTAACGGAGGTGTTCAAGCACCAATACCGCCTTTAAGTACAAACGGAGGTGTTCAAGTTCTAACGCATTGTTCAAGTTCTAACGGGGGTGTTCAAACACTAATGTCGTATTTAAGCACTAACGGAGGTGTTCAAACACTAATGTCGTATTTAAGCACTAACGGGGGTGTTCAAGCACCAATACTGTTAAAACACTAATGCCGTCTTTGAGCACTGACGGAGGTGTTCAAGGACTAATACCGTATGTAAGCCCTAACGGAGGTGTTCAAGTACTAACGGAGGGGTTCAAGTACTAACGGACGTGTTCAAGCACCAATACCGCCTTTAAGTACTAACGGGGGTGTTCAAGTTCTAACGCATTGTTCAAGTGCTACCGGGTTATTCAAACACTAATGCTGTCTTTAAGCACGAACGGGGGTGTCCAAGCACTAATGTCGTCTTTAAGCACTAACGCAGTGTTCAAGTACTAACCGGGGTGTTCTGACACTAACGCCATGTTCCAAAAGTAATGTTCTAGCAGTAAGTAGCCCGTGGTTCTCTGGACCACAGTTCACCCGGATTAGTATCTGACAATCAACAATGACTTCCGCAACGTGATATGTTTTCTCGATATGCACACTGGACTGCTACTGCATGTTTGCCAGTGAAACATAACACCACTCCTAAAAACAGAGTGGTCGAAAAACCGTGCAGTCACTGTAAATATATGTGGCGGTTGAGATTAACGTAGATACTTGAAGATCATATCGAAAAGAAACGTTGTTTTTCATGTAAACCCGGGACACGGAGTGGGGTTGGTGAGTGAGTGAGTGGACAGGGGAGTGAGTGGATTGGTGAGTGAGTGAGAGAATTGGTGAATGAGGGAGTGAATGCGTGGATTGGTGAGTGAGTGATTGGATTGGTGAGTGGGTGAATGAGTGGGTTGGTGAGTGAATGAATTGGTGAGTGGACTGGTGAGTGAGTGAGAGAATTGGTGAGTGAGTGAGTTGGTTGGTAAGAGATTGGAGTGGTGAGTGAGTGAGTTGACTGGTGAGTGAGTGATTGGATTGGTGAATGTCTGAGTGGACTGGTGAGTGACTGATTGGATTGGTGAGTGAGGGAGTGAGTGGATTGATGAGTTAGTGAATGAGTGGACTGGTGATTGAGTGAGAGCATTGGTGAATGAGTGAGTTGCTTGGTAAGAGATTGGAGTGGTGAGTGAGTGAGTTGACTGGTGAGTGAGTGATTGGATTGGTGAATGTCTGAGTGGACTGGTGAGTGACTGATTGGATTGGTGAGTGAGGGAGTGAGTGGATTGGTGAGTGAGTGAGAGGATTGTCGAGTGCGAGTGAATTTGTTAGTGAGACTGAATTGGTGAGTGGGTGAGTGGATTGGTGAGTGGACTGGTGAGTGAGTGAGATAATTGGTGAGTGAGAGATTGGATTGGTGAGTGGGTGAATGAGTGGGTTGGTGAGTGAATGAATTGGTGAGTGGACTGGTGAGTGAGTGAGAGCATTGGTGAGTGAGTGATCATGAGTGAATTGGCGAGTGAGAGTGAATTTGTGAGTGAGTGGATTGGTGAGTGAGAGTGAATTTGTGAGTGAGTGGATTGGTGAGTGTGTGTGAATTGGTGAGTGCGTGATTGGATTGGTGAGTGTGTGAGTGGACTGGTGAGTGAAAGAGTGGATTTGTGACTAAAATGAGTAAATTGGTGAGCGAGGAGACTGGTGTGTGAGTGAGTGAGTAATTTGATGAGTAACAGTCCATATCATTTATTGCAGTTGTGCTCACTGCGCCGTTAAACAGATCATCAGATCGTCGTACAATTGCTGACATGTTGCTGATGATGGTTGAACCATACATGCAGCTACATCCAACATGTCAGAGAATCATACCAAGTATTACTTTACACCCACACCCATGTAATCACGTGACACATAAACACATTAATGTCTAGTTGAACTCAGCAGTCTTGCAGATTCATCTAAGTTTTTGCATGGCTCGGGTTTGTGTTCAACACATTTGGACCAAAATATATCTTGAAACGACTTCCTTGAATCGACATCATTAACAACAAGTTGGTCAATCAACGTTCTTAAAGATTTACAGAAATGTCTTAAAATGAGAGAACACATATAAGCACGTCGGAAAAGCTTGCTCACAACTCACTGTTCAGAACGGGGTCCCGCTGCCTTGCTAATTACCGAGGCGGAAGGGAGGCAACTCGTGTTACATAATCACAATGAGCTAGCAACATCTTACTCGCCGCGCTGCGTATTCAAAACAAAAGAAATGCTTCAAAGACGTACAAATATAACCTTTTTCCGAAGGCTGAATAAACCGCCAACGTGGTTCAAGAACCAAGTGAATTGTTACTTGTGTACTGTCAACAGAAGGATTGATTTAGATGCTGAGGTGATAGTTCCAACTCAAAGGCGGTTCTCTTTGCTGTTTGATTGGATTAAGGTTCGATTAAAAACATCTCGGGTAATCCTCATGTATGTAAGTTTCTCTTACTAAACCTCCACTCGGGTTGTGGTGGGTAATCCTCATGTATGTAAGTTTCTCTTACTTAACCTCCACTCGGATTGGGGTGGTCGCATTGATATTCTGTCGTAAGTTTGCATAGGGGTCAGGGGTTACTTCCGAGGCGTATTAAGACGACTACAGTGGTTGTCATGGATGACCCATAAACAGACAAGGCCATGCTCTTGCCACCTGGTCACTGAATCTCTAGCGTGTGAGTGAGGTGATTGTGTTCTGAGCAATATTCCAGCAATATTCCGGCAATACTCCAGCAATATTCCAGCAATATTCCAGCAATACTCCAGCAATATTCCAGCAATATTCCAGCAATATTCCAGCAAAACTCCAGCAATACTCCAGCAATATTCCAGCAATATTCCAGCAATATTCCAGCAATACTCCAGCAATATTCCAGCAATATTCCAGCAACATCATGACAAAGGATATACACACGGGGTGTTGATCCTGGGTCTCAGGCGCGAGGAGCGAATGCTTGAACACATAGGTTACCTCTCCACCCTCTCCAACCTTCACAAATGTATACATACACTCTTAAATAAATGAAATCCACAGGTAGTATGTTGTTTATTGTACCTGACTACACAAACAATCCGGTATATAAATTGGATATATGTCATTGGATAATGTTGGTGGCCTGATAGTCGACAAACGGTGCGTCAAAACGCAGCCATTGTCGATTTGCAATGTCTTAAAGGGCATTGTCATGGAGGAAAACAGTAAATCAAAATGCACGTGCAAGTTATGGCATTCGTAACTCGTGGTAGTGGCTATAAAAAGGCAAGCATAAGCCAATAATTTGTCATTCAATTTTCAAGTTCGAAAATATCGAGACTCAGCGCTGCCGATCGGAACATCGCCATAGGATGTATCCAAATCGGGGAATCGCAGTCTTCTGTTGCATGAATCTTCAACGTCCACCACAGCACCATTTGCCAAATGTGTGACCGATACGCACAGTTCAATTCCACAGCCGACCGTCCGAGAACCGGCCGACCAAGAGTTACCACCCCTGCACAGGATCGCTACTTTCGACTTTCGAAATCTGTGCCATAGATTTTTTTTAAGAAAAATTGGATTTTCAACGATTATGAAGTGTATGTTTATGCTTAAGTTATGTTTAAGTTTAAGTTATCTATGGTTGATAGTATCAAAGTAAACATGTTTCTTGTTGTCATCGTCACGTGACCCATGCCAGCAACCAGGTAATCGTAATCAGTAGCCGTCATAGCTGGAATGTTGTTGAGTGCGACGTTAAACAACAAATAAACAAACAACCATAATCAGTGTTTAATGAGTTTTTCTGAAGATAAATATCGGCATGAATGGACCATCACCCGAAACCACAATCCTTCTTCAGTGAGTGTGTGAGTGAGTATGGTTTTACGCCGCTTTTAGCAATATTCCAGCAACATCACGGCGGGGAACACCAGAAATGGGCTTCAGACATTGTACCCATGTCGGGAGTCGAACCCGGGTCTTCGGCGTGACGAGCGAACGCTTTAACCACTAGGCTACCCGACAACCCTCCTTCCTGACGATAATTGCGGTATTGCCATAAACAGTATTATGGCTGAACTTTACTGACTTGAAAGTGCTATTATAAAGAAAGGTTATTAAAATCCAATCTTATAATCTCGATTCCTGTCTGCGTGAAGCCCTCAAAACGCCACCCTAAGGAGGTCGTGTTAGATGAACTTTCTTATCAGCCAATCAGCGCCGAGTCTTCTAAATTCATATACATGTATGATTTCTGCATATCAAAAACGAATCCGAAAGTTCTGAATGTATATACATATATATATATATATATATATATATATATATATATATATATATATATATATATATATATATATATATATATATATACTACTCAAAAAAAGTTAAGGGTCAAATAATTTATTGCCAGTAAAATTTCAGATTTCATATGCTGGTGTAAATAAAAGACACAGTAACAGTTGCCAATCACTGCTGCACAAGAGCGGCAAAATCATTCAACAGTGGCGACATCGGTACAAACGGCCGACCACTGGTGAATAACAGGGGGTCAAAGACACACGTCACACAGAGTAATGCCATGTCAATAGCGAGTAAAACCGCCCCTTGAGCCTAAGCATGCAACACATCGTTGTCGCATACTGTCAATTAAGCGTCGAAAGAACTGTTGGGGGATAGCCTGCCACTCTGCTTGAAGGAACTGTGTCCGTTCTTGCAGATTTACAGGTTGACGTTGACTGTTTGCCACACGTCTACCCAACTCGTCCCAGGCGTGTTCAATCGGTGCCTAATCTGGTGAGAACGCTGGCCAATCCATTCGTTGCACACCGTTTTGTGCCAAGAAATCAGCTACCACCCGAGCACGATGAGGTCTGGCGTTGTCGTCTTGCAAAATGGCGTCACGTCAAATTTGACGAAGTGCAGGAAGAACAAGGGGCTGAATAATCTCGTCCCTATACCGGATTCCTGTCAGATTACCCTGAACGACGTAGATGGGTGTCCGGTGGTGAACAGAAATTCCAGCCCACACATCACTGAGCCTCCACCATATCTGTGACGTTGTCTGACGTTGACGTCGGCAAACCGTTCCTCAGGACGACGATAGACACGAATCCTGGCATCGTTGAACTGCAGTGCAAACCGGGATTCGTCTGTGAAGAGCACTCTCTGCCAGTCAGGACGTGTCCAGCGTCTGTGACGTCTACACCAGTCTGCACGTGCTCTATGATGATGTTGCAGAAGAGGCCGAACTGCTTGGTGCCGTGACCGGATGTTGTTTGTTCGTAGTCGGTTACGGATTGTCTGGTCAGACACTTGGGTTCCTGTTGCAAGGCGCAGTTCATCTCTAAGATGTCTTGCTGTGACAGTTCGTTGACGCAATGCCAGGTTTGTGACATACCGGTCTTCACGTTGTGAAGTTGACCTGGGTCTTCCAGAACGAGGGTGATTCTGAATGGAATTGGCCATTTGAAATCTCTGCCACAGTCTACCAATCACACTTTGGCTGCAACCGATTCTCTGGGCAACATTTCTCTGACTCAGACCGTCCTGAAGCCATGCAATGGCTCTTCCACGATCAACAAGGCCTAGCTGACGTCGAGTCATGTTCAACATTCAAGTCGGATGAAACATGTGACTCGTACAGAATCGTTCGCGGAATTTAAGCAAAAACGGCACATGGTGCACGTGCATTTCATTAATGATGAGGCAAGGATGAGTAAATGTTGTGTTCGATCGCCGTGATCGACGTCACTGGATGTCAGTTTTTGTTAGATTTTGACATTTCTCAAAGCAGCTGATGCACCCAGAAACTCGTTTAATCTCCATGATTTGCACATGATCCTTCAATTTGATTCGCGTATCTTCAATTCTTTTCAAAACATTTCTCAAAATACAACCAAGTGTGTGTACACAATGATTTACATTTTGATACTCTCGTAATGGTGTGACCCCTAACTTCTTTTGAGTAGTATATACATAAGAAAAGGTACGTTGTATAAATTGTGTTTAGAAAGTAAACACATACAAGACATGTGAGGTCTAAACATGTTCAGCAATGTGTTTCAATCCTAAACGGAATACACATGGTATGTTCGATCTAAACACGTGTACGATCTCAACACATGAAATGATCTATCGTCTCACGACCTACGAACACCACCTAAACATAACATCCCTATATTTCTAAACATATTTCAGCTGTATGACTTTTATCAGTCCCACCGTGTTTTCCTACCATATAGATACCCAATCCAAACCTGCATAGTGAGTGAGCGAGTTGGGTTTAACGCCGTTTTTAACAGTATTCCGTTATGTCACAGCGTGTCAGCTTAAGGCGGAAAGTGCGAAGTGATGCAGGTCTCAGACGTTTACCACTTCGGTGAAACCCACGAGCACGGGTATGGTGCTGACAAACATAGAAACGTAATCGGGGCGAACCGAGTTTCGAACCCACAATCATAGGTTTCTGGCGTGCCCAAGGGACGCAACTCTGCACAGCGAATCGCGGCGCCTTAGACGACTGGGCCACCCGCGGCCACAATTCAGTATTCTCTCAAAGATTCCAGCCCGAAAAGTTCACAGAAAGTTGCATGATGGAAACTGTAGTTCATATATGTAAAGACAAGTGTTTGGAGAAGTGAATCGTGTTACAATCTTCCTGGGATTACGAGTCATGTACAGTTTGGCAGGGTTGTTGGTGCGGTGTGTTCCGAATGGGAATCTATTAGAACACTAGGGGACAGCTCTGTGTGGAGTGAGTGAGTATGGTTTTACGCCGCTTTTAGCACTATTCCAGCAATATCACGGCGGTGGACACCAGAAATGGGCTTCACGCATTGTACCCATGTCGGGAATCGAACCCGGGTCTTCGGCGTGACGAGCGAACGCTTTAACCACTAGGCTACCCGACCGCCCCCTCTGTGTAGAGATAAGTCAGTAGAAAAATCGCTGATAGGAAACTGCACAGGGGTACAGTTACTGTCGCTACGATGCCGCTCCTGGTGCCTTTCTACATCAGATAATCTACACCGGTATTTAGGTACCAGTATCAATGTTCTCTCCCTATCCCTTAAATACATAATTATCACTTCGAGTTCAAACGCGGTTTTTTTCTTATTTTATTTTTGTTTGAAAACAGGTTTCGCCCACGATTTTACGTAAACTCGTCACAAGCCCACGTGACAATGATCCACTTTCTATTTCCGCCATGAAGCAAACCCCATCGTATTGTACACATTGATTGTCGAGATCCCTGGGGCGTATCTAGGACATAATTGACATTTGGAACAATGAAAACTAGTGCATTAAAAAAATAAAAAATGTAAGAAATATAGTGTTTCGAAAATGAATGTTTATTGACGTATGAAAGTATGTCGGAGTGGTTTCAGCAACACATCGTAATTATCGTCATGCCAGATGGTCGCAGTTGTTTGTATGTAAATATTTCTAAATATCAAGCGCCATCTGGTATGGTGACGATATATACTACTCAAAATTTGATAAGGATCGTAGATATTTTTCTTAATAAAAAAACAAAATAACTGCATAACTGGCAATATTGTGTTCAAGTGAAATCAAAAACGTCTCCAACACACGTGCACGTGCATTTCATGCCATGGGAAATGCGTTTCACATCACAGTTTATGCTTTTGCTACCATTGCACGATTTCCAATCAGGCAACAGTGTCTGATTCATTCTGAAACTGTAAACTCAATTGAGTGTTTACACTACGTTTATCTACGCAATGCCCCCTCAACGTGTAAGGCGTCGCCTGACGACAGAACAACTGGGCAGATGTATTGGAATGCTTGATGCTGGCTATTCACAACGTGACGTTGCCAATGCACTAAACGTCAGCCAGAGCGTTGTAAGCAGGGCCTGGTCCCGACAGCAAAATTTTGGTACAGCAGCACACCGACATGGGGGTGGTCGTCAGAGGTCGACAACCCAACGCCAAGATCATTTTGTGGCTCTTCAGGCACGACGTCATCCCTTCTGGACAGCAACCAGCCTACGTAACGACCTCCTGAACGCCTCGGGGGTGAATGTGTCCACTCAGACGATACGGAATCGTCTTTACAATGCAGGTCTCTACTCGAGAAGGGCATGTGTCCGAATCCCCCTGACTGTTCGACACCGGCGGGAGCGATTGGAATGGGCTGAAGATCATGTCACTTGGACACGGAACGATTGGGTTCCAGTTCTGTTCACCGATGAGTCCAGGTATTGTTTGGACTTTACAGACAGGAGGCAGCGGGTGTGGCGACGACAACGTGAACGTTTCCATGATGCCAACATCAGTGAACATGACCGTTATGGTGGTGGTTCCATCATGGTCTGGGGTGGAATCAACAGAGATGGAAGGACAGATCTTCATGTCCTGGAGAGAGGAACAATGACGGGGGTGAGGTACCGGGATGAGATCCTCGATGTGTACGTCAGACCCTACGCTGGTGCTGTTGGCCCTGAGTTCATCCTGATGGATGATAACGCCCGTCCTCATCGCGCCAGGGTGGTTGAGCAGTACCTTGAGCAGGAGACAATTGTCCGCATGGATTGGCCAGCGCGCTCGCCGGACTTGAACCCGATTGAGCATGTCTGGAACATGCTGCAGGTTGCCCTTTCACGCACAACCCACGACTTTGGCAGAGCTCGGACATGCCCTCGTGGAAGAGTGGAACAACCTTTCCATTGGGAACATCCGAGTGCTTATTGACAGCATATCTCGACGTTGTCAGGCCGTCATTGATGCAAGGAGAGGTCATACTCGATATTGACACTTCATCGACTAAGTGTAATGATGGACTATCCCTCATAACTGTGTAATTCTTTCTCTTGTTTGCTGTTAACATTTTTTAATGAAATGCCTTTTGGTGTTTGCAGATTTCAAACATTCCATATTGATACAAGTTCATGCCGTTCATGAATTTTCATTCATAACATGATTAAACACGTTTCTGAGTCAGAGTCATGTCTTTTGTTATGTTTGTGGTAACTAACACACATATCACCTAGTGATCCTTATCAAATTTTGAGTAGTATATATGATTTCATGAGCCAACATATGCAGCCCAGGTCTAATAGACAAATGTATATAAATACAGAGAGAGAGAGACAGGGAGAGGGAGAGCGAGAGAGAGAGACAGACAACCAGACAGACAGGGAGAGAGCGAGAGAGAGAAGGAGAGAGAGAGACAGACAATCAGACAGACAGGGAGAGAGCGAGAGAGAGAGGGGGGAGAGAGACAGAAAATCAGACAGACAGGGAGAGAGGGAGAGAGAGAGAGGGAGAGAGAGACAGACAATCAGAGAGACAGGGAGAGAGCAAGAGAGAGAGGGAGAGAGAGAGACAGACAATCAGAGAGACAGGGAGAGAGCGAGAGAGAGAGGGAAAGAGAGAGAGACAGACAATCAGACAGAGAGAGAGCGAAAGAGAGAGGGAAAGAGAGAGACAGACAATCAGAGAGACAGGGAGAGAGCGAGAGAGGGAGAGAGAGAGACAGACAATCAGAGAGACAGGGAGAGAGCGAGAGAGAGGGAGAGAGAGACAGACAATCAGACAGACAGGGAGAGAGCGAGAGAGAGAGGGAGAGAGAGACAGACAATCAGACAGACAGGGAGAGAGCGAGAGAGAGAAGGAGAGAGAGAGACAGACAATCAGACAGACAGGGAGAGAGCGAGAGAGAGAGGGAGAGAGAGACAGACAATCAGACAGACAGGGAGAGAGCGAGAGAGAGACAGACAATCAGACAGACAGGGAGAGAGCGAGAGAGAGGGGAGAGAGAGAGACAGACAATCAGACAGACAGTGAGAGAGCGAGAGAGAGAGTGAGAGAGAGAGCGAGAGAGAGAGACAGACAACCAGACAGACAGGGAGAGAGCGAGAGAGAGAATGAGAGAGAGAGACAGACAATCAGACAGACAGGGAGAGAGCGAGAGAGAGAGGGGGGGAGAGGGGGGGTCTAATAGACAAATGTATATAAATACAGAGAGAGAGAGACAGGGAGAGGGAGAGCGAGAGAGAGAGAGACAGACAACCAGACAGACAGGGAGAGAGCGAGAGAGAGAAGGAGAGAGAGAGACAGACAATCAGACAGACAGGGAGAGAGCGAGAGAGAGAGGGGGGGAGAGAGACAGAAAATCAGACAGACAGGGAGAGAGGGAGAGAGAGAGAGGGAGAGAGAGACAGACAATCAGACAGACAGGGAGAGAGCAAGAGAGAGAGGGAGAGAGAGAGACAGACAATCAGAGAGACAGGGAGAGAGCGAGAGAGAGAGAGGGAGAGAGAGACAGACAATCAGAGAGACAGGGAGAGAGCAAGAGAGAGAGGGAGAGAGAGAGACAGACAATCAGAGAGACAGGGAGAGAGCGAGAGAGAGAGGGAAAGAGAGAGAGACAGACAATCAGACAGAGAGAGAGCGAAAGAGAGAGGGAAAGAGAGAGACAGACAATCAGAGAGACAGGGAGAGAGCGAGAGAGGGAGAGAGAGAGACAGACAATCAGAGAGACAGGGAGAGAGCGAGAGAGAGGGAGAGAGAGACAGACAATCAGACAGACAGGGAGAGAGCGAGAGAGAGAGGGAGAGAGAGACAGACAATCAGACAGACAGGGAGAGAGCGAGAGAGAGACAGACAATCAGACAGACAGGGAGAGAGCGAGAGAGAGGGGAGAGAGAGAGACAGACAATCAGACAGACAGTGAGAGAGCGAGAGAGAGAGTGAGAGAGAGAGCGAGAGAGAGAGACAGACAACCAGACAGACAGGGAGAGAGCGAGAGAGAGAAGGAGAGAGAGAGACAGACAATCAGACAGACAGGGAGAGAGCGAGAGAGAGAGGGGGGGAGAGGGGGGGTCTAATAGACAAATGTATATAAATACAGAGAGAGAGAGACAGGGAGAGGGAGAGCGAGAGAGAGAGACAGACAACCAGACAGACAGGGAGAGAGCGAGAGAGAGAAGGAGAGAGAGAGACAGACAATCAGACAGACAGGGAGAGAGCGAGAGAGAGAGGGGGGGAGAGAGACAGAAAATCAGACAGACAGGGAGAGAGGGAGAGAGAGAGAGGGAGAGAGAGACAGACAATCAGACAGACAGGGAGAGAGCAAGAGAGAGAGGGAGAGAGAGAGACAGACAATCAGAGAGACAGGGAGAGAGCGAGAGAGAGAGGGGGAGAGAGAGAGACAGACAATCAGACAGACAGGGAGAGAGCGAGAGAAAGAGAGGAGACAGAGCGAGAGAGAGGGAGAGAGAGAGAAAGAGAGAGAGAGAGAGAGAGAGAGAGAGAGAGACAGACAGACAGACAGACAATCAGACAGACAGGGAGAGAGCGAGAGAGAGAGGGAGAGAGAGAGACGGACAATCCGACAGACAGGGAGAGAGCGAGAGAGAGAGGGGGAGAGAGAGACAGACAATCAGACAGACAGGGAGAGAGCAAGAGAAAGAGAGGAGACAGAGCGAGAGAGAGAGGGAGAGAGAGAGAGAGAGAGAGAGAGAGAGAGAGAGAGAGAGAGAGAGAGAGAGATGTGTCTGATGCGAACACCTGCTAATTTGACAGTGTTGGCCGCAGCAGTCAATGTTAATTTTGTATTACGCTGCGTGCCGAACTCGCCTGGAAATTATGACATAGAGTACGATAGTGACGGTCGCCTGAATAAGTACATGCCCTGTGCGACATGACGTGATGTGTTGGTTATGTTATAAAAGACATGAATGTGCATAACAGAGCATTATATGTCAATCATGTACACGTCAAGTCTTTTGTCCTGTAGCGTCAGTGGAGTGACTTGAAAAGATGGACGCATGTTTGACATGCTATAAAAGCATAGTTATTCCACTGCTATTGAACAATGGTTCACGGGATTTGTCGCAATCAGACAAATGTGCAGATAGCAAGAAAGGAAGAACGGTATTAAGAACAAAGAGATGTATCATGTGGGCAGTACTGTATGCATGTGGGCAGTACTGTATACATGTGGGCAGTACTGTATGCATGTGGTCAGTACTGTATGCATGTGGGCAGTACTGTATGCATGTGGGCA
Source organism: Haliotis cracherodii (assembly GCF_022045235.1). NCBI lineage: Eukaryota > Metazoa > Mollusca > Gastropoda > Lepetellida > Haliotidae > Haliotis > Haliotis cracherodii. The sequence continues at coordinate 1,761,333 of NW_027266294.1, read as the reverse complement.
GTACTGTATGCATGTGGGCAGTACACTGTATGCATGTGGGCTGTACACTGTATGCATATGGGCAGTACTGTATGCATATGGTCAGTACTGTATGCATGTGGGCAGTACTGTATGCATGTGGGCAATACTGTATGCATATGGTCAGTACTGTATGCATGTGGTCAGTACTGTATGCATGTGGTCAGTACTGTATGCATGTGGTCAGTACTGTATGCATGTGGGCAGTACTGTATGCATATGGTCAGTACTGTATGCATGTGGGCAGTACTGTATGCATGTGGGCAGTACTGTATGCATGTGGGCAATACTGTATGCATGTGGTCAGTACTGTATGCATGTGGGCAGTACTGTATGCATGTGGGCAATACTGTATGCATGTGGTCAGTACTGTATGCATGTGGGCAGTACACTGTATGCATGTGGTCAGTACTGTATGCATGTGGGCAGTACTGTATGCATGTGGTCAGTACTGTATGCATGTGGGCAGTACTGTATGCATGTGGGCAGTACTGTATGCATGTGGACAGTACTGTATGCATGTGGGCAGTACTGTATGCATGTGGGCAGTACTGTATACATGTGGGCAGTACTGTATACATGTGGGCTGTATGATGTATGCATGTGGGCAGTATGATGTATGCATGTGGGCAGTACTGTATGCATGTGGTCAGTACTGTATGCATGTGGGCAGTACTGTATACATGTGGGCAGTACTGTATACATGTGGGCTGTATGATGTATGCATGTGGGCAGTATGATGTATGCATGAGGGCAGTACTGTATGCATGTGGTCAGTACTGTATGCATGTGGGCAGTACTGTATGCATGTGGGCAGTACTGTATGCATGTGGGCAGTACTGTATGCATGTGGGCTGTACACTGTATGCATGTGGGCAGTACTGTATGCATATGGGCAGTACACTGTATGCATGTGGGCAGTACTGTATGCATGTGGGCAGTACTGTATGCATGTGGGCAGTACTGTATGCATGTGGGCTGTACACTGTATGCATATGGGCAGTACACTGTATGCATGTGGGCAGTACTGTATGCATGTGGGCAGTACTGTATGCATGTGGGCAGTACACTGTATGCATGTGGGCAGTAATGTATGCATGTGGGCAGTACTGTATGCATGTGGGCCGTACACTTTGGGCAGTACTGTATGCACGTGGGCAGTACTGTATGCACGTGGGCAGTACTGTATGTATATATGGATGGTACGAACATCATCACCTCCCTCTGAGGGACTAGCTGCTGTTATTGCACGCAATTCATGTGTTCCCGGTCAGTATGTTGGGGCGTGTAGTGGCCATGTTTATGATGTTAAACCCGAACCAACCTAGGACAAATACACTTACCTCCCTATATCTCACATCAACCACGTATCCTCCAATATGAAAAATGTCAACAGAGACTGGACATATTCCGCCATCATGGCGGGAGGAAGGCGACGCTTCACGCCCGCAGCACAAAGGGGTTGAAAGTCTATCCAAACCTGTGTCCGCTGCACACAGATCGATGCGGGCGCTCTGACTCTACATCAGCGCTTCCGCTTGTGAAGAGCACGGAATTGGCAGATCTCCTATAATGGCTCACTGGCCGAGGCGTGGTGGATATAAAACTAGGAATGAGGCGACTAAAAGACAAACAAGCCAGCATCAGAGGAATGTATTGATAAAAATATACCACGTTTCGTTCAGTAATCAATGTATTTCTGTATTTCCCGTTTGCCTTTGTGAAACTGTTATAATGCAGACTTCTGTTGCCATGACTCCGATTCAGTCCACTGACCCAAGAACTCCATTTCCTTTAGCAACGAGTTCAAATGGTTAATTTTAAAAAAAAAATTCAAACAGACACACAATAATGACAACTATTTATATCAGTTCGGACATTTAAAACAAACAAACTTAATCATCAACTTAAAAACAGCAGCTGTTAGGGTCGAGTGTGTCATTCTCCTGTTGAAACTGACGGATTTCATTATTTAATTTTAAAGCTCCAAAATAATGTCAAACTTTAGATAGTGAAGGAGAAAAAGGAAAACATATTAATTAGTATGTCACACACAACAATAAACATTTCATTTGACACTTTTGTCAACATACAGATGTATATGTACGCCCGGCCATGCAGACTCAGGATTAACGGATTATCGGATTATCGACCATTGGCGCCAAGTAATACCCTTCTGCCCTTCCTTGTGAGGGACAAACTGTAAGAATGTCGGAGCTTGGGAGTCGTTCATACAGATTGGCCCTAACTCTATGAAGGTTCATACTCCAGTGAACTCACACAAAGTGTAACAAATGTTACATTTGGGATAATACTTTCTATGTAAAGAACAGATTCTCGTACTTTTTTTGGTGGTTGAATCCCATCAGGGACACAACGGGACACAACGCCAGCGATCTAACCAACTCAGCCACCGACTCGTGAATATCTGGGGTAGAAAAGGTCTTCAGTATGGAATACTGTGAGGGACATTCTCGCGATCTCGCATTCTCGCGATCTCGACCTTTGTAAACGAGCTAAATATGCCCCAAACACAAGAATGCGAGATCGCGAGAACGCGAGATTTGGCCAAAATCTCGCGTTCTCGCGTTCTCGCGTTCTCGCGTTCTCGCGATCTCGTATTCTCGTGTTTTTGGTACATAACACTTTTTGTCAAAAGTCGACAACGCAAGAAAACGCCATTTGGACATGATGCAAAATCTCGCAATCTCGCAATCTCGACTTGTCAAATTAGGCCACAAAAATACGAAATCGCGAGAACGCGAGAACGCGAGAATGCGACATTTCATTTTCTCGCGATGTCGCGTTTTAGACGTTTTTGTCCGTGCGCATGCGTAATATCATAGATCAAGGCGCATGCGCACGTTAGTAGTCCTATGGTCATGCTTCTTTCATGCTCTTCATTCTCCAAGTAGCATTTAGCAAAATTATGACTTGGGCTTGAAAATGCTATGTAATTTACAAACACAAAGTACTATGTGGAATAGAGTAGAGTCCTCCCCCGTTGTGACAGTTTCCTATGTACTTTACATAAAACCCCTCAACATGCTCAATATGAATAAACAAAAGAAATTGTGTCTATGAATGTCCAATGATAGTGAAAACATTAATGTGTCCGAAAGCTGGAAACAAAACTATTACTGTCAGTGAGAGGGTGAGTAATATTGATTAAAACCGCATCAGCAGTATTGCAGCTATTCGCGGCTACACTGTGAGTTACAGAAATAATCACAGGCCAGTGAGTTCCTCAATGAGGCAATTTTATACACGGCTAGAATATTCATTCAAATAAATTTGTAGCATTCGGCTAAAATGATATTGTCCGATTATTTTTTTATACGATACCATATTCGCTACTCTAATTAATTGATTTTCATCAGCTACCGCCTGACAACAAAACATCCTGCCTTGCATTATTCTCATGCCCTCAAATTCCTAGAAATAGGAGTATCGTTCATATGAGTGTTCCTACTTTCTTTACCTGATGAAATACTCCGTACACGTAGCCCTCATGAACACACATGATGCATGTGAATGCACCCGTCGACAGCAATTGTACACATATGCCTTAAGTAGGTCGATAAGAACAAAATAAAACGTTGAAAATAAAATGCCTCCCGTCTCCCATGGTTTTAAAAAATCAATCAAACTGTAACTATTAATTTATTGCGGCCTTAACATCCAAATGACAGGCATGCTTATACTGGAAAAGTACCCCCAATATCAAGCCTGAGGGACCGGCATGGCTCTGAATAAGTGACTGAGTTTAGCTTAACACCGCTTTGAACAGTATTTATATTTCAGTTATATCCCGGCTTGTCGGTTTAAAGGGGCACTAGTCTTCTTCTCGGCTGTCTAACACTGCCAGCTGGGGCTCACTATCTGCCGTGAGTCGATTTGCTCGCTGACGCAACTGAGCGTGACAAGAGACTGGGCTACCGTCTTCAAGAACACTGATTGGTTACCTTTAATCTATGAATCTCAGACAAAGGGCGCATGTTAATTAATTTCTTCAGCCTAAACAAACGGACAAAAAGAACGATGGAAGCTCATCGGATGTCGTTATTGGGAAATACCCCAGATGGTCATAGTTTAATGGTTAAAAAAATGGTATCCCAGCAGTGAAAGCATTTTCGGATTTTGGATAGCGCGGATAATACATTGCTATCTCTTGTTGTCATACATGTTTTCTGAGATAACCCTACACCTGTGTCTTTGTTGCCATTCACTAGAAGCTCAGTTAATGAACCTATTACAGGTACAGTTAGTGGTAGCACCACTCAGATTGCCTGACAAAGGTTCCCATTTGGCATGTCTTGTGTCTGGGGTAATTATTTCATCTGAATCCAGGTTTGAAGTGAGGTGAAATGTATGTTATGTAATAATCACGTGGCAGCCCAGCAAGAGGAGTGATCAGTTCATTTACTTTTTTTGTAAACGGATCATTCCTCGCCATCAAAAGTTCCACAGAAAATACGTTCATTGATTAATCACTGTTATCTTGCACAGTGGATTTGTCAAAAGTAAGTGTTTACATGTGTAGGTTTACTAAAGCAGACGGAAAACACTCATATTATGGCGTGAAGTGCCGATGAAAAAACAACATACTTGGTTCAAAGGATTAGCCGATAATACGTTTATTGATTGTTCATTGTTTCCTAACTCCATGGATATTTTTAAACAACCATGGACACCGTGAACATAATTGCCACATGTGCGATCTTAGCTGACCGCTGAGACTTGACACCTTTGTGAAACATCTGAAACAAACTTAGTGATCAGTTGAGAAACGAACACGGGTTATAATATCCAGGAACGCTATATATATTTTAAAATATTCGATTGTAACAGAGCCACGTGAAGTCGAATACGTTTATTTGTACAGCTGCAGACGTATGGGATATTGTTCCTATATTTGAATTTTCACGGATACATTCCTCAAACTAGGAAGCTGCCCAAATTCATACATAAAACTTTGATGGGCCGTAATTATGATATTTGCATTTTGTTTTCATTCATTTGTTATTGTATTTTTGTTCCTCTTGTTCCCGTAGGCGTGTATATGTTACACTCAGTGTGTAAAATGTGATTCACTCAGGCAATTTATAAAATGTCTAAATATTTCAGTAATTTACAAACTGACTGAAACCAAGTCCAGATTGACTAACATTTTAAAAGAGGACTAATTACAACTCAGACGACTGAGCCACAAGATGACTGTATTGTAACCGGCAGAAAAACGCGAGATCGCGACACACGCCAAGGGTCGCTATCTCGCGTTCTCGCGTTTTTGAAAATAGTTACATAACACGCCAGACCCAGGGTGACCACGCCACATGATGACAGGTACTTGCGTACCTTGCACCTCCGAAATCGCTTCCTGATAGTGACGTCATCGGCGACAAATGCCTTAGGTCACAGGGTTAGTCGACAGACAGTGGCCAGGAGACTCAGGGTCATGGAATCAGGGCTTTTAGACCATACAGAGGACAGCTATTGACAGCGCAACATCGTTGTCTGCGATTGAGATGGGCCCGGACTGTACGGCGTTGGCAATGACGTGACTGGCAGAGGGTTGTCTTCACTGACGAAAGTCGATTCTGTATGTTTAGGGCTGATGGAAGACAACGTGTTTACCGCCGAAGGGGTGAACGAACGGCGGCGTGTTGCGTGCAGGAGGTCGTACCAAATGGTGGAGGGACTGTCATGGTGTGGGGAGGGATCTGTGGGCAGGAGAGGACACTGCTGGTCATCGTTGACGGAAACTTGACAGCTCAGCGTTACATGGATAACATTCTTCGCTAGAGCCAATACAGCCAGAATTGTCACTAACTTCCTCGCAGCCAACAACGTAAACGTCCTGCCGTGGCCGGCACGCTCATCCGACATGTTCCCCATAGAACACCTCTGGGACTTGATAGATCGTCGTGTTCGACAACGACCACATTCTCCAGCCAACCGGTAAGAACTGATCTTCGCCCTCCAAGAAGAATGGCGTCAAGTCCCACGCGACCTCATCAGACGACTGACTTTTTCTGTGCATCAAGAGTTTTTGCATGTATTGAGGCATTTGGTGGTCACACACGCTACTAATGACTTGTTATTGAACGTGAGCGATTGTTTATGTACTCTGCCTATTGTCCATGATTCTGAAAGCTCGTGTTTTGTACCACACCCAACTTTGGGGGGCTCTGACGTCATTCTCGGTCGCGGTATGATTGTCATTTTCAGTGTTGATTATGTTGATATATTGATCTTCTCAATACACTTTACTTCATGCATGTATGTTTTGTTGTGTTTGAGCAAGAGTGATTTAAAACTCTTTTAAAGTTTCTTTTGGACGTCAGTTTATATGTAGATTTGTACAAATATAACTATTAACATAATGTAGTCAAGAACACGCTCCGTTTCTTGCCTGTGAACTGACTGAATTTGACAAATATTGTCTGACAACTAACAGTCAAATAACCAACATGGATGCCTAATGGTATTTTTTCAGAAAGATTTGTTTGTTTGTTGTTAACGCCGCACTCAGAAATATTCAAGCTATATGACGGCGGCGTGACATCAAATATATCAACACTCGTTAGGGTGGCCCACTCGTCTTAGCGCCGCGACTCGCTGTGCAGAGTTGCGTCCCTTGGGCACGCCAGAAACCTTTGATTGTGGGTTCGAATGCCGGTTCGCCCCGATTATGTTTCTAGGTTTGTCAGCACCATACTCGTGCTCGTGTGTTTCATCGAAGAGGTAAACGTCTGAGACCTGCATCCCTCTATGCTTTCCTCCCACATTAAGGTGACGCGCCGTGATATAACTGGAATACTGTTAAAAGCGGCGTTAAACCGAACTCACTCACTTACTCTACAGATGACTACGCATTTAATCGCCAAGATCAATGAATAACGATGCGGGGTGTATAATAGTATTAAACATGGATCGATCATGACCTCATTTCAAATGATTTGCATGTGCGCTTGCATCATTATATCGCTGTGTGTTTGACGGCGTCAATTGTGAGAGGGAAGTGTCTTCTAAGTTGCTCTCCGTAGATGATACCACACTTCCATCGTTAAGGCGCCTGTCTGGAGACGATAAACATCCCAGTGTCACCCACAGGCCATGGGTAATTTACATGTTTGTCGTGTCTCGAAATATGAATTGTAAATAGTGTATCGTGCCAAATATATGGTGAGTTACTGAATAAATACAGTTGTTTCAAGAAAGTGGTAATTGTATTTAAAATGTTAGGTGTATTTTACAACATGGACCAGTTTATATTGTATCTTATAAGTGATGTCGGGATCGAGTTATCGCCCTTGATGAATTGTTTGTTTATTTTGGGTTAAGATAATGATTTTGTATATCATTGATTATTAAGTTCATGTTCATGTACAGATTATAGACGTATGTTTATATGAAATGAATTGTGGATTTGTATTGTGTGAATATGTATGTGTATGAAACCTATGTACTTTTGTTTTTATAATGTTATTGTTTTGTACATTACAGGATGTCATTATCTACTCGGGCAATAAACACTCACCCCTCACACCCGTAGTCTGCGTTTGAAATTGTATTTTCCATCACAAACACCGGTTATAATATGACAATCGGTATTGGGAGGAAAGGTACGTGTAATCGACCTGAGGGTTGTGTGAGCATATGCGGGAATACCCACCTTAAATAGGGGTAAATATTTTTAAACCTTGTACATTTTATCAACATCCTTAAAGAGGTTGTACATAATATAATGTTGATATCTCATATAATCATTAAACGGCTCGTGGTTGTTGGTTATTGTACAATAAAACACTAGCCCCTCGTGGTTTATTCTCCTTGCAGTGATGTATTGTACCCCCAGTCGTCGTTTATTTCTCCAACAGTGGCCCGCTCATTTATGATAACATGCGGGCGGTTTAATGATAATTTTATCCATTTTAGCTATAAAATAATGTAAAGCGGGATGTTTTGTAGTCAAGTCGGAGAGGATGAATATATGATAATTAATTTCATATTTCAAATTGGTCTTTGAGAGAATTTTGCTTTCATGAATATGCTAGCCGTGTATAATATTGTCTCATTGAGGAACTCATTGGCCTGTGATTATTTCTGTAACTGACAGTGTAGCCGCGAATAGCTGCAATACTGCTGATGCGGCTTTAAGCAATATTACTCACTCACTCACTCACTGACTGTGATAGTTTAATTTCCAGCTCTCGGACACATTAATGTTTTCACTGTTATTGGACATTCATGTACACAATTTCTTTTGTTAAATTATATTGAGCATGTTAAGGGTTTAACACATTCCGTATTTCAATATTGTATTCAATTTCACACATGACTGTACACAGCATTTATATGTTTTACCTGTATACGACGGCTGCATGGGCAAGTATAACGGTAAACACAAACGTGTGTTTGTTTAACATTTTATTGTGTTGAAACACGTGTTATTTTAAAGGGAAATATAAACATTTAATCTGTTCGGGTAACTAATTCTAATTATTCACTTCAGGCATACACATATTATTTGGTGTCATGTGAAACCAGATGTTGTTATCAACCAATACTCATGTCGTAAACAACCATAGAAATGTAAACAGCAATGCTAGAGAATAACCAATTTCGATTTTCTAACTAAACAAATTCCTTTTGGGTAAACGTTGACAATAGCGGTAGAAATATATTAATGGAACACTGAAAATTAGCAATGACGCAGTTGTTTGCAAAATTAGGTTGTTGCCGCAGATGAATTGATGAAATTATGCCCAAACAGTAAGCTCTTAGAACTCTTGTTTGCCAGCTGGGACCATGTCAATATATCATTGACATACATGTTGACCGCATTCCATTTATGGACAGGAAGAGGATTCATTTATCAAAATATGCCTGTGGAGTACACAAAGACTATTTAGAGACATTCAATTAAATTAATTAATCAGTGCTGCTACCGGTGCAAATAAAGAATGTTTATTATGACATGCTAATGTCATTGTGTGTATATACTACACATAAATAAAGTACAAGTTTACTTTTCTACAGTTTTATATACATAAAGTACAATATTACTTTTCTACCTTTCTTGGATCACTCCATTCTAATACTTAGATAACATAGGGTAGACCAGTCAGTGCTTTCCGCCATGACCCATGTTGTTTTTAAGGTGTGCTACAAATGAGACGCTGAACTAATGGGAGGACACCGACTACACTGGCCCAGGCTGACCAAAGCGGGATTCTCTCTACTGGTCAGTTCTCCATGCGATACTCACAGCGTCGTGTGTCTCCCAGACCCAAGAGTGAGTGAGTGAGTTGGGTTTAACGCCGCTTTTAACAATAATCCAGTTATATCACGGGGTGTCAGCTTAATGTGGGAGGAAAGCCCGAAGTGATGCAGGTCTCAGACGTTTACCACTTCGATGAAACCCACGAGCACGGGTATGGTGCTGACAAACCTAGAAACATAATCGGGGCGAACCTGGATTCGAACCAACAATCATAGGTTTCTGGCTTGCCAAAGGGACGCAACTCTGCACAGCGAATCGCGGCGCCTTAGACGACTTGGCCACACGTGCCCCCTTCGACACCTTTGGCTATTAAGGGAGTTTTCAGGGATTCTTTCATATTGCATTTCTAGGGTAGGGAGGATCGTTTCTGGAGCATACCTCATAAACTGTTTACCAAAGGCAAATTACCATGTTGAGTAATGTCTAGAATCACTTAAGTCTTTGATTGGCATTTGGAAGTTTGAAGAACATGAATGATGGAAGCTGGAAGGACATGAAGGATGGAAGCTGGAAGGACATGACTAGTACTGAAACTTCGTTATCAAAGTACTTTATAAAAGTTTTGTTTTCATTGAAACACGTAATTGCCTTTACTTATAAGACGTTAATCCCCATTGTTATTCCTAATCACCAGTGTAGTGTACTTTACTGTCAGTCAGCCTAGTATCGGCCCAGAGCGACAAATTTATATTTCAGAGGAAAACTCCCCGTGGCGTTCCCAGGACCAGGAAGGGCTCAGACACGGTTCACTGACGCGGGGTATAGGAGTACCGCTCATCAATGGTGTTTAAATACACGGAATACACATTTGGTGTCTAAACATGTTTAGTGTCTAAACACGAAATAAAGTGCATACCATAAGGGTACGTCAATAATCTCGGCACAAAATTCAAGTCAATTCTAAAATCCCAACATATAGTATGTGTACCAAATTCACACACATGAGTTCCAATGAAGGACAGATCAACCGGAATTGCTGAGACAGAGGGCGACCTACATAAAACAACAACACGAAGTGAGTTGGGCTCTGTCTCAGACAAGCTTGGGTTAGGCCAGGTTCACACAGTGCCGATTATAGCCCCCGTTTGAAATCAGACAGCGCGACACGAAAAGTGAAAAAGTCGGATTACTATCCTCAATGATCTGGAATGTCCCATCATTGTCTGAACGCAGTCGTTTACGTTCGTAACAGAGTCCTACGGGTCGGGAAAGGTCCAGAGAGGTCGGCCAAGCACTCCCGACAGTATGGTGCATCCCGTAACATTGGGGAAACTCAGCCGATTTTGTCTAGTCGGATTACAATCGTGACTATGTCGTTACAGATTCTGCTGTATCGGATCAAAATCGTAACAATGTCCTGTGTTGCCTGGACGGTGTCCTGTGGATCGGGACGCTGTCGTGATGAACGGGCATGAATTCCTCATTGCCGTTTCTTGTCTATTGAGTCCAGATTGCGTCCAGATCTTGCAGAATGCTTCACTGTCCGGTCCCTGTCGGATCTGTGTCGGATCGCATTCGGGGGAATCGGGACGCTGTCGGGACAGATTCGTTCGTTTTTTACCATGCGGAAGATACAAATCGGATCAGATTCTGAGTGAGAACGGGAGAATCGGGACGAATTAGGCTGGAAACGGCTTAATCGGGACGCTTCCTGAACAATATCTGATTATTTGTGAATCACAGGATCTTGATCAGACTATTGACAAATTTTAATCGGGAAGGGTCCTATCAAGGAAGGCAGTCAAAATCCTGAATGTGTGACTGAGACCTGAGGCAAGGTACTCTGGGACACCAACACCACCACTACTACCAGTATGTGCTGACATGGCGCATAGTGCTTCTTGTATATATGTGGTGAAAGTGCCCCAGGAATAAGGCCGTGTTCAGTGTTGGTAACGGGTTAGATTTATAACACAGACAGAGATTTGGGGAGGCTCACTCTGATCCCATCGCGCGCATGTTGGTTTGCTTGGTTTGGTGGGTTGGTTGGATTGTTGTTTAACACCGCAGTCAGCAATAATCCAGCTATATGACAGCGGTCTGTAAATAATCGAGTGTGGACCAGACAATCCAGTGATTGACATCATGATCATCGATCTACACAATTGGGATCGATGACATGCATCAACCAAGTCAGCGAACCTGATCCTGTAGTCGCCTCTTACGACAAGCATGGTCCCCTTTCACGGCAATCATGGGTTGATGAAGGCCTATTCCACCCAGGATCTGCATGTCGTGTGTGTCAGGTCGAGACCCTGCTTATTTGTGTTCTGTGTGAGGGTGGTGGGGTCGATGGATGGGGTCTGCGCTCTCGCTAAGCTATGTTTCGTTTTCAGCTCAGTCACACGTGTTGTCTTTAGAAGTGTGGCAGATACAATACAATAACCATCATTTGGATCTTGACTAGAGTGTATGAAATTCCAAATATCTATTTCAAAGTCTTTGTATTTCTTATTCTTTGACCTTTTCTAAGTCTGAAAGTTTTCTTCTGATTTTAGCTAAAGTTAATGCAAATCACCCCGGTATCTTATACGTAAGGGAAATATTCAATAACTGAATTTGACATTACGCCTTTTAACTACTTTTTCCTGACTTGAAAATTTACTTCGAAAAAGAACAGTGCGGGATAATATGTAGTATTCTGTTACACTGCCATCTAACCTTATCATACAATTAGCCTCCCTGCCTCTATAATTGCAGGGAATATCCGAGACTAATTATCGGTATATGGTCTCTGGCAATATGTACCAACGGTAACCACCTACAAAGATAAGTCGTGACAGCCAGCAAGTTATTTGGTTGCAGTTTACAGATTTTTGGTTAGGTATTCGTTGCAATACTGCTGATGTGCCTTTGAGCAATATTTACTTTCTCACTGACGGTGATATTTTGTTTCCAGTTTCTTCACACTTTAATGTCTTCACTATCACTCGACATTCATGGACACAATTTCCTTTGTTTAAATTATATTGAGCATGTTGAGGGTTTTAATCTAAAGTTCATTGGAAACTGTACCAAAGGGAGAGAACTCTACTCTACGCTACATGGGATTTTGTGTATGTTAATTTCATGATAGCATTTTCAATCTCAAGTCATAAGTTTGCTAAATGTGACTTGGAGAATGAAGAACATGAAAGAAGCTTGACCACCGGACTACTAACGTGCGCATGCGCTTTGACCTTATGATATTACGCATGCGCACGGACAGTGTCTAAAAAACGAGGATGCGAGAACGCGAGATCGCGAGAAAATGAAATGTCGCATTCTCGCGTTCTCGCGATTTCGTGATTTTGTGGCCTAATTTGACAAGTCGAGTTTGCGAGACTGCGGGATTTTTCATCATGTCCAAATGTCGCATTCTCGCGTTCTCGCAATCTCGCATTCTCGTGTTTTGGGCATATTTAACTCGTTTCCAAAGGGCGAGAATGCGAGATCGCGAGAATGTCCCTTACAGTATTCCATAGTATTAAGAAGGAAGATCGACTGTGTCACTCTCCTTTTGAAACTGACGGATTTCATTATTTGATTTTAAAGCTCCAAAATAATCTCAAACTTTAGATAGTGAAGGAGAAAAAGGAAAACATATTAATTAGTATGTCACACACAATAATATAAATTTCATTTGACACTTTTGTTAACATACAGATGTTTATGTACGTTCGGCCATGCAGACTCAGGATCAACGGATTAACGGATTATCGACCATTGGCGCCAAGTAATGCCCTTCTGCCCTTCCTTGTGAGGGACAAACTGTAGGAATGTCGGAGCTTGGGAGTCGTTCATACAGATTGGCCCTCACTCTATGAACGTTCATACTCCAGTGAACTCACACAAAGTGTAACAAATGTTACATTTGGGATAATACTTTCTAAGTAAAGTACAGATTCTCGTGCTTTTTTTGGTGTTTGAGTCCCATTCGGGATTCGAACCCACACTGCCAGAGTGAGGCACCTAATCGCCGGCACACAAGGTCAGCGATCTAACCAACTCAGCCACCGAAATTTCCACAAAAAATGCAAGTCCGACAACTGGTAGTCTAGATCACGTACTTTGTGTACCCCTCTGCCAAGTGTATATTGGCACGGCTCCCATGTTCACACAAAGTGAATGTCAATTCTTATAAATGTTTAATTTCACTTCTTTAAACCTCGAAAGATGTATGTCATCCAGTTGCCTCAGTTTGACACTGACAGCCATACAACGACCAGCTGTATCGCGGTGTAAACACTTCATCTAAAGGAGGGGTGACCTGAGCGAATGTATGCTCAACGTGCTCTGCAGTGACGTCGTGTGTAGTTTGGTTACAACGGATAGATTTCGACGACTCTGAGTCGTGTGAATACAACATATACTGAGTTGAACAATTACGAGCGCTATGACGACGGTGGTAGCAATACCTCTGCCAACGAGTGACCAAGTTAATTTGATCTGACTCGCTAAGGTGACACGAAGCACGCAGTATTTCACCAGTAATAACAATGTGTTAGATTAATGTAAAGGGAAGACGGATCCAACATGTCGTGATTTCGCAGTTGGTTTTGAAAACCAACGAGCACAGGTGTTGAAAAACAAACAATTATAGTCTCACGAATCTGGAATTTCAACCACAAACGTTGCAATTCCTGTGCCCGCAAGGTCTTGGCCGCCAATGTAACTAATTCTCTGTTGACTGTTTAAAAGACTGTTTACCAGACTTTATACGGTAATCACATCGGTCCGAGCACCAACATCGGGAGTGAGTGAGTGAGTTGTTTTTTTAACGCCGCTTATAACAGTGAGTGAGTTGGGTTTAACGCCGCTTTTAACAGTATTCCAGCTATATCACGGCGTGTCAGCTTAATGTGGGAGGAAAGCCCGAAGTGATGCAGGTCTCAGACGTTTACCACTTCGGTGAAACCCACGGGCACAGGTATGGTGCTGACAAACCTAGAAACATAATCAGGGCGAACCGGGATTCGAACCCACAATCATAGGTTTCTAGCGTGCCCAAGGGACGCAACTCTGCACAGCGAATCGCGGCGCCTTAGACGAGTGGGCCCCCCGTTCTCCCCGCTTTTAACATATTTCAAGTTATATCGCGGCGTGTCAGCTTAATGTGGGAAGAAAGCCCGAAGTGATGCAGGTCTCAGACGTTAACCATGACGGCGGTATAAGACGGCGGTATGTAAATACTCGAGTCTGGCCCAGACAATCCAGTGATTGACATCATGATCACCCGATCCCGTTAGCCGCCTCTTACGACAAGCATAGTCGCCTGCATGAGTTGCTGAAGTGTAAGAGTAGAATGTATTTTGGGGATGTAATTGTTCCACATGTGGTCTTGTGGTAGAGCGTCCGCCTGGAGAGCGCAAGTTCTGGGGCTCGATCCCCGGCCGGGTCATACCATAGACGTTAAAAGATGATACTCTGTCTGGTGCTCGGCATAAAGCGTCTAAAACAAGGACTGGTCGGTTCAGAGTCAGTGGGGTATCCATGTTTAACTGCGGCATGGTATCTCAATTGGCTAGCACAATACATCGGCGGCAGTCCGGACTAGTACAAGCAGCCACACATACATACATGCACGTCGCTATATAAGTGCAATAATCTTGGACGCGACGTTAAACCCCATTTCACCTCACATTCACCTCTTTCAGTGTTTGTTGTGCTGTGACGCCATAATACTTGAATCACGGAAAGATCGTGCACCGCGTGCTCACGTCACGCCACATGGTGACTATCAATTCGAATAGACAAATATCGATTGACATGACACATTAATTTCCACTCGACATACTTCATGACTCATGGGTACGCTTAAATGGAAACAACAAGTTTGATATGTAATATAGAATATCATATATTAACACGTGACTTGGTTGATGCATGTAATTGTATCCCAACTGCGTGGATCGATGCTCATGATGGGGGTGGGTGGGGGGGCTTAGTGGTTAAAGCGTTCGCTCGTCTCGCCGAAGGGCCCGGTTCGATTCAACACAAGGGTACAAAGTGTCCCCTGCCGTGATAATGTTGGAATATTGCCAATAGCGGCGTTAATCGATACTCACACCCGCAAGACGGGAGGGGTGTTTATTGTTACGTACCAAACATGACACAATATAAACACAGTACCCACGTTTGTTTGGGATGTGTTCAACACACGTAACACCAACACAAGACGCAACTTGTTTAGCTAATTATTTTTATCCATCTCTTGCATGTCAAGTATACATTATCAATGTGAATGTCTGATAACAAGTAACACTCACCTTTTGGCCAGCCTGGCTACAACGGAGGAAGCGAACTAGCAACCTTTGTTTGTTGATTAGAATTCTCAATTCTTGAATCTCACAGCCAACAAAACGTTGGATGGGTGTAGGGGCGGGGTTGAGGGTGGGGCGGGGTTGAGGGTGGGGTGGGGTGGTGCGGTGCATACAGCCTTTCACCCACCATTGTAGGATGTCGACAGTCAATGAATACGCACAATGTTTTTACTCCATAATAAACACAAGCCAGAGTTCAGCCATGACTGAACTGTCACGAACGACGTACTCGTGGTACAGACAGAGACAGGGTTTTGAACAAAAGAGCAAACGGTCCTTTCAATGGCAGACATCGCATATCGCGTTTAACAGCGAGTGAAGGCGTATCATTACTTCGCATGCCCGTGGTGCGTCAATCTACCTTCATGATCTGGGTCACGAGCTCAGTGAACGAAACCTGTACTAAAAGTTTTTTCAGCATCCGTTCACCATGATGATGATGATGATGATTATATTGACATAAAAAAATACGGAAGCCTGTTTAAACCGTTTTGTTTTTTTCAAAGATTCTTCGCTGAAATGTCAAGATAATAAGTTGCCATATTGAGATACAAAAATACTTTTGAAGATATTAACTGAGAAATTTCAACGAAGTGTTTTAAATAGCAACATGACATATTTAAATTTCAACTTAATATTTTGAAATTTCAAAAAGCAACTAAGAAATAAAATGGCCTCAAAAGTCTTCCGTAGATGCATGTACTAACAGTACACAGGAGGTGAAGGGGTGGACTGTGTCACCAGCTACCCATGATGCACCTCGGAGTCAACGTGACGTATCGGGTCGTCAGGGTCGGCGGCTTGAGGAGCTCACGGGAATGGGAAGTGTTGAATGCAATAATGAAGCTGTCTGCCTTTTTTAACAAAACAATCTTCACAATATGTACACATAAGCCACACAAGGAATACGTTCCCAGCTGTTAAACCCGACATCAGTAAGAATCTGGGGGCCATATTCAAAGTTCCAATACCAGCAGACTTAATTTACTTTCCTGGAACATGAATACATGACACTTTTGCATGGATAGCTCGCAACTTCTTTTATTCTTTGTACGACGTGTCAGAGCTACTTCTTGCTCCTTCATCAGGTGAATGCTAAGTAAGTGAATATATACACTCTTATAAAAATGAAACGCAGAGGTAGTATGTAGTTGAATGACCCTGCCTACACAAAAAATCCGGTATATAAATTGGATATATGTTATTGGAAAATGTTGGTGGCCTGATAGTCGACAAACGGTGCATCAAAACGCAGCCATTGTCGATTTGCAATGTCTTAAAGGGCATTGTCATGGAGGAAAACAGTAAATCAAAATGCACGTGCAAGTTATGGCATTATTAACCCGTGGTAGTGGCTATAAAAAGGCAAGAAGAAGCCAATAATTTGTCTTTCAATTTTCAAGTTCGAAAATGCCGATCGGAACATCGCCATAGGACGTATCCAAAGAGGGGAATCGCAGCCTTCTGTTGCATGCCACTTTAACGTCCACCACAACACCATTTGCCGCCTTTGGGACCGATACACACAGTTTAATTCTAATACAGACCATCTGAAAACCGGCCGACCAAAAGTTACCATCCAGATGAGAGCCGTTACTGTATCTCAACAGCAGACGGCTGAGAGGGAGAGAGAGTCTGGCGACGCCTTGGGGAACGTTATTCAGATGCTTGGGCTGTTGAGTGAGACTCGTATGGCGGACCGAGCATCATGGTGTGGGGTGAAATTGGTCTTGCACAGATGGTCGGCCCTGTGGTTTTCCAGAACATCAATGCAGGGAGAGGCAATGGTGTCACAGTAGCTCGGTACATTGATCAAGTCTTGAGAACACACGCCATACCTCATTTGGCACGTCGCCGCAACCACGAGTTTCAGCATGATAACGCCCATGCCCACACTGCGAGAGCAACGAGAGACTTCCTCCAGCAGAATGGCATCAGAAACATGCAGTGGCGTACCCTAAGTCCCGATTTAAATCCCATGGAGCACCTGTGGGACGAGATTCTAAGACGGCTGAATGACGTCCGACCAAGGCCGACAACTGCAGCTGAACTGCGTCAGGCGTTCCTTAAAGTGTGAGCTCAAGTGCCTATGACCTTCATCAACCGCCTCATCCATTCCATGTATCGACGTTGCACGGCAGTCAACAATGCACATGGCGGACACACGAGATACTGACTTGTGATGCCATTTTCTCAGAGACGAGTGTGGTGTTTCACTTTAAGACTATTAATTTTGACACTTTAATTTCAATCTCGATGATCAGTTTTGCCAAGTTTCATCGTTTTAATATACTACTCAAAAGAAGTTAAAGAACAATAAGTTATCAAAATCACTCAAAAAATAAATCGTGGACTCAGGAACAACACTGATTGGGAAAGATAAGTATTTAATCATGACATTTCATTGACGAAAGAAACGCTGGCATACAGCTGACCAGAGCAAAACAATATGAACTGCATGTACCCTATAAATCAAAAGTCACACACTGCAGTTCAGGATAATCATGTTCCTTCAGTATCGGGCATGCCCACCCCTGGAAGCAATACAGTCCTGACATCTTCTGCGCATAGATCGGACAAGCTGCTGCAGTGTTGCCTGTGGAATTGCTTGCCATCCCTGATGAAGAAATCCTAACAGTTGCTGGAGATTAACAGGAGGTGGATGGTTACCTTGAACAGCTTTTCCCAAGGCATTCCAAAGATGTTCAATGGGCGCCAGATCTGGCGAATAAGCAGGCCATTGCATAACGGTAATCTGCCTGTGTGTGTGATAGTCAGTGAAAATCCGAGCGCGATGGGGTCTTGCATTGTCGTCCTGAAGGATAGCACCTTGACCAATCTGAAGAAGTGTGGGCAGTACCAGGGGTTCAAGAATCTCATCACGGTACCTGGCAGCATTCAGATTCCCGACAATATGGTACAGGGGAGTCCTGTGATTCCAACTGAATCCTCCCCATACCATCACTGATCCCCCACCAAAAGCGACACGTTCAAGTACTGTGGCATCAGTGAATCTCTCTCCAATACGACGCCACACCCGTATACTTCCATCATTGAGCTGCAAACAGAATCGCGACTCATCTGTAAACAGTACACGAGACCATTGGTGTCTGTTTGAACGCACATGTTGTCGACACCAAGCCAGACGTGCTGTTCTGTGAACTGGACGTAAAGGTGGTTTCACTGCTTGTCGTCGACTTCTCAAGTGCGCAGCTCGTAAACGGTTTCGCACCGTCTGATCACTAACGACAGTGTTATTGACAGCCCTTAACTGTAACCTGAGGTTGTTTGCTGTTGATGAACGCTGCCTGAGTGCTTGGAGAACCAGGTATCGGTCATCACGTTGTGAGGTACACCTTGGCCGTCCAGAACGGTGTCGCTCTTGCACTCTGCCAGTGGCAGCAAAACGATGCCAAAAGGTGTGAATGACAGAGGGGGACACCTGCAATCTTCTGCCCACCTCACGTAAAGAAAGGCCATCCTGGAGCCGTCCTCTATCAACACCAGTCAGATGTTGTCTCTGTGGCATGGTTTTGGAAAGTGTGATTACACGATCATCGTCATCGCCTTCTTAAAGGGAAAGCATGCACGTGCACCATGAACATCACCACTTTCATATGCTGAGCATGAAAATTGTGTTGGTTGTTGCTAAGGGCAGGTGCAGCGTTGTGTTTGGGCAACAATATTCCTGTGTTTTGTTCATGTTTTCAATTCATTTGCATGACTACCGGAAGTGTTTCCAGAAAGTGTCAGGAGGACAAGCAATACCCCAGACGTGGTACAACATGTTGCCAAACATTAGATGATAGTATTGTTATAACACATAATGCCATGACCAATTTGCTAAATCGTGTATTATATATCTGGTGTTCTTTAACTTCTTTTGAGTAGTATATATAGTTAACCATTTTCAGTTAGCGACGAGGGGCCACCTTGTGTAAACAAACCTGATTAGTAAAGTCTACCAGCATGTTAGTGTCCGAGTGGACCGTGAAACTCACTAACGAAGCTGGTAAACTTTATAAACTATTTCTGTCAGTGTAGTAAATACTAGGTTCTTTTTCTTGACACTCACATGCTGAAAAGCAGAATCGGACGAGAAGCGACCATTTTTGCGTTTATAGGCACTATGGGATGCCGTGATGACTAGCCTTTATCATATTCGGGCATATTCCATAAGGTTAGAGGGGTGATGAGGTAATAAAGACCCATAGTGAGAGATAAAGATTATGGCATAGCTATTGTAACAGTGTAAAGGGATAAATATTGGGGTGGGTTGCGATATCTAAAAAACGTTAAGAGTTTGTCGTAGTTATCATATATATTTCTATTGTCAGCTTCCTGTATGAATGAAATACTACTGGTCATACAGCAACACCACATTGGTTTTTAGGTGTCAGCGGGATTCGAACCTGCAGCCTCTTGACTAGTAGTCCTTCACACTACCACCTGTGCCACGGAGACTGTATAAAGTGTCAGTCACCATTACCTCGTCACCATTACCTCGTCACCATTAACCTCGTCACCATAACCTCGTCACCATTACCTCGTCACCATTACCTCGTCACCATTACCTCGTCACCATAACCTCGTCACCATTATCTCGTCACCATAACCTCGTTACCATTACCTCGTCACCATTACCTCGTCACCATTACCTCGTCACCATAACCTCGTCACCATTACCTCGTCACCATTACCTGGTCACCATTACCTTTTCACCACTACCTCGTCACCATTACCTGGTCACCATTACCTCGTCACCATTACCTCGTCACCATTACCTCGTCACAATTACCTGAGTTTGGTTAAGTACATTTTCATGTTTATATCGCACCAAGTTCGTTGTAACTGTAAGTCGTGGTGCTAAATACGTTGTGCAAGTGCCTGTAAATCTGATTTGTAAACCTAATTTAAATATACATGATTGTTATACATATTATTCACATTTGACCTATTGCCTTAATGATGTGCACTTTATTGATAGAGGTTTAAATTCGGAACATGTTTAAACGTGATTAAATTTGAAAGATTTGTTTAAAATCTAACATGTGTTAACGAGTTTACATTCTGTACATGTTTAGATTATGGGAATGATGTGTTTTTGGTAGTGTTTAGGCTGTGAGACGATAGCTAATTTCATGTGTTTTGATGTAAAAGCGTTTAGAAAGAACATTCACAATTTGATTTCCGTTTAGGGATTTAAGCACATCCCTAATCATGTTTAGATCTAAACATGTCTTGTCTGTGTTTACATTCTAAACACAGTGTACAGTAAACACCATCTGATGAATTACAATCTGGTGTGTACCCAGGAAATGTAGCCAATGTCGAATGAGGGCCTCGGATTTCGTGCAACATGCTGTATATATGATATTATAATCGTGTTCGTAGCATACTATGTTTACGACACGTAAACAATTAAAACTATTCAGTCGGTGAATTTGACTAAGATTAAATGATGAATCAATTATATCTGAGAGACTTAGCTCGAATATGATTTTGAATAAAAGTAAATATACTGAGTCAAATTAAAAACTTCACATTTTTAAAAGTAATACCATATATGATATACAACGGGCAAATATATCAGAGAAGGTAATTTTTAATCATTAATGTCCAAAGAAGGGTTTTAATTAATGGTGGTAACCATAATTTGTTTCAAGCACCTACGGTATTCGGTAATAACAACAACAGTTTAAATCATAAGTCCCAAGCACGAGAATCTGATGGCATGTATGGCCACCACGTACGTTAACAACTGCCACACAACGCCTTCTATATTAATCAGGTCTACGAAATGCAGCAGGGTTATTTTACAGACGCTTCACTGAGTAAAGTCTTTGACAGGCATTTAGAAGTTGGAAGAACATGAATACATGACCCTTTTTTATGGATAGCCACTCTTTATATTTTTTGTCACGACGTTTCAGAGCTACTTCTTGCTCCTTCATCAGCATGTATTCAGCTTCATCGCGTACTTCACCCAAGAAAGGCGAGTTGAACCCGCGCCTTTGGCGTGACGAGCGACGTGTTACACAGACATCACTGTGTACATTGCTGGGCAGAGGAAAGTATACACCAGAAAATGGAGATTTGACCAAAAAATGCAAACGTTACGAGACTGAATGTCACCGAAACACTATTAAGGTCTATAACACAACACTTTACGATAATGTAATACCCGCCTCAAATACTTCACCATCGAATAACCACATCTTGTTTGTACACCTTCTTTTGTCCGGCAATTTTAGTCACCAAAATATAGTTCTTTATTGTGTGTATTCTGCATGCAAAACATCAGAAACGACAACTGTATTTGTTACAGTGATTCTTGAGCCTTTTTCGCGTGACGTACTCATCTAACGACTCACTGGAAACAGGAAATAGCTTTACGAGGGCTCTGTTTGTAGGATTATGTCAACCGATCAGGAAACTTGCGTCACATTTAATAGATTCCGCAATACACCACCAGGGTCGATAAACAGGTTACATCCTGCTTAAGTGAGTGAGTTTGATTTTACGCCGCTTTTAGCAATATTCCAGCAATATCACGGCGAGGGAAACCAGAAATGGGCTTCACACATTGTACCCATGTCGGGAATCGAACCCGGGTCTTTAACCACCAGGCTACCCGACCGCTCCCATCCTGCTTAAGTATATGCACACACATACATATGTATAGATCTCAAACAATCACGTTCATTGTCCCATAATATTGACATGTTTAGGTCTAAACATGTTTAGGATTGTGTTTAACAGCTGAACGTGTTTAGTTTAGAGTTTAAATGTGAGAAGGACCCGTATGCCCCCTTGACATTCAATGTAGTTAATTTGCCTTCTTTTGCACTCTTTAATTGAGACTACAGGAGTGCGTGTGTATTGGTTGAAGGGTGTGTGTGGGGTGGCACTTTATTTCTATATGTTTAAATTCTAATATGTTTAAACGTGTTTATGTTCTAAACATGTTTAGATGATGTTTTGTTTAGTGGTGTTTAGGCTGTCAGACGAGCTCATCTAATAGTGTTTAGATAGAACACACCAAATGTGTTTTCCGTTTAGGATTCAAACACTTTCCTAAACAGGTTTATATCTAAACATTTCTTGTTTATACTTTCTTAACACATCTTGGCAGTGTATACGGGTTATCTTACGGTTAAATGTACACACTTTGATTTAGATCAGGGTAGGTAAGTGTGTTGCTTGATGTGGGAGGAAAGCCCGAAGTGCAAACGTATCAAACGTTTATTATTTTGGAGACACACCCCTTCCCCCCACCAACACCCCCACCCCCACCCTGCCCCACCCCGACAAGGGTATGGTGCGGTCAAACCAAGGATCACAACAAGGGGAAAGCGATAAGTCGAAATCTTGGGATTAATAAAATTCATAAACATTACTTCAAGACAACTGTGAAGGTCTTCATCCCCTTGTCTTTCTGGGGCACGGGTGGCCCATTCGTCTAAGGCGCCGCGATTCGCTGTTCAGAGTTACGTCCCTTTGGCAGGCCAGAAACCTATGATTGTGGGTTCGAATCCCGGTTCGCCCCGATTATGTTTCTAGGTTTGTCAGCACCATACCCGTGCTCGTGGGTTTCACAGAAGTGGTAAAGTGGTTTTCCTCCCACTTTAAACTGACCAACGTGATATAAATGGAATACTGTTAAAAGAGGCGTTAAACCCAACTCACTCACTCACTTTGTCTTTCTACTAAAAAATTAGTCATAAGCATAAGTCAGTCTGTCCAATGAGCGCATGTTCTACCCGTAACAGGCAGGTAGAAGTTGGTGATATCAGAACTTGTCCTACCCGTAACAGGCAGGTAGAAGTTGGTGATATCAGAGCATGTTCTACCCGTAACGGGCAGGTAGAAGTTGGTGATATCAGAGCATGTTCTACCCGTAACAGGCAGGTAGAATTTGGTGATATCAGAGCATGTTATACCCGTAACAGGCAGGTAGAAGTTGGTGATATCAGAGCATGTTCTACCCGTAACAGGCAGGTAGAAGTTGGTGATATCAGAGCATGTTCTACCCGTAACGGGCAGGTAGAAGTTGGTGATATCAGAACTTGTCCTACCCGTAACGGGCAGGTAGAAGTTGGTGATATCAGAACTTGTCCTACCCGTAACAGGCAGGTAGAAGTTGGTGATATCAGAGCATGTTCTACCCGTAACGGGCAGGTAGAAGTTGGTGATATCAGAGCATGTTATACCCGTAACGGGCAGGTAGAAGTTGGTGATATCAGAGCATGTTATACCCGTAACAGGCAGGTAGAAGTTGGTGATATCAGAGCATGTTATACCCGTAACAGGCAGGTAGAAGTTGGTGATATCAGAGCATGTTATACCCGTAACGGGCAGGTAGAAGTTGGTGATATCAGAACTTGTCCTACCCGTAACGGGCAGGTAGAAGTTGGTGATATCAGAACTTGTCCTACCCGTAACAGGCAGGTAGAAGTTGGTGATATCAGAGCATGTTCTACCCGTAACGGGCAGGTAGAAGTTGGTGATATCAGAGCATGTTATACCCGTAACGGGCAGGTAGAAGTTGGTGATATCAGAGCATGTTATACCCGTAACAGGCAGGTAGAAGTTGGTGATATCAGAGCATGTTATACCCGTAACAGGCAGGTAGAAGTTGGTGATATCAGAGCATGTTATACCCGTAACGGGCAGGTAGAAGTTGGTGATATCAGAGCATGTCCTACCGTAACAGGTAGGTAGAAATTGGTGATATCAAAGCCTGTTATACCCGTAACAGGAAGGTAGAAGTTGGTGATATCAGAACTTGTCCTGCCCGTAACGGGCAGGTAGAAGTTGGTGATATCAGAGCATGTTCTACCCGTAACGGGCAGGTAGAAGTTGGTGATATCAGAACTTGTCCTACCCGTAACGGGCAGGTAGAAGTTGGTGATATCAGAACTTGTCCTACCCGTAACAGGCAGGTAGAAGTTGGTGATATCAGAGCATGTTATACCCGTAACAGGCAGGTAGAATTTGGTGATATCAGACTTGCTGGGAGATCAAACATGCAGAATTACGGAAGCACACAATACACGCGTTACCTAGCAACCTGGCAATGCGAAAAAGGCAAATATGGAAAGCAATGACATTTACTGCCATTGATATAAATAATATAGTGATGTTATTATGACACACGCAGTGATACAATAACAAACAAGTTTATTTACGACAAGTCATAACAGTGTATATATACATCTTATTGTACACCGTGGCGGGTGTCTGGGTGTTGTGTGTGGATTGACCAGAACACCTCACCTTTTCACTTATACACCCCACGTCCCTTTCACTGCTCTGTTCAGATAATCAGATCTGAGTAAATGTTTTCTATAATTTACAGACCTAAATTACAATTAAAGTAAAATGATGTATACCGATTCCTGCCTGAGGTAGAACAACCAATGCTTCTGAATTGTTAGTCCCTGGCTTTGCAACTTGGCCTCCGGGCGTTATTGGGTGAAGAAATGCGTGAAAATGATTTATGTCTTGATTTGTTGCTTCTTTGTCTCTAACGCCGCGCTCAGGAATATTCCACCTTCATCACGGTGGCCTGTAATAATCGAGTCTAGACCAGGCAATCCTGAGATTGACATCATGAGCATCGATCGGATACGATAGGATACAATGACATGCATCAACCATACCAGAGAGGCCGACCTCCCGTTAGTCGTCTCTTACGACCTGCAAGGTCGCCTTTTACGGCAAGCATAGGTTGCTAAAGACCTATTCTACCCCTGATCGTCACAGAGGGAGACAAGCATGGGTTGCTGAAGACCTATTCTACCCCAGATCTTCACGGGTGTTCATGATTTAAAGAAAGCCTTTTTTGTGAATATGTCACACACGTTTCTGTTTCTGTTTCTGTCAAAATATGTCGCATTGTCGCCCTATCAAAAAATGTGTAACAAGGGAGTTAAAATGCACGACAACGCGACAACGCGACAACGCGACAGTGCTTTGGTTTATTTTCACGTAATGTCCTCCGACAACCTGTTCTTGATGACTGATATATTAAATATGCTCTGTGGCGTGGTGTCGATCCTGCTCCCTAAAACTGACCACTCATACGCTGACCGTTGAAATCGTGAGAACCCATTAATGACAGTCCAAGTATTGCACTTGCACACCTCATAACTTGCACGACACGCGTTGGCCTCGGAAATATTATATACATACTTGCAGGGTTATTTACAAGAGAGTGAAGATGCTATTTTGTTTCTACTGTTATAAATGACAAAATTATCCTGAAGGCCGAACTATTTTTGCTGTCACGTGACTTTTAACTCATCAAAAACCGATGGACGTCAACGTGATCATATAATTTGAGTTAAGATTTAAGTTTTCTTGTGATCCCTATCAAATGTGTATTTTGACTCTTAAAAAATTTAACACCACCGAGTTAGGGATGGAGAGTAAATAGTTCTAAAGACAATACCTACCCAAAGTATAAGTTTGCCAGAGGAGATTCAGTTTCCTAAGATAAGAAAAACACTATTAGGGCTTCATGTTTACATTGGGTTGAAAGACTTGAACACTGATTGCATCCTTAGGCGTGGGTAATATACTCACCGACAAAAGAAACGCCAATAACATACATGTAGGCAATATATGAAAAATTACTCATTTTCAAGTACCATTAAATTAGGTCGATGCACAAACGAACCTACTGGTGAACTAGTGTGAACCGAGTCGCTCATGAACGCATCACATTTGACGTCATAGATCCATGACTCGGATTATCGGTACATTTCTGAGATCAAGTGAATATCGTGACAAGAATAAACACATTTAACTAATTCTTAGTTTTGTCCTCAAGTCGCACACACTGGAAACATCTCTTCTTAACGTACATACTTCTCTCTATGTTGCTATGGTTCGCGTTTCATTGCGAATTGTGTATACTCCACTTCATCCAGATTAGTATACACAATATTATCACAGTCCAAGAAGATACGAGACGATGTCCTGAGCTACAAAACATCATGTCGCCGTTAGTCTCGCCCGTGTATCGCCAGTTCCCGCACCGGGGGAAGTGTTTGGGGGCGGGGGGCATATCGGCTAGATCCCCTGTCTGGATGACAACGCCCATACCGAGCAGACTGTGGAATGTCACGTGACAGTGGAACAACCAGAAACCTGTGAAAAGACAAGAAAAATATGTCAGCCGAGATACAATCCTCCTTACCACGGGTCTACTTGTCTGACCTCGGATCTACTTGTTTGACCTCACTTCGGGTCTATTTATCTGACATGACCTCGGGCCTACTTGTTTGACCTAACCTCGGGCCTACTTGCGTGAGACGACCTCGGGCCTACTTGTTTAATCTCATCTCGGATCTGCTTGATTGACCTCACCTCGGATCTATTTGTTTGACCTAACCTCGGGCCTACATGTTTGATCTCACCTCGGATCTGCTTGATTGATCTCACCTCGGATCTATTTGTTTGACCTCACCTCGGGTCTACTTGTTTAATCTCATCTCGGATCTGCTTGATTGATCTCACCTCGGATCTGTTTGTTTGACCTCACCTCGGGTCTACTTGTTTGACCTAACCTCGGGTCTACTTGTTTGATCTCACCACGGATCTGCTTGTTTGATCCGACCTCGGATCTACTTGTTTGACCTAACCCCGGGCCTGCTTGTTTGACATGACCTCGGATCTACTTGTTTGACCTCACTTCGGGCCTACTTGTTTGATGTCGCCTCGCAGCTACTTGTTTGCCTCAGGCGAATTAAACTCCTAGATCGTTCTCTAATAATGTTTGTGCTACAATTTACGGTAAAATAACTGAAATAATTTGATTTGCCATCGCGACTACGCACGGCTCCGACAGCCGCTACTGCTGAGGTGGTGAGACGGCCTCACGTCAGGGTTGTCTGTCACAGAGCAAGGTGTCGGGCTGAGTTTAGGTCCCAGGACAAATTCAAGTCGAAAGGGGTGACTGAATGGTCATTGGTGGTCGGTGGATTACATGTTATCGTAGTGTGAGATCAGATCTTATTATTTACATGCGGCCCTATTCAACTTGAATATTTGCTGAGTGCGGCGTTAAAGAATATACATATATCATAATCAATACCCTCGTTAATACAACCTATGCCCCAGTATCGCAATGTATTGCAATAGTATTGCATTAGTGTGTTTAACACACCGTCGTCACCATTGTACACGGCAATGCATTTGTTGTTGTTATTCCATTCATGTCAGTGGAGTGTGACGAGAATAATGCCCCGATCACGTTGTATGAACCCGGCACGTCCTCCAGGAAGTACAGTCATGTAATAAACACGGACATTCTCAAACACTAACAGATCGGGTTTCCAACTGGATGTTGTCACAGATTGAGTACAGCAGATTGCCTAAGCATATGTTTTGTTCTCACACAATGAGCAGATTGGGCCACGCGCCTTCCCGGATCCGCCCTGTGTATGTCACGTGATCCGCCCCCTACAGTCTCGCTGGGGATTCCCCTTGGAAATACCCCGTTAAGAAAAGGAGGTCACTTCTAAAAGAAATGCCTACAGTAACCTGACACAGACATACAGTGGAAACACCACACCCTACAGAAAACAGGGCGATAAACCAGTCATTACCACAGCTACGACAAAGCACCTCGGGGACGTGTTTCCCAACCCAGTAAGCACAATATGCATGCCACAAACGTTTTGCGTATTGGTCGCCATAACAGGCGACGACGTGTCAAATTCCTACTGTAGGTACCCGGATGTGAAAGTGATAGGGGCGGTCGGGTAGCCAAGTGGTTAAAGCGTTCACTCGTCACGCCGAAGACCCGGGTTCGATTCCCGACATGGGTACAATGTGTGAAGCCCATTTCAGGTGACGCCCGCCGTGATGTTGCTGGAATATTGCTAAAACGGCGTAAAAACCATACTCACTCACTCACTTACTCACTCACATACCTGGGTTATCGGCCTTGAATCTGATGACAGTGTATCCGCCATTAGGAATGGTGACGGTGTCTTTAGCGACTGGAGTCTCCAGGTTCCTGCTGATGAGGCCGTCCGTGTCAAGTTGCATCACCTCTTGTAGAGTTGTGGAGATGTTAATCTGGAGGAGGAAGCAAATTATGAGTTTTTGTAGAACTTCAACATACAGGACTTTATTCCAGAACAACAATTTAATAATCCGAAAACAAATTTAATCGGGACGTGTAACGGGAAACGGATTAATGGGTTTTGCTGAATGCTTACAATTTTTTATGACAATACATAAACGTAACAAGCCTCAAATGTATCGTATTATTAAACATGTTATATTGTCATCCACTCTTATATCCTCATATCAGTCCATTCTTTAATCCTCATACCAACCCAGTATGTTATAATCCTCATACCAACCCAGTATGTTATAATCCTCATATCAACCCAGTATGTTATTATCCTCATATCAACCCAGTATGTTATTATCCTCATATCAACCCAGTATGTTATAATCCTCATATCAACCCAGTATGTTATAATCCTCATATCAACCCAGTATGTTATAATCCTCATATCAACCCAGTATGTTATAATCCTCATATCAACCCATTATGTTATAATCCTCATATCAACCCAGTATGTTATAATCCTCATATCAACCCAGTGTGTTATAATCCTCATATCAACCCAGTATGTTAAAATCCTCATATCAACCCAGTATGTTATAATCCTCATATCAAACCAGTATGTTATAATCCTCATATCAACCCAGTATGTTATAATCCTCATATCAACCCAGTATGTTATAATCCTCATATCAACCCAGTATGTTATAATCCTCATATCAACCCAGTGTGTTATAATCCTCATATCAACCCAGTATGTTATAATCCTCATATCAACCCAGTATGTTATAATCCTCATATCAAACCAGTATGTTATAATCCTCATATCAACCCAGAGTGTTATAATCCTCATATCAACCCAGCATGTTATAATCCTCATATCAACCCAGTGTGTTATAATCCTCATATCAATCTAGTGTGTTATAATCCCCATATAAACCCAGTATGTTAAACTCCTCATATCAACCCAGTATGTTATAATCCTCATATCAACCCAGAGTGTTATAATCCTCATATCAATCTAGTGTGTTATAATCCCCATATAAACCCAGTATGTTAAAATCCTCATATCAACCCAGTATGTTATAATCCTCATATCAACCCAGTATGTTATAATCCTCATATCAACCCAGTATGTTATAATCCTCATATCAACCCAGAGTGTTATAATCCTCATATCAACCCAGAGTGTTATAATCCTCATATCAACCCAGTATGTTATAATCCTCATATCAACCCAGTATGTTATAATCCTCATATCAACCCAGTGTGTTATAATCCTCATATCAACCCAGTATGTTATAATCCTCATATCAACCCAGAGTGTTATAATCCTCATATCAACCCAGCATGTTATAATCCTCATATCAACCCAGTGTGTTATAATCCTCATATCAATCTAGTGTGTTATAATCCCCATATAAACCCAGTATGTTAAAATCCTCATATCAACCCAGTATGTTATAATCCTCATATCAACCCATTATGTTATAATCCTCATATCAACCCAGTATGTTATAATCCTCATATCAACCCAGAGTGTTATAATCCTCATATCAACCCAGTATGTTATAATCCTCATATCAACCCAGTATGTTATAATCCTCATACCAACCCAGTGTGTTATAATCCTCATATCAACCCAGTATGTTATAATCCTCATATCAACCCAGAGTGTTATAATCCTCATATCAACCCAGAGTGTTATAATCCTCATATCAACCCAGTATGTTATAATCCTCATATCAACCCAGTATGTTATAATCCTCATATCAACCCAGTGTGTTATAATCCTCATATCAACCCAGTATGTTATAATCCTCATATCAACCCAGAGTGTTATAATCCTCATATCAACCCAGCATGTTATAATCCTCATATCAACCCAGTGTGTTATAATCCTCATATCAATCTAGTGTGTTATAATCCCCATATAAACCCAGTATGTTAAAATCCTCATATCAACCCAGTATGTTATAATCCTCATATCAACCCATTATGTTATAATCCTCATATCAACCCAGTATGTTATAATCCTCATATCAACCCAGAGTGTTATAATCCTCATATCAACCCAGTATGTTATAATCCTCATATCAACCCAGTATGTTATAATCCTCATACCAACCCAGTGTGTTATAATCCTCATATCAACCCAGTATGTTATAATCCTCATATCAGCCCAGTGTGTTATAATCCTCATATCAACCCAGTATGTTATAATCCTCATACCAACCCAGTATGTTATAATCCTCATATCAACCCAGTGGTTGTAACGTGATGTAAGCTCATAAATACACAAAGTCTCGTGACGTTACGGTAACAAGGAAGAATCTATATAAAGAACATGGACGCCACACAATGTGCGTCCTTGGCAACAACAAGGAAGTTATCGCAGTTGCAACGCAACGGCCACAACCCGAAAGTGATTTCCGAGTCGTCATTAAGGTCAACTGAATCCAGTGTAGCGGCACGTGTCTGAACCTCACGGCCACCCCGGTGAGGATCCGGAGGGATGGGGTAGCACCATATCTGTGTTCAATTTGGGCTTACTTTCCAAATTAAGCTCTAACGCAGTGATAGAAGATGAATGCTATATGGAGCGACATTACAACACTCGCTCGCTCACTCACTCACTCACTCACTCACTCACTCACTCACTCAGGCACAGGTAGCCGAACATAATAAAATGGCCCGGATGTTTAACACTCAGCTCATCCCGATCCGGTTCATCATCTCGGCCAACATTGGATGTAAATGTATTTGAACTACTAGTGTCACTAGTTCACGTGACTATTAGGTTGACCATTAAGCATTGACTATCTCTAAGCTTCTCGGTGTTCTGCGTCCTCTGAACGGTCAGACCACCTCAGGGGTCGGGTCCTCCGATCACTGTTGATACAATAGTCCTCGCAAAGAGTAATAAACTGTTTTGTTATAAGTAAATTTATTTATAAAATTCTGGGGCGGTGGAGTAGCCTTGTGATTAAAGCTTTCTCTTGTCACGGCGAGGGCACGGGTCTGATTCCCTTCATGGGTACAATGTGTAAAGCCAATTTCTGGTGCTGGAGTTTTGCTCAAAGCGGCGTGAAACATACTCATTCACTAGAAAGTGCTCAGTTTGACAATTCATGTCCCTGATATCAAGCATTTGAACGAGATACGCAGAAAAAACGCGTATCGCCACACGCAG
The DNA here is from genome assembly GCF_022045235.1 of Haliotis cracherodii. Taxonomy (NCBI): domain Eukaryota; kingdom Metazoa; phylum Mollusca; class Gastropoda; order Lepetellida; family Haliotidae; genus Haliotis; species Haliotis cracherodii. Next base: position 1,729,441 of record NW_027266294.1, on the reverse strand, counting down.
ACGCCATTTTGTTTTCTTGTAGATCACTTCATGTTTCATATAGACCCACGTTAAAGCCCATATGTACCATTTAGACCCTCTTATTCAGACCCTTCAGACCCGTCAGGTCCCGTTGTATAAACAATCTTATACAGACCCTATAGACGCTATAGAACATCTTACAGATCCTCTTATCTAGTCAACCGCCGCCATATAGCTGGAACATTGCTGAGTGCGGCGTTAAACAACAAACCAACCAATCTTATCTAGTCCATATAGACAATCATATATATAGTCTCCCCTGTTTTACGAACTGTATGCGGAGACATCGGTCGACATGCTGTTTTCCATTCAGTACCCCAAATCAGGTTCTCCCCGAGGTATTACAAAGGTAACGGAATATGCCGAGTTGACCCGAACGGGATGTTTACAGCGTCACGTACCTTGTCCATGGCAACGACCCGGAAGTTGTACCCATGCAGATGAAAGGGGTGGTTGGTGCTGCTGAACGAGCCTTCGTCGATGAGGATGATCTCTACCGTGTCGTCCAGGGCGACCTCCATGACGTTGATACACTCACAGAACCGGTTGCTGCAGTTTCTGGTGTTCTCTGGGGTACAAAACAATTCCTGAAACAAACATGGTAACGTCTTGGGTGGATGAACTCATATCACGGGGCGAGAAGGAGAGGATAGCGACTGGCATGCTTCAACCAACCATTTGGTGTTCGAAAAGGGGGTTTTGGGGAGCCCGGATTGTAAGACTGCATTGTAGGCACACGCGGATATTGTACACGTTCCATCGGTTGACAATTAAACTTATTATTTTATGAGTATTTGGATTAAGAAGGAAATTCTCTTCTCTTTGTTAATTTCTTAAAGCTGTAAAGTGAATAGCGAATTGATTCGCAAGGTCACTTGAACAATACATCAAGTGAATACATCAGTATACTCTGAAAACAACAACAACGCAATGGTAGTACAATCGTTAATATCTGACAGGGTGTTGCTGACATCCATACAAAATTAATACCCAAAATGAATTTCTGCAGGGTTTTGTGGATTGATTTGTATGGAAAGAATGAGGTACGGCAATGATGTGGCAAAAAGACCAGGTCCTCCTCTACAACTACGGCAATACCAGGATATCAGCCCAGAGTGTGGGGAACCGATTACACGATGAAGGTATTCGCCCTAGACGTTCAGTTCGAGGTGGCATTTTGACGGACCTACATCGTCGGCTGCGACGTCATTGGTGTCAAGGTCACAGAGTATGAACACCACTGCGATGGAGACAGGACCCGACATGGAGAGACCGACTACATACTTTATACATCCTAGGAATCACAGAGGCGTCTACTTACCCGTGGTACATCGTTGTACGGCGTCAGTAGCATCTACTTACCCGTAGTACATCGTTGTACGGCGTCAGTAGCGTCTACTTACCCGTGGTACGTCGTTGTACGTCGTCAGTAGCGTCTACTTACCCGTGGTACATCGTTGTACGTCGTCAGTAGCGTCTACTTACCCGTGGTACATCGTTGTACGTCGTCAGTAGCGTCTACTTACCCGTGGTACGTCGTTGTACGTCGTCAGTAGCGTCTACTTACCCGTGGTACATCGTTGTACGTCGTCAGTAGCGTCTACTTACCCGTGGTACATCGTTGTACGTCGTCGGTAGCGTCTACTTACCCGTGGTACGTCGTTGTACGTCGTCAGTAGCGTCTACTTACCCGTGGTACGTCGTTGTACGTCGTCAGTAGCGTCTACTTACCCGTGGTAAATCGTTGGACTGCGTCTGTAGCGTCTACTTACCTGTGGCACATCGTTGTACGGCGTCTGTAGCGTCAACATACCCCCGGTACATTGTTGTACGGCGTCAGCAGCGTCAACATACCCATGATACATCGTTGTTCGGCGTCAGTAGCGACAACATACCCATGGTACATTGTTGTACGGCGTCAGTAGCGGCAACATACCCATGGTACATCGTTGTACTGCGTCAGTAGCGACAACATACCCATGGAACATCGCTGTACGGCGTCAGTAGCGTCTACATACCCATGGTACATCGCTGTATGGCGTCAGTAGCGTCTACATACCCATGGTACATCGCTGTATGGCGTCAGTAGCGTCTGCTTACCTTTGGCACATCGTTGTACTGCGTCAGTAGCGGCGCCGGAGGTTCTTTGTTGCTGATGTTGTTGGCTTGTGGCATGGGCAGATCCTTCTCCGTGGCTGAGATGGGGTAGTACAGTTCATGATGGATCCGGTAGTTGTCAATCTTGTTGAAGTCCACCGCGAGGTAGAACTTCTTGTCCGGCTTCTCTTTGAGATTGAGAGGATCGGCGAGGGTGGCGTTGAGCCACGACACCGGCATTTGGTCCGGCGAACCCTTTTCGTTCAGGGGATTCAGAAGCTTAAATACAAGAAAACAATATGAACAGAATCTCCATAAAATGTCAGGTGGAGTTAGTGATTTGAGTATTGAAATGTTGAAAATTAAAAAGCAACACTTGCATATGTAACAAAAACATACACCTTCAATTTATTGCAACGTCTTGGTTATTGCATTTAGAAATGTTTCGATGTAGATTCTTACACCATTATCAAGCTGGTTGTATGCAATAAACCCGAAGTTGTTATCAATAAAGTTGTACATTTTCGTATTTACTCACCAACTTCTAGAATGCCAACCTAACAGCTACATAACAGTTGTCTTTGTGACAGGTGCGTGAATGATTGGAAGAAAATGTCAGTCTTCTGTATCAGTTTGTTACTTGTCGCCTACCTTCCCGCCTCGCACTGCGCTTTCGTAGTCTGTAGGTGCACTTGGCTCCGTCTCGTTGGCGTTGTCGTATCTGAGGATGGCGACCTGTTTAGCCTTGTCCCCTGCGCAGTCGAGCATGCCGCGAGCCCGAATCCAGTAGTTCCCCACAGCCTTGTCCGCGTCCAGAATAAAGTCGTACCTTGAGAAACATGGGCATATACACGGTGTCAAGCAGTATCACAAAGTCGTACCTTGAGAAACATGGGCATATACACGGTGTCAAGCAGTATCACAAAGTCGTACCTTGAGAAACATGGGCATATACACGGTGTCAAGCAGTATCACAAAGTCGTACCTTGAGAAACATGGGCATATACACGGTGTCAAGCAGTATTACAAAGTCGTACCTTGAGAAACATGGGCATATACACGGTGTCAAGCAGTATTACAAAGTCGTACCTTGAGAAACATGGGCATATACACGGTGTCAAGCAGTATTACAAAGTCGTACCTTGAGAAACATGGGCATATACACGGTGTCAAGCAGTATTACAAAGTCGTACCTTGAGAAACATGGGCATATACACGGTGTCAAGCAGTATTACAAAGTCGTACCTTGAGAAACATGGGCATATACACGGTGTCAAGCAGTATCACAAAGTCGTACCTTGAGAAACATGGGCATATACACGGTGTCAAGCGGTATCACAAAGTCGTACCTTGAGAAACATGGGCATATACACGGTGTCAAGCAGTATCACAAAGTCGTACTTTGAGAAACATGGGCATATACACGGTGTCAAGCAGTATCACAAAGTCGTACTTTGAGAAACAAGGGCATATACACGTGTCAAGCAGTATCACATAGTCGTACCTTGACAGACATGGGCGTATACACGGTGTCAAGCAGTATCACATAGTCGTACCTTGACAGATATGGGCGTATACACGGTGTCAAGCAGTATCACAAAGTCGTACCTTGACAGACATGGGCGTATACACGGTGTCAGTGTAGTATCAAGTACATTTCCTAAATATTCTGTTCAAAATGAGTAATGATGTGGTAGAATGACCAGTCAAGTGTCAATGCCATTTCAATATGTAGCCCAACTTATGACATGAACACACATTGCATTGGAAGGACACCTATTTGTATCCATTTGTTATCCCCCCCCCACGAAATATACTCTCCAAAATAAAAAACGCTCAGGCTAACTTTGAAATTGTGGACTGTGTTCAGTTAAATGTGCATAATTCATTTAAATTGGTTGACACAAGGATGACACTAAAAGAGTGATCATCACATGTTCTGTAGACATAATGGCAATACTGATTGTCATGTCACGAGACACGTACGTCCGAGAGGGGGCGTTCCGATCAGGACCTCGTGTGACCACCGTGTGTTGTAATCTGTGATCTGCACCCCCTTGGCACAGACTGAACACGTGTAATTCTCCTCCATTCTTCCTGCAACGCGTTGGCCAGTAGTGCAAGTGTATATGGCGTATGTTGACGTTGACGAACATGTCTATCGGGTTCATCCCACAGATTGTCAATCGGGTTCATCCCACAGATGTTCAATCGGGTTCCGATCCGGAACTCTGGAAGGTCATAGGATGACATTGACGTTTGAATTATGACGAAAGTCAACAGTGACACGAGCATGTTGGCACAACTCCCTCTGTCGGTTGATGATCGGAAGGTGACGTTGATGATTCACCTGAACCACCTCCAAGTCAGAGTGAGTGAGTGAGTGAGTGAGTGATTGAGTGATTGAGTGATTGAGTGATTGAGTGAGTATGGTTTTACGCCGCTTTAAGCAATATTCCAGCAATATCACGGCGGGGGACACCAGAAATGGGCTTCACACATTGTACCCATGTCGGGAATCGAACCCGGGTCTTCGGCGTGACGATCGGACGCTTTAACCACTAGGCTACCCGACCGCTCCTCCAAGTCAGATCTCCGTGAGTAGGATATGGCTGCCCACACTATCACACTTCCGCCACGGAATCTGTCGATCTGTCCAAATCAGTTGAATGCAAAACGTTCATTTCGACGTCGGTAGACACGCTGTCTTCCATTTATGCGTTGGAGAAGAAATCGTGATTCATCACTGAACCAGACCCACCATCCAGTCTCTGTCTGTGCGGTGTTGCTCCATCGCATACGTTGTCGTCGATGCAAATGTCTAAATACAGGGACAGATACCGGCCTTCTGGGTCTAATTCCCACTCTTCGCAGACGATTCCTGATTGTTTAGTCCGATGCCCACCTCAAACCAGGCACATGTGATGCAGTCTCGGTGGTAGTAGCATGTCGATGACGTAGGCGATATACCCGGATGTAGCGATCTTGTGCAGGGGGGGTGACTCTTGGTCTACCACTTCTCCATGTATACACATCCCATAAACGAGATTACTGCAGCTGGTGTACTTTCAAATGACGTGCAACTGCAGGCTGGGACTCTCAAACGTCAAGACGTCATATGGCGATGTCGCGATTGGCATTGTCCCACTTCTGATAAGTCGACAAACGTATGACAAAATGTTGACTGACGTTTGACCTTCTGTAGTCATTGGCACGGCACATGATTGTCACAACGGGCATTCTGTTTTTAATTTCCTGTCCATGACATTTTCGTGCAGTATTAAAATATGCTGTGTTGAGCTAAACAAGTTTGCGTTTGTGCGCTACATCAATTAAACGAGCATGTGCCTAACATCTTTTAATAAAACATATTGAAATTGTATCGAATGTATCACGAATGTATCACGAATGTTTCATGAATAGCCAAAATCAGCATTCTCATTATCTCCGATGCGTTTCTCTTTTAGAAGAGTATAAATGACCGGTCGCTATAATCCCTGAAGCCATTGTTTGAATATGCTACAAATGGAAGCGTAAGTGTCAACAAATTTGCCATTGTATCATTGTATTATTGTATTGTTGTATTATATTAACCTTTCGCCTGGGAAGACGACGAATGAGCTGACAACGACGGGCTCGAACGGAACTCCGTCGCTGGCTATCATGGTGACGTCGTGATCGTCGACAGAGATCTGGATGGGGCATTTCAAGATGGAGCTGCTGATGACCCGGAAGCGATACTTGGCGTCCTTTCGTACCCGGAACACGGAGTACGGGGTGTAGACCGTCTGGTTGGTGTCGGGGTGGATGAAGTCCTGGTAGGCACCGCGACCTGCGCACAACAAGACAACTTACGTCACAACCCAACACATCATTTCCTTTCTAATCACTGGATTATCTGGTCCATGTTTGATTATTTACAGACAACCTACGCCACAACCCAACACATCATTTCCTTTCTAATCACTGGATTGTCTGGTCCATGTTTGATTATTTACAGACAACTTACGTCACAACCCAACACATAATTACCTTTTTAATCACTGGATTTTCTGGTCCATTTTTGATTGTTTACAGACCTACGCCATATAACTGGACTATTGGTCAGTGCGGCGTTATACAACAAAGAAACAAACAAACAACCATTATCTTTCTTGTGTATTTCTTGTATTTAAAATTTGATCCGTATTTTAAGCCACATTCACTGTATTTGGTGTCTTGAGGTTAACGCCGCTTTTGATACATGATCTGTCTAAAAGTAATTGTGACCCGTGAAGGTCCGGAGTTGAATAAGTCTTCAGCAACCCATGCTTGTCGTAAGGGGCGACTAACGGGATCGGGTGGTCAGGCTCGCTGACTTGGTTGATGCGTGGCATCGTATCCCAAATGCCTGGATCGTTGCTCATGATGTCAATCACTGGATTGTCTGGTTATTCAATTATTTAGACTCGATTATTTACAGATCGCCGTCATATAGCTGGAATATTGCTTTAGAGCGGCGTTAAACAAGAAAGAAAGAAAGAAAGAAAGAAAGAAAAAATAAACATTACCTTTCCTGAGTATTTTTTATATTTAGAATTTGTCATTTTATGCCACATTAGAAGGGGGTGCAGGGGGACCATATACCATGTACGGTAATCAGGGCTTCGAACCCTGGGTACAGGAGTCACTGATCATATGTTGAGCTAGACACGCTGACCCTCCAGAAGACAGGTTTCCAGATTAAGAGGGTTCACGTTATATTCGGTGAAGGAAGATGATACAACCTACCGTTAATAAGCATGGTGACTTTAGACGTGAGGACCCCGACATGGGCCAGCTCCGTGTAGCGTGTCATGGTCATGTCGGTCAGCCAGTCATGCACGACCAGGGCGTGTTCCGGAAGGTCATGCTGGTAGAGGTGAGATGAGGGGTCACCTTTTGCTGGTTCCCGGATGATAAGAGCTCCAAACACGCCGTCAGCACGTTGGAGCCCGGCGTGGGCGTGCCAGTACATGGAGCCTCGGTTATCTGCTTTAAACCTAGAAATACAAGTTGAAGAGTGAGTGAGTGAGTGAGTGTATCATTCATATCAATATATGGGAGATTAATGTGAGAGGAAACGCCAAACTAGACATTTCTCTGGAGCTCAAGTGTGATGCTAGCAGGACAAGGATCATAATCCGCGGATCCTGGTTTGGATAAGGGGCGCATCTCGTCGCAGACAGTTACCTGATGAGTGCATGAGTTGAAGGTTAGCGTTACATTCTATAACCAAGTAATACGTCACTTTCTGATATTAAATCATTTGTTTTTGTGATCATCATTATCATATTGATTTAGTTAAAAACAGTTTAGATCTTGGCCACTTTCCACAAAGCGATCGTAGAGCTACAACAATTGTTAGTCTATGTCATAGTATGGGAGTTATGATCGTCTTAGCGCTGTAATCGCTTTGTGGAACGGTACGTGACGGGTATGGTTTATTGCAAATGTGTGTGAGTGAGTGAGTGAGTGAGTGAGTGAGTGATTGATTGATTGAGTAGGTGGGTGGGTGGGTTTTGGGTGGTTGGGTGGTTGGGTGGTCGAGTGAGTGAGTGAGTGAGTGAGAAGACAATGAATGACGTACTTGTATTGGAAGGTGGATGAAGACTCGATGGGGCACTGGGTGATCATGGGGACGCCGTCATGATGCGGAGAGCCCTTCTGGAAGACTCCGTGAAAGTGGATGGCGGTGCTCTCAGACCCTTCCATTCTATTGTCGACGTTCACAACGACCGTGTCGTGTTGGCAGACCTGTGGACGTGAGGTCGATAACGTTTTGATAAGAAACTGAGTGAGAGTGAGTTTGGTTTAACGCTGATTTTAACAGTATTACAGCTATATCGCGCGTGTCAGCCCGAAGTGATGCAGGTCTCAGACGTTTACCACGTCGGTGAAACCCACGAGCACGGGTATGGTGCTGACAAACCTAAAAACATAATCGGGGCGAACCCGCAATCATAGGTTTCTGGCGCGCCCAAGGGACGTAACTCTGCACAGCGAATCGCGGCGCCTTAGACGACTGGGCCACCCGTGCGCACTTGATAAGAAGACTTTAAGACATGTAAAAAGGGTGAATATCGTATTGTGTCAACACATCTGCAAACGTCAACTTTTTTAACACATCTAACCAAAAACGACAAATAAACTTGGGAATAGATTACATTCGCTGGATCAGTTGGTACCCAAGGCATAGCTTGCAACATCTGTTAGACATGCAGCCCTCGAAACCCAATTGACAGCGTTCTTAACCCAATGCTACTTGACACTATTCTCAAAACACAGGCAGTGTCCTCAAGCCCCTCAACAGCGTTCGCAACCTCCTTACAGTGTCTCAAACGTCACTGACATTCCCCCCTTGGTTATTAACCTGCATACGATTTCCTCGCCCATTGAGGCTATCTGAAACCCTCTTAAACGCTATATAACCCCACTGGTATTATCGAAGTCTACAAACACGACTTCAGAGCCTGGCGGCACATCATGGCTACCCTTGGAGTACAGTTTTAAAATACCTTAAAGTGTCTCCTCCAACGTTGTTTGTTTGTTTGTTGTTTAATGCCACACTCAGCAATATTCCAGCTACATGACGGCGGTCTGTAAATAATCGAGTCTGGACCAGACAATCCAGTGATTGATATCACGAGCGTCGATCCACGCAATTGGGATCGATGACATGCTTTAACCAAGTCCACGAGCCCGAAAACCCAATCCCGTTAGTCGTCTCTTACGACAAGCACAGTCGCCAATTACGACAAGAATGGGTTTCTGAAGACCTATTCTACCCTGGATCTTCACCGGTCCTATCTCCTACGTACATGCAGAGCCGGGCCGGGCAGCATTCTGTTGACGGTGATAATCGGTCTCCGGACGCCGTCAGCAGCGACACAGTGGGGTCTGTAGCAGTCGGTGATGTTGGAAGGGCAGGCGAAGCAGGCCTTGCTCAAGACGATGTAGTACTCCAGGGTGAACGTGTACTCACACGTCATGGGGGTTCCGCCATCAACACACTCACGCATACAGGGGTGGGTCTCGTACGCTTTGAACAAAAATGAGTTACTGAAAAAGTTACTGGAAGTATTAGACCACCACACCGCACAACTTGAACGACATGACGACGTAGCGATAAGCACACGTACACACACGCATACACGCGCGCGCACACACACACACACACACACACACACACACACACACGCACACACGCACGCAGGCGCACACACAGACACACACACACGCACTATCTACAGTAAACTACGGTTATAACGAACACGCTTGTAACGAACTGACGGATATAACGAACTTACTTTTTTTGTTCCGACTATTTGCTGTAGTTATGTCTTAGAACGACTTAGAGTTTCTCACTGAACAACGCGTACATTAATTTCCCTTGTTGGAAGACGGCAGGCACACACAACAGACGTGACAGCGTCTCAAAGTGTTTCCATGTGACGTCGCTGTAAACGCCGTACCTTGACAAGGTGACGTCACTGCCCTATTATGGCGTATATGAATACTACATTATTTCCGTCCTGGCGGCAGCGACATTCAAACTTGATAGTCTGGGATTTACCACATTATAAGCGTTTATAAGCATTACAATACCTGCCTTTGAAAAACACATTCACGACCTTGAATTTAACAAATACTGGCATGTGTAGGCCGCATACCGCGTGTATGGAGCAGACTATGAGGCAAGGTTACGCGAGGAGATTGTCAGTGCTTATAGGGCTGGTTGTCGGGGTAACACACTTGACATCTGTCCCCCGCGTTCACTGCCATGTGTCGTCTGTGTGGAGAACGCGGTGTCTCCGGGTTAGACTGGGTCCCCAGAGGCGACTTTAAGTGGATTGGGTGGTCAGGCTGGGTGACTTGGAAGCGTGTCATCGTACCCCGACGGGGTCGTGTTTGATAATAATAATCACTGGATCGTGTGGCCCTGACTCGAGTAATACATGCTGTAGGTAAATGACTCATATGTCGCTAGAATGTTGCTGAGTGCGATGTGTCACACAATACCCAGACGCGCACACACATACGCACGCACAAGCGCACTCACTTCCAAAATAGAACCTCGTACAACGATAAAGTACTGGTAGTATGTGATCTAGTACAAAGATAAAGTACTGGTAGTATGTGATCTAGTACAAAGATAAAGTACTGGTAGTATGTGATCTCGTACAGCGATAAAGTATTGGTAGTTTGTGATCTAGTACAAAGATAAAGTACTGGTTGTATGTGATCTCGCACAACGATTAAGTACTGGTGGTATGTGATCTAGTACAAAGATAAAGTACTGGTAGTATGTGATCTAGTACAAAGATAAAGTACTGGTGGTATGTGATCTAGTACAGCGATAAAGTACTGGTACTATGTGATCTAGTACAGCGTTAAAGTACTGGTGGTAAGTGATCTAGTACAGCGTTAAAGTACTGGTACTATGTGATCTAGTACAAAGATAAAGTACTGGTAGTATGTGATCTAGTACAAAGATAAAGTACTGGTGGTATGTGATCTAGTACAAAGATAAAGTACTGGTGATATGTGATCTAGTACAAAGATAAAGTACTGGTGGTATGTGATCTAGTACAAAGATAAAGTACTGGTACTATGTGATCTAGTACAAAGATAAAGTACTGGTGGTATGTGATCTCATACAAAGATAAAGTACTGGTGGTATGTGATCTCATACAACGATAAAGAACTGGTAGTATGTGATCTAGTACAAAGATAAAGTACTGGTAGTATGTGATCTCGTACAAAGATAAAGTACTGGTAGTATGTGATCTAGTACAGCGACAAAGTACTAGTGGTATGTGATCTTGACAACGATAAAGTACTGGTAGTATGTGATCTCGTACAAAGATAAAGTACTGGTAGTATGTGATGTCATACAAAGATAAAGTACTTGTTGGGTGTCATCTCGTACAAAGATAAATTACCGGTAGTATGTGATCTCGTACAAAGATAAAGTACTGGTAGTATGTGATCTAGTACAAAGATAAAGTACTGGTAGTATGTGATCTCGTACAAAGATAGAGTACTGGTGGTATGTGATCTCGTACAGCGATAAAGTATTGGTAGTTTGTGATCTAGTACAATGATAAAGTACTGGTTGTATGTGATCTCGCACAACGATTAAGTACTGGTGGTATGTGATCTAGTACAAAGATAAAGTACTGGTGGTATGTGATCTAGTACAGCGATAAAATACTGGTACTATGTGATCTAGTACAGCGTTAAAGTACTGGTGGTAAGTGATCTAGTACAGCGTTAAAGTACTGGTACTATGTGATCTAGTACAAAGATAAAGTACTGGTAGTATGTGATCTAGTACAAAGATAAAGTACTGGTGGTATGTGATCTAGTACAGCGACAAAGTACTGGTGATATGTGATCTCGTACAAAGATAAAGTACTGGTGGTATGTGATTTAGTACAAAGATAAAGTACTGGTAGTATGTGATCTAGTACAAAGATAAAGTACTGGTAGTATATGATCTAGTACAAAGATAAAGTACTGGTAGTATGTGATCTAGTACAAAGATAAAGTACTGGTGGTATGTGATCTAGTACAGCGATAAAGTACAGGTACTATGTGATCTAGTACAGCGATAAAGTACTGGTGGTATGTGATCTAGTACAGCGATAAAGTACTGGTACTATGTGATCTAGTACAAAGATAAAGTACTGGTGGTATGTGATCTAGTACAAAGATAAAGTACTGGTGATATGTGATCTCGTACAAAGATAAAGCACTGGTAGTATGTGATCTCATACAAAGATAAAGTACTGGTGATATGTGATCTCATACAAAGATAAAATACTGGTAGTATGTGATCTCATACGAAGATAAAGTCCTGGTGGTATGTGATCTCATACAACGATAAAGTACTGGTAGTATGTGATCTCATACAAAGATAAAGTACTGGTAATATGTGATCTCTTACAAAGATAAAGTACTGGTAGTATGTGATCTCATACAAAGATAAAATACTGGTAGTATGTGATCTCATACAACGATAAAGTACTGGTGGTATGTGATCTAGTACAAAGATAAAGTACTGGTAGTATGTGATCTCGTACAAAGATAAAGTACTGGTAGTATATGATCTAGTACAGCGACAAAGTACTGGTGGTATGTGATCTTGACAACGATAAAGTACTGGTAGTATGTGATCTCGTACAAAGATAAAGTACTGGTAGTATGTGATGTCATACAAAGATAAAGTACTTGTTGGGTGTCATCTCGTACAAAGATAAATTACCGGTAGTATGTGATCTCGTACAAAGATAAAGTACTGGTAGTATGTGATGTAGTACAAAGATAAAGTACTGGTAGTATGTGATCTAGAACAAAGATAAAGTACTGGTGGTATGTGATCTAGTACAGCGATAAAGTACAGGTACTATGTGATCTCGTACAGCGATAAAGTACTGGTGGTATGTGATCTAGTACAGCGATAAAGTACTGGTACTATGTGATCTAGTAGAAAGATAAAGTACTGGTGGTATGTGATCTCATACAACGATAAAGAACTGGTAGTATGTGATCTCGTACAAAGATAAAGTACTGGTAGTATGTGATCTAGTACAGCGACAAAGTACTGGTGGTATGTGATCTTGACAACGATAAAGTACTGGTAGTATGTGATCTCGTACAAAGATAAAGTACTGGTGGTATGTGATCTAGTACAGCGATAAAGTACTGGTAGTATGTGATGTCATACAAAGATAAAGTACTTGTTGGATGTGATCTCGTACAAAGATAAATTACCGGTAGTATGTGATCTCGTACAAAGATAAAGTACTGGTAGTATGTGATTTCGTATTGCGATAAAGTACTGGTGGTATGTGATCTCATACAAAGATAAAGTACTGGTGGTATGTGATATTATACAAAGATAAAATACTGGTGGTATGTGACCTTAGGAAAGTGATGTCGTACAAAGATGCGGTGTAATCTTGATAGCACAACACATCCCTACAGTGCCACTAGTGATGAAGGTCAGACAGCTACTTACTTGGCAGTTCATGTTGTCCCCAGACTATGGTGGCCACAGTGAGGAGGAGATGCAGCGTCGACGCCATGATGCAGGGAGGGAGGGAGCAGAGTGAAATGCCACAGCCGGTTTGGCCATGCCCCTTTATAGCCCGGCTCGTCCGACGTGGAGCGTGTCTGGTCTGTAAATAACCTACCGATATGTCGTACCTACCCGGGACATTATGTCATGTCTAAGTATTCATGCTTTGGTCATGCGTGACGTTAGAGATAAAAAAAAGCATGTTGCTCATTGTTACACCAGTACATAGAACGTTTGAACATTTCTTGGTACTGACAGAAGATAGCGTATGCTTTCGGAATTGGTACAGACGTATTCTGAGTGAGTGAGTGAGTGAGTGAGTGAGTGAGTGGGTTGGTGGGTGAGTGGGTGGGTTGGTGGATGGGTGAGTGAGTGAGTGAGTGAGTGAGTGAGTGAGTGAGTGAGTGAGTGAGTGAATGTGTGAGTGAGTGAGTGAGTGAGTGAGTGTAGTGTTTGGTGGGTTGGGGTGAGGTAGAGTGGGGTTGTGTGTAAAAGTTTGTGGTGAAGGGTAGCGTTTGGTTGGGTGGGGTGGGGTTGAGTGGGGTTATGTCTAATAGTTTTTTTTTGTGTGTGTGTGTGTGTGTGTGTGTGTGGGGTAGTGTTTGTAGGGGGGGGGTGGAGTGGGGGGAGTGTATATTAGTTTGGGGTGGAGGGTAGTGTTTGGTCGGGTAGTGTTGAGTGGGGTTGTGTGTAATAGTTTGTGATCGGGGTAGGTTTGTGATGAGGTTGTTTGTCTCTCACCCCTTCACCTATTATGGGATGGAAGCTGTGACTCGACACGACATACTCTACGTTTAGCCGGTGACGCTCTGATTGAATCTAAAAAAGATGTACTTTCTGTTAAACTTGTCCTCCACTTCATGTGTTTGTGTACACAACCCGATTCTTTGCAACTCTAGAGGAGGTCGTGTGTCTGTGTACACCACCCGAATCTTGCAACTCTAGAGGAGGTCGTGTGTCTGTGTACACCACCCGAATCTTGCAACTCTAGAGGAGGTCGTGTGTCTGTGTACACCACCCGAATCTTTGCAACTCTAGAGGAGGTCGTGTGTCTGTGTACACCACCCGAATCTTGCAACTCTAGAGGAGGTCGTGTGTCTGTGTACACAACCCGATTCTTTGCAACTCTAGAGGAGGTCGTGTGTCTGTGTACACCACCCGAATCTTTGCAGCTCTAGAGGAGGTCGTGTGTCTGTGTACACCACCCGAATCTTTGCAGCTCTAGAGGAGGTCGTGTGTCTGTGTACACCACCCGAATCTTGCAACTTATGTGTGTACATAACGCAGTGACATAGCTGCACTACAAGTAAAAGCGGCGTTAAACCCCACTCACTCACTCATGTGTGTATATATCCTAAAAGTAACTGAACAACACAATACCAAGTGTATTCAGTCGGTCATGACCTAACATTCTCTATTAAAGCCTATATTGTCTGATATCCATAGAACATACACGAATGTCGATGGGTAGTGACATTGTCTGGGGACATGTCATGAGACTCAGATCCTCGTCGTGATATTGCCGTAATATTGCCAAAAGTGGCGCAAAACCCCTCACTCAATTTCAAAGTGTCCACAGTGAATGCACATACAGTCACACTGTTGTGTCGAACTTTGATGTGTCGAACTTACGGTTGTCTCGAAGTTAAAGCACGGTCCCTGTCTATTCCTTTTTTAATTATTTTCCGTTGTGTCGAACCTCGGTTAACTCTAATTTATTTAGGTCCCTTCAACTTCGACACAAGGGTGTTTGTCTATATCATTTCAATTATTTCAAGCACGCCATAATAAGATAAAGAAATTAGTAAACTTGTGTGTATTCCCAGTATGTGATTATTTAAGACCCGAAAACACACTCGACTATTAATCTGTTTTAGCCGGATATGGAAATCAGTCACTTGAACCAGCGACCCCCTGGCAGTCCAGGCATTGCCGTGCATGTCCCCAAGATCTCTCCGGGAAAGCGTGGTTATGGAAACATTAAGTCAAATATATTTTGAACCACAGCCCAGACCGGGAAGCTGTATCCCTAACCCCCCGAAAACCAGGAGCCAGGAAGAGGATACAATGTGTGTATCACTGAACGTCCTTGAATTCTTTCAGAAGAGGGTTAACTTGCACGTGTGACCTTCATGAGGTCACGATAGCCCCAGTGTGGGTTCAAGGTCCTATTACCTCTTTTTGTAGACCTTTATCCACGGAGATTTATGCATACACAAGTCTTAAGGGAACTGAAAGAGTTTAGGAGATCACGGGCATTTATCGGGTTTTGTTGTCCCTGTATGCTATCTTAAACAGACATTCCAGGCATACGCTATGCATACACCGAATAGTGAGTATGTGAGTGAGTGTTGTTTAACGCCGCTTTTAACAGGATTCCAGTTATATCAGGGCGTGTCGGCTTAATGTGGGAGGAAAGCCCGAAGTGATGCAGGTCTAAGACGTTTACCACTTCGGTGAAACCCACGAGCACGGGTATGGTGCTGACAAACCTAGAAACATAATCGGGGCGAACCGGGATTCGAACCCACAATCATAGGTTTCTGGCGTGCCCAAGGGACGCAACTTTGCGCAGGGAATCGCGGCGCCTTAGACGACTGGGCCATCCGTGCCCCCCATATACCGAATAATAAAAAATACCCACATGTCTGAATAACTTGACACATAAAATGTTTCTATATTTTAAGCTCAAAGAGATACATTTGTGAAGAAATCTACTTGGGAAAAAGGCAGTTCTTATTCCCCATTAAGTAAACAAAACCGTCATCTGCAGAATGCGGAGATTATTTATCTTGTGTATTACAACATACAATCTGTACGGTGTCCAAATCTTAACCGGTATACACGTCATTATATCGTTGCACGATGCATTCCCGACGCGTGCAAAGGTCAGTCACCTGATGCACGTGCATTGGAGAAGGTGTATGTGTCCGTCAGCATCAGGTGAGTTGAGGTGAGGTGAAATGAGGTTAACGCCGCGTCCAAGATTATTACACTTATGTAGTGACGTGCATTCATGCTTTTGTGTGATGCTGCTTGATTTATAGTGCTAGCTCACTGAGATACCATGGCGCAGTTTAACATGAATACCCCACTCAGACACAGTATACTGACTCTAGATCTAAACCGACCAGTCCTTGTTTTAGTCCCTTAATGCCGAGCGCCAAACAGGGTAACAAAAAGTACCATCTTTTAACGTCTTTTGCTATGACGCGGCCGGGGATCGATCCCCGGATCGCTCTCCGGGCGGGCGGACGCTCTTCCACCAGACCACGGAGACGGTCTCATCACAAGCTGACCACACGGTTGCATTGTTTCTGAAGATCATGCATTTATGAACTGTCATCCTTCAATGAAAGAAGAGTGAGTGAGTGAGTGCGTTGGGTTTAACGTTCCTTTGAATAGTATTTCAGTCAAGTCATGAAGTGTGAGCGTTATGTCTGGGAGGAAACCGATCTCAGACGTTTACCACTTCATTGAACCCCACGAGCACAGGGGTGCTCACAAACCTAGAAACATAATCAGCGCGAACCGGGATTCGAACCCTTGATCATAATACTCTGGCAACTAAGGGACGCAACTCTGCACTCTGAACGCCAGCTGGGTCCCCTCAAGGAATACGGCTGTCGGAATATCATGTTGGTTTCCGGTGAACGATAAAGTTAAGATTACCCTCTTACAACATGGAAAGGAACGTTCAGTAACGCCTCCATGTTTTTGTGTCTGGTTTTGCTCAACAGTCGGCGTACAAGGAAGTCGGATCACTTGACACACACCACAGAACGTCTATGTAAGTGACGTCACATGCTGACTGGGTGGGGAAAGCCCAGCACAGCACTTCCTCATTGCCAGATCTAATGTCTCCCAGAGCGCGATGTCGGCTTATCACATTGTGGCCATGGATCCTCTTCCTGAAGAAATATCTTGGAACAGACGCAGCCGGACTGAAACATCCGGGTACTGAACACGCGTGGGTCGATATTCCTTTGAATCCAGTTCTCAATTATTCCTTCGTATCCAACAACAAAGACGACAACAACAACAACAACAACAACAACATGTTTATCGGTACTATGTGAGATACTACACAAGTCCCCGCTAGACACTGTTGCTATTACTCGCTATCTCCAAACATACCAAGCGAGGTAAAAAGAGTTTTGAAATGCACGAGTAATTAAATACTTAGATATCCATATACGTGTTGTCTCTTTTTATTAGCTACTGTGGAAAGGAAACGCCCCAATTTGGCCACCCATGTAAGAAATTAATTATTTTCTGACGGTTTGGGTATCGCTTGATTTCACAGGATTTTGGAGATCCAAAGCTATTTATTACCCAGTTTAAAGAAAGAGTGTACCCGCCTCCTTAGACTCAAATGTGTTAACTTTTTATAAGACCCAGAAATCATTGTTAGATTGTAAAAACATATTTGTCTCTTCAAATGCCCTGGGAGTACAAACGTCTATTAACAAAGTTTAGAATTGGCTGTAATTCTTGGGGTGTGCAGCATCTACGAAGGGGTGTGTCAACAATGCCTGATGATAATGTTCTGTGTGAACATTGCAACGCAATCGAAGATGAAATTCATGTTGTATATGTCTGTAAACATTATGAAGATGAGCGTAAACTGTGATTACCTAAATTGTCAAATATACAGTATTATTCACTAAAAAGCCTATGTAGTTCGTCAGATGTAAATGTATTATTGCCATTTACTAAGTTCTTAACACAACTGATAAGAACTGTTCCTCTTAATAAGTACTTTTGTTGATTTGAGTCTGTGTATCTTCATGTGGTAACTCAAATTATGATGTAAAAAGTTTTGTACTTTAGGTCACGTGGCTTATAATGCCTGTCTGTCTGTCTGTCTGTCTGCCTGCCTGCCTGTCATATAGACTGCATCAAATAGGGACGAATCTAGTTTAGTGTTCTCTGGGGGAAACCTAGCTATACAGTGCGCAAAGTTTTCCTTGATCTATTGTAAAGATCCTAGAAACACTTCCTAACAGGCTAACCACAAGCATTACTATGTAAGATTCAACAGAACGTACAACTTGCCATGTTGGTCGTGTGATTTCACACGAATCAGCTGTTTATATGAATTAAGCTTGATTGTAATTATCGTTAGGCAGTGAGGTGAGGTGAAATGGGGTTTAACGTCGCGTCCAAGATGATTGCACTTATATAGCGACGTGTGTGTGTGTGTGTGTGTGTGTGCTTGTACTAGTCCGGACTGATACCGATTTATAGTGCTAGTTCAATGAGATACCATGCCGCAGTTTAACATGAATACCCCACTCAGACAGGGTATACTGACTTCTTGTTTTAGTCCCTTAATGCCGATCGCCAGACAGGGTTACAACAAGTATCATCTTTTAACGTCTTTTGGTATGACGCGGCCGGGGATCGAACCCCGAACCTTCCGCTCTCCGGGCGGACGCTCTCCCACTAGACCACGGAGGCGGTTGACTTGATGACCATTTCTAACGACTGTCTACTTTGTTCGAGAGGGACTACTCTCATTTGCAGCGCACAGTTCAAGGTCGTAGGTGGACGCAGTAATGTCCATTTTGATGATGCTTCGACGACATGTTTTCTGTTTCTGGTTGTGGGAAGAATTTACCAAATATTTAATGGACATACTGGATGTCTTAATATACGAGTGTGGGTCTCAAATAATGTTTTGGTTTTTTATATGTCTCAGAGGAGGGGACTAGTGTCTGTCCCGAGCAGCCTCTGTTTGTCCTTTAAGGCGAGATGATGGATCGGGTCGCCCAGCTCTGCGACGTGGTAGATAGCGTACCGCTAAAACAGCGTAGATGAAGCACTGGTCCGGAATCGGTTACTTACATGCCGACCCGGGGAGATCCGGGGTAGAACAGGTCTTCAGCAACCCATGCTTGTCGGAAGAGGCGACTAACGGGATCGGGTGGTCATTCTCGCTGATTTGATTGATGCATGTCATCAATCCCATTTGCGTAGATTGATGCTCATGATGTCAATCACTGAATTGTCTATTCCAGACTCTGGTGGCGGTCGGGTACCCTTGTGGTTAAAGCGTTCGCTCGTCACGCCGAAGACCCGGGTTCGATTCCCGACATGGGTACAATGTGTGAAGCCCATTTCTGGTGTTCCCCGCTGTGATATTGCTGGAATATTGCTAAAAGCGGCGTAAAACCATACTCACTCACTCACTATTCCAGACTTGATTATTTACAGACCACCGTCATATGGCTGGAGAGCGACGTTCAACAACAAACAAAGAACAAACTTACAGGCCGCCGTGGTATAGCCCGAATTCAATGACAAGCTCCATATATTTGACTTTTGTTAAGGAAAAAAACAAACATAGTTATAAGACACTTACTATTGTTGAACATGGAAACACGATCTGTTTAAGTTTGTACCGTGAACGCCTGCGTCTTACCGTTACGGTCAATACTGTAACACGCATAGCTGACCATAGCTGACAACGGAACATACTTCGTGATTGTGGAAATAACGGATAACCTCCAGAGTGAGTGAGTGAGTTGGGTTAACCCTTATCGACTGTAATTCATTGAGAGTGAGTCATATTTTACGCCGCTTTTAGCAATATGCCAGCAATATCACGGCGGGGGACACCACAATTGGGCTTCACACATCTGCCGGGGATGAATTCCTTCTACACCAAGACGGTTATGGGCCGGGAAGAGGAAAATCATTCCCTCAGAGTTAGAAATTACGTTCGCCTTCCCGGTCATCACAAAAATTCTTATTATGGCAGATGATCGCCTTCCCGGTACTTGTTAATTACAAAGAAAACACCAATGAAATGAGGACACTATTTAATCTGGGCAACAAAGTCAATATATAACAAGTATAGTATAACATTTCATATATCATGCATGTATTTGAAGATGTATATAGACATACATTTTATCATTTATGTAATAATTCAGTTCATTCCCAGTGCAGTAGATCTGCCACATCGTCAGTGTAGTCCATTGTTGTCGTCAATTGGTTCAACAGATCTTCTTTCAAGGCACGGAGTCTAGAGTCAATCACTCGGTATTTTCTCTTCCGAGCAGGTGCTCTTGGGTGAGCGCCTAGCTCCTCAACCCTCACTTCTGTTAGAGATTGTTCACGTTTCAGAAGATTCACTACCTCGAAGATGTTAGGGTGAGTCTTCTGGGCGCTCTTGTTCAGGTGATGATGCCATCCTTCAAGGTTGTTGTTTGTTCTGCGTCCCTGGTTTCCGAAGTGATTCCACAGGTCCTTGCTCCAAGATCCTTCTACCCATGTACTGGTAACATAGCCCATGAAGCGCGTCACCTGACGCCTTGAGGACTGTCTGCAATCGCATCAGCCCACACGTCTTCAACCATGTCTAGTGGCACCAAGGGAATGGCAGAAGCTCGTCTTACAACCTTCTTCACTTCTTCAACGCTAGTGTGTTCTGTTGCCAGTCCTTCCTGATCATTCTCTGAGTTCAATTTTAACAATTTTAGTAGATTATATCTTTCTTTATTTTTCCGTCTCACGAGTTCAGTGGAAGTTAGTAATCACATTCTCTGAGTTCAATTTTTTTTATCTCTTTCTTCACTTTTCCGTCTCACAACACCCCAGTGTCCTCAATGTATAAGTGTCCGTTGTATACATAACGAGGGTACACATCACTGATCTTTTCATTCGCCTTCCCGGTCCCCAGTCCCTTACCCCTCCATTCGCCTTTCCAGTACTACTGGTAAATAGATTTTCGACTTCCCGGCCCGACACCACCAAGACACCAAGATGCTGATGTTCACCACCACTGAGAACCTACGACGCCTGTCCGCTGCCGACACCTACTTCAGTGACGACACCTTCAACATTTGTCCATTCTATTAGCTCTACACAATCCATGCCAAGGTCGACAACAAGATGCTGCCTCTCGTCGACGGTCTACTCTCTGACAAGCGCCAGACAACCTACCACCGGTGTTTTCAGATCGTGAAGCAGAAGGTCGCTGATCACAACATTCCACTGACACCCGTAACCATGTTTACAGACTTTGAATTGGCCGCCCAGAATGCTGCTCGAGATGTTTTCAACTGTGAAATGAAGGGGTGCATGTTTGCGGACAGAACAGTGGGTGTAATCAGACAGGAGAGATGTGTGGAACCTTTTTGGGACCCTGGGTGTCAGGACAACCAATCACTTAGAAGGTTGGCACTCCAAGCTGAAGAAATCGGGCCCAAGTCATCCAAACAGTCAACATTTATTGACATTATCAAGAATGAACAATCACGTTTAGAGAAATTATTGATGCAAATTCATGCCGGAGGAAGACTGCCGCCAAAGAGAAGGAAATATCTCCAAATTGAAAACAACATCCTGATAGAGAAGGACAACTTGTTGACTGGCAGAGTGACACCAATTGAATATGCTGACGCAGTGGCTGAATATGTTGGATTTTGAATGAAAATGAAACTTTATGAAATATATGTTTCTGTAAAGTGAATGTTATGTAATGTTGTGAACTCAATATGAAATATATGAAATATTATTAAATATATGCTTCTGTAAAGGTGAACGTACTGTTGATTTTATGAATCTGAGAGACAGTATTTTCTACAGACTATAGGTAATCCTAATGTTACCCACTTAACCACGGCTGCCTGCACCTCTACCCTATACCATCAGGTGAGGGCACAGTGAGGTGTTCCCTGCGAAATATGGGGACATCACAGATTAGAGATAATAGAATATTTGTACACTCCCACTGCAATTGCTTTAGAGGAATGTGTATCCGTTGTTTACAAACCTTCCGCACACCTGTATGTCTCTGTGCCCCCCTACCAGGTAACACACAACCAAATGTTTCCCCATAGGCTTCTATAGTGACGTAATATTCCTTGTAAAAATAACAAAGCATTCAACAGCTTTTACTTGAAGCTACCTGTTTACCTGTGTGCACAGTTTGGCCTTAGAGCAGCAATAACAACCAAAACAATGACAAGCCCAGCCTGGAAGCTAAACACATCAATTGTCACTTGCTTGAAAATATCTGTGGTCACATTCAGCATAAGTAGTTGAAAAGACAATACTAAATAAAGAACTATATGGTCAGTTTTAAATACTGGATAGATCTACATTTCAAAAACATAAATGCTTCTAATCACAGCTGCCAGATAATTCAGTCTGCACTGAAGGATTGTTACCGACTGATTTTGATTTGGTGTAGTTACATCCACACATCTGTATGTCTATGTGTTCCCCTGACATCAACACACCTGTACGTCTCTGTGTTCCCTTGACATCCACACACCTGCATGTCTCTGTGTTCCCCTGACATCAACACACCTGTACGTCTCTGTGTTCCCCTGACATCCACACACCTGTATGTCTCTGTGTTCCCCTGACATCAACACACCTGTACGTCTCTGTGTTCCCCTGACACCCACACACCTGTATGTCTCTGTGTTCCCCTGACATCAACACACCTGTACGTCTCTGTGTTCCCCTGACACCCACACACCTGTATGTCTCTGTGTTCCCCTGACATCCACAAATCTGTATGTCTCTGTGTTCCCCTGACATCAACACACCTGTACGTCTCTGTGTTCCCCTGATATACACACACCTGTATGTCTCTGTGTTCCCCTGACACCCACACACCTGTATGTCTGTGTGTTCCCTTGACACCCACACACCTGCATGTCTCTGTGTTCCTCTACTATCCACACACCTGTATGTCTCTGTGTTCCCCTGACATCAACACACCTGTATGTCTCTGTGTTCCCCTGACATCCACACACCTGCATGTCTCTGTGTTCCTCTACTATCCACACAACTGTATGTCTCTGTGTTCCCCTGACATCAACACACCTGTATGTCTCTGTGTTCCCCTGACATCCACACACCTGTATGTCTCTGTGTTCCCCTGACATCCACACACCTGTATGTCTGTGTGTTCCCCTGACATCCACACACCTGTATGTCTGTGTGTTCCCTTGACACCCACACACCTGCATGTCTCTGTGTTCCTCTACTATCCACACACCTGTATGTCTCTGTGTTCCCCTGACACCCACACACCTGTATGTCTCTGTGTTCCCCTGACACCCACACACCTGTATGTCTCTGTGTTCCCCTCACATCCACACACCTGTATGTCTCTGTGTTCCTCTAACATCCACACACCTGTATGTCTCTGTGTTCCCCTGACACCCACACACCTGCATGTCTCTGTGTTCCCCTCACATCCACACACCTGTATGTCTCTGTGTTCCCCTGACATCCACACACCTGCATGTCTCTGTGTTCCCCTCACATCCACACACCTGTATGTCTCTGTGTTCCCCTGACATCAACACACCTGTATGTCTGTGTGTTCCCCTGACACCCACACACCTGCATGTCTCTGTGTTCCCCTCACATCAACACACCTGTATGTCTCTGTGTTCCCCTCACACCCACACACCTGTATGTCTCTGTGTTCCCCTCACATCAACACACCTGTATGTCTCTGTGTTCCCCTCACACCCACACACCTGTATGTCTCTGTGTTCCCCTCACACCCACACACCTGCATGTCTCTGTGTTCCCCTGACATCAACACACCTGTATGTCTCTGTGTTCCCCTGACATCAACACACCTGCATGTCTCTGTGTTCCCCTCACACCCACACACCTGCATGTCTCTGTGTTCCCCTCACACCCACACACCTGCATGTCTCTGTGTTCCCCTCACACCCACACACCTGCATGTCTCTGTGTTCCCCTCACACCCACACACCTGCATGTCTTTATATCACGGGCGGGTAATGTAAGATCGTGAGAGCCACGGGAATGAATGCAGACATTAGTATAGGTTAAGTGGAGGTATAGTGTTGGTTTAGTGTAGGTTAAGTGTAGATTTAGTGTAGGTTTAGTGTAGGTTTACCGAAATGAGAGCCCTGGAGACCTATGTGTGTATTTACAGATCAATTTATAAATGTCGCTGTGGTAATAGAGGATAGTGATTAAACACGACAGTGACATGGGCATATGGCTTACTATAGGATATAGCACAGTAACTCAATCTTAACTCTGTTGAAGGGGAGGCATACTTTTATTTGACATAACGTCATTCATTGTTTGGTGACGGATGTAACACATGCATGTCTTTGTGAAGCGTAATCGCCTTAGTGGGTGTTGAGTGACCAGTCCGTGTATATTATTTCATTACTGCGTATTTTATCCTTACCTTCCACATGGTAAGTTTAGGGTATAGATAATTCCGTCGCACATGTTACCGAAGTTACGAAATAATTCAAGAACATTTAATCAGCACATATTCCATATGAAATCATAGAAAGGATTCCCCATGAAAGAACATATGTCAAAATGTCTGAAGTCAAAGGACACGTTTAAGAAAAAACTTATACCCTTAAACCTTAGGTGCAATGCTACATTATCAATCAATCAGCTGTGGTACATGAGTAGTAACATATATACATAATACAGTATTCAGTAATCAGTATTCAGTAATCAGTAATCAGTAATCAGTATACAGTATTCTGTATTCAGTATATAGTATACAATATATAGTATACAGTATTCAGTATACAGTATACAGTATACAGTATACAGTGTTCAGTATACAGTATACAGTATTCAGTATACAGTATACAGTATTCAGCATAAAGTATTCAGTATGCAGTATATAGTATTCAGTATACAGTATACAGTATTCGGTATACAGCATACGGTATTCAGCATAAAGTATTCAGTATGCAGTATACAGTATTCAGTATTCAGTATACAATATACAGTATACATAATACAGTATTCAGTATTCAGTATTCAGTATACAGTATTCAGTATTCACTATTCAGTATACAGTATTCAGTATACAGTTTTCAGTTTTCAGTTTTCAGTATACAGTATTCAGTATATAGTATTCAGTATACAGTATACAGTATTCGGTATACAGCATACGGTATTCAGCATAAAGTATTCAGTATGCAGTATACAGTATTCAGTATACAGTATACAGTATACAGTATACAGTATTCAGTATACAGTATTCAGTATACAGTATTCGGTATAAAGTATTCAGTGTACAGTTTTCAGTATACAGTATTCAGTATACAGTATTCAGTATACAGTTTTCAGTATACAGTATTCAGTATACAGTATTCAGTATACAGTATTCAGTATACAGTTTTCAGTACACAGTATTCAGTATACAGTATATAGTATTCAGTATACAGTATACAGTATTCGGTATACAGCATACGGTATTCAGCATAAAGTATTCAGTATGCAGTATACAGTATTCAGCATTCAGTATACAGTATACAGTATTCAGTATACAGTATACAGTATTCAGCATAAAGTATTCAGTATGCAGTATATAGTATTCAGTATACAGTATATAGTATTCGGTATACAGCATACGGTATTCAGCATAAA
The DNA here is from genome assembly GCF_022045235.1 of Haliotis cracherodii. Taxonomy (NCBI): domain Eukaryota; kingdom Metazoa; phylum Mollusca; class Gastropoda; order Lepetellida; family Haliotidae; genus Haliotis; species Haliotis cracherodii. The sequence goes on along the minus strand of NW_027266294.1, from coordinate 1,703,799 downwards.
GTATTCAGTATGCAGTATACAGTATTAAGTATTCAGTATACAGTATACAGTATTCGGTATACAGCATACGGTATTCAGCATAAAGTATTCAGTATGCAGTATACAGTATTCAGTATTCAGTATACAGTATACAGTATTCAGTATACAGTATTCAGTATACAGTATACAGTATTCAGCATAAAGTATTCAGTATGCAGTATATAGTATTCAGTATACAGTATACAGTATTCGGTATACAGCATACGGTATTCAGCATAAAGTATTCAGTATGCAGTATGCAGTATACAGTATTCAGTATTCAGTATACAGTATACAGTATACAGTATACATTATTCAGTATACAGTATTCGGTATACAGCATACGGTATTCAGCATAAAGTATTCAGTATGCAGTATACAGTATTCAGTATTCAGTATACAGTATACAGTATTCGGTATACAGCATACGGTATTCAGCATAAAGTATTCAGTATACAGTATACAGTATACAGTATTCAGTATGCAGTATATAGCATTCAGTATACAGTATTCGGTATACAGCATACGGTATTCAGCATAAAGTATTCAGTATGCAGTATGCAGTATACAGTATTCAGTATTCAGTATACAGTATACAGTATACAGTATACAGTATTCAGTATACAGTATTCAGTATACAGTATACAGTATTCAGTATACAGTATACAGTATTCAGCATAAAGTATTCAGTTTGCAGTATATAGTATTCAGTATACAGTATTCGGTATACAGCATACGGTATTCAGCATAAAGTATTCAGTATGCAGTATACAGTATTCAGTATGCAGTATACAGTATTCAGTATGCAGTATACAGCATACGGTATTCAGCATAAAGTATTCAGTATGCAGTATACAGTATTCAGTATACAGTATACAGTATACAGTATTCAGTATTCGGTATACAGCATACGGTATTCAGCATAAAGTATTCAGTATGCAGTATACAGTATTCAGTATTCGGTATACAGTATACAGTATACAGTATACAGTATACAGTATTCAGTATACAGTATTCAGTATTCAGTATACAGTATTCAGTGTACAGTTATCAGTATACAGTATTCAGTATACAGTATTCAGTATACAGTTTTCAGTATACAGTATTCAGTATACAGTATTCAGTATACAGTTTTCAGTTTTCAGTATACAGTATTCAGTAGATAGTATTCAGTATACAGTATACAGTATTCGGTATACAGCATACGGTATTCAGCATAAAGTATTCAGTATGCAGTATGCAGTATACAGTATTCAGTTTACAGTATACAGTATATACAGTATACAGTATACAGTATTCAGTATACAGTATTCAGTATACAGTATTCAGTATACAGTATACAGTATTCAGTATACAGTATACAGTATTCAGCATAAAGTATTCAGTTTGCAGTATATAGTATTCAGTATACAGTATACAGTATTCGGTATACAGCATACGGTATTCAGCATAAAGTATTCAGTATGCAGTATACAGTATTCAGTATTCAGTATACAGTATACAGTATTCGGTATACAGCATACGGTATTCAGCATAAAGTATTCAGTATGCAGTATACAGTATTCAGTATTCAGTATACAGTATACAGTATTCAGTATACAGTATTCAGTATACAGTATACAGTATTCAGCATAAAGTATTCAGTATGCAGTATATAGTATTCAGTATACAGTATACAGTATTCGGTATACAGCATACGGTATTCAGCATAAAGTATTCATTATGCAGTATGCAGTATACAGTATTCAGTATTCAGTATACAGTATACAGTATACAGTATTCAGTATACAGTATTCAGTATTCAGTATTCAGTATACAGTATACAGTATTCAGTATACAGTATACAGTATTCAGCATAAAGTATTCAGTTTGCAGTATATAGTATTCAGTATACAGTATACAGTATACAGTATTCGGTATACAGCATACGGTATTCAGCATAAAGTATTCAGTATGCAGTATACAGTATTCAGTATTCAGTATACAGTATACAGTATTCAGTATACAGTATACAGTATTCAGCATAAAGTATTCAGTATGCAGTATATAGTATTCAGTATACAGTATACAGTATACAGTATTCAGTATACAGTATACAGTATTCAGTATACAGTATTCAGTATACAGTATACAGTATTCAGCATAAAGTATTCAGTATGCAGTATATAGTATTCAGTATACAGTATACAGTATTCGGTATACAGCATACGGTATTCAGCATAAAGTATTCAGTATGCAGTATGCAGTATACAGTATTCAGTATACAGTATACAGTATACAGTATACAGTATTCAGTATACAGTATTCAGTATATAGTATTCAGTATACAGTATACAGTATTCAGTATACAGTATACAGTATTCAGCATAAAGTATTCAGTATGCAGTATACAGTATTCAGTATTCAGTATATAGTATACAGTATACAGTATTCAGTATTCAGTATTCAGTATACAGTATTCAGTATTCAGTATTCAGTATACATTATACAGTATTCAGTATACAGTATTCAGTTTACAGTTTTCAGTATAAAGTATTCAGTATACAGTATTCAGTATACAGTTTTCAGTATACAGTATTCAGTATACAGTTTTCAGTATACACTATTCAGTATACAGTATTCAGTATACAGTTTTCAGTATACACTATTCAGTATATAGTATTCAGTATACAGTATACAGTATTCGGTATACAGCATACGGTATTCAGCATAAAGTATTCAGTATGCAGTATACAGTATTCAGTATTCAGTATACAGTATACAGTATACAGTATTCAGTATACAGTATTCAGTATTCAGTATACAGTATTCAGTGTACAGTTATCAGTATACAGTATTCAGTATACAGTATTCAGTATACAGTTTTCAGTATACAGTATTCAGTATACAGTATTCAGTATACAGTTTTCAGTATACAGTATTCAGTATACAGTATTCAGTATACATTATTCAGTTTACAGTTTTCAGTATACAGTATTCAGTATACAGTATTCAGTACACAGTATTCGGTATACAATTTTCAGTGTACAGTTTTCAGTATACAGTATTCTGTATACAGTTTTCAGTATACAGTTTTCAGTAAACAGTATACAGTATTCAGTATACAGTATTCGAACCAGCTTAATCTGTTTTAGAACCATTGTTACTTCTATTTTGACAATTAAATTTTTTGGTATATCATCGGTACATTCATTCAGTTCAGCTTGGTATTTTAAATATTTAACTTTTGTTCTTTTTTTCTGCACTTTTGGTATTTTTGTTTTTTTCCTGGTTACAAAATCCGTGTCAGAATGCTCAGGGTATCTTCCTGATTTTACAATTACTTCCTGTCATTCAATACCGCATGTTCGCCCAAGACAGACATGTTGATTTTAAAAGGAATCACAAAGAGTCTATTACTTATGGGGGTGGAATGTCCACAGTATTTGTAAGTTTTTATTTTGTGATTTATTTATTTCAAAATATATTATTTTATCATAACATTTTAGTATTTATAATATGTTTGTTTATTTAAAGATACAAGGTATAATATTTTGGTATAAATTTAGGTCTAATTTAAAGGTGCATTTTTACTATTTCATTGATAATTTAAGGTATTTTTTTATTTTTTTAAATTATTTTTTTAATAATGTTTTTGCATGTTTGTTTACATTTTTACTTACGAGTGTTATTGTTTATTTATTTTAGCTCGTACCGGTTTAACTGTGTACATAATATGGAATAAATTATTTACCACCCACAACCATAAACCACCACAACGTCATTAAGTCGTTTTTAATAATAGTACTCTCCTCCCTCCGGAATAAAAAAACCCAACTTTTTAAAACATACATGTATTAGCAACAAGGCCTGAGTTACAACCAAATCCTTGCAGCATACATAGAGGTTATCACGCGAGTGTGTTTGGGGATGGTAAATATCCTGCATTAGGAATAAACATTGTATTTAGCGAGCCTTGGCGAGCTAAATACATAGTGTTTATTCCTAATACAGGATATTTACCATCCCCAAACACACAAGCGTGATAACCTCTTTATCATATAATGTCATTCTTTAATTCTGTGCTTCAAAATCGCTTTCCCTCTCTCACACACATAACCGAAACATTGCGAATTTTCCTGGAATGCGCGCATTAATAATTGTTACGTCACAGGGTAAGTGATGTGTCTGTCAGACAGTGACAGTAGCCAATATAGCTCCAACTGAAATAGGTTTCTTATACAGTGGCGAAGCAACATATACGCAAAACAACAACAAAAATTAATTGCCTTTCGCGGCAATCCATCGGTCTGACCGCTAGAGTAACTGTCCTTTGTCAAAGGGAAGCTACTCTAACCCTATACTATGAGACGTCACGGCCACGGTCAGATGTTGTTGACAGTCGGTCTGTCCTGTCATAACGATAAGAATTGAAGTCAAATGTACACACAGCGACAAAACGAAACAAGGTAACAATTCAAACATATTTCCGCCAAATCCAACTATTTTAATTTGTGGAGGAGGTTTTAAGCGGCAGAGGTCTACAAGCACAGATATGGCTACTCATCCTACTTGGCTAGGCCTCGTGCCTTCGCCAAATTGTTTCGAAATTTATATCTCCAAAGTTGCCAAACTTATAAAATGCCTTAGCTACGTCACAGTTAAACACAGATTTTCAGTATATTAGAGTGTTCTTATGATAATGATAGCAATTATCCCTGTAGTTTATCCAGATTCACGATGGTTAATTCTGACTCGATCGCCGAATGACAAGTGCGACGCCATGTTTGTTTATAAACAGTGAAAGTAGTCCCTACTTGACCTTTGGTATTTGCATCTCTTTCCGCATATGACCCCAACGGATATCGTTTTTATCCGTTGGCTTTATCCTGCCGAGAAACCTACCCATTGTATGATAAAATATTATATTAAAATTTAATTGCCATGGATGTTTTCAGAATTATGCGTTATAATCCCATGTTTATGATATGTGTCAGAGTATTTTATTGTTGAACAATAATTGTAACTGCGTTATATTTGTTTCTGTTGAAATTCGGTAGACTCTCATGGCATAGTGTTTGGGCAGTGATTAGTCGGCAGGAATGTAGTGACATTTAATGTAAGCAGTCATCAGGATGTTGCTATATTTAGATTCTTCCTGTGAACACGTCATGCTGATGAAACACTTAGCTGCAGATTCTTCCCGCGAACACGTCATGCTGATAAAACGCTTAGCTGCAGATTCTTCCTGTGAACACGTCATGCTGATGAAACACTTAGCTGCAGATTCTACCTGTGAACAAGTCATGCTGATAAAACGCTTAGCTGCAGATTCTTCCCGCGAACACGTCATGCTGATAAAACGCTCAGCAGCAGCTGCTGGTGTGATACCAAACAATACAAAATCAAACAAAGCATATTTTATTTCACGCAAACCATACAATGAACATATACGTTAACATTTTGCGAAAACATAAAAAGGCAGCAGTGTGAGCATTTTAAATAATTAAACATCAGGAACTCCCTGAAAACTTTACAGCTCCAAGTCCAATAAGCATGTACACGAGATAAGCAGCGAAACATTTCCTTAAGACGCCACACCGCTCTCACGTGAGTTCCTTCACTGACCAATAGGACCTTGTGGTGCTGTTAACACGATCAAATCCATTCACTTCTGAGTCAACCTGGCTATCACTGGACGTATTCCATCATGTGATGGAGTATTGTTATAAAACTTAGATGCATCATAGAGTGAGTGAGTGAGTTTGTTTTTACATCCGGGTGGCCACGGGTGCACGACGCACGCCTCGGTGAAGCCCAGCAGCACGGATTAGGTGCGGAGGAACTAGAGATCATACCCAGGGGGAATCTGTGATCTGAACTAATGTATACCGGATCCTGGAATAACAAAGGGACGAAACTCTGCACTGGACCCCACGGGATGATATTCGTATCAATCATACAGACACACTCGTGCAGTATATACAGCGTCAGTACTATCAACCCACATCTAGGATCTGTTAATAAAACTATGTAACAATGTAATCATATAACGTCACACACAGTCAATGTACACAAAAACAGGAGGGGTAACGACTATAAATAGGCAGATCATGAATTTAGTCCAATATACATACATGGGCATGTACTGTAAGTGTATACATAATATTATGTAAAAGAAATATATATAGATCGTTCTCTCTGACACACAGCGTGAACCTGACAGAAAGAACAGGTGCCGGAAGAGCCTCGCCTACCTCTCATAAACATCGTGATTCAAGTAGAATGTCCGATCATAAAAATGTTGTCCAAAACGGGTTTCACTATGGTTTCATTTTACATATATGTCATAGAGGCGACGTGTTCTTTTGTGTAATTTTATTGTTCGTGGTGAAATGGTTTAAATCATTTGAAAGGTTTCGCCTTTCTTTCCTAAACGAGCAGCCGTACAAGAGCGGCAACATGAACTGAATATACTCAATTTGTATCAAGACGTGAGTGAGTAAGGTTTAACGCCGTTTTGGAAGTATTTCATCCGGTTGTGCCAGCTTAAAGTGGGAGGAAAGCAGAAGTGATGCAAGTCTTTAAGACAATTACCATTTTTATGGAACCCAAAGAGCGGGTCTTAGCTCAGTGTACACAAGGCTTGTCAACCTTCAACTGTAATGGTCTAACATGCTGGCCGTATAAGGCGACTATGCTTGCCGTAAGAGACGACAAACGAGATCGGGCGGTCAGGCTAGTTGACGTGATTGAGACATGTCATCGATCCCAGTTGCGTAGATCGATACTCTTGATGTAAATCACTCGATTGTATGATCCAGACTCGATTATTAACAGACCGCCGGAATACTGCCGAGTGTGGCGCTAAACAACACACAAACAGACAAAAACAAACAGGTCAATCAAATCTCAGGTCTTTTACGCAAGCCTCTTCAGGTACAAGTAATAATGAATGGTTCTTAGATGTTTACAATTCTTTGTTTTCTTATATTGTGTCAACAATAACGTTCGACCACATTAACATCTGCGTCACTAACCTTGTGATACACCGGCATCAGGTAGAGGGCAACCCACAACTTGTAATAGGAAGTATTGGCGTTTTTTAACTGAAAACATGACGTCTTGTCAAAACAATCCTGAAAGAATTTGCTGCTGGATTAATTCTTGGATTTTAAACAACCCTGGCTTGTTTATTTCATTTCAAAACTATCTGATACCGTATATCCCCATGTACAACTATTTTACACCGCCATGTTCATCACAAACATCACATGCGGAAAGACTCCCAATAGGAAACACTCCTACCAGGAAACACTCGTTAACAGGAAACATCAAGATGTTGGCAGGAAACGTTCACCACCCCCATGTAGACCATTATTCGCGATAGACCAAATTCCACGTGCACGTAATGCACGTGCAATCATACTAATCCATTGGACGCGTCACAATCCGGCAGATACAGTGCGTCGTCTCATTGATTTTATTAACCCATTCCGATCTCCATCGATTCAAAATTTGACCTCTCGTCTCTGTCATGTCGGTGTATATAAAACCATTTTGAATAAATCGTAAACTCATTCCAAATCAAACCTCTGTCCCACATTTCAAACAAGACGTGTGTATAGACATGTTGCTATGGTAACGATGAGACATGTCAGGGTGTGAAGCTGCACGTGACTGCTGGTGGATGTGGGTGCGTCCCGGCGGCTAGCGGTCCAAGCTTGCACCGACTGGGTCAGAACATGTAAGGGCTTGTAGCCATTCGCCAAAACGGCCGAGTGGAAATCTCGAATATCGAACAGGTCCCCTGAAAAGTGAAGACACAGATTTTAGATGGTAATCGGTAAACGTTTAGATGATGATGATTGTGGTTACGGCAAAACACGATAACTACTTTATCCAGGATTTCTTAGATACATTATTTTCGACAATATTGAGAGCCCCTTTTGAATTCATCTCATACTCCCACTTATAGAAGTAACTGGTCTCACGGCTTACATTGAATAACTTCATTTCCTTCCTTGTAAGACTTGACTATTTCCCCATACCGTAATTCCTTTAATAAATTCCTGGCCCACAAAGCGATCTTAGCGCGAAGAGGACCTTAAAAAATATCTGTGACGTCATTCTTTTGTTTGAACGCTCCATTATTTTTCAGGAATGGAGAGTTGTTCGTCAACTGTACATTATCTTAAACCAACATTTAAATTAGGTTCCACTTGGAATAGACGAAACTATTTTGTTCATTTATTGACGAGTGAATTTCCGAAAACATGTGTTGCCAGCGGGGTTCGAACTCGCATAATTTTATTTGAAGACGTGTAATAGTCAACCTCAGCGACGGCGGCAAGGTATTGTGTGAAATTAACTATTAAATAGTTTTATAACTGTGCATCATGCTTAAAAGTTGAAAATAATATATATATTTTGTGTTAGAGCAAGTTACCAACAACAATGTTCATATATATAGCAATCAGATAAACATTTAACGAGAAAATAACAAATCAGTTAATATATAAATCCTTGTTCGGGGTTCTTATATTTCCTATTATTCCCGTCAGCATGTATTTACATGTGCAAGCGATTGATAAATACAATTTCAGGACCCAACGAAATTATGAAGAGCCGTGTATCATGCATTGTAAATGTCAGCTCGCGACGGAGCTTGATGCACGTGCAACAGCGGCAGAGAACGCATTCCTCGTGCATCACGCAAGGGCGACTCACGCAGTATAAATACAGACAACAAAGAGTTCTGGTATATTGTTCAAATATTTTCCACAACAGAATATTTTGTCAAAGTGTAAAAGTTAGGTTGAGTATTGAGTAGGGGAATATCCTCGTAACTCTGCAGCAGAGGCCCATTATTTTTAAGGAATGGAGAGTTACTCGGATATTCCCCTCTTCGTAACTCCCATACTTAACGCAGATACGTAGCGCTCAGATCGACAAGTTGATCGGGGGCAATGGTGTTTATGGAAGTCAGAAGGTCTCTAAATAGCCCCGGCGTTTATCTGAGGCAGGTGGTATTGTTTCTTGTAATAAGAGGTAGTGACTCTGGTCATATGTCATACTCAATGTCGATCTTGTCGATCTTGTCGATCTTCCCACATCGTATTCTACCTTGAGTGTAGAGGCGTGTCCTCTCAGGGAACAAAGACTGCGACCAGAACAACCTGCAACACCCTGCCTGGGATAGCGCGCATAGCCCTCCATCTCGAGTCAGCTGAAACCTTACCGTCAAAGTTCTTCCCCAAAGAAACAACGCAGAGGTTTTCGTCGTATTGTGTTTGGTAAAATGAATAAATTGCCATTTCGTAGACGTCAGTTAACATGCCTGTCATTCGAAGTTGGTGAAACAATATGTTAAAGAAAATAGCATAGCCTCTCATGAAAAGATAGCACGAGTGAGTGAGTGAGTTGGTGTAACTGGTGTAACAGGCGGGCCGGCGTCATGTGGGAGGACAGCCCGATGTGATGAACCGTAGAAACCAAGCGACATATGCATGTTGAGTCGAGGATTCGAACCCACGATCATAAGCATCTGGTGCCACTAAGGGACGCATCACCCATGCTCTTATAAGTCCTTCGAGATCGAGATTACTTCGACATTGATGTTGTTTCGAGTTTTGGGGTGGGTTGGGGGGACGCACGGGTGTCCCAGTCGTCTAAGGCGCCCCGATTCGCTGTGCAGACTTGCCAGCAACATATAATTGTAGGTTCGAATCCCGGTTCGCCCCGATTTTGTTTCTAGGTTTGTCAGCACCATACCCGTGCTCGTTGGTTTCACCAAAGTGGTAAACGTCTGAGACCTGCATCACCTCAGGCTTTCCTCCCACATTAAGTTGACATGCCGTGATATATCCGGAATACTGTTAAAAGCGGCGTTAAACCCAACTCTCTCATTCACTCACTTTTTCGAGATTTTTGTATTTTGTGAATGTTGCATGTTACGCCTACCCAGGTTTTCCTCGGCCATTTTTCTCAGCTTCTTGATCGTCAACTCTCCGATCTTGTAGGCACACGCTTGTCCAGGCCACGTTATGTAGCGGTCCACCTCCACCTCCACGAATGGTCTCCCCTTGGCAGTGATGTTCAGCAGGTACTCAATGGCCTGCTCGCGGTCCCAGCTGTGCAACAGAACTTAGCTGAACACAACTGACAAGTCTTCTTTATTGTTTGGTCACATCAAACATATTCTTGTTTCTTATCTTTGTATCAATGGGATAGGAGGCCTAATTATATTATTTTTATGTGTCTGTTGTTGTTTATCGCCACACTCAGCAATATTCGAGCTATATCGCGGCAGTCTCGAAATATTCGTGTCTGGATCAGACAATTCAGTGATTGACATCAAGTGTATCGATCCACGCAATTGGGATGACATGCATCAACTAAATCAACGAGTCTGACCATGCGATCCCGTTAGTTGACTCTCACGACAAGCATAGTCGCCTTTTACGGCAAGCATGTTAGACAATTACAGTTGAAGCGTAGGTTGATGAAGACCGACTCTAACCCGGATGTTCACGGGGTCTTGGTGTTCCACAGCATCCAGACATCTTACCCGTAATAATGGATGCCTGTGTCCACAACGAGGCGTCCCGCTCGGAAGATCTCGGAGCTGTACCTTCCCATCCTGTGAGGGGAGACAATCGGAATACATGTGTCATTGACAGTCAGGGGAGACAACCAGAATACAAGTGTCACTGATAGTCAGGGGAGACAACCAGAATACATGTGTCATTGATAGTCAGGGGAGACAAACAGAATACACGTGTCATTGATAGTCAGGGGAGACAAACAGAATACACGTGTCATTAAACAGTCAGGGGAGACAACCAGAATACATGTGTCATTGACAGTCAGGGGAGACAACCAGAATACAAGTGACATTGATAGTCAGGGGAGACAACCAGAATACAAGTGTCATTGACAGTCAGGGGAGACAACCAGAATACAAGTGACATTGATAGTCAGGGGAGACAACCAGAATACAAGTGTCACTGACAGTCAGGGGAGACAACCAGAATACAAGTGACATTGATAGTCAGGGGAGACAACCAGAATACATGTGTCATTGACAGTCAGGGGAGACAACCAGAATACAAGTGACATTGATAGTCAGGGGAGACAACCAGAATACAAGTGTCACTGACAGTCAGGGGAGACAACCAGAATACATGTGTCATTGATAGTCAGGGGAGACAACCAGAATACATGTGTCATTGACAGTCAGGGGAGACAACCAGAATACAAGTGTCACTGACAGTCAGGGGAGACAACCAGAATACATGTGTCATTGACAGTCAGGGGAGACAAACAGAATACACGTGTCATTAAACAGTCAGGGGAGACAACCAGAATACATGTGTCATTGACAGTCAGGGGAGACAACCAGAATACATGTTTCATTCATAGTTAGGGGAGACAACCAGAATACACGTGTCATATGACATGTGTGCCAGGGGAGAGAATAAAGTAAGTGAGTATGATTTTACGCCGATTTTCGCAATATTCAAACAATATCACGGCGGGGGACACCAGAAATGGGCTTCACACATTGTACCCATGTCGGGAATCGAACCCGGGTTTTGGGCGTGACGAGCGAACTGTGTACCCCTACGCTTCGTTACACAAACGAAGTATGGCCCCTTTTGTCAAGTGTCCGTGAGACGTCACAAAGACGAAACTGTCCGCATCAACAAGGGTCCCTTGTACACAGACAAGATCAGGTTGAAGACACTCACAGTTCATACTCGTCCCTGTACAGCCCGAACTCCTCACCAAGCGACTCCGCATACAGTGCCCATCCCTGCGGGAGAGTTGAGAGACAAATTCAACACATCATTACGTCATCGATAACACAATGTCTTCTACATCCATTCTATTTTGATAATATGTTGATGGCTTATGAATCCGTATTTTTAGTGTCGTGCCTTTCGAATCGGGCTCAGAACGAGGTTATGGTGGTCGAATCGGGCTCAAAACGAGGCTGTGGTGGCGCATGGGTGAAGGTTTTTTATCTTAATACAATGCATTGCACGTCACTCACACGATACAATCAAAATTAAGACGGAAGTCGGTTATTTCACATTACCATTTGTCACGAAGTAAAGACAGGCAGGTAACATGCTAGTCACTTGCATTTGCGTCTGTTTCAGTAATATCTTTATTTATATTCATTTATTTATCTCAAAAGTTAAAATAATGTGTGAGCTCTCAAGAATAGCCGTTTTAATGAACAAATTGTTTTGGGGTATTCTCTATGATAAACATGACATAAGCAGACATTTTCGCACAAGCGCTATCGAGGTACACAGATTCAAAAACTATGAACCCCGTCCGTCTATGGGCTTCATCCTCACTGCCACTGCCCCCCTTGTTCGGTGGTTGTTTTTGTTAATCCCTGTGTATGGTGTTCACTTCACCTCTGTTTGGGGAACGCAGTCTAGGGGAGACAACTCTGTATGCCCTGTCTTACCTCTACGAATGCCGTGTATGCTGGGAAGGCGTATGGCACTTGGTAGGTGTGTGGGCTTTCCTTGTACTTCATAAATCGCGGGGTGTTGGACGCCAAGGCAGAGCTGACCTGAGAAACACGTTGAATGATTTGAAATTCAGAATTAAATGACCATAAATGTGTATCGCTGACATCCAGGTTCAGCCTATCTTCACTGACACTGCTGCTACAAGTAATGCCACATGGGTGAGTGAGTTTGGTTTATCGCCGCTTTAAGCAATATTCCAGCAATATCACGGAGTGGGACACCAGACATGGGCTTCACACATTGTACCCATGTCGGGACTCGAACCCGGCCCTCGGCGTGACGAGCAAACGCTTTAACCACAAGGCTACCAGACCGCCCCTAATGCCAAAGGAAGATATTGAAAATGATGAAATAGGAAATTAATTTGAAACATGTTAGGTTTAATATAACAATATTTATTAATTTTGTTTCCTCTCTTTTCCAAATGACGGACAGATAACCGAGTCGCGACATTCATCTCCTTTGTCACGTGTGTGCAAAGTGTGCATGTTCTTTAAGATGATGGTATTGTCTTCCCTCTGCCTGCTTCAACAGGTACATTATGACGGGACGCTCTAGACCTCAGTCTGCTAACAACAGAGATATTTACAGAGCCAAAACTATAATACAACAGTACATGTACAGAGAAATGAGTGAGTGACTGAGCGAGTTGGTTTTAACGCCGCTTTTAACAGTTTGCCGGCGTGTCAGCTTGATGTAGGAGGAAAGCCCGAAGTGATGCAGGTCTCAGACGTTTACCACTTTGGTAAAACCAACGAGCACGGGTATGGTGCTGACAAACCTAGAAACATAATTGCACTTATATAGTGACGTGCATGCACGTGTGTGTCTGTGTATACGGACGCTCTACCACTAGGCCACGGAGACAGTCAATTCAGATCGGAACCTCTTGAACAAATACAGATATCATCATTGGTGGGGACATGATATTTCATCTTCATTGGTCCAGTGAGGTGAGGTTAAATTGGGTTTGAACGTCGCGTCCAAGATTATTGCACTTATATAGCGACGTGCATGCACGTGTGTGTGTGTGTGTGTGGCTGCTTGTACTAGTCCGGACTGATGCCGATTTATAGTGCTAGCTCACTGAGATACCATGCCGCAGTTTAACATGAATACTCCACTCAGACACAGTATACTGACTCCGAGGCGACCAGTCCTTGTTTTAGCCCCGTAATGCCGAGCGCCAGACAGGGTAACAACAAGTACCATCTTTTAACGTCTTTTGGTATGACGCGACCGGGGATCGAACCCCGGACCTTGCGCTCTCCGGGCGGACGCTCTACCATTAGACCACGGAGGCGGTCTCATTGGTTCAGTAGTTTCAGGAGGAGATGATGAGGTTTAAAGTGCGATGAAATGTACGTTGAGAAAATTTAGGAGCATGATCAAAATGGAAAGGTCAAAATGAAGTCCAAACGTAAAATATCGCGGAAAAACGATCACATGTGATGGGACCCACTACTAACTGCACACCTACCAAAATTAATTAAATGTTGAAAATAAATTGCCACAAAGACGTATTCAAAATGGCGGCCAGGGTGGCCATATTTGAAAATGGATTTGTACCTCTTGGTCACGTTCAGGTGTCATCAGTGTCGGGAGCAGGCTTCACTGCCCCAGTTGTTTGTGAGGGGAAGATGTTTACAGACGAGGACGGACAACCGACAACCAGTCCAAGCTCAATTGACTTTCAGACAGGCGAACTAATAATTAAGGTGTGGCCATAAGATGAATGGGATTTAATGTCGCATTCACGATTGAGACAACTGCAGGAGTCATCCCGGAAGTGCCACTGCGCAGTCCGTCTGAGCATGGAGATATGTATACGATGACATATAGTGACACATATGTGTAATTATAGGATGAATATGAAGTGGTCTTCCAGCACAACTAACTTATTGAATTGTTTGATAGGCATTACTTAGAAGTTGACGGATGACAAGGTACACACAATTTATGGATAACAACCTCTTTGGTACTGTAAGGCGACGTTTCGGTATAGATCCTAATACCGTTGTCAACAGAAGGATAATGCTGTCACAACGCGATGGACAGAGAACACAGAGGTGGATGCCAAACGGACATGAAGCCAAATAAACAGGATAAGTTTATATAGGTCTGGTGCATAGTATTATCCTTCTGCTGTCATTACCTACTCATGTTATCCCACTCATGTATGCAATTGTTGTTACTGTTAATCCTCTTCTGTTAATTCTACACCTACTATATATCTGTACAATGTTCCTCATCCAGCCTTGCTTGACAACGATATAAGGATCTATACCGCAACGTCGCCTTTACAGTATAAATTTGGTCTACTTATTACCTGGAAGTGGTGGCCTGGGTTGGCTTCGTGCATCACCAGGGACATGAACGTGTACACGGGCCTGAAATAATCACCGCAGTGTTATAGTGTGTTGAACTTGACGGGGAAAACCTCATCTGAGACGTTTATCCAAAGACAAATCGTCATTTGAATAACGTGGAGTGCGAGTCCCATTAAAAGGGCGTGCATTTCATGAGAGTGCGTCTGCGAGTGGGTTATTTTGTTTGATCTGAAGTTGAAAAACATTGTGTCGACATTGTTTCATTCTTCATTTGAGCAAGGCAACAATACGGTAGTTGCGCTGCCATTTTGGAAGAGGTAGCAAGCGCTTCGAGCTTTTGCAGACCCCAGGATGAGCGATGAATTTCAATACTCTGGGCAATTCGTGGCTTTACAGCGCACCCCTGATGTTTATTGACATTTCAAGTTCATCCCAATTTCAAATCCAAACAAAACACACTGACTTTTCAAAGTTCAACTTTTATGTCTGATTTCATCATCATCACAACTGTCATCATTGTCATTTCAACGTTGAAGCACTGCATTGATTCAACATTGGTTCAACTTTGTCCTGTCCGTTAGGAAAAATATTCACATACGTCGCAAAAGGAGGGTAACATCTCAAGAGTGAGTGAGTATGGTTTTTAAGCAATACTCCAGGACTATCGTGGCGGGGGCGCCACCAGCAATGGGCTATACACATTGTTCCCATGTGAAATATCGAACTCGGGCCTTCGGCGTGACGAGCGAACGCTTCAACCATTACATCACCCAACCCCGATCACCAATAACCTTCCAACCACACCCCATCCCATCCCATCCCACCCCAACACACCCCACCCCTCCACACCACAGTATACGTACATGCTCCGGGGGTGCATCACATTGGCGTAGAAAATGCCGGGGACTGTTCCGTCGGGGGTGGGGAGTGAGTAGCGCCCTGCCGGGCCGTCAGACATCATCGACACCACTCTGAAACAACAACAGCGACCATCAAACATCATCGACACCACTCTGAAACATACACAGGGACCATCAGACATCATCAACACCACTCTGAAACATCAACAGGGACCATCAGACATCATCGACACCACTCTGAAACATCCACAGGGACCATCAGCCATCATCGACACCACTCTGAAACATCCACAGGGACCATCATCCATCATCGACACCACTCTGAAACATCAACAGCGACCATCAGCCACCATCGACACCACTCTGAATCATCAACAGGGACCATCAGACATCATCGACACCACTCTGAAACATCCACAGGGACCATCATCCATCATCGACACCACTCTGAAACATCAACAGCGACCATCAGCCACCATCGACACCACTCTGAATCATCAACAGGGACCATCAGACATCATCGACACCACTCTGAATCATCAACAGGGACCATCAGCCATCATCGACACCACTCTGAATCATCAACAGGGACCATCAACCATCATCGACACCACTCTGAATCATCAACAGGGACCATCAGACATCATCGACACCACTCTGAATCATCAACAGGGACCATCAACCATCATCGACACCACTCTGAATCATCAACAGGGACCATCAGACATCATCGACACCACTCTGAATCATCAACAGGGACCATCAACCATCATCGACACCACTCTGAATCATCAACAGGGACCATCAACCATCATCGACACCACTCTGAATCATCAACAGGGACCATCAACCATCATCGACACCACTCTGAATCATCAACAGGGACCATCAGACATCATCGACACCACTCTGAATCATCCTCAGGGACCATCAGCCATCATCGACACCACTCTGAAACATCCTCAGGGACCATCAACCATCATCGACATCACTCTGAAACATCCTCAGGGACCATCAACCATCATCGACATCACTCTGAAACATCCTCAGGGACCATCAACCATCATCGACACCACTCTGAAACATCCTCAGGGACCATCAACCATCATCGACATCACTCTGAAACATCCTCAGGGACCATCAACCATCATCGACACCACTCTGAAACATCCTCAGGGACCATCAACCATCATCGACACCACTCTGAAACATCCTCAGGGACCATCAACCATCATCGACATCACTCTGAAACATCCTCAGGGACCATCAACCATCATCGACATCACTCTGAAACATCCTCAGGGACCATCAACCATCATCGACACCACTCCTACACAACAACAAGGACCATCAAACATCATCGACACCACTCTGAAACATACACAGGAAACATCAAACATAATCGACACCACTCTGAAACAACAACAGGGACCATCAGTCACCAACGACACCACTCTGAAACAACATTCCCCATTAGATATCATGGACACCACTCTGAAACAACATTCCCCATTAGATATCATGGACACCACTCTGAAACAACATTCCCCATTAGATATCATGGACACCGCTCTGAAACATCATGGACCATTAGATATCCTGGACACAACCCTTCGAGGAAAGTAACACTGAGCGTTACAGGTGGTACACGTGGCAAGTAGGTCCTGTAGGTGGAAGGTGACACTCACTGGATATCATACTTCGGCATTTCGTTGAACATCTCCGGAAGGTAAGGATTGATTCGGTCCGTGATCATAGACCGGAACTCCTCCAAAATGTCCGCCTGTACAGAGAACGGTGCGTAAGGGCGGGCCTTTCTCAGAGATAGCATACGCTATCGGTCAATGAATCAAGACATTTCTTCGAAGAGAGGAGCGACATAATTCATTTGAACAACACATCTAGTAGACATTTAAATTTAAAACTGAGAATGGATTCATGGATACGTCCTGAACCTCACATGCATTGCTTAATAGTGAAATATTATGGCATGGAGATTTTGTCAACGAAAAATGAGGGTAATTTAAGTCAATTGGTTCGCTGTGACAAGTCAGTGACAGAAGCAAGACGTGTCATAGTCAAACTCCCGTAACATCTCTACATGTATCGTCTTGGGTAGCTCGGTTTCCGGATTAGCGAGGCTAAGTGTCAGTAAAGAATCACTAACCGGATCATTTTTAAAGAAGCGTGGGTCCTCGCTCAGTGACTGGAAGTATTCCGCGATTGTCCCCGTGAAATTCTGGCTTTCGATAATCTAAAAACAAAACAATACATCAGTTGAGGTAAAAAAAGATGTTAAAATGTCACTAGTTCACGTGACTATCCCACTGCACAACTAGCGGCAAATGTGGTCCTTTTACAAATGTTCTTCGGTGTCAATTTACAAACATGCTGACCAAAAATTAAAACCGTTTCACAAATTGGGCTGCCGAGCTGTGGGAACTATGTGTGGAGGATGTCGGGATGCGGTTTACTCTGACGAAATGTAATACCGCCATCACACTGCTGTCCGGGGTAGATAATGGAAGAAGTCCTAGGATCCTGGTCATATATATCCGTGAACCAGGGGAGACAATTCTGGTCACTCACCTCGTTCATATTCTCCTTGATTCGCTCGACCTCCCTCAATCCCAGTTCATGCACTTCCTCGGCGGTGAGATTGACGGACGTGTGCCACCTCAGACACGCCGCGTAGTAGTCCTTGTTGACACCGTAGCTGCGCCTGGTACGTGGGATGTACGTCTGGGTGATAAAGATTACATGAAGAGAGTGAGTGAGTGAGTTGGGTTTAACGCCGTTTTTATCAGTATTGCAGTTATATCACGGCGTGTCAGCTTAATATGAGAGGAAAGCCCGAAGTGATGCAGGTCTCAGCCGTTTACCACTTCGGTGAAACCCACAAGCACGGGTATGGTGCTGACAAACCTATAAACATAATTAGGGCGAACCAGGATTCGAACTCACAATCATAGGTTTCTGGGGTTACAAAGGGACGCAACTCTGCACAGCGAATCGCGGCGCCTTAGAAGACTGGGCCACCCGTGCCCCCTCAAACAGCAAGAAGCGATATCAATAACTCCACAAATAAAAATCTGTCATTATTTTGCCTTGTCAATATACAGAGCGATTGTGTTAAAGAGAATGTCAACAGTTTGTGAAGGGACTAGACTGTTACGATAAAGGGAGACAATTTGCACTCTGTGTGTGTCTGTGTGTGTGGTGAGTGTGTGTCTGTGTGTGTGTGGTCAGTGTGTGTGTCTGTATGGTGTGTGTGTCTCTGTGTGTCTCTCCACAGCGAATCGAGGCGCCTAAGACGACTGGGCCACCCGTACCCCCTGACATGAGGTGAGGTGAGGTGAAATTGGGTTTAACGTCACGTCCAAGAATATTGCACTTGTATAGCGACGTTGCATGCACGTGTGCGTGTGTGTGTGGCTGCTTGTACTAGTCCGGACTGATGCCGATTTATGGTGCTAGCTCACTGAGATACCATGCCGCAGTTTAACATAAATACCTCACTCAGACACAGCATACCCCAGACAGGGTAACAACAAGTACCATATTTTAACGTCTTTTGGTATGACGCGGTTGGGGATCTAACCCTGAACCTTCCGCTCTCCGGGCGGACTCCCCCTGACTTGAAGAGAATAGACATTATTATGATGTAGTAAGAAGAAGAAGATGATGATGATGATGATGATGATGATGATGATGATGAAATATTCGGTAAAATCATCGTTAATACGTCATTATCTAATAATGGTCATAGTTTTTGAGTGATAGAAGGGGCATATAAGTATACGGATGTGTTGTGGTTTTTTGCCATAAACAAACAGCTACCTTCAAAGTGTCATTCTAATCCCAACATGGTGAGTGAGTGAATGCTGTTAGAGGTATCAGTGAGCTAGAGAGGGTGGCAGCCTACACATAATCGCGTTCGAATCCCTGATTACCCGCGATAAGGATCCTTGGTTTGTCAGCACCTTACTCACTGGTGCTCGCTTTGGTCTCACTATAGAGGTTCCTCTCACGTGTAGCTGAAGGAAAAGCTGAACGTATGCGTCCCAAAATGACTGCGCTTGTATTCAAACATACACCGTGTGGATTCTCATTTGGAGAATTATGGCCAGTTATCTTACCGCTCGGAGCCAGTTGAGAAACAGCCGGTAGGCCTGAACCACCTTCCGGACCATCTCGTAGCCAGTACGACGAATGTCACTCCTGGAACAACACAACACGGAAGTCAGCATCCGTGTCTCCATCATTTACGTGTCGTGTGTGTGCGTGTGTGTGTGTGCGTGCGTGCGTGCGTGCGTGTGTGCGCGCGCGCGTGTGTGTGTGTGTGTGTGTGCGCGCGCGTGTGTGTGTGTGTGTGTGTGTGTGCGTGCGTGCGTGCTTGTGTGTGTGTGCGTGTGTGTGTGCGTGTGTGTGTGTGTGCGTGTGCGTGTGCGTGCGTGTATGTGTGTGTGCGTGTGTTTTTTGTGTGTGTTTTGTTGGTCTCTTTGTGTAGTGCGTGTGTGTGTTTGTGTATTGTGTTTGTGTGTGTCTGTGTGTTTGTATTGTGTGTGTCTGTGTATTGTGTTTGTAAGTCTCTGTGTGCCTGTGTGTTTTTATTGTATGTAGTGTGTTTTGCGGGTCTGTATGTGTAGTGTGTGTGTGTGTGTGTGTGTGTTT
Organism: Haliotis cracherodii; assembly: GCF_022045235.1. Lineage (NCBI taxonomy): Eukaryota > Metazoa > Mollusca > Gastropoda > Lepetellida > Haliotidae > Haliotis > Haliotis cracherodii. The sequence goes on along the minus strand of NW_027266294.1, from coordinate 1,683,384 downwards.
GTGTATTGTGTTTGTATTGTGTGTGTCTGTGTATTGTGTTTGTAAGTCTGTGTGTCTGTGTGTTTGTATAGTATGTAGTGTGTTTTGTGTGTCTGTGTGTGTAGTGTGTGTTTATGTGTGTCTGTGTATTGTGTGTGTAGTGTGTAGTGTGTCTGTATGTGATTGTATTGTGTGTATAGTGTGTCTGTAGTGTGTTTTGTTGGTCTGTGTGTGTGTAGTGTGTGTGTATGTGTGTGTGGTTGTCTGTGTGTATGAGTAGTGCGTTTGTGTGTGTATATATGTGTGTGTCTGTATTGTGTGTGTAGTGTGTTTTGCGGGTCTGTGTGTGTCTTTGTGTCGTGAGCTCAGGCGTACAAGAGGTGAGCGGAGCTCCAGCTCACCTCAGGGCGTTTCCTACGAGCGGCACATCCTGCTCGAGGTCGTCCCTACACCAGCACTCGGAATACCAAGCCTGACTAACACCCCAGTAACAGTGTAATGGTAGCACATATATAGTAATGAACAACAATGGACAGACAAAGAGACAATGACGTTGCTTTGGACATTGGACATACGGGCGTGATGAACCGATACAGTTCAGGGGATGATCAATTAGGGCAAAAAATGCCATACTTTAAAAAGCAGTAGTTAACGGGAAGTGATATGGTAGTCCAGGCTGACTGACAGTCAAAATACAATGAAATGTTGGTGAGGATTAACAACGGGGAAGTAAGTGTGTGTGTGTTTTAGTAGGTATGTGTGTATGTAAATGTGTTTGTGTTTTAGTAGGTATGTGTGTATGTAAGTGTGTGTGTGTTTTAGTAGGTATGTGTATATGTAAGTGTGTGTGTGTTTTAGTAGGTATGTGTGTATGTAAGTGTGTGTGTGTTTTAGTAGGTATTTGTGTATGTAAGTGTGTGTGTGTTTTAGTGGGTATGTGTGTATGTAAGTGTGTGTGTGTTTAAGTAGGTATTTGTGTATGTAAGTGTGTGTGTGTTTTAGTAGGTATGTGTGTATGTAAGTGTGTGTGTGTTTTAGTAGGTATGTGTGTATGTAAGTGTGTGTGTGTTTTAGTAGGTATGTGTGTATGAAAGTGTGTGTGTGTTTTAGTAGGTATGTGTTCTTGTAAGTGTGTGTGTGTTTTAGTAGGTATGTGTGTATGTAAGTGTGTGTGTGTTTTAGTAGGTATGTGTATATGTAAGTGTGTGTGTGTTTTAGTAGGTATGTGTGTATGTAAATGTGTTTGTGTTTTAGTAGGTATGTGTGTATGTAAGTGTGTGTGTGTTTTAGTAGGTATGTGTATATGTAAGTGTGTGTGTGTTTTAGTAGGTATGTGTGTATGTAAGTGTGTGTGTGTTTTAGTAGGTATTTGTGTATGTAAGTGTGTGTGTGTTTTAGTGGGTATGTGTGTATGTAAGTGTGTGTGTGTTTAAGTAGGTATTTGTGTATGTAAGTGTGTGTGTGTTTTAGTAGGTATGTGTGTATGTAAGTGTGTGTGTGTTTTAGTAGGTATGTGTGTATGTAAGTGTGTGTGTGTTTTAGTAGGTATGTGTGTATGAAAGTGTGTGTGTGTTTTAGTAGGTATGTGTTCTTGTAAGTGTGTGTGTGTTTTAGTAGGTATGTGTGTATGTAAGTGTGTGTGTGTTTTAGTGGGTATATGTGTATGTAAGTGTGTGTGTGTTTTAGTGGGTATGTGTGTATGTAAGTGTGTGTGTGTTTTAGTAGGTATGTGTGTATGTAAGTGTGTGTGTGTTTTAGTGGGTATGTGTGTATGTAAGTGTGTGTGTGTTTTAGTAGGTATGTTTGTATGTAAGTGTGTGTGTGTTTTAGTAGGTATGTGTGTATGTAAGTGTGTGTGTGTTTTAGTAGGTAGGTATGTATGTAAGTGTGTGTGTGTTTTAGTAGGTATGTGTGTATGTAAGTGTGTGTGTGTTTTAGTGGGTATGTGTGTATGTAAGTGTGTGTGTGTTTTAGTGGGTATGTGTGTATGTAAGTGTGTGTGTGTTTTAGTAGGTATGTGTGTATGTAAGTGTGTGTGTGTTTTAGTAGGTATGTGTGTATGTAAGTGTGTGTGTGTTTTAGTGGGTATGTGTGTATGTAAGTGTGTGTGTGTTTTAGTGGGTATGTGTGTATGTAAGTGTGTGTGTGTTTTAGTAGGTATGTGTGTATGTAAGTGTGTGTGTGTTTTAGTAGGTATGTGTGTATGTAAGTGTGTGTGTGTTTTAGTAGGTATGTGTGTATGTAAGTGTGTGTGTGTTTTAGTAGGTATGTGTGTATGTAAGTGTGTGTGTGTTTTAGTAGGTATGTGTGTATGTAAGTGTGTGTGTTTTAGTAGGTATGTGTGTATGCAAGTGTGTGTGTGTTTTAGTAGGTATGTGTGTATGTAAGTGTGTGTGTGTGTTTTAGTAGGTATGTGTGTATGTCAGTGTGTGTGTGTTTTAGTAGGTATGTGTGTATGTAAGTGTGTGTGTGTGTTTTGGTAGGTATGTGTGTATGTAAGTGTGTGTGTGTTTTAGTAGGTATGTGTGTATGTAAGTGTGTGTGTGTTTTAGTAGGTATGTGTGTAAGTAAGTGTGTGTGTGTGTGTTTTAGTAGGTATGTGTGTATGTAAGTGTGTGTGTGTTTTAGTAGGTATGTGTGTATGTAAGTGTGTGTGTGTTTTAGTAGGTATGTTTGTATGTAAGTGTGTGTGTGTTTTAGTAGGTATGTGCGTATGTAAGTGTGTGTGTGTTTTAGTAGGTATTTGTGTGTGTCTGTGTGTGTGTGTGTCTTAGTAGGTATTTTTGTGTGTCTGTGTGTGTGTGTTTTAGTGGGTATGTGTGTATGTAAGTGTGTGTGTGTTTTAGTAGGTATGTGTGTATGTAAGTGTGTGTGTGTTTTAGTAGGTATGTGTGTGTGTAAGTGTGTGTGTGTTTTAGTAGGTATGTGTGTGTGTAAGTGTGTGTGTGTTTTAGTAGGTATGTGTGTATGTAAGTGTGTTTGTGTTTTAGTAGGTAGCCTGCAACCTCGGGGTATCGCGGTACTTGTCATGTACGCTAAACGGAACAAAATGCACTCACTAACCTTTATGTTTATTCGTGTTTTCTGTATCAGATATCATTCGTGTTATCAAACAATGCATATTTTACTGATAAAAGTTCATTATTTACATTAGTAGCTCCGAGTAAAAGCCGGGCCTCGCGCTCTGTCTGACAAGGGAGAGAACTCCATCGTATTGCGGTACAGAGAAAAGTTGTGTATGGAGGTCCGAATTGGACAAAAAGAGGACATAATTCTACCAACCACTTCGTATGATCATGCAGGACATCAGTGATTTGTCCAGACAAGTGCAAAGACAGCACAAGTAAAATTCTAAACGTGTTATCAGCAATAGGTATTCAATGCATATTTACCGAAAAGTAAGAGAAAAATATTTTTATAAGTCAACATCAAAATATCAGAAATGATATTTTAAGATAGTTTAAAAATAATTGGATGACAATAATTTGTCACAAAATGGAAAAATGTTAAATGTCAACAATAAATATATAAAAAGCACTTCTAGTATGCCCAAAGTATGTATTTATCTTTTGGTTACTAGTGAAGAACGTATTTCTAAGTTTGGCATTATGGCCCTTATGATCTCCCAATAGATTCTGGGCACAGAGCGGGAAAAAATGTGCGGACTACGTAACTTCCGTTACCTCATTAGTCGCCATGAATATGCAGATGATCTAGTTCAGGTCGATAGAGAAAGTTTACTTGGGGAACTGCGGGTTATATCGTTGGCCATTGATAGATGGGGGTAAGGCAATATTACAACAGATGCCAGAAATATGTATCAACGCATTAATAACTCCTTACTTACAGCAGACGGAACATTTCCAGGAAATTGAAATTGTTAACGAAGTGAGCACTTCCTGGTTACTGATTTGCATTAATAGACAGCCGCTAAGAGGCGTGTCCCGCGTGAACTATCGGAAATCACAAATGCCGCGATACGATGAATGCCGCGGTAGCATGGGGTCCGAGTATATGTGTGTATGTAAGTGTGTGTGTGTTTTAGTAGGTATGTGTGTATGTAAGTGTGTGTGTGTTTTAGTAGGTATGTGTGTATATAAGTGTGTGTGTGTTTTAGTAGGAATGTGTGTATATGTGTGTGTGTTTTAGTAGGTATGTGTGTATGTAAGTGTGTGTGTGTTTTAGTAGGTATGTGTGTATGTAAGTGTGTGTGTGTGTGTTTTAGTAGGTATGTGTGTATGTAAGTGTGTGTTTTTTAGAGGGTATGTGTGTATGTAAGTGTGTGTGTGTTTTAGTAGGTATGTGTGTATGTAAGTGTGTGTGCATTTTAGTAGGTATGTGTGTATGTAAGTGTGTGTGTGTTTTTTAGTGGGTATTTGTGTATGTAAGTGTGTGTGTGTGTAAGTGTGTGTGTGTTTTAGTAGGTATGTGTGTATGTAAGTGTGTGTGTGTTTTAGTAGGTATGTGTGTATGTATGTGTGTGTGTGTTTTAGTAGGTATGTGTGTGTGTAAGTGTGTGTGTGTTTAAGTAGGTATGTGTGTATGTAAGTGTGTGTGTGTTTTAGTAGGTAGGTGTGTATGTAAGTGTGTGTGTGTTTTTAGTGGGTATTTGTGTATGTAAGTGTGTGTGTGTTTTTTAGTGGGTATGTGTGTAAGTGTGTGTGTGTTTTAGTAGGTATGTGTGTATGTAAGTGTGTGTGTGTTTTAGTAGGTATGTGTGTATGTAAGTGTGTGTGTGTTTTAGTGGGTATGTGTGTGTGTAAGTGTGTGTGTGTTTAAGTGGGTATGTGTGTATGTAAGTGTGTGTGTGTGTTTTAGTAGGTATGTGTGTATGTAAGTGTGTGTGTGTTTTAGTGGGTATGTGTGTATGTAAGTGTGTGTGTGTTTTAGTAGGTATGTGTGTATGTAAGTGTGTGTGTGTTTTAGTGGGTATGTGTGTATGTAAGTGTGTGTGTGTTTTAGTGGGTATGGGTGTATGTAAGTGTGTGTGTGTTTTAGTAGGTATGTGTGTATGTAAGTGTGTGTGTGATTTAGTAGGTATGTGTGTATGTAAGTGTGTGTGTGTTTTAGTGGGTATGTGTGTATATAAGTGTGTGTGTGTTTTAGTAGGTATGTGTGTATGTAAGTGTGTGTGTGTTTTAGTAGGTATGTGTGTATGTAAGTGTGTGTGTGTTTTAGTAGGTATTTGTGTATGTAAGTGTGTGTGTGTTTTAGTAGGTATGTGTGTATGTAAGAGCATGAGAGTATGTGCGTAAGTTTGTGTGTAAATATGTGTTGGTAAATGTGTGTTGGTGTGTGTGAGTGTGTATGTTCACTCAATCACTCACTCACTCACTCACTCACGCACTCACGCACTCACTCGCTCACCCATGCACGCACACCATTCGGTCGTCAGCGAAAGTAGATAATTGCACTGACACTATCATGGACATATCTAGGAGCGCCCAACATCGATACAATGGTTGAGTATGTCCTGTAAAAACGATAAACACGTATATATTCTTGGTCCTATTTCGCCATTTTGAAATACTACACTCTTCCACTAGCAGCAATCGCCACACAGCGATAGACCACACGACAGCAGTAATGGAACGAAAAAAGGTGTCTCAGCTCCCTGGGAAACATTTACTGTCAGAATTCCAAACTTAATGGACCATGAAACGATGATCGGACTCCGATTCCCACGAGGTGTGGAGACGAGATAAGTGACAGAGAACGTCAGCCCTGTACTCCTCCTCAAGGCCATCAGGTTTCTTTCCAACTCTTATTTGTATCTGATTCAATTAAATACCGCATCCACGAACACGTCCTTCCTCGCGATTATTTTCTTCAGGGAGAAACGTGACGCATGCCAAGGTAAACATGACTGAGTTCCTGCTGACTCGACCCTATATGACACTATGTCTATCAGCGCGTCCGCACCGGTGCTGTATAGACAGTGTTTACACAGAACACAACACCGTTCCGTGAGGTAATCACAATGGCTGCACGTGGAACCGACTTGGCACAGCGGGGGCGGCGAGGTACATCACTAATTGTGTTAGAGCGCACTTGGAGCCGTTGTGAAGGCTACGTGCCTCGTTAAGAGGTATCTAGCTTGTTGTAGCGTCGTAATGTTTGTTTGTTTGTTGTTTAACGCCGCACTCAGCAATATTCCAGCAATATGACGGCCGTCTGTAATAATCGAGTCTGGACCAGACAATCCAGTGATTGACATCACGAGCATCGATCCATGCTATTGGGATCGATGACATGCATCAAGCAAATCAGTGCGCCTGACCACCCGATCCCGTTAGTCACCTCTTACGACAAGCATACATGTAGTCGCCTGTTACGGCAAGCATGGATTGCTGAAGACCTATTCTACCCCGGATCTTAACGAAGGGAGACCGGTATTGGTTGCTGAAGATCTATTCTACCCCGGATCTTAACGAAGGGAGACCGGTATTGGTTGCTGAAGACCTATTCTACCCCGGATCTTAACGAAGGGAGACCGGTATTGGTTGCTGAAGACCTATTCTATCCCGGATCTTAACGAAGGGAGACCGGTATTGGTTGCTGAAGACCTATTCTACCCCGGATCTTAACGAAGGGAGACCGGTATTGGTTGCTGAAAACCTATTCTACCCCGGATCTTAACGAAGGGAGACCGGTATTGGTTGCTGAAGACCTATTCTACCCCGGATCTTAACGAAGGGAGACCGGTATTGGTTGCTGAAGACCTATTCTATCCCGGATCTTAACGAAGGGAGACCGGTATTGTTTGCTGAAGATCTATTCTACCCCGGATCTTAACGAAGGGAGACCGGTATTGGTTGCTGAAGACCTATTCTATCCCGGATCTTAACGAAGGGAGACCGGTATTGGTTGCTGAAGATCTATTCTATCCCGGATCTTAACGAAGGGAGACCGGTATTAGTTGCTGAAGACCTATTCTATCCCGGATCTTAACGAAGGGAGACCGGTATTGGTTGCTGAAGACCTATTCTATCCCGGATCTTAACGAAGGGAGACCGGTATTGGTTGCTGAAGACATATTCTACCCCGGATCTTAACGAAGGGAGACCGGTATTGGTTGCTGAAGATCTATTCTATCCCGGATCTTAACGAAGGGAGACCGGTTTTGGTTGCTGAAGATCTATTCTATCCCGGATCTTAACGAAGGGAGACCGGTATTGGTTGCTGAAGACCTATTCTATCCCGGATCTTAACGAAGGGAGACCGGTATTGGTTGCTGAAGACCTATTCTATCCCGGATCTTAACGAAGGGAGACCGGTATTGGTTGCTGAAGACCTATTCTACCCCGGATCTTAACGAAGGGAGACCGGTATTGGTTGCTGAAGATCTATTCTATCCCGGATCTTAACGAAGGGAGACCGGTTTTGGTTGCTGAAGACCTATTCTACCCCGGATCTTAACGAAGGGAGACCGGTATTGGTTGCTGAAGACCTATTCTACCCCGGATCTTAACGAAGGGAGACCGGTTTTGGTTGCTGAAGATCTATTCTATCCCGGATCTTCACGGGGGGAGACAATCATGGTTTGCAATCTTGGCTCTACACAAAATCAAATCGTCGTCCTTTAACTGACTGAGTATGGTTTTACGCCGCTTTTAGCAATATTTCAGTAATATCACGGCGGGGGACACCAGAAATGGGCTTCACACATTGTACCCATGTCGGGAATCGAACCCGGGTCTTCGGCGTGACGAGCTAACGCCTTAACCACCAGGCTACCCTACCGGCCTTTAAGAAATAACTGCTTGTCGATGTATAGAAGGTAAGGTAATATGAGTACTGGAAGTGTGTGTTGACACCCAGTATACAGACAAACCTGTGTTACTCACTGATAAAAGAGAGGAGGGGCTTAGGGGACGGACGTGGGGGCACAATTCACGAGCCCGTAGATGTTGTTGTTTCAGATTGATGCAGGTGGAGTCGCTGATGAGGCAGACGGAGCACAACTCCTGGGAGATGGGAGATGTACACTGGGTGTGATGTATATCGTGTATAGACAACTAAAAACATGATTGCATCATGAATCTCGCTGCGCCGTGTTGCAAGGTGGAGATGTGTATTCTCCTATATTTGTTTCTTTTCTGTGGCTTCTATTCCTAGCAACCGATTCTCCCTCGTGTAACATGATGAAGACAGCCGTCCCTCACGGCGCAGTCACATTCCTCTTTCAAGCAGGTCGTGATTCATTCGCGCTCAGGTATTGGGAATAACACTTACCATAACTAATATCACACAGTTGTTATCAGAATATAGGATTGTTGATGCCGATAGACACATGCAGGCGGTATCCTCCAGGCCTGGGCATACAACTGTACAGCCGGATGGGGGAGGGAGTGTTGAGTGTGAGGGAGGTGTGTAGGATGGGTGAAGTGTGGTACAGCGGGAGGCGTGTGGCGTGGTGGCGTGGTGGCGTGGTGGCGTGTGGCGTGGTGGCGTGTGGCGTGGCGGTGTGTGGCGTGGCGGTGTGTGGCGTGGCAATGTGACATGGTGGCGTGTGGCGTGGTGGCGTATGGCATGCTGGTGTGGCGGTTCGTGGGGTGGCGTGGTGGCGTGGTGGCGTGTGGCGTGTTGCGTGTGGCGTGGCGGTGTGTGGCGTGGCGGTGTGTGGCGTGGCGGTGTGAGGCGTGGCCTTGTGACATAGTGGCGTGTGGCGTGGTGGCGTGTGGCATGATGGTGTGGGGGTTCGTGGCGTGGCGCGGCGTGGCGTGGTGTGGCGCATGCTTCTGTATATCGTATCAGCACTTCTGTATATAGTATACACCTGTGCATAAGGACCACCCACAATGTTATAAATGTGTTATCTTTACATTGACTGTAATTTGTTCACGTTGTATGTATAAATTATTGCCACAGTAGCATGTAATGTACACTTGCACCCACACCTCAGTAACAGGTTACCGACCACTTTCTCACAGTTTACTAACCTTTCCAAATGTTACATTTTCAATTTCAATCAAGTTACGGTGTGTGACGTCCCAATTCATCACATTCGTTACGACCAGCATAAGTTGAAGGGAACAAAGCCACGTGAACATCTGTGGCTAGTAAAGACGCGCCCATGCCACCACCTACCACTGGTCCTCAGGGATGCTGGAGTCCTTCAGCATGATGAAGGGGATGAAGAAGACGGACTTGGTGATGTCTCCGACAGACATCAGCTCGATCTGCGTCTCCAACCGAGTCTGTACAAACAGGTCATACAATGTCAATATAGCATACATTGTGTCTGCTTAACGAAATTAGAATACTGAGAAGATATATGTCATAAAAAAAGATAAATTAAGTGGGTGAAATTTACAGTTTGTGTGTTATACCGCTTGTGGCAAGAGTGTTGCCGTATCACGGCGCGGGAACATAGTTTCATACATTCTACTCATGCTTGGAAATGAACCCGATTCTTTGGCGTAAAGAACCCAACGCTTCAACCCCTTGGCGACCCATCGTGCCATGACGATGATGATGATGATGTTGATGACTGTATTGTATTCTCATAGAGATACTTATATATATCCACTATAAAAACATAGTTTCACACATTCTACTCATGTTGAGAATTGAACCAAATTCTTTGGCTTTCAACCCCTTGGCCAAAAATCCTCCCGTGATGATGATGATGATGATGATGCTGATGATGATGATACTTGCCACAGAGACTTTGTGTAGCGTTGCGTTCCTTCTGATAGCCTCCATCATCAGCGACTTCATCTGCGTTAACTTGAAACAACAACACCAACAACGTGAACATCAGGTAAGTAAACTGACGCGTCCTTAATCCAGAATTCTCAGATAGATCGGACTAGATTAATTGCATTATTTCTCATAATCAAGGGTCGACGATCACTGCAATCATCTATTGTTATATTCGTTTTATACGTCGAAAAAGTATTGACACTCACGTGAATTTAAACATCCACATCTTTCAAGTTTGATTCAAGAGAAGTACCAGGTATTGAGTGTTAAGATACTCGCCTGAACCCGAGAATGACTTTTTGTGCGATAGATGTGTGACTTAAATAGCATAATAATAATAATAAAAATTAATAATAATACTAATAATAATACTAATACTACTAATAATAATATAAAAAATATAATAATAATAAAATAATAATAATAATAATAGGCTTTCAAGAACCATTCTCATCTCCCTGGGGAGTATACAACCAAGCTGTGCATCTGTAAAGTCCGTGTTACACTGATGAGATTACCTGTCGGGGAAGAAGTCGCAGTCGAGCGATGTAGTTTTCGAAGTCCCCGACAGTGTAGAGCGGCATCATGTTGACGAACGCGAGGGGGTTTCTTGGGATGCCCTCCATAAAGTTTATCGGGTTCAGAGTGTAACTGCAAGAGAGAGTGAGTGAGTGAGTGGGTGGGGGTTAAACCCGCTTAACGCCGCTTAACGCCGCTTAACGCCGCCTAAATAGATAAGAAAGCCACACGTGACACAGGCCACTGGTGTTTATGACTGTTTAATGATTACAGGACATTGTTTGTTTGGTTGGTTGGTTTGTTTAACGCCGCATTCAGCAATATTCCAGCTATATGACGGAGGTCTGTAAATAATCGAGTCTGGACCAGACAATCCAGTGAATGACATCATGAGCGACATTCTCAGCATTTGGGATCCGATGGCATGCATCAACCACGTCAGCGCGCCTGACCACCCTATTCCGTTAGTCGCCTATTACGTACGACAAGCACAGTCACCTCTAACGGCAAGCATGGGTTGTTGAAGACCTATTCTACCCCGGATCTTCACGGGTTTACAGACCAAAGGTCGTTACATGAACGAATGGAGTCGAAACCATGCTCTGCGGTGGCACTGATCCTGCACATTCACCTGCAGTAACTACGACTCATAAATAACTAAACAAATTTAGCTGCTGTCGTTGATTGCTGTACGGTTCTATCTATTCTATGTAGGAAAGAAATCCCATAAATTGCATCCACAAGTTTCTCAGTGCTTCATGAATCTGAGGAAGCAAAATCACATCCGTCACAGATCAAAGTTGGACAGCTTGGCTTTTGTAACCTACTTCATGAAGGAGTATCCGTCGATGAAGGTGCTGAGCGAGTCGTACAGGATGCTGTATGACGTCATATCCGCTCCCTCCAAGTCCTCTACAGAAATGTTTCGTAGTTCCGTCATCATTTCTTCAGCTACCCACTGGAGTTTGTAGAAAAAAAGAGTTGTGTCAGCGGCCGCGGTTAGCAGTGATATCAGTTCAGACAAACCAGTGGTTGATATTGTGAGCTACGCCCACCACGTCGGGGTACGACGACATGTAGTCAACCATGTTGACTTTCAGCACTGGCTGCTGTAGGTTACCTATAACCCGAACCCCCACGGAGTGAGTGAGTGAGTGAGTACGGTATACTCTCACTGCCCTAAATATATGCCCCCATTTTCTGGTTTTTATCAACAGACCTTAAAATATGGTACTTGTTGTTACCCTGTCTGGCCCTCGGCATTACGTGGCTAAAACAAGGACTGGTCGGCTCGGAGTCAGTATACTGTGTCTGAGTAGGGAATTCATGTTTTATCTCAGTGAGCTAGCACTATAAATCGGCATAAGTCCGGACTACTACAAGCAGCAACACACACACATTCGTGCATGCACGTCGCTCTATAAGGGCAATAATTTTGTACACGACGTTAAACCCCATTTCCCCTCACTTCATGTTGATGCCGGTCAGTCATGCCCTGGTTTCTTGATCTGGATGTATGCCTAAACTAATTATATCGCAACAGTGTTTTATGTTTTAGTGTTTTACTGCACTAATGCCCTTAATAGTCACCAACAGACTCCAATGACCTCCTGACCTCCTGACCTTATTTTCCTTAAGTTTGTCGAGACTGAGGACCTCGAGGTCGTCGTTGTAGTTGTAGATGTTCTTTTTGGTGGCCTGCAGAGGTCGTTCACGCATGCGCCAGTCGAAGAACTTGTTACCAAGTGCGAACAACTCCGCTGATTCACTCTCCACTGGAACACAGTGTGAACAGAATGTGAAAATGGTGTGAACTTGGTGTGAACATGGTGTGAACAGAATGTGAACATGGTGTGAACAGAATGTGAACAGAATGTGAACATGGTGTGAACATAGTGTGAACATGGTGTGAACAGAATGTGAACATGGGGAACATAGTGTGAACAGAATGTGAACATAATGTGAACAGAATGTGAACATGGTGTGAACAGAGTGTGAACATGTGTGAACATAGTGTGAACAGGATGTGCACATGGTGTGAACAGGATGTGAACCGTGTGAACAGAATGTGAACATGGTGTGGACATGATTATAACGAGTAGGGTCTAACCGCGCTGTGATACACCTCCTATCCATATCATGTTAGAGTGAGTGAGTGAGTTTGATTTCACGCCGCTTTAGCAATATTCCAGCAATATCACGGCGGGGGACACCAGAAATAGGCTTCCCACATTGTACCCATGTCGGGAATCGAATCCGGGTCTTCGGCGTGACAAGCGAATGTTTTAACCACAAGGCTACCCGACCGCCCCTATGACGTTAGCAGACACCACACATGAGCTTGATACACGACATGTGGATCCATTGTGGAGAACCGAACCCACTGAACAATGTAATAAGGGAACGGCATGGCTTCTCCACTTTACCCCAAATATATAATCTGGGTATGCAAGAGTGTTATACGACTCTTGATCAAAAGTTATTTGATCAGGGTTACAGCATACAAGGCCATAAATACTATCATTGTGGGTATGTGGGGTATATTTCGAATGTTTACACATCAGTGAAAAAACCGATACTTGATGCTATTCCCTTTATGTTCTCACGTCTATTCCGAACAATTGACTTGCCCTCGCATGTGTTTGTGACAGGTGGTATCGGTTGTATTGAAACACTTGGTATCATCACAGTGTATTGTGAAGTAATTCATCAGAAAATGATGATTATAATTATAGCCTGAGTCGTGCAATGGACTGTGCTTTTAGCAGAGATTTCTAATGGTGATGGAAAGTGACACCAGCTCCTGCTGGGTATGTTACCTCGGGAGTAGAGCGTGATGATGCACAACACTGCTAGCTGGAATGTAACGGACCCCATTCTGAAAGGATAAATAACATGATATGTTCATATCGGAGAAGTAGCGGCTGTAGAGGTAGTGGCAATAACAGTAGAAAAGGTATAATATCAGCGTTGTCAAGCAAGTCACCGCTGATAGTAGTGTGACACTGTTGTGTATCTCCATGTTGAATTTTATCTCAGATAGAATAGTTTGCGTTATATTTCGAGTCGGTCGAAATTATCCTTGGCCAACACTCTGTGTGTTCTATTGTCGCAGATTTGACTAGATTCAGCTTGAACTAACCAGATTCAACTTGAGCTAACCAGATTCATCTTGAGCTAACCAGAGTCAAACGAGGAAAACAAAACTCGTGGTGACAGTCTCGTCACGCCGGAGACATTGTTGTATTGTTCAGTCTGCAGTGAAATCATATTACTCAATTACACTATATCAAAATAAACGATTACCCATCTAAGAACTTTCTTTGGAATTAACATCTCCCAATGCAAACGCCGTGGGGATTTCGGACCAAAACAGATACCAAATACCCATGAATCATTAGAGAGACAAATACCGGTTTTATAGTGCTAGCCAACTGAGATGCGGGAGTTGAAATACTGATACGCCACTCAAACACAGTATACAGACTCCTAGGCGACCAGTCCTTGTTTATTCGATAAATGCCGAGCACAAGGCAGGGTAACAACAAATGGGGATCGAATTACCAACCTTCCTATCTCAAGGCAAACGGTCTATCCACTACACCACGGAGACGGCCTCCGGGCAGACGCTCTATCCACTACACCACGGAAGCGGTCTCCGGGCAGACGGTCTATCCACTCCATCACGGAGCGGTCTCCGGACAGACGCTCTATCCACTCCATCACGGAGCGGTCTCCGGGCAGACGCTCTATCCACTACACCACGGAGGCGGTCTCCGGGCAGACGCACTATCCACTACACCACGGAGGCGGTCTCCGGGCAGACGCTCTATCCACTACACCACGGAGGCGGTCCCCGGACAGGCGCTCTATCCACTACACCACGGAGGCGGTCCCCGGACAGACGCTCTATCCACTACTCCACGGAGGCGGTCCCCGGGCAGACGCTCTATCCACTACACCGCAGAGGCGGTCTCCAGGCAGACGCTCTATCCACAACACCACGGAGGCGGTCCACGGACAGACGCTCTATCCACTACACCACGGAGGCGGTCCACGAACAGACGCTCTATCCACTACACCACGGAGGCGGCCGCCGAACAGACGCTCTGTCCACTACACCACGGCGGCTGTCTTTAGGTATGCAGACAAATGATGGTCAGGTCATCACAACTGGTTTGAAGACATGTTAAGCTTGAACAGATAGCTGGAACGCAACTTGCTTCGCGGAGAAAAGGGAAAAGTATGACATGGCACGAGGAAAATCGGACATACTTGAGTTCATTTTGGTTTTGAGATGTCGTCGCGTTTGGACGTACGTTCGTGACATTGGTTTGATAGTTCGGCTCTATGGGACGCACATTTGTCAGTTTGGTTTGAGATGTCGTCGCGATAGGACGTACATTGAATAGTCTCGTTCTATAGCTCGTCAAAATAGGACGTAGTAGAACGTGTTAGTTACGATAGGATGTCGCAATAGGACGCAACAATGCTGGCCAAAATAGGGCTTAACTGATAGATTGATAGCAATAGATTTTGAGAATCATATTTAGTTGATTTTGTCACATTTACATTTCTTCAGCTTTTTTAAGAAGAGATTCACGTTTAGTTCCCCGAATTTATTATCTGAATTATTTCATATCAAGATAGTCACGTTTAGTTCCCCGCATACAACAGTGAGGGAATTATCATTTTTGTTAATACTTGATATTCCACTGCGCAACAACAATGATGGCGTGAAACGTTGCTCATGCTATCAACCACTGGTCTGCCATTACTTTGTCATTGTGATGAACAATACAGACGCGTAATACTACATTCACTCACTCACCCAGCATGACCCACGACAATGTTCTGCCGTAAACGCACTGCCTTGTCTGTTACTTCTTACCGACGATAACTTCTGCCCCAAACCAACTTCCGACTGTGACGATGTAAGTTCGTCCTACACAAAGCTGTTAACATTACCTCTGCTGTAATCACTGCCCAGCTATGCAGGGATCCCTTTTGTTTTCAGATGATTAATGCTGCCGCTTGGGAAGAATGTGATGCATGTAGGCGAGTCGGTATTTCCATGCGAAACATGACCCAAGTCGTTCAACGTCTTACTCCAACAACCACAACAACATCACCCTACCCACCCCACCACGTCTTACTCCAACAACCACAACAACACCACCCACAACATCACCCTACCCTCCCCACCACGTCTTTCTCCAACAACCACAACAACATCACCCTACCCACCCCACCACGTCTTACTCCAACAACCACAACAACATCACCCTACCCACCCCACCACGTCTTACTCCAACAACCACAACAACATCACCCTACCCACCCCACCACGTCTTACTCCAACAACCACAACAACATCACCCTACCCTCCCCACCACGTCTTACTCCAACAACCACAACAACATCACCCTACCAACCCCACCACGTCTTACTCCAACAACCACAACAACATCACCCTACCAACCCCACCACGTCTTACTCCAACAACCACAACAACAGAGCCCACAACATCACCCTACCAACCCCACCACGTCTTACTCCAACAACCACAACAACAGAGCCCACAACATCACCCAACACACCTTCCTTTTTCACTTGTTTAGACGTCGTTATATAAACAACATTGCATACTAAATGTTTAACTTAAATCCCGTTTACCGAGTTTCTTGTTTGATCTCGTCAAGCAAGTTTCACTTGTTGTGCCACGAACTGTATGTAAACCTTCGCCGTATTCACGGACATTGGTGAGGGAGTAGCTTACAGAGACAGCAGGGCGTAAAGTGACATTGCTGTGAGGGAGTTGGCATGGCTGTGGCCGTCTGTGTGATAATATAGAAGAAGAGGCTATCGCTGTGGGGAGCTTGAAGTAACAAAAATAGTCGCTTCTCTCCCCTGACCTTATACACAGACAGACACACATACATATATATAGGCACACCACGCAAACAAGCACACACTACACACACATATAGGCACATCATACAAACAAGCACACACACACACACTACACACACACTACACACACATATAGGCACACAAACAAGCACACACACACACACACACACACACACATATTGGCACACCACACAAACAAGCACACACACACACTACACACATATATAGGCACACCACACAAACAAGCACACACTATACACACATATAGGCACACCACACAAGCAAGCACACACACACACACACTACACACACATATAGGCACACCACACAGACACACACACTCACCACCACCCATATGCAGACACACAAACACACGTATAAGCATACCACACACACACACACACACACACACACACACCACAGACAAACCAACACAGAGACACATACACCATACAGACACACACACTGACCACACACTCACAGACACACACTCACACATACACTCACACACGCCACCACACACACAGACACACACTCACCATTAGCTTCCAACAGCGGCCTCGAAGATTACAAGAATATTTTTAAAAGTTGATTTTGTATATATAATCTTATCCAAGTGTATGATAAAGAATAAATATAAATATTACTCTTGTTTATATTTTTTATGAATTTGCAAACTCGGAACTACCTTTTAAGTCGCAATTACAAGGGTCGTGAAACGTCCCTGCGTGTTAGGTTGGGAGAATTTACGTTTCAAGTTTTTACACTTGTAATGAAATTAATTATTTAATTTCCGGTAGACAACTGCACACAAAGTATATCATAAATAGGATATTCCATGTGTCGAGTGAAGTATCATGTTTCTCTTATCGAATGACAGGGGAAAGAAGCAATATATTTCATGGTAATATATTGCGAACTGTTTCTTTAGAAAGAATACACTTGGGACATTTTTCACGTTCATATTCTATGAAATGACCTTCACCGATCATCCAGCCTGAACACCAAGGGTCAGGAAGTACAGTGCTTGTGGCTGCCATCTCTACTATCCGAAGTATTCAATAATCGCGGAACACGCCTTCATGTTCAAAACAACCAATAAACAAATCCTAGACCAGGCACCTCCGCGCACCTGTCTCTCCCAAAAACTCAGGAGCCCCTCTCCGGAACAAGTCGGAAATAACCAACACTCGAACCCCCGTCAATCATCCCCGAACTACCAGTCTCCCTCCTCCCCCCTCCCTCAAACTACCAGACTCTCCCCTCCCCATCCCTCGAACTAGCTGTCTCCAACGTGTTCCCCCCCCCCTCCCTCTCGAACTACCAGTCTCCAATGTGTTCCCCTCCCCCCTCCCTCGAACTACCAGCCTCCAATGTGTCCCCCCCCCCTCCCTCTCGAACTACCAGCCTCCAATGTGTTCCCCTCCCCCCTCCTTCGAACTACCAGCCTCCCCCCTCCTTCGAACTACCAGACTCTCCCCTCCCCATCCCTCGAACTAGCTGTCTCCAACGTGTTCCCCCCCTCCCTCGAACAACCAGCCTCCAATGTGTTCCCCTCCCCCCTCCCTCGAACTACCAGCCTCCAATGTGTTCCCCTCCCCCCTCCTTCGAACTACCAGCCTCCAATGTGTTCCCCTCCCCCCTCCTTCGAACTACCAGCCTCCAATGTGTTCCCCTCCCCCCTCCCTCGAACTACCAGCCTCCAATGTGTTCCCCTCCCCCCTCCCTCGAACTACCAGCCTCCAATGTGTTCCCCTCCCCCCTCCCTCGAACTACCAGCCTCCAATGTGTTCCCCTCCCCCCTCCCTCGAACTACCAGCCTCCCCCCTCCTTCGAACTACAAGCCTCCAATATGTTCCCCTCCCCCCCTCCCTCGAACTACCAGTCCCCCCCTCCCCCTTCCCTCGAACTACCAGCCTCCAATGTGTCCCCCCCCCCTCGAACTACCAGCCTCCAATGTGTCCCCCCCCCTCGAACTACCAGCCTCCAATGTGTTCCCCTCCCCCCTCCCTCGAACTACCAGCCTCCAATGTGTTCCCCTCCCCCCTCCCTCGAACTACCAGCCTCCAATGTGTTCCCCTCCCCCCTCCCTCGAACTACCAGCCTCCCCCCTCCTTCGAACTACAAGCCTCCAATATGTTCCCCTCCCCCCCTCCCTCGAACTACCAGTCCCCCCCTCCCCCTTCCCTCGAACTACCAGCCTCCAATGTGTCCCCCCCCCCCTCGAACTACCAGCCTCCCATGTGTCCCCCCCCCCCTCCCTCGAACTACCAGCCTCCAATATGTCCCCCCCCTCCCTCGAACTACCAGCCTCCAATATGTCCCCCCCCCCCTCCCTCGAACTACCAGCCTCCAATATGTCCCCCCCCCTCCCTCGAACTACCAGCCTCTAATAATGTGTTCTCTAATAATGCTGTAATACTTTGAAGCATTGCGTTTTTTAGAAAATAACTGGTTTTAGTTGTTTGGACCCAAAACAACATTTCAGATGCATGTAATATGTGGATCACATTCCTGGATCCCGCTGTGATATTTGCTGAAAGCGGCGTAAAACCTCACTCACTCCACACTAGCTTTAATATGAGGAACACGTGTCATTAGTGGGGTGTACGGGTTTTACCGGCTGAGCTGGCCGCGACCTCGTCATGTCCACTAACGGTCGGCTGCTAGATGCGTGTACACCCCGCTTGTGACACATGTACTCCATATTGCAAGAACGTCGGGGTGAAATTATTTCTGGCAATGTCAGATCCGCTTGACGACCGCCAGTGGGTTTGACATGTGATCAGGGTAAGTTATGGAGTGACAAGCACATGACGTCCTATGACACATTATGACGTCATGACAACCGCACAGACTGCCTGACAAACTAAGCTGGTTCCCGGCTCTATATGCGCGTCTTCAGCTTTATAATATGAGACGGGGCCCAGCTTACCTGACACATTTGCATGAGTTTTTATAGACTGGTTCGACAAACTGGAACCGAACGGAGGATATCCGGGAAACAGTCTGGGTTTTTTCCACTCTCCTACCCAGAGTTCCTTGCGGTGATCCTCTCCCACAGGCCCCGAGATTCGTCACACCTAACACTGTCCACTCAGCAAGAGTATAGACATTCAG
Source organism: Haliotis cracherodii (assembly GCF_022045235.1). Classification (NCBI taxonomy): domain Eukaryota; kingdom Metazoa; phylum Mollusca; class Gastropoda; order Lepetellida; family Haliotidae; genus Haliotis; species Haliotis cracherodii. Next base: position 1,664,145 of record NW_027266294.1, on the reverse strand, counting down.
ATAAACACATGTCAAGAATGGTTAACATTCCTAATATCCGTCATTTTGTTATAAGCGTGTTCGTTATAAACGCATTTGATTGTATTGTCATGCACCTCGCTGTCGCAGTTGTAGTAGCAAATCTCTCTATATATATAATTATAATTATACAAAATAACAGGAAAAAGCGCACAAAGGCTACAATTAGGCCACTTTGCTCTGTTTCAGAATAATCACATAATTAGAGACCGGTCCGGTCAAGTCCGGAAAAAAGTCCGGATATGCAAATTAACTTGTGGTAGTGGTGTATTGCTACGTGATCACTGCGCCGGAGTTTGGGCTTTTTGGCCAATCAGAGAGCTGGGTTGTATTGCTGGTCATGGTCATCTCCACCCACATGTCATCAAGTGTCTGCTACTGCAAACACAAGTCATCTCCGCCTCCTCCACAGGTAGGATGTCAAACTCATCTATATGTCGAGACCATTCTGAAACTATTTTTACACCTACGAGGGCAAACACATAGAGAATCTCACCAGTGTGTCTTTCCACGGAGTTGTTTCACTTTTATCATCTCGTCTTGATATAGACACGAGGGTGCAGTTTTATTTATCCCCCAACATCATTCTTCAAACTTTTTCAGTTTGTAGACAGTAATAAGCAGTGTAAATAGAGAATACTACACTCATTCTCGTTAGATACCATTTTTACGAAACGAGTGGACTTTCTATGGTATCTGACCGAGCGAAAGCGAGGTCAGATACCATAGAAAGTTCACGAGTTTCGTAAAAATGGTATCTAACGAGAATGAGTGTGGTATTTTATTTATTACCCACGTTGAATATATATTTAAGTGTAAATACATAACAACTTGCGTTCGTTGACAGACCAAACTGAAACCGGTTGCAAAATCTGGTTGCGCATGATATATGACCAAATATGGGCATTGTTGACATGTGTATGCATACGCATTAACAACATGCGCCTGCTGATCTGTTTACAAACAAACCAGCACCGACGCTCAAGATCCTTTTGGAAGAAAGTCTTCAACTTATGGTAATTCAAGCGCCATGTTGTTAGTACGCAGGACACCGATGAGAAAATTTGAAATCTCACATTAGCGCCGCGCTTTGAATATCGGACCAACAGTCACACGCATCACACTGCCGGGGTCCTGTCTGTGCAATCAAAATGGTTCGGTTTCCTTGATCTATCAGCTGAATTTATATCATGTCCGTACCATTTTGGAAGAGGGAAATCAGACTGTTCGCCAAAGACATTCATGTTAACTGTACCACCCTTTACCGAAGACGTGAAAATCAACAAACTCAAATCTGCTTGCATGTCAGTGATAGCTTCGAACGATCGAAGGGCAAGGTCGCCACCGGAATAAGAAAAGACAACCGCGATCCACTCACAGCGTTTTACTCTAGAGATAGGGAATGTTACTGTTCACATTTGGGATGTTTTGGGCCACAAAATCAGAAGTCAGGCACACTTCCACGGAGTTTTCGAATGATTTGTATCGGAACTGTGAACTTTAAGTTATCTGGTCGTGCTGTGTTCGTTCATTCATGAACAACACTTCCCGAAACAGCGCCACAACATACGCTTCAAAGGGGACACCGATGGCACAACCGGATCATCCCAAGTAAGTCTAGATATTTGTCCAGATAGTTTAAACAGACTTCATTTCACCACGTTTATCCTTTTACGTTACATCAAATTGAAAGTTGCGAAATGGTCGGGTGTGTCACGCTCAAGGGACGCGCTCGATCGGCAGTCGTACATTGTAAATCGATTCATAGATCTAGCTCGATTATACGTCTGTAGGAGCTCAATGCATAACTTATATAGAATGCAAACCGAATTTGATGCGAGTGACTATCTTGTTTGGTTTAATAAAGTGTTTGTAAATATCTCTCGTGCTCATGAATTTCTTCAGTTCTGCCTTGTAATCGCAAAATGAATGACGTCTCGCGATTTTTTATGAATGAAAAAAGTAGTCCCGGTGTGACAGAGGTCACGGTTATCCAATCAAAACGAATAAAACAAGGTCAACCTTGTACGACACACGTGTAACGTACGGATTTAGTGTCTTACCACCTGTATCTTCACCACGTGGGTAATAAAAGTGTAAAGGTTCTGCTAACAACTTAAGTAGAAGAGCCATTTTCATTTGATTTTGACGTCATGATAACAATGACGTCACAATTGTCAGCAAAGCATTGTGATGCAATTTCATTGCAGCGATATGTCCTGTGGGAGCCAGTTTGCGATGATAAATCTAGGTTAATAAAATTCATCATATTACGTCATTTTACGTCATGCGACAACAGGGCATTTTTTCCGTCATCCGGAGGGCATTGTTGACGTCATTCGAATCTTATTGTGACGTGAGGTCTGAGTGACGTCACACTCGCAACGCCGTCACAGCTGAAGACGTCATTCGATAAATTATGGTTCCGCTGCTTTTGCGACTTAGTGTCCTTATAGGTAAACAGTCACGATATGGCTGAAATACTGCCGATGTGACGTTAATCTTAACTCACTCACTATAGGTAAACACTAAACTTCGTCTCTGTATGTGGACATATTCGTCGGTAATATATGAACATTATATTCGTGTTCATGTCATACTATATTTGCGATAATTTGCGGAAATTCCGGTATTTTCATCGCACTCGCTCGAGAAATACCGGAATTTAGACACTTATGTCGTAAACCTAGTATGACATGAACACTCATATAATATCCTCTATGTACAGCATCTGTGTGCAATCATCACTTAGCTATTCTTGTCACAATCCTTCCTCCGAATATCGTCTACATTCTGCTGTATTTGTACAACTTAATGTTTGTGTAATTGTTTCAAAGGGAGGACATGCTCACCCATCTCTTTCCAACACACGTCTGGAATTAACACGGGCGGGTCAGGAGGATCACCCAGGACGAACTGATTGGGTGATGTATCATCCCAAACTGGCTCCCACAGGAGATATCATTTGGGTGAGATCAAGCGATATCAACATTATAGATATCGCTGCAATGAAATTGCATCACAATGCTTTACAGACCATTGTGATGTCATTGGTCACCATGACGTCACAATCAAATGACATCACTAATGGCACTGCTACTGAAGCTGTTAGCAGTACTTTTTACACTAAGACACTGCTTATTACTGTCTACCAACTGAAAAAAGTTGGAAGATTGATGTTGGATGATAAATAAAATCCCTATCGTGTCTTTTGATATCAAATATATCAACACGAGTTGATAAAAGTGAAAATCCCCGGCGAAAGAGATTCGGGTGAGATTCTCTATATGTTTGCCCTCGTACGTAGTAAAAATAGTTTCGGAGAGGCTTCGAGAAATAGATGAGTTTGACATTGAAAGAATGATGTTGGATGATATTTGATATCCAAAGACACTCGGGTGAGATTATCTATACATATTGTCTGAAACAATACACGATTACTACAAACACGAAATGCAAAATTTCAAATAGTGAAAAAATACCTCCCCCTCACCCCTCACACACGCGCGTCTTTTGTTTTTAAAAAAAGCAACAGTTTTACCAAACTATCTGTAAATAATGTCTGGGATGAAAATGTGCTCGTTCAGGACAGGAATCTTAAACATGATAAATAGATGTCAAGGCATGAAGACATTCTATCTCTCCGTGTGGTTATAATATTCCCATATAACACACACGCTCGCAGTCATAACTGACATATCGGAGTAAACTAGGGATTTGAGCTCTGAAGTTGCCTGCTAGGGTTTGAGCCAGAACCTCTTCCAGGAATGCTAATTTTAGACTCCATTCACAAACACATAACCTCAGAGCATGAAATATGTTTGTGTAGATTCTCACGGGTAAACACGCCAACAATTATAACCTCGGTAATGACCAGTTGCTAGTTGTGCGTGGATAGATGCGTCAATTACAGAGTTTTGCGATCCATTTGTAGTCAGACGTCGGAATCGGAGCTAGTCCTAACATTTTTCCAATTAAGAACCAGGCTTGGTAAGAAGAACGAGTGCAACAATTCACCAAACTTTACCGTACAGGTTCTTGTCGATACACATGGCTACATCCAGTTTACCGTACAGATTCTTGTCGATACACACGGCTACATCCAGTTTACCGTACAGATTCTTGGCAATACACATGGCTACATCCAGTTTACCGTACAGATTCTTGGCAATACACATGGCTACATCCAGTTTACCGTACAGATTCTTGGCAATACACACGGCTACATCCAGTTTACCGTACAGATTCTTGGCAATACACACGGCTACATCCAGTTTACCGTACAGATTCTTGGCAATACACATGGCTACATCCAGTTTACCGTACAGATTCTTGGCAATACACACGGCTACATCCAGTTTACCGTACAGATTCTTGGCAATACACACGGCTACATCCAGTTTACCGTACAGATTCTTGGCAATACACATGGCTACATCCAGTTTACCGTACAGATTCTTGGCGATACACATGGCTACATCCAGTTTACCGTACAGATTCTTGTCGATATACATGCCTACAGCTACTTTACCGTTAAGGTTCTTGTCGATACACATGCCTACAACTACTTTACCGTACAGCTAGTTTGCCGTAAAGGTTTGTCTTGATAGACTTTCCCCTAGCTAGTTTACAGTAAAGGTTTGTCTCGATAGACTTTCCCCTAGCTAGTTTACAGTAAAGGTTCTTCTCGATAGACTTTCCCCTAGCTAGTTTACAGTAAAGGTCCGTCTCGATAGACTTTCCTACAGCTAGTTTACAGTAAAGGTTTGTCTCGATAGACATATTAGACATGTCTATTGTTATTTCTCATTCGACGAAAGCTACATAACATCACAAAACATCACATAACATCACATAAATGCACATAGTATCAACATTCTTGTTTCTATGACCACCTACATTAATGATCACTGATCGATGATCAATATTTCAGAAATTCTCTTATATCGAAATGCCTTATAACCAATGCGTGACTTTAGCAATTTTCGCGACATCCGTAATTGAGTTGATTGCCCACTGACGTGGTAACAGTTACCCCTCCCCGGGAGTTACAGCCTGTTAGACAGTTCGTGCATTGTTTTGTATGTCTTAAACTCTGTTCTATCATGTCTGTTGACATAGCAACACCCGCAGGCATTGAGTCGATGTTGCACAGACATGGCGCAAGTCCCTTCAAAAAGATGTAGATGTTCGCCCAGCTTGCAAGTCAGTTCCCACCTGTTGTACGAGTCTGAGGCACAACATTCCTGTAATGCTGTAACTCTGTAGCGCTGTAGCGGTGTAACGCTGTAACGCTGTAGCGCTGTAACGCTGTAACGCCGTAACGCTGTAACGCTTTAACGCTGTAACACTGTAACGCTGTAGCGCTATAACGCTGTAACGCTGTAGGGCTGTAACGCTGTAACGCTGCCTGTTCTGGTGTGTTCTGTGTGTCAGATAACATAGGAGGGTATGGACATGGACTGGCTTGATATTTACTGCATTGTCACAGTGTGTGAGTATGGTTTTACGCCGCTTCTGGCAAGATTCCAGCAACATCGCGGCGGAGGACACCAGAAACAGACTCCATGTACTATGTGGGGAATCGATTCCGGACAATAGTTCTTTCATAATTATATAATCATTTTTATCTAATAAAATATTTGATTCACGAATATCAGTTTTGGGGTTAAAAAGGTACACTTTTCCACCACACACGTCTGTTACTACAACCATTACTCCACTTTTTCTATTACAAACTGTTTGTGTTTGGTAAAAACTGTGAACTCAATTTCATGACACGGAATCATCACTGACTGAACGTAGCAGCGGGACAATAACCAAAGCTGAACTTCTCGGCAGAAAGGTTTGGTATTCACAAAGGATTGATATCTGGATTCTAAAAGGCTTGTTTATAAAAGTGTCCAGTGACGCTTACTCTGGTTCTTTTGTTTGTTTGTTTGGTGTTGAACGCCGCTCTCAATAATATCCAGCTATATGACGGAGGTCTGTAAATAATCGAGTCTAAACCAGACAATCCAGTGATTGACATCATGATCATCGATCTACGCAATCGGGATACGGTGATATGCATCAACCAAGTCAGCGAGCCTTACCACCCGATCCCGTTAGTCGCCTCTTATGACAGTCATAGTCGCCATCTCGGATTCTAAAAGGCTTGCTATCTATTAAAGTATCCGTTGACGAATTATCGTGTTTTAAAAGGCTTCGTTTTCCACACAGTAATCCTTTGACGGATATCCGTATTTTGAAAGCTCTTGTACCCACAAACATATCCGGTGAGAACCGGGTCCATTTCCGGTAGGTACCCCGTGTTATCCGTCAGTAGTCCGGCGGAAAGAACCGTTAGGATGCTGCCCAGCCTGCCCTGTATCCCGACCTTGACCTTCACGGGCACTGTGATACATCCATTGAATCCTTGGTCCGTTGAAGGAAGTGTAGCGATTGTAAACCAGATGCTCCCGTGACAACACGACGCCCTTCACGGCCCGATACGTCAACATTAAGTGTTTATATCTCCGTCTCGCGGAAAGACATAACTCATTATGTATATTTGTTTCCAGCACATTTCCCACATCACTCCCACATCCCAAAGCGAGCAGACCGTTGAATATAGGGCAGGAGGGGGGATCCACGCGGAGGGGGAGTTGGGGGAGGTGTTCTCAGAGAGAGACCTTGACTTCTCATCTCATTTGTTCTTGGTGGTTGCAAGCACTATTGGACTGCTGACAAACTATTTCTCCCAAAAGCATCGACTTACAATGGAATGCGCCATTTTGTCTTGAATTATGCTGATTTGACTATTATCTCTGCATGTGGAGACGGTAGACTCAACACACGCATGGAACACATGATTAGTATACATAGTCATATATGTAACAATCATATCAATGCAGACAAACGCGCCAACCTACAAGGACACCTCATGTTTTTACCCTGGAGACGTACAACATAACAGAACTCATCAAAATACATTATCAAGCTTCGAAGAATTTCCCTTAACAAGAAATAAAATATGAAAGAGAAGAGAAAATATTACGTCAGGGACAACGATTACCGTTGGCATAACCAAACAAAAAATGAGAATTCAGTTCAGTTCCAAAATATATTCTAATTCCGCTAAAACATTCATTTGGATTTTATTGTAGGTGAGAACATGTAGAGAAAGTAGCACTAACCTGTTGCTCGGCGCTTCTGCTCGCCCCAAACAAGTGGTGGAGTTATTTTCGTGTGTAAATGTGCCAGAGTTAAGAGCCGTGTGCAGAACAGAGGGCGGGGATGATCGTCGTTGTTCATCCTGTTGTCATGGAAACTGCATGCATCGGATACAAATTCCAAGTTGAGTGTTTTCTTGATGGAAGGATTCCGTGTGCTCTGCACCTGAAATACGGCGACTTCACTGAACCGTAAATATAGGATATATAACATACGTATTCCCTACACCGGCGGATATAGAATATATAACAATCGTATTCCCTACACCGGCGGATATAGGATATATAACATACGTATTCTCTACACCGGCGGATAATCCACGTTGAAACGTCGACAGTCGTTTTTCAACGCTGTCCGAGAATTCCACAAAACTTTGAACACTCTTCGTAATCAGTGAAGTGAGTTGGTAATGTTTTATGCCGCTTTAATCAATATTCAAACAATATGACGACTGGTGACAGCAGGAATATATTTCATAATGTTCCCTGGTGGGGGATCTAACACCGGCCCTCCGCGTAACGGGCGAACACCTCAACCACGGGGCATTTCACCCCACGTCAGCTGTAACAGGTTGTTTCCTAATGTTCCCATGCTATGAAACGTCGACGTCCAGGATTGAAGACCTGACTATTATGGTATTCACGAGCAGTATCGCAGAAGAGTGAGTGAGTGAGTGAGTGAGTGAGTGTGTGAGTGTGTTTGGTGTTTCGGCGTTTCAGTCAGCTGGTATAGGAGGAAGTCCCGAAGAGTTTACCACTTTGGCGAAACTCATGAGCACGGGAATGACGCCAATAGACGGAGACACTTATTCAGGAAAAACTGGGTTTCGAACACACGATCATAGGTTTCTGGCAGCCTAAAGGACGCAAAATAGGATCACGTTTTCGTTACAAAATAAACTGCGAAAATATACGCTTGAAAATTTAATTTAACTGAAAAAATACAACGTTATCAAACGTTACTTGGATCAAAACAGTCGCCGAAACACTGCAAACTTGTGCCAAGTCAAATATAGTGCCCTATATTACACCGACGGGCCTTCGGTCCGTACGCATAAAGGTTGCATGTAAGTAGTTTTACATATGCGAATAAACTCGTACTGTTTTCGGATAAACTCGTAACAGTTCGTTACTAAGAGAAATTGCATTGTTTACAATTGAAGTCAGTTTTAATATGACGGCTCCTAAAAAGAAATATGATACCCGCATTAAATACATCACCATCGAATAACCATTCCGTGTTTCTTTTAAGTTTCAGCGCCAGTTTATATTAAACCTAAGCTCGTGAACTGACTGTCGTCATAGTGATATTTCATATTTGTTTATATATACGTAACGTTATACCGTATTTACTCTGTTAGACGCCCGAGTGTCTATAAATTCCGTGCAAGCCGTCTGTTACACTAGGCTGGCGTGTATATAGAGGCCCGGCGTGTATATAGAGGCCCGGCGTGTATATAGAGGCCCGGCGTGTATATAGAGGCCCGGCGTGTATTCTGGTTTATGATGCCACATTGGCAACTCACTACCGAATCCCACATTCTACAGTCATACCCAGTGTGCACTGGCAGGAACCAGTCATGATTAATCACGAACATATATATCACAGTATACGAGACCCAGCGTCTAATAGAGGCCTGGCTTCTGTGTTCTGCGTCTGTGTTAGAATATGAGAGCTACGATCACCTTAGCGCTAAGATCGTACAACGGCACTCAATGTCGCAATTTTTATGTTACATTGTCTCTTTTGAGATTCAGTAGAAGTTCAAAACATTGTGTTTTGGCAATTATTAGTTGTCATGAATGTAGTGCTATCAAATGTAAGCAGTGGTGTGGAAGTTACTATATTTAGATGTTTTTGAGTCAAGCGTAATCTAGAATCTTCGGGAACAGTTAGTCTCGTCCACCACTGAATAGAAACTTCCAGGGGGTATTTATAGGCAAGTGCGTGCAAGTGCGTGCAAGTGCGTGCCTCTCTGATCGCGCATCTCTCATTGACCCGTGAAGATCCGGGGGTAGAATTGGACTGCAGCAACCCACGGTTGTCGTAAGAGGCGACTAACGGGATCGGGTGGTCAGGCAGATGCATGTCATCGTATCCCAATTACATGGATCGATGCTCAGTGACTCGATTGTCTGGTCCAGACTCAATTGTTTACAGACCGCCGTCATATAGTTGGAATTGTGCGGCGTAAAACAACAAACAATCATGAACATCTCTCATTACATCAAGACCAGCGGTTGTGTGCAGATCATTATTTTCACCCAGGATATCAAGCCTTGACCTATTAAGGAAGCTTGACCACTGTTGCTGGTAGGTGAATATTGTTACCACTGCTATTATATTTTATTCTTCCTATGGAGTTGTACTGCCATTGAGTAAGTGAGTATGGTTTTACGCCGCTTTTAGCAATATTCCAGCAATATCACGGCGGGGGACACCAGAAATGGGCTTCATTGTGCCCATGTGCCCAAGCACACACATACACGTACACACGCACATACACAAATACACACACACGCCCACACATAAACACGCACACACACGCACGCACACACAACGAACACACACACAAGCACAGACGTACACACACGTACACATACGCACACACACCCACACGCACATGCACATACACAAATACACACACACACTAACACGCACACATACACACACACGAACACACACACAATCCCAGACGTACACACACGTGCACGATCACACACGTACGCATGCACGAACGCACACACACGCGCACACAAACACACACACACACACACGCGCACACAAACACGCACACACACACCAACACACACACACGGATTACACCGAGGCGGCTTCGTGCAGCTGGCAGTAACATGTGACATATCCTCATCAGCATCAAAGACAACTTCGTTAGGTCATCGTGACACTGTTCAATGCTATACCCTATTTTCCGAAACACTTAGCAAGCGACCTGTGTTGGTATTTAGGTAATGGACTGACAAACTCCGCCACGCGCTAGCGGGCAGTAAACATTAAACCTGACATTTCAGTCGTAGCTTTTACTTTTTATAATAGTATCTAACGTGAACTTAATTATGCACCATGACATTCATTATAATTCCTGTGTGATCTTGACTTTTGATCAATAATTCATATATTGTAATAATTAATTATTGGTATGTGCGTTTTGCTTTCCACGTGTGGAAGTGACTGGTCAAGGGTTTATGTTCAAACTCGTCCTGACCTATGATGTGTATGTTGTTGTTCGTCCAGTTGTCCTAGGTATATAGCGGTGGTCCGTTAATAGGGCAAACACGTGATTGATATCATGAGCATTTCTACACAATTAACCAACTCATTGAAGTTTACACGGGTTACGTCAATGGTTGAAACATTCGCCTGAAGATCCGGGTTCGAATCCCGACATAGCGACAATGTGCGGGACCCATTCTTTCCCCGGTGAATTCCCTGCAAGCGGCGTACAATCTCACTCACCGACAGGGTAACGCGTCGAGTAAAGTGGATCTCAGGTCTAACCACACCATCAACATCCAGGTCCCCGTTCTGTGGTTACAAAACAGAGTTGCGTCCCTTAGGAGTGCCAGAATCCCGTGACGACGGCTTGGAATCAGGGGCCACTCAGACATGATTGTCACAAGTGACCACGGGTTTGTGAATATCGTTATCAAAACACTGTTGTTGGATAGTGGAGGCGTTTGGGTTCGATGCATATTCCCTATGGTGCCAAGAGGTCCGAGCCCTTTGACCCCAGGTCGTGAACTGATCTTGTTTTAAAACCGATCAAACTGACTTAGGAAACGTTTTACCTCAGTCATGACGGGTTTAATCATCAGGACCCGGCTGTGTCAAACTTTAATGATGCATCAGCGTGTCACTCAACCCTCATTAACTAATGTATCATTAAATCCAGTTGTACCAACGTTTTAATGACGTCCTGCTGTCATAAGCGCGTCGTTAACTTAATGGAGGTTCTAGGGCATCATTAGCGTGTCATGGAAAACAAACATGGCAGCGAACATACGAACACGGAGGACGCACAAGGAAAGACCGTGTTTCTAGAAAACGAACTCAGTACCTCGAATCCATGAGCGATGAAGAAGTAAGGGCCCGCTACCGTTTTGGGGAAGCCAGCATCAGATATGTCTGCGATCTTGTGAGAGATGAACTACAGCCCCAGTCTGTCAGATCTGATGCACTAAGTGTTGAACTACGGGTGAATATTTGATAATTAACACGTCGTTACTAGAAACTCAGCAGGTTTGAAATATACAAATAATTATAACGCCATAAATAATTATAGCAGCCATCTTTACGATGAATGATACGCAGTTCTGCTTGGATCTGAACCACTCGGAATCTGAATCTTTGAAATTCAATCTGGTCATATGCAGTTTTGACATCAAATACATTAAATGAATTATACGAATAACTCTTCAGGTCAGTCAGATCTCCGTCCGCTTTAACGAGGTCATTTACTTTGACAGTTGTCAAATGGTCAGCCATGTTTGTTTACAAACAACGCAGACGTAGTTTTGGTTTCTACAGCCAAATGGAAAGCCTGTGAAATAAATAATAATGTGAAATCATCTTGTTTAAATGAAGCTTTGTTTGTTGTCTTAAAAATCTCCAATCAGTGAGATTGTAGCACGTAAAACATCTGAATGAAAGGCGTGGATTTGTGAATGAATGAGATGAGACAAAAATAGTCCCCTTGTCCAATGAAAATTGATCCTTGTTCAACTGACCAATCAGCTTCGAGAATCACTTATTGCACATATATAAAAAAGATATTACACTGCTTATTTGAGCCCATATGGGTAATAAATAATTACGCCAAATCGGGCAAATTTATAGCGGCAATCAGTACAATGAAGAATACGCAGTTCTGTGTGGGTCTGCTCACTAGCACGTGTGTTGGTACAGTCATGTATGCCTTTATGTATCTTTATAACTAAATAAGGGTGTATATACAATTAAAGATCTATCCAACTCGAAAGGCTTAATGTCTTTTGAAGAATTCAAGAAGAAATATAATGTCAAAGATACTTACTTGGAACTTGAAAAAGTTATTAGGTATATTCCCACAGTCTGGACAAAATGTTTATTGAACTGTATTGTCACAGGTAAAGTTACTATAATCCTGAACACAAGGCGTGTGTGCCACGTTATCTGAAACAGACTATAATCTGACCCCAAACAGGTGCATCCTCCTTCCGAAGTTTTATTCCTTATTTCCGGATCAGCGTGTCTGCTGAACATTCGGCACATCCTATTCCACATCCTTGAGGCAACAGTTACATTTGTAAGCTTTCGGTGCGGACTTCTAGGGCTCGATTCCTACTGGCGACACACGTTTTCTTTTTATCTCAAATTGCGTCATTGCCAAGCGAACCGGTACCACACCTAACTAATGACTCCGCAGACCCCGGATGAAGACAGTGAATCCTTGGAATACTTCTGCCACGTGATGATTGGAGGTGTGTTGATGCAAATAGTCAAACTTTGAGTACTCCTGTGGCTACTGACGGACAATATTCCACAAGTATTGATACTGAGTGAGTGAGTGAGTTGGGCTTGACGCCGCTTTTTGACAGTATTCCAGTCATATCACGGCGTGTCAGTTTAATGGGAGGAAAGCCCGAAGTGATGCAGGTCTCAGACGTTTACCACTTCGGTGAAACTCTTGAGCACGTGTATGGTGCTGACAAACCTAGAAACATAATCGGGGCGAACTGGGATTCGAACCCACAATCATAGGTTTCTGGCGTGCCCAAGGGATGCAACTCTGCACAGCGAATCGCGGCGCCTTAGACAACTGGGCTACCCGTGCCCCCTATAGCTATTGATACAGACCCACGTCAGTGAAACACACAGTGACGTGTCTATCGGTGACTCAAGCTGGAGCACAAGTATCCCCATATCAGCTGTGACTTAAGGACAAATTGTCGGAAAACATTTGCATCAGGCCTGTATATTTCAACACCTTTGAAATTTATCACCGTCTGTTGATATATATTTAACAAATATGCGATGTCGATGGACGGTGCGTGTGTACTCTGAAAGATGGTCGTTGTATTTAATCTCGAATTCACAAGATAGAATTGCGTGTATTAAAACTACTCAGTACTTAATAACTTTAGGCAGCGGGAAACGTGTGTTATAATTATATGTGATCGGCATCTAATAATATGTGTTGAAAGCGTATCCCTTCGGAAATTATATGTGTTTAAAAAAATATACTTTCGGAGCCAGTTTGAAATCGGGGAGAATATATGTTACTGTAAGCTAAAATGCCTTAGCATCAGTTGAACGTTAGTATGTAAAATATCAATCGATATGTTTGGACAGTCTTTTGCTGAAGACTTAAACTTATTTTATCTCTCAAAAAGCTAAGGGATACATTCTTTTTTGTTGTTATTCAGGGTCAGATAAACCAGTGGTTGATATAATGAGCGTCTCACCGGCGCGTCGGAGTACGATGACAGGCAATGAGCTGAGACTGGCCATCCATCCGGGCACTTCATAGGCTGGCAACTGTCCCTGCACGTGCACGTGGGGTGTGATGGGGAGAGCTACCAAAGGGACACAACTCGTGTATACATCCATAGGTGTGACACACTTAATCACTGACTCCCAAACAATGTTTTTTCCGCACTCAGAAAGTTACTAAAGAAATAAACGAGTGGATGTGGCAATGTCGGACAAGTCCATATTATGAACAGGGGCATATATTTGGTCTTCCTCGCATATTGCTATAATTTGCACATGGATTATCTGCACCTTTCTTGTCCATTCGTCACATCGTATGACTGGCCTATGGGCTTCATCCCAGAATTCCACAGGATGGTAAGGAACTTTCCCGTAGTGCATATCCGGTGTAGTTTGCAAAGCTACCAAAGGGACACAACTCGTGTATAGATGCTGAAACAATTCATCACTTCTGAATAATGTTTTTCCGCACTCAGTACATCGGAAAGTTACTTTGAAGTCTGCACCTTAAGTTATCGATGAGGGATGTAACACCTCATGACCAGCAGAACGTTTGTGTTTTCGATGACTGTCAAATACGTCAGCAAACAACGCAGGATAAATGTTCATTCACAGCCCACCATGGACACCGTTTAAAGGGGGAGAACTCTTCATGGCTTAATCTGTGCGAGCAGCATTGCACCCCGTCCAGGCTTGCCGCCATCACAGACAACATGACTCCACTTGGAAGCCACAAAGTATCCATACCCTTGACTCCGTGAAGCGCGAACGCCTGGTGCTAAAGAATAATATTATATTGTAAACTGAGTCCCATAGGAGATACCGCTTGGGTGAGATCAAGCGATAAGACACTGCTTATTACTGTCTACAAACTGAAAAGGTTGGAAGAATGATGTCGGATGATAAATAAAATCTCATCCGAGTGTCTCGTTGATAAAAGTGGAAAAACTCCTCAGTAAGGGAGTTTTACCACTTTCATAAGCTCGTGTTGATATATTTGATATCAAATGACACTTGGGTGAGATTCTCTATATATTCAAAATATATTTACATAATGTACTGTTCACACAGTGAAAGCTATTGGAATACACTGTATGTGATTGTCTATAAACAGTGGAAGGCCGCTTCCATTGTCTCGTGGATGGAGCCTCGGCCCGGGGAGCGGATGGTCGAGGGTTCGATCCCCGGCCGCGTCATACCAATAAGACATTACGCGATGGATCCTTTTGTTACCCTGCCTGGCTCGTGGCATCATGGGGCCAAAACAAGGACTGGTGGGAATCAGTATACAGTTTCTGAGTGGGATATTCGTGTTGAACTGTGGCATGGTATCTCAGTGGGCTAGCACTAGTACTATAAAATCGGCACTTGTGCAGACTAGAATACACACACACACAAACACACACTAGCTAGAATACACACACACACACACACTCTCTCTCTCTCTCTCTACCACACGCACGCACGCGCGCGCGCGCGTCGCTATGTAAGTGCAATAATCTTAAGCTAAGGGATAATTTTTTGCATCAACCGAATAAAATCTAAATAAATTTGACAAAGAGAACACTATTCCATTGCTATAGCTAATCGGTACGCCACACATTCATATATCTCTTTATATTGACAATGATGTTTTATAAACGGGGATTAAGTACACAAATGGGTAGAACATTGCAGTCAATCTACAAGGACGTTAAGGCAAGTGTAAGGTCTAACAATCGTATGTCTGAGGTATTCGATTGCCCTTTAAGTGTCAGACAAGGCTGTGTACTTAGTCCGTTCTTGTTCCCTTTCTTTATAAATGAAAACGTTCTGGAGATGGAAGAGGAGTGTCCGTTTGGTGTACAGCTCCATCCAGACACCATCCACATCCTTTACTTCTATTTGCAGATGATGATTTGATACTCGATGGTGATAGTGTTTCCTATCTCCTGAAGAAATTAAGCGTCCTTGAGAAGTTTTATAACACTCGGAAAAAGTCAGTCAGTATGTCCAAGACCAAATGGTGGTTGTTTGTCACGTTTCGTAAAGTTGTTTGTGATTATACTTACTTGGTTTGTATTTTAATAAAAGGCTTAACTGGTCCGGGGCGGTCGGGTAGCCTAGTGGTTAAAGCGTTCGCTCGTCACGCCGAAGACCCGGGTTCGATTCCCGACATGGGTGCAATTTGTGAAGCCCATTTCTGGTGCCTCCCGCCGTGATATTGCTGGAATATTGCTAAAAGCGGCGTAAAACCATACTGACTCACTCACTTAACCGGTCTAAAACTCTTGATAAGATTGCCCAGTAGGCGAAAAGGGTATAATAACTATCCTGAGAGGTACACATTCGCTACAACATTTTTCACCAGATTTCTACTTCCAAATGTTTGAGGTTTAGGGGTTTGAAATGTTGAAAAATTGGAAACTGTGCAGTTATATGCATGCAAACGGTTTTGGAACATTTTCCGCATCGAACAATGCTGTTCTTTGGCGAGTGTGGCAGATACCATATTCGTGTATATGCTTTGACAAGATGTTTGAAATAATAGCTGAACATACTAAAGATGCCAGACTTCCGTTCACCAAGAAAGTGCTACAATATGTTGTACCTGTATGATGAACATGGTCGTGTCAATTGGGTAACTAAATTAAGAAATTGTCTTTGTAAACTTGGGTTCGGACATATATGGAGGTTCCAAATGTATGGAAACCGATAGGTTTTTCTTAATATGTTTCAACAACAGTTGAGAGACAATTTT
Source organism: Haliotis cracherodii (assembly GCF_022045235.1). Classification (NCBI taxonomy): domain Eukaryota; kingdom Metazoa; phylum Mollusca; class Gastropoda; order Lepetellida; family Haliotidae; genus Haliotis; species Haliotis cracherodii. The sequence goes on along the minus strand of NW_027266294.1, from coordinate 1,647,680 downwards.
CAGCAGATCTGGCACAGCGAACTTGTTGCAAGTTAAAAAAAGTCATATTATGCTTGTTTTGAAACTTGTGTAAAAAGCGAACCTTATTTGTCATTCTTAAATTTGCAAAATAGGAAAACAACCCTACCGAGACGGAGTTGTCATACTTTGGAAGTTATAAAATTCCAAGAAATTTAAGAAAATGCAAACTTTGTAAATTAAACTGTGTTGAAACTTACGACCAATTCCTGCTCATTTGTCCATCGTATGTCAAGTTACGGCAACTATATCTCAAAGCGAAGTTCTATTGTCATCCAAACGTTCATCAATTTAATATGCTTCTGTCATCACCAAATACATATAATATTACAAATCTAGCAAAATATCTATGTTATGCAATTGAAGTAAGAAATGCCAAACTGAATGTTAAAACTTGTCTGTACTCACATTTTGTACTTAAAGGCGTGTAGCCTATATGTAATGGAACTAAAATGACGATGATATTCATCACAACCACCGATGAATATTACGGTTTGAGTGAGTAATGTTTTATGTCAATTTTAGCAATTTTCCTTTAGCAATTTTCCAGTAATATCATGGCGGGGACACCAGAAATCGGCTTAACACATTGTACCCATTTTGGGTGACAAGCAAAAGCTTTAACCACTGGGCTACCCGACCACCTTGATTGAATTTGAAAAAGTCTACCCAGAGTTACACTTGATATGTTTACAGCACTATGGCATTTGTAAAGAATAAGCCCTGGCTACAGTATAATCGAAAATGAGTTACATCCAACTTAGATGGGGAACATATTTGTTGATGATGAGCATCGTGAAAGGTCTTCATCCACAAAAGAGGATCTACATTGCCTTCATTGTATTAGTCCCTTTGGGATATACGACTTCGATGGTGGGTGGGTGCGGGGTTATCTCTATAGACTCTAAAAGATAAGTGAATACAACCTTTTTATTATTGAGTCAGTCAATCCAAACGATATTGATATCTTACCATTTATTCAACCAGGTACAACTCCTATGCATTCCAATTTCCTTAATAGGATTTCAGTTTTTAAGAAAACTAAACCCATAGATGTGCCAGAGGAAAACAGTTAATTATTCTTAATTATATGAAACATTGTTGCCAAAACTGTTTCTAGTACGCCAAGATCAACACTATCCGGATTTGCCAGCGTCTGTGTTAGAGGACTTGCTGTTTGACAACCTTTTCGTCCCCCCGAATTTTGGTATATTTTTGGTTTTCAGCCCTTTACCCTTAAAGGAACGCTCAGAATATATTCTTGACTTGAAGCATGCCTTGTCTGTGTTTCATAGTAAGCCAGAGTCAGCCGTGAATAATAGTGCAATGTGTGTACTTATAGTTTACCTGATCACCTTTAAAATGTCGGAATGTATACATTTGTAGTTTGCTTCAAAGAAAAGGTGTGGTGTTTTCCTTATAAAATCGTTTAGTTTCTACATGCAAAAAAACAGTAAACTCTGGTCATATCACAGGGAAATATACTTGCTGCTCCGTACTATACCTTCAGGAGGTGGATATTTGTTGTATAATGTTGGAGTGATTCAAACAGTAAACCCTTGTCACATCACAGGGAAATATACTTGCTGCTCCGTACCATGCCTACAGGAGGTGGATATTTGCTGTACAATGTTGGAGTCTGTCAAACAGTAAACCCTGGTCCGCCCAAGCAAAAGGTAATAGAAAGGTTGCCTGGTCAAACAAAGTGAAATACGGATTACACCCGTGAAGAACCACATTACATCGCCCCAAATTATACATCATAACAGTTATCAGCACTTACCAGCAAAATAAAAGGCTTCTTGATATGTCCCGTGTTCTGCAGCGATGATACCTGTATAAAAAATATATATTGTGTTTGCTGTTTTATACTGCACTTAGCAATATTCCAGATCCCAGTGTCACAAAGCGATTGCGGCGCCAAGACAGTATAATGTCCACGTTTAAATATGAGAGTTTCGATCACCTCAGCTTTGTGGAACAGGGCCCTGAAGTATCAATAATCCAGTCTGGACTCGGGGTAGAATGTGTCCCTTACACCCATTTGCCGGTCAGCCCCGTGGGGACCTGGGGTAGAATGTGTGCCTTGCACCCATTTGTCGGTCAGCCCCGTGGGGACCTGGGGTAGAATGTGTGCCTTGCACCCCATTGCTGGTCAGCCTCGTAGGAACGCGGGGTAGAATGTGCCCCCAGCAACCTATGCTGGTCGTGAGAGGCGATAAGGTTGATGGCGTCCCAACGTGCCCCGACGGTGTGGAACATTGCTCCTTATATCAGTCACTGGATGGCTGGATCAGACGCGATTAAAACCACCTTTGTGTAGTTGGCATAATGCCGAGAGTGACATTAAAATTTAAAAAAAAAACATAGCATAGTCTTCAGACAAAGTTTTGCATAATAAAGGAATTACAACTGAGGTTGGACTTAAACATTCAACCCATAAGGATTCGACACCGGCCGACATGCTCTTTGATAAGATGAACTATTTCCACACAGCCACCATGTCATATTCGTTGGGAGCATTTGGGTTCCTAGAAATCATATCCCAATTGCTTTGATCTATACTCATGATGTCAATCACTGGATTGTCAGGATTATTTACTGCCCGCCGTAAGCTTGAATATTATTTAAAATTACGAGACTGCAGAGTATCAATAGAAAACACTTACTTGCTACTGGAGGCCCAACCAGGATACCTATTCCTGAGGCTAACATCACAATCCCGTAGGCAGAGGCGAGGTTCCTGACCCCCACAATGTGCAGAGTGAGGGGGTTGACCAGCACCCAGCCAACTGAGGCATACAAGCCGAACATTAAGGCATACGCGACTTTTCCAACTATTGTCTTCGTCATTGGCGTTATAAAAAAGTCTACGGTTGTGATGACACCATATGTTCCTGAGAATAGAACAGAAGGTCCTATATTTGGATCGTTGGCAGCGAACCCCCCAAGAAGTCTGGACAAGGCTCCCCCTATTCCAACGACGGAGATGAGGAAGGAGGCTTGTTGAGGAGACGAGCCTTGTTTGATGAAGATGTCGGGGAGGAAGAGGTAGGAGATGAAGTTGCCCACACTGAAGGAAAACGTTGCCAACAGCAACAGGAGAAACGCTGGATGGAACATCTCCCCCACACGGTCACATTGTCCACACAAAGACGTAAGGATTTGTTGACAGAGGGTTTTCCTTGACTTGGCACTGACTGCTAACGCCGTCTCAAGCTCAGAGGGTCTCATCAGGGCCCCGAATACTGCTGCATGGAACGCTATTGCTCCCAAGAAGAGGAAGCATCCTTCAAGTCCATAAATGTCCAGCAGATACTGAGTCAGGGGAGGCAGGAAGAAGGTGCCTATCCCAACCCCCGCCATTCCAACGCCAGTTACTAAACTCACCTGTAACACAATAGAAAAAGACGTTAGCAGAGGATGTTTCGGTATCGCGAAAAGCAAATACCAGGTGTAACATTTGTATAACATGAGCTTTAGGCGCATGTAGGCTGTCCCGTGTTGGGATTCGAAACTTGTGATCGGACGTCAAACACCTTGTTTACATGACCAGAGATTAAAACCTGACAGTTTAATGATGTCATCTGTGGGATGACTCTACATCCTGTTACAAAAGCATAGCACACACCTGTTAACTCCTAATGCGACCCCTGAACAAAGTTATTGTTATTACAGCATTTTTAACAAAGGATTCTAATCGTACTAAATGTTCCATGGTTTTGCAAACTGGTTAACGATATAAGGCGATAATTTGGGGGAGCTGTATGATCCCAGCCAGGTTGTGGGACTACAATGGCACTATGCCACGAAGGAGGCAAATTCCCTGAAGTCAACGTTCTGCTGGTTTAGAAAGTTCCGAGTCAGTCTTGCAGGATGGGGCCTGGCATTGTCGTGTTGAAACAATGTCCCCTGCTGTTGGTTTTGTAAGAACAGAAGCACAACTGGTTGCAACACTTGGTCTCTGTACTGTACAACGTTCACGTTTCCCTGTATAATCACCAAATCAGTCTTCTGATCTCTTCAAATACCGCCCCACACCATGACACCTCCCCGCCGAATGGATGAACCTTTCGAATACACGCCGGAGCCAAACGTTCCCCTCTGCGTCGATAAACTTGTTCTCTGCCGTCATTTCGAAACAAGTTAAACTGACTTTCATCAGTAAACAGCACTCGACGCAAAATTCGCACCAGCCAGCGTCGAACCTGCCTCGCCCATCGCAGTATCAGGCATCGATGTTGAGCAGTCAGTACCATTGCTCGGAAAGGACGATATGCTCGGATTCCAGCAGCACGAAGTCGTCGTAGTGCTGTGCGTTGGCTAATGGGATGTCCCAACGCTGTTGCTGCCGTCGCCGTCGCCGTTACGAATCTGTTTCGCAAGTGAATGAGCCGTACCTGACCGTCTTCCAGTGGTGTCGTCCGGTTCTAGGCCTGTCCTGTGTCCACCCTGCCTGCCTGTACCGTTGAATAAGCCTGGCTACTGTCAATGGTGTACAACCAAACCTTCTGGCAATTTGGACCTGTGTTGCCCCCATTTCGGCCATACCGATGGCTCTCTCTCTCTGCTCCTGTGACAGTCGTGGCATTTCTTTTATGTGCTTCCATCACGTGTGGTTATACCCAGCACACGAACGCATTTATGCAGCTACCGTGCACGTGCAGTTTATGCCATAGGCTTGAAACCTGTTTCACCATTTTTTGTAACAGCACGAGCGCAGTCAAAGGTGGTGCGTTCAGGTGAGGTGTTTTTTGTACCTGTTCCTGGGCAGTCACATTATCAATACCCACTTGCCACTAGTTATCGCTGTTTTTAGGAAAACTACAAATTCCCAACCTATACTTTCTTTTGCCGCTTAGTTTACTTCATTGTCCGAAAATTTACTTTTTTCTTTTCCTGTTGTTTCTGACATTTTTTTTAAATTCCGGGACATAATTTGATGATGAAGAATGTTTGGCTAGAGTATCTCCAAGTGAATTTTCAGTTTCAGTTTTATTTGTTGATAACTGATTACCTACCTTAAGATGGTGAACATTGGTACAATGTGTGAAGCCCATTTCTGGTGTCCCCCACCGTTATATTGCTGGAATTTTGCTAAAAGTGGCGTCAAACCATACTCACTCACTAAGATGGTGAACTGAAGATTTTGAACTTTTGCCTTTTATACTCTGAACCATATTCCACACCTTCGACATGGGTATAGGGAAATTTAGTTTGGAGACATAGTTCAAACAAGATTGTTATTTAGTTTGTTTAAAAGCACGTCATGCCTTGGCATTTGTAATTTTAACCTTATCTTAATTATGAACTGCAGGTTGTCGGTGAAAATATTTTTCTGCCTTCTTCCTACACTTTGTGGCCTGTTTGCATTCACTAGTAAACCATGGTTTAGGAATATGGGGATTTGCAGAGGACTATGAAATGGTTTGGTCAGCAATGTCATCCATTAAGTCCGAAAACAACTGTATCAGATCTGGAATATTCTTGAAAATGTCACGTTTTAAGTTGTAAGTACAAAGTACTTCATTTAAGGACCAATTAGCCTTGGTAAAGTTCCACCTGGATAATGGTGGCTCATCAGTAGGATTAACAGTTTTAACTTAACAAGATGTTCTCAGTAATTAATCCTCGATTAATCAGTGTCAACTCAGTTTATTGCCTATTACAGTGATTGGACTATCATGTAGGTACAATGTATTTACAGCAATCAAAACAAACAAAGCTTGTCAGTGTAGATAATCTTCATTGTGTTACAACTGCAGACAGAAACTGCTCAGTCCTAACTGTTGATCACGTCCGGTCAAAATTTAAGAATGTCCGGACAATACTTTTTTAAATGTAGGGACAGAAAAATTTAAATGTCCGGTAAGCAATTTTTAAACCGGACATTTGAGATTCCCAATCGGACATGTCCGGCGCATATGATGGTTTCCGGACCCCTGGTTTTAAGAACAGTAGGAAAATTATCACTCCCGCAGAGGTAATGATGGACTGATCCTCCGCCTCTCCTGTGAGGACAGAGTGACCTCCATATCCAGAGGTCTAAACATGTTCTGTAGAGGAACCTCTGAAGGTGTAGGGACGGTTGGTGTTTGTTTTCTATTAAATTTTCATGTCAAAGGAACGGTGGCTGGTTGTGAAACAGACGGTTGAGATTGTTTCTCAGGCTGACTCTCTGTCTGAGATCCAGCACTAGACTGAGTGACAGGGAAATAGGCTTATTAATTGAAGCTGTGTCAACAGGTTGTTCAGACTTGAAAGTCTGACATGAAATAGAGGATGTTACTACAGAACGAGTGACTGCAGCAGAGTATGTAAAGTTGGAAGGACTTGAGGTCTGATTTGTAAACAGTTTCTTGGCATCTAGGTAGGATATTTTCTTTTCACTTTTCATTTTCATATTTGTATATTCTCTTTGCCAGACAGTACAGGGCCTTGATCAGGCAGGCCATGGCAGTTAAAGCACTTGAAATCATTTTCACAGTCAGAGTTTCCGTGGGTTCTACCACAACGCTGGCACACCACAGAGTTGTTACAAGACTTTGATCTGTGGCCGAACTGTTGGCATTTGTAACATCGAGGTGGATTGGGGACATACACCTCCACTCAGATATTGAAATAACCTGCTTTAATTGATTGCGGAAGCGATGTCCGAGCAAACGTCAAGAAATAAGAGTTTGTATTCGTGATGACACCATAATTCTTGACAGTGAAACGTTTCACTGCGGTGACAGCCTGCTCCTCCAGCTGCAGCAATGTCCTCTTTATAAATGTTGGACAAGCAACGAGCCCGGTCGCAAACGATGCTTCTACAAGAATTGAATGTTCTGTCCACAGACACAGCAACTTCAATTTTGCAAATATTGTGATAGACAAAAGATTGAGAGATTGCCGTCTCCATGCACACTCAACCAGAAGTGAGCCACTACGAAGACGGGTGACATTTTTCACTTTTCCACAAATTCCAGAAACTGCTTTAGAGATAGCAAACGGGTTCAGTTTGATAGGTAGTTGATCACTAGCCTCAATAAACAGGAATCAAGCACAAGAATCAAAGTTTGGAGAATTATTATTTATATCCTCAATACATCTCTTCTTTTCATTCCGAGATGAACTATATTGTTGTAGTGACATGATGAAAGTAAATTGTTCCGCACCCTTGCTCCCGCCCCACCAGGGAGTGACAACAAGGACGGTGTCAAATTGCACCAGATATCAAGGATGATGACAGCAGGGATACAGGGATGTAATACTCCTGGAAATATGACGCAAACAACAAGAAATTGGAAACAGACATATTTCGGAGGTTAACATCACCAAATTGGCCCACCGCTATAACATAATGGCGCTAGCGAGGCCACATTGGGACTTATTTATTGAGTGAGTGAGTGAGTTTGGTTTAACGCTGCTTTTAACATCATTCCAGTTATATCAGTCAGCTTAATTTGGGAGGAAAGCCCAAAGTGATGCAGCTCTCAGAGATTTATCACTTCGTTGAAATCCACGAGCATGGATATGGTGCTGACAAACCTAGAAACATAATCGGGGCGAACCGAGATTCGAACCCACAGTCATAGGTTTCTGGCGTGCCCAAGGGACCCAACTCTGCACAGAGAATCGGGGCGACTTAAACAACTGAGCCACCTATGCCTCCTGAAACCTATCAATACCTTCTAGAAGGTTCTGTGCTATGCTGGATTAGTCAAGCTGTTCTATAAGATTCCAGATTACACTTCCAGATCCAACATCATTTAAATATACTAGTAGTAACTGACACATAAGCCATAATTTTGTACAAGTCATTATATAAAGAAAATATAATTACCCTCTCGTGTAGAAGACAATAAACGCACACACGCACGCACGCACACGCGCGCACGCACGTATTCTCACCTGATCTCGGAAGTAGAAACCCAGAATGACGATGGAGCCGGTGTAGACTAAACCTTCACCTAACCCTACAAAACAAACAATAGGGTCCCTCCTTTATCACACACAACATGGGGAGTACGGGCGAGAATATACGCCCCCGGAATCACAGGCTTGCCGTATGAGGCGACTGAATGAATCAGGCATGCTAACTTAGATCAATGCTCATGATGTCAACCTCTAGCTTGTCTGGTCCAGATTCGGTTATTTACAGACCTGGTCATATACCTGGAATATTACTGAGTGTTGCAAACCTTATTACACCTTGATGTCATCAGACTTATGACTACACACTACAACAATTAATGTCATCGTCTTGAGAAATGTGTTTGTGAACATAATTGACTGATTGATCATTGAAAGTTGATAGGTGTTCGAGCAACTAGGCCCATTTACACCTTGCCCATAATAAAGGTTTGCTTAGTTCAAAGAAATGTCATAAAGAATCAAAACTGCCACATGGTTTAATATAAGCAAGGATTGCATTCTGAACTTCATGACGAACGATATTCCTAGTACATAATATTCCAGCCAAAGAGAGGTCAATATTGAGAATTGAGAGAGACTCGACCATTTCCTTACGTTGATTAACATATGTTTTGCAATGCAATAAATAATGAGTCACATTGTCCACCTGATTACACACTGACAAATGTGCAGAAATGTCTTTATTAATAACATTTAGATATGCACCAAGACCACAATGCCCAAGACGAATTCCAGTCAACAGAACCTCCTCTCTCCGATTGATTTGCAATATTTGTAATGTTATTATTAATAAAAGGCTCGCTGCCATGCATAGAGTGACGTCCTTTCAAGGATGACGCCCATCTCTGTTGCCATTTGGTGTTAGCATGGATCTTACTGACGGTAACTTACTCTGCAGAAGGTGATATTGTCTCCTCCTGGTGTGACTCATCAAAGTCTAATGCTGCAATTATTCGGCCTTCTTATTTCAATGTCGTCCAACGTGAGCAGGTATCCATGACAATTCGACATCTCAAAGATTTACTTATTCATTAAGAAGGTCGAGTAATATGTTGATTAATTCCTGCCTCGCTGAAGATGAACCTACCCGAATTGCTGGTAAAGCACTGACAGAATCACTAAAATTGACTGCTGACACAGGCCGTGCAAAATGAATCCAACAGAACGCTTCAATGATTCCTCCAAGTTTAGCTGAAAATACTGACAAGTGATCAGACAATCGCATAAAAAATTCTCTTTTGTCATTTACACTGAAGACTCCAGCACCAACACGATCGTACACTGGACACTAACATCCATCAGTGTAAATCTGGATGGTATTTATCCACTGTAGACTTCAGAAATGTTCCACGGCTATAGCTTTAATACGAGGTGCTGGCTCGGATTTATGGACTTGTTCCAGTACATCCAGATAAACTGCTGGAAGTTAAGCAACCGCAGTAGCTTTTCAAGCAGAACAGTAGTATCATCCATGTCAACGTCATGTACAATATAATGGAAAGCAGTTCTCAGAGAATGCATCCCATAAGGCCCTATACTATCTTTCCAAGAATCTTGAAAATACTCAACTCAATCATTTAACACAGTTGACGTAGGGTGTTTTCTCCAAAATGATTTCAGTTTAAACATATATCTAACATCTAACATTTCACGCCTGAGATCTAAAGGCATTTCATCCTATTCAACTAGTAAAACCTCAACAGAGGTAGTTCTGAACGCTCCAATACATTATCTTAGGGCTTTCGACTGAACGACATCAAGTCTCGCTTTTTGTGTGGCACATGCAGATCCATAGGTTAGACAACCGCAATCAAGTCGAGATCTAATGAGGGCTCTATATAATATTATTAAACACTTCCTGTCTGCACACCATTTGGTACTGGAAATACTTTTCTGAAGGTTCAGGACTTTAGTGCACTTCTGAATCAGATAATCCATGTGTGGTTTCCAGGTGAGCCTCTTATCAAACCAGTGACCTAAAAACTTGACTTTATCCACAAACTCCAAATCAGAACCACACAAGACTAATTGTGAATTATTAGGAATGTTTTTCCTAGTAAAAATGATTGCAGATGATTTAGAAGCTGAAATCTTAAACCCCCAATGTACATACCCATTCTGTACAAGACAGAGCGATTGTGTGAATGCCTTTGAAGACAGTGTCAAAATTACCTGGCCGTTTCCACAAGGCTCCGTCATCTGCCAACTGTGATGTTGTGACCAGTATATTGATATTCTCTAACAAATCATTTATCATAACATTAAATAATGTTGGGCTGATCACATAAGGTTTTCCATTCTCTAACATGTAACTATCCAACAGAGAAGTTCCAAAGCGAACTTGTATATATCTACCCTATAAGAAATCCTTTATCCAATCAAGCATATGTCCACAAACTCCAAGCTGATACAATTTTATTCCCAAGCCTTCCCAACACATGATGTCATGGCCATTAAATATTCAGTGCTACCCAGTGCATTTTTCATTTCGGTTTCTAGTCGCACTAAATGATCAGCACAAGATCTATTTTCTTGAAAGCCTGATTGAACATCTGAAAAGAGATTGGTTTTTTTCCTTGAGTGAGTGAGTGAGTTAGTGAGTGAGTATGGTTTTACGTCACTTTTAGCAGTATTACAGCAATATCACAGCAGGGACACCAGAAATGGGCTTCACACATTGTACCTATGATGGGAATCAAACCCGGGTCTTCGGCGTGAAGAGCGTACCCTTTAACCACTAGGCTACCCGACCACCCCAATTTCCTTGAAGTGAACCATTATTTCTACATGTGGTAGATGTAGGAGCAATAGGTCTGTAGGATGTTATTTCAGTAGGATCTTTACCAGGCTTTGGAACTGGAATTACTATTGCTTTTTTCAAAGAAATGGGAAGTTTGCCTTCAAGCCAAATATCATTTAAACAAAAAGCATGGTTTCAGGGCTGATAAGTGGAAGCTGTTTAAACATATCAAAACACAATGAATCATTCACCTAGAGAAGTATTTTTTCTTTAATTCATTATTATTATTTTTATTATTATTATTATTATTATTATTATTATTATTATTATTATTATTATCATTATCATTATCATTATTACAGACATTAAAAATCGAGACCGATCTTTTATCCTTCAAATGAATATTGACTGCATTCGCTTCTGTTTCGGATTGTGGGGACCTAAGTTCACTAAATGACACTGATACCTTGATGAGTATGTCACAACCGCCTCTAAAACCAAACTGACGACCTTTCGTGGGCAGACATAACCTTCCCAACGGAATTGCTGTTTCTGATTTAAGAACGTTTCCTGAATACATATAACATCTGGCATTGGCTGTAGATAATAACAGCCTTAAATCCTGGACCATTAGCATTTAGTGATCTAGCATTCCACTGAAAGATCAAGAGAGCCATAATAAGGATTAGGACTTCCATTGGGGAGCCGGCCGGCCAGGGGATGACTTTCACGTTGTTTTGTCGAAGGGAATCCTGAACAAGTCGAGCAAAATGAGGCCGGGCGTTGTCATGTTGAAAGGTAATGCCTGGGCCATGACGACGCAAAAACGGTAGAACAACAGGGCCGATGATCTCGTCGCGGGATCCCTCTACCACATCAAACGGGTCCTCTGTCTTGCTGTAATCCCACCCCATACCATAACGCTGCCGTCCCCGAACATATCTTCTTCCATGACACAACGTAACGTTCACCTCGACGTCGGTACACTCGAATCCGTCCATCGCTGTGGCTGAGGTGAAAACGAAACTCGTCAGTGAAGAGAACTTGTCCCCACTGCATGGCCGTCCAGCGTAGATGCTGTCTGCACCACTGTAGACGTGCTTGACGGTGGTTTCCTATCAAAATGGGACGTCTGGTGGGTCTTCGATCTGGCGACAATCCCTGCACATCTGAGGCGGCGACGTACGGTTTGTGAAGATATTCGTCGAAGGCCAGGGATGCTTCTTGCAGTCACTGTTGTTGGCTGGAATCGATTTCGTAGGTATGTTGTTCGAATCCAATTGTCGATTATTGGTTACGCGTGGTCTGCCACTCCGAGGATGGTCTCTGACTGCATTCGTCTGTTGCCAACGTTGCCATAAACACCAAACGGTGTTTCTGTCGACGTTAAATTGTCTTGCAACATCACGTTGACTCGATCCTGCTTCAAGCATACCAATGGCTCGCAGACGCTCATTTTCGGACAGGCGTGTCATTTCGTAATGTTGAATAATTGCGTAATTTTGCTGTTTTTCTGAGTAGTTGCATATGGAATCCCGTTAACGCACATGTTTTTCTACCCAATCTTGGGTAGTGAAATGCATGGGGCTTGCATAAAAGTCGACTTTTGCATGGAATACATACTTCTCTGTATCAGTTGAAAACCAAACTTTACTTGTTTGAAAAATACACTAAAATATTGGTGTCACAGGAACTTTTGTAGTTGAGTATATGTATAACTATATGATGGGGGGGGGGGGGGGGGGGGTGGGGGGAATCTGGTTTGTTTTATTCAAAAATTGTGATATCCCTTACTATTTTACTTCCTTTGTCGACAGATATTTTAAAACTAATACCCAGTTTCCATCGCTATATGGCGGAAATATTGCTGACACGATTACAAATATAACTCACTCTCTCATTCACTCAAACACAACAGGTCTTCACTGGAAGTGTACTTGACTTGATCTCCATGTATGTAATGTTTGTCAATACCTTGCCAAGTCAACAGGTCTACACTGGAAGTGTACTTGACTTGATCTCCATGTATGTAATGTTTGTCAATACCTTGCCAAGACAACAGGTCTACATTGGCAGTGTACTTGGCTTGATCTCCATGTATGTAATGTTTGTCAATACCTTGCCAAGACAACAGGTATACACTGGCAGTGTACTTGACTTGATCTCCATGTATGTAATGTTTGTCAATACCTTGCCAAGACAACAGGTCTTCACTGGCAGTGTACTTGACTTGATCTCCATGTATGTAATGTTTGTCAATACCTTGCCAAGACAACAGGTCTACATTGGCAGTGTACTTGACTTGATCCTCCCTGTATTCAATGTTTGTCAAGTACACTGCCAAGACAACAGGTCCACACTGGCAGTGTACTTGACTTGATCTCCATGTATGTAATGTTTGTCAATACCTTGCCAAGACAACAGGTCTACATTGGCAGTGTACTTGACTTGATCCTCCCTGTATTCAATGTTTGTCAAATACACTGCCAAGACAACAGGTCCACACTGGCAGTGTACTTGACTTGGTCCTCCCTGTATTTACACCCGCGAAGATCCGAGGTAGAAAAGGTCTTCAGCAACCCACGCTTGCCTTAAAAGGCGACTATGCTTGTTGTAAAAGGCGACTAACGGGATCGAGTGGACAGGCCTGCTGACTTGGTTGATGCATGTCATCGATCCCAATTGCGTGGATCGATGCTCATTAAATCCATCACTGGATTGTCTGGTCCAGGCTCGATTATTTACATACCGCCCTCATACAGCTGGAATATTGCTTCGTGCGGCGTTAAACAACAAACAAACCAACCAACCTCCCTGCATTTAATATATATTAATACCTTGCCAAGAAAACAGGTCTACACTAGCAGTGAACATGAATTGATCCACACTATATTACGTTTTCATCACGACCTTTCCAACATAACTCGCGACATCAGCGGCCTCATTGTCATAACAATGTCATGAACTATGGATTTTATGCAATATGTTTCCACGTTTATTCATTTAAACATGACAACTCATCGTATATGTGACACCTATACTTGATTTACACTGCTCGTTGAATTCCAAACATAATCTATCGCGATTCAATCTGCAGGTAGCCCAGTTCTGTATCAGGACTTGAGGTGTCTATTTTTGAGGATTGTTCAGTTTCTTCATGATGTCCTCTGCCGTGGTAGTATTGATACACTTCTGAAGACAGGCGTGTTACTTCCACACAGGATATCGAGGGCAATGAAAGATACATCTGCAATATTATGCCTTTTGATTCTGTTGAGATTAAGCAGAATCCCGTTAAACTGGACTGTTCAGTGTTGTAGTTATCGAGGTGCTAACATGTTAATGAATGTCACGATGCATGTACCAGCCCTCCTGACTTGCTGATAGTGTTACAGATGGCGTGTGATACCGCCAGACACGGACTTGTCACCCGTTTCGCGAACATCTGGTGTCATCACTGATTTTCAGTGATCCATAGGTATATATGTCATCAATAATTTGCCATCTGTGCCTCTTGGAAGCTGTTTCGGGAGATTTTCGAAATGCATCGGCGTCTGTGATGTATATCATCACCATGATAAGGCGTCTAAGGCGCTATATATCGCTGTGCAGAATTGTCATGGTTTCGAATTTTATTAATCTTGTTTTTTTCAAATCCATATCTGTAATTGTGAGTCTTCACAGGTGTTAACATCACCTGCATCACTTCGGGTTTTCCTCCCACATTAAGCTGACACGCCGTGATGTAACTGGACTACTAATCAAAGCGGCGTTAAACCCAACTCACTCACTCACTCCACTGAATTGTATGAAATGGGGAGCCACTTCGTATAATTGTTCACACTATTTTGCATTTCACGCTGTTTGGAATCTGTTCCGGCAGATTATCAAGAATGATTATTCTCTGACGTTGACGATTTATATTCAGTCAGCGGTCTCAGTCAATGTCTCCCTCAATTTCTCACGGCTGTAACACGAGGTGATAGATTGTCTCATAGGTGCACCTGTAACCTACCTCAACGTGACACATTGTCTCTCATGTAACCTACCTCAACATGACACATTGTCTCGCAAGTGTACTTGACGCCTAACTCGAGGTGATACATTGTCTCTCAGGTCTACTTGTAACCTACCTCAACTTGACACATTGTCTCGCAAGTGTACTTGACGCCTAACACGAGGTGATACAGTGTCTCTCAGGTCTACTTGTAACCTACCTCAACGTGACACATTGTCTCTCAGGTCTACTTGTAACCTACCTCAACTTGACACATTGTCTCGCAAGTGTACTTGATGCCTAACACGAGGTGATACAGTGTCTCTCAGGTCTACTTGTAACCTATCTCAACGTGACACATTGTCTCTCAGGTCTACTTGTAACCTACCTCAACGTGACACATTGTCTCTCAGGTCTACATGTAACCTACCTCAACGTGACACATTGTCTCTCAGGTCTACTTGTAACCTACCTCAACGTGACACATTGTCTCTCAGGTCTACTTGTAACCTACCTCAACGTGACACATTGTCTCGCAAGTGTACTTGTAACCTACCTCAACGTGACACATTGTCTCTCAGGTCTACATGTAACCTACCTCAACGTGACACATTGTCTCTCAGGTCTACTTGTAACCTACCTTAACGTGACACATTGTCTCTCAGGTCTACTTGTAACCTTCCTCAACGTGACACATTGTCTCTCAGGTCTACATGTAACCTTCCTCAACATGACACATTGTCTCTCAGGTCTACATGTAACCTTCCTCAACATGACACATTGTCTCTCAGGTCTACTTGTAACCTTCCTCAACGTGACACATTGTCTCTCAGGTCTACATGTAACCTTCCTCAAAGTGACACATTGTCTCTCAGGTCTACTTGTAACCTTCCTCAACGTGACACATTGTCTCTCAGGTCTACTTGTAACCTTCCTCAACGTGACACATTGTCTCTCAGGTCTACTTGTAACCTTCCTCAACGTGACACATTGTCTCTCAGGTCTACATGTAACCTTCCTCAAAGTGACACATTGTCTCTCAGGTCTACTTGTAACCTTCCTCAACGTGACACATTGTCTCTCAGGTCTACATGTAACCTTCCTCAACATGACACATTGTCTCTCAGGTCTACTTGTAACCTACCTCAACATGACACATTGTCTCTCAGGTCTACTTGTAACCTACCTCAACGTGACACATTGTCTCTCAGGTCTACTTGTAACCTACCTCAACATGACACATTGTCTCTCAGGTCTACTTGTAACCTACCTCAACGTGACACATTGTCTCTCAGGTCTACTTGTAACCTACCTCAACATGACACATTGTCTCTCAGGTCTACTTGTAACCTTCCTCAACATGACACATTGTCTCGCAAGTGTACTTGACACCTAACTCAAGGTGATACATTGTCTCTCAGGTCTACTTGTAACCTACCTCAACTTGACACATTGTCTCTCAGGTCTACATGTAACCTACCTCAACATGACACATTGTCTCTCAGGTCTACTTGTAACCTACCTCAACGTGATACATTGTCTCTCTTGTCTACATGTAACCTACCTCAACATGACACATTGTCTCTCAGGTCTACATGTAACCTTCCTCAACGTGACACATTGTCTCTCAGGTCTACATGTAACCTTCCTCAACATGACACATTGTCTCGCAGGTCTACATGTAACCTTCCTCAACATGACACATTGTCTCTCAGGTCTACTTGTAACCTACCTCAACGTGACACATTGTCTCTCAGGTCTACATGTAACCTTCCTCAACATGGCACATTGTCTCTCAGGTCTACTTGTAACCTACCTCAACGTGACACATTGTCTCTCGGGTCTACTTGTAACCTTCCTCAACGTGACACATTGTCTCTCAGGTCTACTTGTAACCTTCCTCAACGTGACACATTGTCTCTCAGGTCTACTTGTAACCTACCTCAACATGACACATTGTCTCTCAGGTCTACTTGTAACCTACCTCAACATGACACATTGTCTCTCAGGTCTACTTGTAACCTATCTCAACGTGACACATTGTCTCTCAGGTCTACTTGTAACCTACCTCAACATGACACATTGTCTCTCAGGTCTACTTGTAACCTACCTCAACGTGACACATTGTCTCTCAGGTCTACTTGTAACCTACCTCAAAGTGACACATTGTCTCTCAGGTCTACTTGTAACCTTCCTCAACATGACACATTGTCTCGCAAGTGTACTTGACACCTAACTCAAGGTGATACATTGTCTCTCAGGTCTACTTGTAACCTACCTCAACGTGACACATTGTCTCTCAGGTCTACATGTAACCTACCTCAACGTGACACATTGTCTCTCAGGTCTACTTGTAACCTACCTCAACGTGACACATTGTCTCTCAGGTCTACTTGTAACCTACCTCAACATGACACATTGTCTCTCAGGTCTACTTGTAACCTTCCTCAACATGACACATTGTCTCGCAAGTGTACTTGACACCTAACTCAAGGTGATACACTGTCTCTCAGGTCTACTTGTAACCTTCCTCAACGTGACACATTTTCTCTCAGGTCTACTTGTAACCTACCTCAACGTGATACATTGTCTCTCAGGTCTACATGTAACCTACCTCAACATGACACATTGTCTCTCAGGTCTACTTGTAACCTACCTCAACGTGATACATTGTCTCTCAGGTCTACATGTAACCTACCTCAACATGACACATTGTCTCTCAGGTCTACTTGTAACCTTCCTCAACATGACACATTGTCTCGCAAGTGTACTTGACACCTAACTCAAGGTGATACATTGTCTCTCAGGTCTACTTGTAACCTTCCTCAACGTGACACATTTTCTCTCAGGTCTACTTGTAACATACCTCAACGTGATACATTGTCTCTCAGGTCTACTTGTAACCTACCTCAACGTGATACATTGTCTCTCAGGTCTACATGTAACCTACCTCAACATGACACATTGTCTCTCAGGTCTACTTGTAACCTACCTCAACGTGATACATTGTCTCTCAGGTCTACATGTAACCTACCTCAACATGACACATTGTCTCTCAGGTCTACTTGTAACCTACCTCAACGTGACACATTGTCTCTCAGGTCTACTTGTAACCTACCTCAACGTGACACATTGTCTCTCAGGTCTACTTGTAACCTACCTCAACATGACACATTGTCTCTCAGGTCTACTTGTAACCTACCTCAACGTGACACATTGTCTCTCAGGTCTACTTGTAACCTACCTCAACATGACACATTGTCTCTCAGGTCTACTTGTAACCTACCTCAAAGTGACACATTGTCTCTCAGGTCTACTTGTAGCCTAACTCGAGGTGATACATTGTCTCTCAGGTGTACTTGTAGCCAACCTCGAGGTGATACATTTTCTCGTAGGTGTACTTGTATCCTACCTAGAGGTGATACATTGTTTCGTTTGTGTAGGTGGAACCTACGTCGAGTGATACATTGTCTCGCAGGTGTACTTGTAGCCAACTTCAAGGTGATTGATTTTCTCGCAGGTGTACTTGCTTTCAACCTCGAGATGATACATTTTCTCGTAGGTGTACTTGTAACCAACCTAGAGGTGATACATTGTCTCTGAGGTGTACTTGTAGCCTTCCTCGAGGTGATTACTTTGTCTCGTAGATTTATTTGTGTCCTTCCTCGAGGTGATACATTATCTCGTAGATTTATTTGTGTCTTTCCTCGAGGTGATTACTTTGTCTCGTAGATTTATTTGTGTCCTTCCTCGAGGTGATACATTATCTCGTAGATTTATTTGTGTCTTTCCTCGAGGTGATACATTATCTCGTAGATTTATTTGTGTCTTTCCTCGAGGTGATACATTGTCTCGTAGATTTATTTGTGTCCTTCCTCGAGGTGATACATTATCTCGTAGATTTATTTGTGTCTTTCCTCGAGGTGATACATTGTCTTGTAGATTTATTTGTGTCCTTCCTCGAGGTGATACATTATCTCGTAGATTTATTTGTGTCTTTCCTCGAGGTGATACATTGTCTCGTAGATTTATTTGTGTCTTTCCTCGAGGTGATACATTATCTCACGGTTGTACTTATACCCGAGGTCGTGGTGAACCTCGTACAGCTGTGTCTTTCAATGTGGTCGAATTTATGCTTTTATGAGAATAAACATGCATCATCTTGCTGCAGTGGCATTGCAGCCTCCCCCCACTGCAAACCCCATGCATTTCACTACCCAAGAATTGGTATATAAACATGTGCGTTAACGGGATTCTATATGCATTGTTTAGCATCGTGCTGACAACAACCACTCAGAAAAACAACAATATTACGCAATTATTACGAAATGCCACGCCTGTCCGAAAATGAGCGTCTGCAAGCCATTGGTATGCTTGAAGCAGGATCGAGTCAACGTGATGTTGCAAGACAATTTAACGTCCACAGAAACACCATTTGGTGTTTATGGCAACGTGAGCAACAGACGAATGCAGTCAGAGACCATCCTCGGAGTGGCAGGCCACGCGTAACCAATAATCGTCAAGACAACTGGATTCGAACAACACACCTACGAAATCGATTCCAGCCAGCAACAGTGACTGCAAGAATCATCTCTGGCCTTTGACGAATATCTTCACAAACGGAACGTCGCCGCCTCAGATGTGCAGGGATTGTCGCCAGAAGACCCACCAGACGCCCCATTTTGATAGGAAACCTACCGTCAAGCACGTCTACAGTGGTGCAGACAGCATCTACACTGGACGGCCATGCAGTGGGGACAAGTTCTATTCGCTGACGAGTCTCGTTTTCACTTCAGCGACAGCGATGGACGGATTCGAGTGTACCGACGTCGAGGTGAACGCTACGTCAATCATTGTGTCATGGAAGAAGATCGATTCGGGGGAGGCAGCGTTATGGCATGGGGTGGGATTACAGAAAGACCCAGGACCCGTTTGATAGTGACAGAGGGAAATCTCAATGGACAGCGCTACCGCGACGGCCCTGTTGTTCTACCGTTTTTGCGTCTTCATGGCCCAGGCATTACCTTTCAACATGACAACGCCCGGCCTCGATTGCTCGACTTGTTCAGGATTCTCTTCCACAAAACAACGTGAAAGTCTTCTCTTGGCCGGCTCGCTTCCCTGATCTCTCACTAATCGAGCACATGTGGGATAAGATGGGTCAGCGCCTTCGACGTCAACCACGTGT
This sequence comes from Haliotis cracherodii, assembly GCF_022045235.1. NCBI lineage: Eukaryota > Metazoa > Mollusca > Gastropoda > Lepetellida > Haliotidae > Haliotis > Haliotis cracherodii. The sequence goes on along the minus strand of NW_027266294.1, from coordinate 1,627,817 downwards.
TCCACAGACATTCCGGGAACTTCGAAACATGCTCCAGCAGATATGGACAGATATCCCACAGGACTTTGTGCGACGCCTGGTCCATTCCATGAGACAAAGATGTGTTGCTTGCATCGCAACCAGAAATGGACACACACGCTATTGGTTTGTAAATTGACATGAAATCAAGCATTTTCTGAAGTCAGTATGGCAAATTAAGCCATTTGAACACTCATATGAGCCTTTTATCTGTTGCAAACCGAAATTCTTTCAGATTTAGTAAAAAACATAACTTGGCATTAAATCTTATTCAATGTCACAGGAACTTTTGTTGTTCAGTATATAAGACACCCCGATCCCTACGCACGCACGCACGATGCGGCTGCGGATCGTGTAGGGGGTTATTGGTATGCTGGAAACTGGCACAAGTCAGCCTGCAGTGGTCAGTACGTTCAGTCGACGCCGTTCAGGGCAATGACTAGAGTACAGGAACGATTAATCCAAAGTTATCCTCTACGAAATCGGGCTCAAATGGGCGAGTGGTGAGGTGAGGTGAAATGGGATTTAACGTCGCGTCCAAGATTATTGCACTTATATAGAGACGTGCATGTACGTGTGTGTGTTTGTGTGGCTGCTTGTACTAGTCCGGACTGATGCCGATTTATAGTGCTAGTACACTTAGATACCATGCCGCAGTTTAACATGAATACCCCACTCAGACACAGTATACTGACTCCGAGCCGACCAGTCCTTGTTTTATCCCCTTAATGCCGAGCGCCAGACAGGGTAACAACAAGTACCATCTTTTAACCTCTTTTGGTATGACGCGGTCGGGGATCGAAACCCGGACCTTCCGCTCTCCGGGCGAGAGAAATTGCTCCAAACTTTCATCAGGCAACTGCAGTACGAGCCACGAGTGAGACGATGAGGAATCGTCAACATGCAGCTGATCTTCATACAAGATTTAACTTTTAACTTTTTAAATGCTATTAATTGGATTTTGATACTCGCATATATGTTTGTATTTATTTCTCGTGTGACAATAAATGCGTTTACATGTTGGAATGTTCTCAAATGACGTCTAGCTTCTCGTTTAGCCTGTACATTCGTGTCATAGTCGTCTAAGGCGTTGCAATTCGCTGTGTAGAGTTGCGTCCTTGGGGCACGCCCGAAACCTATGATTGTAGGTTTGAATCCTGGTTCGCCTAGTATGTTTCTAGGTTTGTCAGCACCATACCCGTGATCGTGCTCGACTAGCATCATTTCGGGCTTTCCTCCCACACTAAGCTGACACGAGGTGATATAACTGGAATACTGTTCAAAGCGACGTTAAACAAATTATAAAATTTATTTTTTGTTTCTATTTACAACAGACTTCTGTCGTCATTCCGTTGCATTGAGAATAATGTTTACAAACATTTCCTCACCAACAGCAGCATTAGTTTCCACTATACTTGTAAATTGTAAATATACTCTTCAAAAAAAGAACCGCAAAGCCAGATTTGTGTGAGGTAGGAAAATACATTTATACGAGGAACCGTACAAGGTATTGAGCCAAAATGTTAAGTAGATAACACTTAGTGAATGTAGACATCTCAGGTATCGGTACATAGGAAACGATCAAGGTGAGGGTCAGCTACCGTCAATAACGCGAATGTTCCCCGTTGGAATCGATAGCGGCCTGACCTCTCCTGCCCATGACAGAGATGAGTATGCGAATCACATCCTGGGGAATAGTAGCCCAGTCGGCCTGCAACGCAAAAGCCAACTGCTGCAACGTCTGGAGTTGTGGTTGACAAAATAATCCCACAGGTGCTCTATCGGGTTCAAATCCAGGGATCTGGAGGGCCAGGGGAGACCATCAACGTTGTTGTTGTGTAGACAGGCTCTTGTATGCAATCGAGAGTTGTGCTGCTGAAATACACCGTTGCAGTTGGTTGCAATTGGGAGGACGTGTGGTAGTAGAATTTAATGGATGTATCGTTGAGCCGTCAGACTGCCCTGGATATGAACCAAATCTATCCTGCCATAATGAGAGATAGCCGCCAACGTCATGACGCTACCCCCCACCCCCCACCCCCCAACACACTCACACAAAAAAACAAAACAAAAACTGTCCACTTCCTGTACGCAGGTTCCTGTAACGTTCTCCCCGACATCTGTAAACCCCTGCTCTTCACTCCCCTCGCGATTGGCGGAGGAAAAATCTTGATTCATCGCTGAACCAGACATCACTCCATCGCAATACCTTTTGTTGACGACACCAATGCAGTCGTTGTTGACGATGTTGTCGACTCAATATGACGCGTCTTGTTACATAACAAGCTTATGTTACTGCGGACCCTATTCACTCACCCAAGGATTCAACAGACTGGCAAGGAACTGTTCCAGTAAGTTCATATCGGGTGTGGTCTGAAGTAACACATATGTGTGAAACACTTTATCACTGACCGTCTCCCAAACAATTCGTTTCCGCACTCAGTACATCAGAAATGTACTAAAGAAATATAAAACGAGTGGATGTGGCAGTGTCGGTCAAGTCAATATTATGAACAGGGGGGGGGGGGGGTTGGGGGTAAATTTGGTCTTTCCCACATATTTTTTAGAACTTGCACCTGGGTTATCTGCACCTTTTTCCCAATACCGATTGTCATATCTCTCCTACTTTTGGATGCGATTGCGTTTATCGGCATTGCCCAGCTACATCTACGGGGAACAACTCACTAGACACCTTACTCTAAAATATAACGTCGTCCAGTTTACAACGTCATCAAGTTGCGAGCGCATGATCGAATCTCCAGAAATGACGTCATGATAGAACAATGTATTATCGTTCTTCATTGTTCTTTGTGATTCATCGCGTAGCTATCTATATTTTGAATTACATACATCAAGTCATGCATAAGGAATGTATCGTCACGATATGGCTGAAATATTGCCGATGTGACGTTAAACTTTAACTCACTCACTCACTCATAAGGAATGTAACACCCCATGACCAGCAGAACGTTTGTTTTATCGATGACTGTCAAATACGTCAGCAAACAACGCAAGGATAAATGTTCATTCACATCCCCACCATGGAAAACCGTTTAAAGGGGGAGAATCAGCGGCATTGCACCCCGTCCAGGCTAACCGCCATCACAGACCACACGGTCCACTTGGAAGCCACAAACTATCCATACCCTCGTGACGCAGTGAAGCGCAAACGCTGGGTGGTAACGAAGAGATTGTGTGAAAAGGCATAGCGTGAGTCCGGTGTTGAGAGTTGGCTGCCTCCCTGTATGAACGTAACACCCGTGTGACGCTGTCTCTGCTAACAGTAAGTATTAATAGTAATACGATATCCATACCACAGGGACATGCTCAAAGCGCTACAATATTGTGGTCCCGGTCAACGGATCAGTGTGCACTCAACCATCATTCTCAGCTCCCTAGGGAGTATGCTGGATTGCCATCCCATCCTACCGGGTACCCAGTCACTGCTGGGTGAACAGAGTAACATTTCGAACAAAGTCTCGTCCCCAAGGAGACGCCACATGTGTTGCAACTAACGGGATCGGGTGGTCAGGCTCGCTGACTTGGTTGGTGCATGTCATCGTATCTCAATTGCGTGGATCGATGCTCATGATCTCAATCATTGGATTGTCTGCTCCAGGCTCGATTATTAACAGACCGCCGCCATATAGCTGGAATATTGCTGAGTGCGGCGTTTAACAACAGACAAACAAAAACATGTGTTGCCTGTGTGTCAGTGTGTGGCGGTACCGAGGCCCTTTTACTCTCAGGAGCCAAGCTGCCGAACACGCCCACCTGCCCAAGACCTCCGTGGTCTAGTGGATAGAGCCTCTGCCAGGACAGAGAAAAGGTCGTGGGTTCGAACCCCGGCTGCGTCATACCACAAACACGTTAAACGATGGACCTTGTTGTTACTCTGCCTGGCGCTCGGCATTAAGGGGCTAAAAAACATATTTCTCATTGTCTGCAGCAGCTTAATAAACGCGTCCATGGCTGGAATGTCAAATAAACGTGGAGTAATATGGTTCTTTCTGAGCCGGCTGTAATGTTGACAATAAAGTAAACACTGTTCCATTGCTATAACTAATCACATCTGGTTTGGAACTGGTTGATGTTAATATGTAAAAGATTATTACCTGTTTGTTACTGATTTCAGTGCACCAAACTCCGATATGTCTCTTCCAACGTTTTGTCCATCACAACCGCCAATGGATGTTACTTATTATGATATAGTCAACCCTGAGTCGACCATAACAACTTGATATGTTTGTAGCGCATGGCAAACACCGTGACACTTGTAGAGAACGCACACTGGCTTCAGTACAATCGACCCTGAGTTACATCCATATACTGAATTTTTAAAACTTGTCTGTTCTTAAATACACAAAAGCCTGTAGCCTATATGTATGTGAAATAAAATGATGATGGTGTTCATCACAACCACCGATGAATATTACGAAGTGAGTGAGTATGGCTTTACGGCAATTATAGCAATTTACCACCAATATCATGGCGGGGACACTTAAAATGGGCTTCACACATTGTACCCATTTTGGGAATCAATCCGGGTCCTCTGGGCGACGAGCGAACCTTGAACCACTAGGCTGGCTACCCTACCACCTTCAGTGAATTTAAAAAAGTCTACCCAGAGTTACACTTGATATGTATTTTAGCGCATGGCATACACGGTGGCACTTGTAGAGAATACACACTGGCTTGAGTATAATCGACCCTGAGTTACATCCAACTTAGACGTCGATCATATTTGTTGATGATGAGCATCGCGAAAGGTCTTCATCCATATCAAATTGCCTTCGTTGTATTAGTCCCTTCGGGACATCCGACTTCGATACACCCGGGGACACAGGTCTTCCTGTCTTCTAAGGCGACATGGAGAGTTGCGTCCCTTTGGTCATCAGAAAGCTTGGATCTTGTGTTCAAATCTTATATTCTCCATGACTATGTTTCTAGGTTTGACAGCACATGGGAATCATTAAAGTGGTAAACGTTTAATCGTTTCCTCCCGAATCCAGCTGACACGCATTGATATAACTGAATTAATGTTCAAAGCGGCGTTGAACCCACCTCACTCACTCACTCAATGCATTTATGCTCATTCAACATGTCATCATCTCGGTAAGGTGCACTTGGGATGGGGGCGTGGCCTTTGCTCGGAGGCTGGATGACGAGAGTGAGTCCGTCAGCCTGATGGGCGTGGTCCATCCCGTCTGTCAGACTCTGTAACTCTGGGATGTCGGACTTCTCCTCCGCCAGGTCCGAGTGGGTCTTCTTCAGCAGCATGATCATCAGGCCACACATGGACGACACAAAAAACGTTGAACCTTTAACGAAAATAACGATTTTTGTATCAAGGTATTTTACATACTTCAGTCAGTCTTCTTTTTATAAAGGGGTAACACGGAGGTTAAAGTGTTATCTCTATAGACTGTAAAAGATAAGTCAATACAACCTTTTTATTTTTCAGTCAGTCAATCCAAATGATATTGATATCTTACCAACTTTTAAGAGTATTCAACCTGGTACAACACCTATGCGTTCCAATTTCCTCAATAGGATTTTTAGTTTTTAAGAAAACTAAACCCATAGATGTGTCAGAGGAAAAAAGTTAATTTTTTTTAAATATATGAAACATTGTTGCCAAAAACACTGATCAACACTATCTGGATTTGCCAGCTTCTGTGTTAGAGGACTTGCTGTTTGACAACCTTTTCGTCCCCCCCCGAATCCAAAGACCGGACTTATTGCAGGTTTGCTTTTGTGAACGATGACAATGTTGAAATCACTGGTATACTAACAGCCAGGACGTTCCATACACTCTCACTTCATGTCCTGGAGTGAGTGAGTATGGTTTTATGCCGCTTTTAGCAATATTCCAACAACATCACGGCGGGGGACACCAGAAATGGGCTTCACACATTATCGGGAATCAAACCCGGGTCTTCGGCGTGACGAGCGAACGCTTTAACCACTAGGCTACCCCATAGCCCCCTCATGTGCTGGAGGTTCGGAGACTACGGGTAGGAGAGCAACTGATCTCTTCCTCCGATCATTAGACGGAAATGTGAAATTTCCCTCTTTAATTGAATGTTATCACTTCCCAGAAGCGCGAGAAGAATTCCTACCCCTGATGTCGCCAGACATCACTCCTAGAATTCTCCTAGGATGACTTAACCTGACAATAGATCTCAAGCTTTGAAGCGAGCCCAGATACGTGATGATAGCCTTTGGAAGAATCCAGAACATTCATGCAGAAACTGTTAGATAACAATCATGCGGAAGTAGATCTGCCTTTGAGAAGTGGTGAGGAGTGCTGGTTTATGCCAATATCTGGAGTATGCGGCCTTTAAGATGGCATATTCCAAATATGGGCAGAAAGCAACACTTCCAAAAAACCTGTAGGGTGTTATTTCGGTAATATGTTATTTAGATATTAGCTGACCTCTTGCTTGTAGAGCATACAGAATATATTAGTTCATTTTGCTCTTAAAGTTATCTTACCAACTTTATTAGTCTGTGATAACTGTAATTGTGGCATCTTTTGGGTTTTCAGCTCTTTACCCTTAAAGAAATATTCAGAATGTATTCTTGACTTGAAGCATGCCTTGTCTGTGTTTCAAAGTAAGCCAGAGTCAGCCGTGAATAATAGTGCAATGTGTGTACTTATAGTTTACCTGATCACCTTTGAAACGTCTGAATGTATACATTTTTAGTTTGCATCAAAGAAAAGGGATGGTGTTTTTTTCATAAAATGTTTCAGTTTGTACATGCATAAAACCAGTAAACCCTTGTCACCTCACAGGGAAATATACTTGCTACTCCGTACAATGCCAACAGGAGGTGGATATTTGTTGTACAATGTTGGAGTGTATCAACCAGTTAACCCTTGTCACATCACAGGGAAATATACTTGCTGCTCCGTACAATGCCAACAGGAGGTGGATATTTGCTGTACAATGTTGGAGTGTGTCAAACAGTAAACCCTTGTCACATCACAGGGAAATATACCTGCTGCTCCGTACAATGCCTACAGGAGGTGGATATTTGCTGTACAATGTTGGAATGTGTCAAACAGTAAACCCCGGTCCGCCCAAACAAAAGGTGATGGAAATGTTGCCTGGTCAAACAAAGTGAAATACGGATTACACCCGTGAAGAACCACGTTACATCGCCCCAAATTATACATCATAACAGTTATCAGCACTTACCAGCAAAATAAAAGGCTTCTTGATATGTCCCGTGTTCTGCAGCGATGATACCTGTATAAAAAATAGATATTGTGTTTGCTGTTATACACTGCAATTACCATATTCCAGATCCCAGTTCCACAAAGCGATCGTGGCGCTAAGACAGTCTTATGTCCACGTTTAAAAAAGAGAGCTTTGTGGAACGGGGCCCTGAAGTATCAATAATCCAGTCTGGACCCGGGGTAGAAAGTGTCCCTTGCACCCCATTGCTGGTCAGCCCCGTGGGGACCCGGGGTAGAATGTGTCCCTTGCACCCCATTGCTGGTCAGCCCCGTGAGGACCCGGGCTAGAACGTGTCCCCAGCACCCCATTGCTCCTAATATAAGTCACTGGTTGGCAGGATCAGACTTATACCACCTTCTTGTAGTTGGAATATTGCCGAGAGTGACGTTAAAAAATAAAACAAAAAAAACATTGCATAGTCTTCAAACCAGGCTGGACCAGACAAAGCATTGTATAATAAAGGAATTACAACTGAGGTTGCACTTCACACATTGCACCCAAAAGGATCCGACACCGGGCCGACAATCCTGATCCCTCCTCCACTTTCATGATAGAAACAATTACTCCGGGTAAGAAAGAGGTAAGGTTCCCCACCAATCAAACACATAGTAAGTACGAGGCTGTGGAACTGTCATAGACAACTGGATGGCTGGACCAGTCTCTATTATTACAGACCACTGTCATGCAGTTGACATAATGCTGAACGTGGCGTTAAGAACAAACAAACAAACGAATAAATCATCGTATAAAAAACTTAACTAGGCTCAACCCGACGGAGATATAACATAGGAATGTACGTCAAACACTGCGGCCATCAGGATCCGCGGCCGACATCCCCTTTGATAAGATGAACTATTTCTATATACCCCCCATGTCATATTCGTGGGGATTCCGAGTAAGCATTTGGGTTCCCAGAAAGTATATCCTAATTGCTTTGATGTCAATCACTGGATTGTCAGGATTATTTACTGTCCGCCATAAGCTTGAATATTGCTGAGTGCGGTGTAAAACAACAAACAAACAATCTTAATTACGAGACAGCAGAGTATCAATAGAAACACTTACTTGCTACTGGAGGCCCAACCAAGATACCTATTCCTGAGGCTAACATCACAATCCCGTAGGCAGAGGCGAGGTTCCTGACCCCCACAATGTGCAGAGTGAGGGGGTTGACCAGCACCCAGCCAACTGAGGCATACAAGCCGAACATTAAGGCATATGCTACTTTTCCAACTATTGTCTTTGTCATTGGCGTTATAAAAAAGTCTATGGTTGCGATGACACCATATGTTCCTGAGAATAAAACAGAAGGTCCTATATTTGGATCGTTGGCAGCGAACCCCCCAAGGAGTCTGGACAGGGCTCCCCCTATTCCAACGACGGAGATGAGGAAGGAAGCTTGTTGAGGAGACGAGCCTTGTTTGATGAAGATGTCGGGGAGGAAGAGGTAGGAGATGAAGTTGCCCACACTGAAGGAAAACGTTGCCAACAGCAGCAGGAGAAACGCTGGATGGAACATCTCCCCCACACGGTCACATTGTCCACACAAAGACGTAAGGATTTGTTGACAGAGGGTTTTCCCTGACTTGGCACTGACTGCTAACGCCGTCTCAAGGTCAGAGGGTCTCATCAGGGCCCCGAATACTGCTGCATGGAACGCTATTGCTCCCAAGAAGAGGAAGCATCCTTCAAGTCCGTAAATGTCCAGCAGATACTGAGTCAGGGGAGGCAGGAAGAAGGTGCCCATCCCAATCCCCGCCATTCCAACGCCAGTTACTAAACTCACCTGTAACACAATAGAACAAGAGATTATTGGCGGAGAATGTTTTCGTCAATGTCACATATTAGGAGTAACATTTGCATTATAATAGCCTTTGTCAAGAGTAGCGGCCATACAATTTCCGAATCCTGCGATAGGATTCGAACCACAGACATGCTGATCCGAGGTCGGACATTACGCCATCGGCACAAGCACAAACAAAATAAACATCTTTGGGGGTGATGCCACGCCCTGCTATACAACCACAATACACATTTGTTTATTCTTGATATATAGACCTGTAAAATGCTCCTTGTAAAGTTACTGCCACGCAACAGCGAATTTAGTTTGTAAAATCGCTTTGGTAATGACACGAATAGATATCCATACCTAAAAGGTGAATGTTTGGTAGAGGTTCTGCCGCGTAATGCACGTGCAGCAAGCCACACGCGTTAATATTGTTCATGTTCTTCGCAACTGTGTGATATGATGACGTCATTGTGTGTTATCTTCTCACTTGGCACACTTCTATTGAACTATATACCACATCATGTACAGTGCATTAATTCATACCTCAGTGTTAAACAAGGTATATTTGTGTATTTTAACTGATGGATAACGTGCGTATCATCTGAGGCAGGCTGACCAGTGTATGCACGAATCCATGACAGAGTGAATCACTAGTCACCAGTGTATGCACGAATCCATGACGGAGTAGATTACGACTGACTAGTGTATGCAAGATTCCATGACAGAGTAGATCACTACTGACTTGTGTATGCAAGATTCCATGAGAGGGTAAGTCACTAGTCACCAGTGTATGCACGAATCCATAACGGAGTAGATCACTACTGACTAGTGTATGCAAGAATCCATGACATAGTAGATCACTACTGACTAGTGTATGCAAGATACCACGACAGAGTAGATCACTACTGACTAGTGTATGCAAGATACCATGACAGAGTAGATCACTACTGACTAGTGTATGCAAAATACCATGACAGAGTAGATCACTACTGCCTAGTGTTTGCAAGATACCACGACAGAGTAGATCACTACTGACTAGTGTATGCAAGATTCCATGACAGAGTAGATCACTACTGACTAGTGTATGCAAGATACCACGACAGAGTAGATCACTACTGACTAGTGTATGCAAGATTCCATGACAGAGTAGATCACTACTGACTAGTGTATGCAAGATACCACGACAGAGTAGATCACTACTGACTAGTGTATGCAAGATACCACGACAGAGTAGATCACTACTGACTAGTGTATGCAAGATACCATGACAGAGTAGATCACTACTGACTAGTGTATGCAAGATACCACGACAGAGTAGATCACTACTGACTAGTGTTTGCAAGATACCACGACAGAGTAGATCACTACTGACTAGTGTATGCAAAATACCATGACAGAGTAGATCACTACTGCCTAGTGTATGCAAAATACCATGACAGAGTAGATCACTACTGACTAGTGTATGCAAGATTCCATGACAGAGTAGATCACTACTGACTAGTGTATGCAAGATACCACGACAGAGTAGATCACTACTGACTAGTGTATGCAAAATACCACGACAGAGTAGATCACTACTGACTAGTGTATGCAAAATACCATGATAGAGTAGATCACTTCTGACTAGTGTTTGCAAGATACCACGACAGAGTAGATCACTTCTGACTAGTGTATGCAAGATACCATGACAGAGTAGATCACTTCTGACTAGTGTATGCAAGATACCATGACAGAGTAGATCACTACTGACTAGTGTATGCACGAATCCATAACGGAGTAGATCACTACTGACTAGTGTATGCAAGATACCACGACAGAGTAGATCACTTCTGACTAGTGTATGCAAGATACCATGACAGAGTAGATCACTACTGACTAGTGTATGCAAGAATCCATGACAGAGTAGATCACTACTGACTAGTGTATGCAAGATACCATGATGAAGTAGATCACTACTGACTAGTGTATGCAAGATACCATGACAGAGTAGATCACTTCTGACTAGTGTATGCAAGATACCATGACAGAGTAGATCACTACTGACTAGTGTATGCAAGAATCCATGACAGAGTAGATCACTTCTGACTAGTGTTTGCAAGATACCACGACAGAGTAGATCACTACTGACTAGTGTATGCAAGATACCATGACAGAGTAGATCACTACTGACTAGTGTATGCAAGAATCCATGACAGAGTAGATCACTACTGACTAGTGTATGCAAGATACCATGACAGAGTAGATCACTACTGACTACTGTATGCAAGATACCACGACAGAGTAGATCACTACTGACTAGTGTATGCAAGATACCATGACAGAGTAGATCACTACTGACTAGTGAAGGCAGGATACCATGATGAAGTAGATCACTACTGACTACTGTATGCAAGATACCACGACAGAGTAGATCATTACTGACTAGTGTATGCAAGATACCATGACAGAGTAGATCACTACTGACTAGTGTATGCAAGAATCCATGACAGAGTAGATTACGACTGACTAGTGTATGCAAGATACCATGACAGAGTAGATTACGACTGACTAGTGTATGCAAGATACCATGACAGAGTAGATCACTACTGCCTAGTGAAGGCAGGATACCATGATGAAGTAGATCACTACTGACTACTGTATGCAAGATACCACGACAGAGTAGATCATTACTGACTAGTGAAGGCAGGATACCATGATGAAGTAGATCACTACTGACTACTGTATGCAAGATACCACGACAGAGTAGATCATTACTGACTAGTGTATTCAAGATTCCATGACAGAGTAGATCACTATTGATTAGTGTATGCAAGATACCACGACAGAGTAGATCATTACTGACTAGTGTATTCAAGATTCCATGACAGAGTAGATCACTATTGACTAGTGTATGCAAGATACCACGACAGAGTAGATCACTACTGCCTAGTGAAGGCAGGATACCATGATGAAGTAGATCACTACTGACTACTGTATGCAAGATACCACGACAGAGTAGATCATTACTGACTAGTGAAGGCAGGATACCATGATGAAGTAGATCACTACTGACTACTGTATGCAAGATACCACGACAGAGTAGATCATTACTGACTAGTGTATTCAAGATTCCATGACAGAGTAGATCACTATTGATTAGTGTATGCAAGATACCACGACAGAGTAGATCACTACTGACTAGTGTATGCAAGATACCATGACAGAGTAGATCACTACTGACTAGTGTATGCAAGATACCATGACAGAGTAGATCACTACTGACTAGTGTATGCAAGATACCACGACAGTGTTGATCACTACTGACTAGTGTATGCAAGATACCATGACAGAGTAGATCACTACTGACTAGTGTATGCAAGATACCATGACAGAATAGATCACTACTGACTAGTGTTTGCAAGATACCACGACAGAGTAGATCACTACTGACTAGTGTTTGCAAGATACCACGACAGAGTAGATCACTACTGACTAGTGTATGCAAGTTACCATGACAGAGTAGATCAATTCTGACTAGTGATATGCATGATTCCATGAGAGGGTAAGTCACTAGTCACCAGTGTATGCACGAATCCATAACGGAGTAGATCACTACTGACTAGTGTTTGCAAGAATCCATGACATAGTAGATCACTACTGACTAGTGTATGCAAGAATCCATGACAGAGTAGATTACGACTGACTAGTGTATGCAAGAATCCATGACAGAGTAGATTACGACTGACTAGTGTATGCAAGAATCCATGACATAGTAGATCACTACTGACTAGTGTATGCAAGAATCCATGACAGAGTAGATCACTACTGACTAGTGTATGCAAGATACCATGACAGAGTAGATCACTACTGACTAGTGTATGCAAGATACCATGACAGAGTAGATCACTACTGACTACTGTATGCAAGATACCACGACAGAGTAGATCACTACTGACTAGTGTATGCAAGAATCCATGACAGAGTAGATTACGACTGACTAGTGTATGCAAGAATCCATGACAGAGTAGATTACGACTGACTAGTGTATGCAAGAATCCATGACATAGTAGATCACTACTGACTAGTGTATGCAAGAATCCATGACAGAGTAGATCACTACTGACTAGTGTATGCAAGATACCATGACAGAGTAGATCACTACTGACTAGTGTATGCAAGATACCATGACAGAGTAGATCACTACTGACTACTGTATGCAAGATACCACGACAGAGTAGATCACTACTGACTAGTGTATGCAAGATACCATGACAGAGTAGATCACTTCTGACTAGTGTATGCAAGATACCATGACAGAGTAGATCACTACTGACTAGTGTATGCAAGAATCCATGACAGAGTAGATCACTACTGACTAGTGTATGCAAGATACCATGACAGAGTAGATCACTTCTGACTAGTGTATGCAAGATACCATGACAGAGTAGATCACTACTGACTAGTGTATGCAAGATACCATGACAGAGTAGATCACTACTGACTAGTGAAGGCAGGATACCATGATGAAGTAGATCACTACTGACTACTGTATGCAAGATACCACGACAGAGTAGATCATTACTGACTAGTGTATTCAAGATTCCATGACAGAGTAGATCACTATTGATTAGTGTATGCAAGATACCACGACAGAGTAGATCATTACTGACTAGTGTATTTAAGATTCCATGACAGAGTAGATCACTATTGACTAGTGTATGCAAGATACCACGACAGAGTAGATCACTACTGACTAGTGTATGCAAGATACCATGACAGAGTAGATCACTACTGACTAGTGTATGCAAGATACCACGACAGAGTAGATCACTTCTGACTAGTGTATGCAAGATACCACGACAGAGTAGATCACTACTGACTAGTGTATGCAAGATACCATGACAGAGTAGATCACTACTGACTAGTGTATGCAAGATACCATGACAGAGTAGATCACTACTGACTAGTGTATGCAAGATACCATGACAGAATAGATCACTACTGACTAGTGTATGCAAGATACCATGACAGAGTAGATCACTACTGACTAGTGTATGCAAGATACCATGACAGAGTAGATCACTTCTGACTAGTGTTTGCAAGATACCACGACAGAGTAGATCAATACTGACCAGTGTATGCAAGATTCCATGAGAGGGTAAGTCACTAGTCACCAGTGTATGCACGAATCCATGACGGAGTAGATTACGACTGACTAGTGTATGCATGATTCCATGACTGAGTAGATCACTACTGACTAGTGAAGGCAGGATACCATGATGAAGTAGATCACTACTGACTACTGTATGCAAGATACCACGACAGAGTAGATCATTACTGACTAGTGTATTCAAGATTCCATGACAGAGTAGATCACTATTGATTAGTGTATGCAAGATACCACGACAGAGTAGATCATTACTGACTAGTGTATTCAAGATTCCATGACAGAGTAGATCACTATTGACTAGTGTATGCAAGATACCACGACAGAGTAGATCACTTCTGACTAGTGTATGCAAGATACCATGACAGAGTAGATCACTACTGACTAGTGTTTGCAAGATACCACGACAGAGTAGATCAATACTGACCAGTGTATGCAAGATTCCATGAGAGGGTAAGTCACTAGTCACCAGTGCATGCACGAATCCATGACGGAGTAGATTACGACTGACTAGTGTATGCATGATTCCATGACTGAGTAGATCACTACTGATTAGTGTATGCAAGAATCCATGACGGAGTAGGTTACTACAGACCAGTGCATGCAAGATTCCATAACGGAGTTGATCAATACTGACCAGTGTATGCAAGATTCCATGACAGAGCAGGTCAATACTGGCCAGTGCATAAAAGATTCCATGACCGAGCAGGTCAATACTGACTAGTGCATGCACGATTCCATGACGGAGGAGGTCAGTACTAACCAGTGCTTGCAGAATTCCGTGACAGAGTAGGCCACTTCTGACGAGTGTATGCAAGATGCCATGACAGGATAGATCAATACTGACCAGTGTCTGCAAGATTCCATGACAGGGTAGATCAATACTGACCAATGTATGCAAGATTCCATGAGGTCGCTACTGACCAGTGTCTGCAAGATTCCATGACAGAATGGGTCTCTACTGACCAGTGTATGCAGACTTCATGACAGGGTAGATCAATACTGACCAGTGTATGCAAGATTCCATGACAAAGTAGATCAATACTGACCAGTCTATGCAAGATTCCACGACAAAGTAGATCAATACTGACCAGTGTATGCAAGATTCAATGACAGTGTATATCAATACTGACCAGTGTATGCAAGATTCCCTGACAGAGTAGATCACTACTGACCAGTGTATGCAAGATTTCATGACAGAGTAGGTCTCTACTGACCAGTGTATGCAAGGTTCCATGACAGTGTAGATCAATACTGACCAGTGCATGGAAGATTCCACGACAGAGAAGATCACTACTGACGAGTGTATGCAAGATTCCATGACAGTGTAGATCAATACTGACCAGTGAATGCAAGATTCCATGACAGGATAGATCAATACTGACCAGTGTATGCAAGATTCCATGACAGGATAGATCAATACTGACCAGTGTATGCAAGATTCCATGAAAGGATAGATCAATACTGACTAGTGTATGCAAGATTCCATGACAGAGTAGATCAATACTGGCCAGTGTATTCAAGATTCCATGACGGAGTAGATCACTACTGACCAGTGTATGCAAGATTCCATGAGAGGGTAAGTCACTAGTCACCAGTGTATGCACGAATCCATAACGGAGTAGATCACTACTGACTAGTGTATGCAAGAATCCATGACATAGTAGATCACTACTGACTAGTGTATGCACGATACCATGACAGAGTTGGTCTCTACTGACCAGTGCATGCAAGATTCCATGACAGTGTAGATCAATACTGACCAGTGTATGCAAGATTCCATGAGGTCGCTTCTGACCAGAATATGCAAGATTCCATTAACCGAGTAGGTCACCAGTCGTGAAGATCGTTTGTCGCCTCTTTCGGCAAGCATGGGTTGCTGAAGCCTAATTTTGAAACGGATCTTTACGGATCCAGCACGTGCCGACTAATGTGGATGGTTGCAGTGTGCGAGGGGGCTGATTGGTGCCATCGTGCCATTACTTGTTTCGGTAGTATATGATGTTACAGTGTGTCATAAGGTTGTCCGTAAATGTTCTTTTTGACATTTGATGTATGTTTAACGTGTTTCTTGTCTTGTGCAAATCTACAAATATATGTACTTGCATATAGTAATTTGATAAACACCGCTGTGAATGAGTGAGTGAGAATGGTTCTACGTCGCTTTCAACAATAATCCAGTAATATCACGGGGAACACCAGAAATGGGCTTCATACATTGTACCCATGTGGGGGATCGAACTGGGTCTTCCGCGTGACGATCGAACGCTTTAACCACTAGGCTGTCCCACTGCCCCCATTGCTGTGGCGTTACCACAGTTGATATGTGTACTTGTGTTAACTACACATATGGAGAGACATAATTAGTGTGGCCACATAGTTAAGGTTGATAACAATATGAAAAAAAATAAAATATGAAATCTTTTGTCAAAATTATGTGTGCGTGTTTGTTTGTGTGTGTGTTCGACTCATTGTCTGTGTAAAAAGGTAGTAGATAACTACATAACTCACATCAGAACGCACAATTGTTAACCATACAGTTTAAATGGATAGAGAATTGCTACATAAATATGAATATTCCTGCCTGAGCCTTTACTATAATTGGATATCTAGTCTGTCATGGCGGGAAAGTTAAACTTTATTTTACAAGCACTTTAGCATTAAATTTAATTCCCGAAGACAGTTTGATGGAAAGGTACAAGAACAAAATAAAAATATGAACTGTGACTATCTGTATTCTGTGAATCTTGCTTATTTATTACACTACAAGAAACTATACAAGCTAAACGAGAAAACACTATGTGTGTATTTTGTAACATATTTATCTACTGCAAGATGTTTAAAGAATCTAATCATAAGAGGCAAATAGCAGTGAGAATTACAGGAATGGATCACTAAATATCAGCAAAAAACGTTCTAATTTACGGCATTATGGGAAGTATCGCTTTTTCGCTCACTCACTCACTCACTCACCTGATCTCGGAAGTAGAAGCCCAGAATGTCGATGGAGCCGGTGTAGACCAAACCTTCACCTAAACCTGGAACATAGACAACACGGTGCCTCATTTATCAGACCAAACCTTCACCTAAACCTGAAATATCGACAACACGGTGCCTCATTTATCAGACCAAACCTTCACCTAAACCTGGAATATAGACAACACGGTCCCTCATTTATCAGACCAAACCTTCACCTAAACCTGGAACATAGACAACACGGTGCCTCATTTATCAGACCAAACCTTCACCTAAACCTGGAACATAGACAACACGGTGCCTCATTTATCAGACCAAACCTTCACCTAAACCTGGAACATAGACAACACGGTCCCTCATTTATCAGACCAAACCTTCACCTAAACCTGGAACATAGACAACACGGTGCCTCATTTATCAGACCAAACCTTCACCTAAACCTGGAACATAGACAACACGGTCCCTCATTTATCAGACGCCACATGGAGGATTCCGGGCAAGAATGTACGCCCCCAGCATCACAATCTGGCAGAACGAGGTGACTGAAAGGATCAGACTTGATGGATTGTGCTACATGTCATCGTATCCCAATTTTAAGAATCGATGCCCATGATGACAGTCACTAACGTGTCCGGTCCAAACCGGGTTTGCAGACCGCGGTCATATGGCTGTCATATTGACGAGTGCGGCATTAAACAAACCAACCAAACTTAATATATACACTTGATGTGATCAGATAAGGGTTTATTGTTTATGTAATGGTAATCGCCTCACTGAGCAATTTTTCCGATCTATTTAACGCGACTAATAAGTATTTGTTGTCTGAAATGCAATCACCATAACTAATGTGTACATTATTAATGATAAATATATATACATTATGCTTCTATTGTACATAACATTAAGTACAAACGTTACATACATTCTTCAAAAAAAAGAAACGCACAGGTGGTATGCAGTTCATTAAAACTGACAATACAAAATATCCGGTATATAAAATGAATATATGTTATTGGAAAATGTGGGTCTCCTGATATTCGATAAACGGTGCGTCCAAACGCAGCCATTGTCGATTTCAATTACTTAAACGGCATTGTTTTCACATTTGTTCAAAAATGTCATGGAGGAAAACAGCAAAGTAGAATGCACGTGCAAGTTATGGCATTCGTAACTCGTGGTAGTGGTAAAAAAATGCTAGAATAAACCAATAATGTGTCATTCAATTGTCAACATTTTTTCAAGTTCGAAAATGCCGAGACTCAGCACTGCCGATCGGAACGTCGCCATAGGACGTATCCAAAGAGAGGAATCGCAGTCGTCTGTTGCACGCCACTTCAACGTCCACCACAGCACCATTTGCCGCCTTTGTGACCGATACACACAGGGGGGCATATCCTAAACCAGGAGGTCTGCATTAGTTGTGGTTCACTCTGACATCAAATCGCTACAATCTCACCTTCTTCCAATCATTGACCGCCAGAGGGAACTGTTTCAACAGGACAACGCTCCACCAAACACAGCTCGTGTCACGGTAGACTACCTTCATAATCTCAACCCTAAGGGATGACTCGATCCACGTGCACGTCAACATCAGAACACGCCACAGGCAATCCCACAACTGACCAACGCGTTACAAGCAGAATGGCGCAGAATTACGCAGGACAGAATTCGTACAGGAGAAGCAGAGCTATGATTGAAGCCCGGGGCGGTCACACGAGAAACTGAGTTCAGCGCAACCTTGTGGCCTTATTTGACATGACTATGAACAGCTTTTAATGCCTGTGCACAACGACAACATGTGACTATCGAGCTCCAAAATTTCATATTTGTATCTATGACATTACACTAAATATATCGGCTTTACATTCACTAAAAATCTACCTGTGCGTTTCTTTTTTTGAAGAGTGTAGATTAAAGTGAAACAACCACATAGATTAAAGTACAAGCTGTTTCCAGCTCCCTTGTCACTAGCGTTATTGATGTAGCCTAACGTTGAATGATGGGAGCAACAGAATGGCGCTTGCGAAGCCACAGTGACTTATTTACATCATAAACTGGTACCTCCCAATCTGTTGCCATCACAGCAAAGTCAGGCTGACTGAGTGAAACTATCTACATTCTGATGACAAACAAACCTGTAGGAACTGAAACATGTGTTGTCTGAGTATATAACTGATATAAAATTAACGCGTCTTGTAAAATTTATTTAAAATTGAAACAATTTTCATCAAAACTCGTGTGACCCAAACAATCCTCTGTTTTAATTCAAACAAGGTAAAACATGTACAGCTTTGACATACGCAGTGCAACATAAAGGTATCAAATTTTCATTGTGAAATTCCTGACTTTCATGAAAAGACGGCTATGTCATTCACTGTAGAGGAACTTGAGCCGCTCCCACACTGCCAGGTGAATGGGGACTCTCGGGGCTCAAGACATATCAGATATTGCAATCCATTTGGCTATTATACTAGTAGTTATTTTTCCAAGATTAGAATCCAAGATAGAAAAGCAAGAACGCAGAAACAGGAGAAATAATTTAATATTATATGGAGTGCTTGAATCACAACATGAATCTTATATGTCGTGTAAGGAATGTACTGGTAGTATTGAATAGTGCCAGAGAAGTAGAGAAGAAATGTTCCCCACTCAATTCCAGAGATGAAGAACGTGCACATCGTATTTCGACGAAGAACCCTAATACACCTCGACCTCTTATCGTGAAGATGCTACACTGGGACGATAATATGCAAGCCATATCAATTAGGAGTGTCCTTAAAGATCAAGGATATGGCATCTCTAATGACTTGACTTTGAATCAGAGGCAGGAAGTAAAACAGCAAAACAGATGAACCAGACACACGGTTCTACTACAAAGGAGGGGAATTGGTGAGGGAAACCAAAGCGGGGAGAGATACAAGTAAAGACGAAGCTGCACAGGAAGCATATCTGGAGGCACAGAGAGAAAAGGAAGACAACAGGATGGACGGGGAGGTAAGGATGAGAGACGGGATACGCGCTCGAGGTCACAGAGGTCAGCAGCAGGGAGACGGAGATAAGGGTGTGGCCAGGGCCTATACACTGATTTTACTGCCCATCAAGAGAACCCATCAAGTGAGAGAAGCGATAGTAATAACAGCTTAATTTACTTTCTCTCCTGGAATGTTTCAGGCATCAAATATAAGTTAACAGATAATGACTTTGTCAACTTTGTCAACAACTTTTATATAATTGGTGTTACCGAAACTTGGAGGGAGAATGTAGAGGATGTGAAAGTCACTTTCAGAGACTTTACCCTTTATAGTAAAGATGCTGATAGACTGTCTAAGACAGGCAGACTTTCAGGTAGGATAATAGTACTTGTAAAGAAGTAACTACAGCAATATATTAAATGGTGTAAATTAACGGAAAATTGTATATATATATATATATATATATATATATATATATATATATATATATATATATATATATATATATATATATTGATAATTCCTTGCTCGGTTGTCAATCTGACATACTCTATGCATCTGTAGATATTCATCCTAAGGGATCTAGCTGGTATAAAATTTTATCTGTTGATTGTAAAAATGGAATCACTATATTACAAAACCGTTTGTTGGACATTTTATGAGAATTAAGAGATGCTATTGTTATCTGTGGTGGCGACTATAATGCCAGAACTGGAACGAAGTCGGATTTTGTATAAAATGACATTATTAAATATATCGAAGGGCTTGGGCAAGGTAACTCAAGCTGGAGTTTTATGCGCGATTATATTTGCTTAAATCGTTTCTCAAGTGATATTAATGTAAACAAATTTGGTAAATTCATGTCATGAACGGAAGATCAGAAACTAACCGGGAAATTGGGGATTATACATTCATTGGGCAACAGGGGGCAGTGCAATAGATTATATAATTGTATCTGCCGCAGTGTTTGAGCTTGCCAATGCCTTTTCTATCCAATCACGTGCAGAGTTACCTCATCTCCCGCTCACTCTGAAGCTAAAAGCTTGTGAAGCCTGCGCAAATGTAAATAACACTGGTATCAATCACAATTCATTTAGATTTAAATGGGACTCTAAAAAGTTAGAATTTTTTAGGGAAAATATGCTGTCCGACCATATAAAAGAAGTACTTGATAAATCTGTTGATATGATTTTTAATGACATTGATAGAAGTATAGAGTGTATTACAGATGCATTATGTGTCGCGGCAAATGATATGAAGAAGCCAGCTGGAAGAAGTATATACAATAATGAATGGTTTGATACTGAATGTGAACTGTTGAAACGTAAAAGATGTAGAGCATTGAATAGGTGTAGAAATATAAGGGTAGCCACTCTTTGAAGGATTACAACTATACAAGAAACAAATATGATGCTGTATGCAGGGAAAAAAGGAATGAATATTTTGAAAACAAAAAGCAATACATGGAGAATAACATTAAGAACTCAAAGAATTTCTGGTCTGTGATTAAAAGTTTGAATTGTAAGAATTATGTTCAAATTAATATCAATATTGCTGACTTTTTTGCACATTTTAGAGATTTGTTTGCTGGTGAGACTTTCGGAGAATCTTACAAGATGACTGTACCGATGATGATGTCACTAAATATATTACAGAGGATATTCTCAATATGCCTATAACAAAATGGGAAATATTAAACAGCATCCATCATTTAAAATGCAACAAATCTCCAGGAATATATGACACCATTTCTGAATTATTTATACATTCGGCTGATCTACTTGTCCCATACCTAGAATTGTTATTTAACGTGATGTTTGAAGAGGGATACCTCCTGGAAACATGGTCTATTGGTATTTTAATTCTGCATCATAAAGCAGGTGCTTCTAATGATGTCAACAACTACTGAGGGATAACTCTCTTGTGTATCTTCAGAACAATATTTTCTTTTAATATTAACAAGAGACTTGAGTGTTGGGCTGATACCATGGATACAATTTCGGAATCGCAGGCTTGATTTAGGAAAGGATATTCAACAGTTGATAATGTCTGTATGTTGCAATCTCTGATACAGCGCTATATCAAAAAAAAGTGGGGAAGTTTTATGGATTATTTCTCGACTTCTCTAAAGCATTTGATTCTATACACAGGTGTAAACTATGGAGATTATTTACTGCACTGGACTGGATTATGTAGTATATATTAAAATATTAAAACGTGTGTACGGGACAAGGTTTGATGTCTGATATCTTTGAATGCAAATTTAGCGTCCGCCAAGGATGTATATTGAGTCCGTTTTTATTTTCCTTTTTCATAAATGAATTAGTATCGGAAATCCATACCAATTGTACAAACGGCATTCAATTACATCCAGATGTTAAACTCTTTCTTTTATTATTTGCAGATGATATTATCATGTTCTCAACCACAGCTGGTGACTTGCAAAGGCAAATTGATGCCTTAGAAAATTACTGTGATAAATTGAAACTTACTGTTTATAGAGTCAAACCATAATTATTGTTTTCTAAATGAAAAATGGTCCATTAAAGGTGAAAGTCTGAATGTGACTACACACTATAAATATTTGGGTGTTTATTGAGTAACAGTCTAAATTGGTCTATTCATGTAAGAGAAGCATCAGTTCAGGCTAAAAAGGTTTCATTTGGTACACTAAAGAAAATACATATCCTTGGTGATATAAGTTAAAAGTCATTCTTTAAGATCTTTGATGTTAAAATTAACACAATCTTACTTTACGGTGCTGAAATGTGGGGATTAAAACAATATTATGATATCGAAAAGGTCCACTTATTTGCATGTAAAAGATTTCTCGGTGTAAAATCCAACCCATATAGCCAATGGTTTATGGAGATTGTGGTAGATTTCCTCCACTCATATATTCACAGCTGAGAGTCATAAAGTACTGGCTGAAACTCCTTAAAATGAATTCATCTAAGAAATGTTACAATAAGATGATGTTATACGATACGAATGGAAAGACTAATTGGGTAACTTTTGTGAAAAAATTGTTATTTAATTGTGGATTTGGAAATGTTTGGTATGGTCAATTTGTACAATCTGAATGCGTATTTACAAATTCTTTTCTACAGAGGTTACAAGATATTTACGACTTCAACTTCAGTCTTTATTTCAAGTACTGAAAAGGCCATAGGCCTATAGTACATATATACATACAGTAGCAATGGGTGCAATAGGAATTACTTATATCGTAACAAAATATCACATCTATAATGCAGAGGATCTGATGTTCATTGCATGATATATATACATCGAAAGATATTTTGTGACTGTTTCATTTTGGGATGACATGAGGATATAAAATTTGTCAATTCTAGGATTCAGATAAAAATATTTATGTATGTATTCTTTTCTGATATTTGCATACAATGGACAGACTAGCAAAAAATGGTATTCATCTTCTATCTCTTGGCAAGTACAATATTTACACAATCGCTAAATGTCTACCTTTTTCTATTAGAAGGTCATGAGAACTACATTTGAAACGGGATAGTGCTGTTCGGAATTTCTTAACATTTATATCCAAAAGATATTTTTCGGTCAGAATGAATGATTTAATACAGGTGTAATGCTTTAACTTATTATATAAGTTTAGTTAAGTGTACCACTTTTGAAAATACATATCTTTTAGCCTTTGTCTTAAATTATATATGAAACGATCTGGTACTGTTACATGTTGCTCTCCCCATATGTACTCATACCCGCCAGATTGGAGTATCTTTTTGACACCCGAGGCCCAGTTTTTTTTACCTCTGCTATCGTAAAGAATCATCATGTTATAGCATTTCTTTGGGAATCTGGTATTTGGCATTTTAAGCAATTTTACCCAATATTTTATTACTTTTATGTAACTGAATATATACATTTGGTATCTCCCACATTCCCCTTAAACTGTAACATTTGGAGTGTTGGAATATACTCCTAAAAATCTTTTATACGCAAATAGATGTACCTTCTCTATTGTATCATAGTTCTCTAGGCCCCAGACTTCAGCACCATAGAGTAGAATAGGACTGATCTTAGTGACTAAAATCTTAGAGAATGTTCCAAAGCTAATATTTCCAATTGCAAGGGGTTTTAGGTTTTATAAAATGCCAATTAAAATCTTTTTGGCTTGCAGTGCGGCTTTGTGACCAAGTAAGTCGATTTGTAAAATGTACCCCCAAATATTTGTAACTTCTTACAACCTCACGTTTTTCACCTTTATATAGCCATTTTTCTCGTTTTGATAATTTCCCTCCATTTTTGAAAACTATAAACTTTGTCGTATCGATATTGACCTTCAATTTCCATTTGTTACAATAATACTCAAGTTCATTTATTAACTTTTGAAGTCCAGGTACTGTGCTCGAGAACATAACTATATCATCAGCAAAAAGGAGTAGAAAAAGTTTAATAGTTTCTGGATGGAGTTGGATACCCTCGTTACAATTTTCAGATATTTGTATCGAAAGTTCATTTATGAAAAACGAAAACAGGAATGGACTTAGAATACATCCTTGTCGAACCCCAATATTACAGTAGAAGGAATCAGATAAGGTGTTATTGTTTCGATCACAGACTTTCACATTGTGATATATGCAACATAGTAATTTACCAATTTTAGTACTGATACCTTGAGATTTGCAATGGGACCACAACCTGTTTCTGTTAATTGAGTCAAACGCCATGGCAAAATCGTAGAGTATCCATGCCTGAAACCGGCTTGTGCTTCATCTATCTTATTAAAGGTACAAGATATTTATCTGCAATCGTGGTCATTTTCGTTGACATTATCGAATAAATGTTTATATTATAGAATGTTGAAAACTCATATATACACTGAACAGTATCTGTTTTATGTAAATATAAAGAAATACCGCAATTCATTAGCAAGGTTTCGATGTTCATCCCATGATTTATGCATCGAGGGTGGGAGATATAAAAAAAACTTCAATATTATGTAAAATGTGTAGTAGGCAAGATAGAGTGGATGAATATCTCTTTTTACTTGTATGTCCATTGTACTCCACTGTGAGAAAAAATATATTCCTGTGTATTACTTTAACGATCCAAATATTGTGAAATTCCGACAATTGTTAAACAGTCTAGATAAATTGATAATGCAAAACTTAGCCATGTACATATTCCACGCACTGTTATATAAACCAAATCTGTAAATAATAGTTCAAATTGTGTGCAACATCTCATGTCACATGTACTATAGGTCTAGGGCCTCTTAAGTACTTGATTAAAGATTGATTGAATATTTTTTAAATTGTTTTTGAATACATATGTAATTTATTATCTCGGTAAGATACTGTTCGCTCACAGTCGAAAAAGTGTACATTTATCGATGCAAGATGCAAAGTGATTAATGTTTGCTTTTTGTTTTGCAAAAAACACTTTTGGACATTTGTTTTGTAACCAGTCGTCTATTTACAATTAGTGTTACACTATATTTTATATTGCATCAGTTCAGGTTAGACCCAGTGCCGCCGCATCTTATGTAGTTCATATAGTCGTGAGACGAAGTCCCCATCAAGATATGAATCTTCTTCAAGGAACACATTCCTGTTTATGCATATTGCTCTCACTCACCAGAATGACGTATTGCCCTCACCCACAATTATATAGGAATTGCCCTTACCCACAAGGATGGCGTAAGTCAGGAAGAGCCATCGCATGTCTGTGATGAACGCACTACAGGCAAACCCGACCAGCTCGAGGACGCCTCCCAAGATCACACATGTTCGACAGCTGAACATGTTGATCGCCAAACTGGCCACGGGCCCTGGAACATGTATACAACAAAAGATCATATAAGGGTGATTATTAATTTATTTTCAGGCCAAATTAAATAAGTATGTGAATTATTGTGTCAATAAGGACGGACTTCACATAATCGAGACAGGACCATGAAACCAATGGTCGATAACATGAGCATCGTTCCGTGGTGTTGGTGTACAACGGCTTGCAATCACAGAGCCTCATTACCCGAGCTACGGCTCTCACGGCTCTTACGACTCTTACGACTCTTACGGCTCTCACGACTCTTACGGCTCTTACGGCTCTTACGACTCTTACGACTCTTACGACTCTTACAGCTCTTACGACTCTTACAGCTCTTACGACTCTTAAGACTCTTACGACTCTTACAGCTCTTACGACTCTTACGGTTCTTACGACTCTTACGACTCTTACGACTCTTACGGCTCTTACGACTCTTACGACTCTTACGACTCTTACGGTTCTTACGACTCTTACGACTCTTACAGCTCTTACAGCTCTAACGGCTCTTACGGCTCTTACGGCTCTTACGGCTCTTACGGCTCTTACGACTCTTACAGCTCTTACGGCTCTTACAGCTCTTACGACTCTTACGGTTCTTACGACTCTTACGACTCTTACGGTTCTTACGGTTCTTACGACTCTTACAACTCTTACAGCTCTTACAGCTCTAACGGCTCTTACGGCTCTTACGGCTCTTACGGCTCTTACGACTCTTACGGCTCTTACGGCTCTTACAGCTCTTACGACTCTTACGGTTCTTACGACTCTTACGACTCTTACAACTCTTACGACTCTTACGGTTCTTACGACTCTTACGACTCTTACGACTCTCACGGCTCTTACAGCTCTAACGGCTCTTACGGCTCTTACGGCTCTTACAGCTCTTACGACTCTTACGGCTCCTACAGCTCTTACGACTCTTACAACTCTTACGACTCTTACGGCTCTTACAGCTCTTACGACTCTTACGGTTCTTACGACTCTTACGACTCTTACGGCTCTTACAGCTCTTACAGCTCTTACGACTCTTACGACTCTTACGACTCTTACGGTTCTTACGACTCTTACGGCTCTTACGACTCTTACGACTCTTACGACTCTTACGGTCCTTACGACTCTTACGACTCTTACGACTCTTACGGTTCTTACGACTCTTACGGTTCTTACGACTCTTACGGCTCTTACGACTCTTACGGTCCTTACGACTCTTACGACTCTTACGACTCTTACGGTTCTTACGACTCTTACGACTCTTACGGCTCTTACGACTCTTACGACTCTTACGACTCTTACGACTCTTACGACTCTTACGACTCTTACGGTTCTTACGACTCTTACGACTCTTACGGTTCTTACGACTCTTACGACTCTTACGACTCTCACGGCTCTTACAGCTCCAACGGCTCTTACGGCTCTTACGACTCTTACAGCTCTTACGACTCTTACGGCTCCTACAGCTCTTACGACTCTTAGAGCTCTTACGACTCTTACGGCTCCTACAGCTCTTACGACTCTTACAGCTCTTACGACTCTGACGGCTCTTACAGCCCAACGGGACCAGTTAATCTCAAGACATTTCATTTGAAGTCATTTGTGACAAGAAATATATGTTATTCGTTTCTTCGAGAGGTACTTTTCGTTTTGAAAATTACTTCTCAAACAAATGAACAAGATGTATGTTTCTAGTATAGAACCATTGCTGGCTTCTTGGACTTCGTGAAAACGCCAAATACAAGACGCAAGGGCCAGATTTACAAAGCGATCTTAGCTCTACGACTATCGTCAGTCTTTTTTTTTAAAGTATTGGAGTTACGATTGTCTTAGCTTCAATGAGGTTCTGGGGAGTGGTGCCGTCAGGAGACATCGGTCAATCATGAGAAATATAATGGTTACGAGACGTCTAGGATTGAAGGTGCAATCATCAATGTCTCGCCAAGAATAAATCGTTCACAACGCTCGCACGTCACGATGGCTCAGAGCTACAGATGCTCGAATAACATCTTGGTCAAACCACAATCTCACACATATGCTGATTCCAGATGTGCAAAATGTTCTGTGGGATGTTTCACCAGCGGTAACACTTGTAGTAAGTTAGTGTGTACGTCACATGTGTAGATCTTTAAGCAGCAATCCTAATACAGTCGCAAAACCTTTAGTTCCATGATTGCATTTCTTGATGTTTTGTCAACCATCATTTAAGAGAATCTGACTTTTTTCCTTTACTGCCAAACAAACACCAACAAAACGCATTAGATTGTACACTAGGCGTTCAGCGTGCAACGGAAGAAACCATTTTCATTGAAAGGGGACTGCGGAGGTGTGCGCGTGAAGTTCATGCTTTACGTGTACTGGGCAATGCGCTCTTGACCACTCACCAACCAACAAACCCCCTACCCCTAGATGTGTTTATCGACTGAACGGATTAGCACATCACGAGTCTTCTTAAGTTTTTTTTAACCTCAGTTAGGAACACCTGACTGGTCACCTGTTAGAGCGAACATGCTGGCGAAGAGGGACCCCAGCCACGCCGTGACGGTCACGTCCTCGTGGTAGTGGTCCAGCAGCGCGACGTGCACGACGCCGGCGCAATACGACACCGTGCCCCCCAGCAGCAGGGCGAAGAAGGACGAGACCATCACCACCCACTTCCACCACTGGGGACTGTGTACAGTGGTTGCCATGGCAACACACCAATGACCTGGTCAGTGGTCTGAAATATTAAACATAAAAGGAAGACAATGAAGAAGAAATAGAAATTCTGTCATTTTTTATCAATCAACATGTTATTTCGACGAGTGGCCTGATTAAATGGATATTGCTATGATTTGAGCAACGTCGTAGGTCACGAGAGGAGCTCAACACTTTACAATAAAAACAACCAAAACATTTCCATACCAAGGACGATTCCGACTCGATACTGTAAGCATCACTATCAAACAAGCTTCATCGTGATGCCTGGAGAACAATATGTGGTGTAACAGGTGGTCAGAGCTATAGCAAATTATACTACACCCTCCCAAAAAGAAGAGAAAAGTAAAAAATCTGTCTATATTATAAACTGATACATAATATTGCTCCAGAATGACTGTGTAATCTCGTTCAGCGTCAGACAGATATTGATAGGCATTACTTATAAAGCAATGGCATGCAGTTACAAGAAATGGTTTGTAAGACTTAGTTTTGCTGTCAGTCATTTCGACCAGCTACGACCCGCCTTGTGAATCTGGTACCTGATGATACTAAGTGGTCTTACATGTACGCGGGTTTTAAAAACAATATTGAATAATTCTGAAAATTGTAAATACTTTCACTTAAATTACTGTACTCGATATTGTCAAATTGCAGTGATCTCAATAGTCATAGATTTGAAAGACATATTTCAAATATTGCAGCATCTCAGTGTGGGTTTTATTTGGAGTCTCCACTTCGCTTCCTTTACTTGTCCTACTTATCATGTCATTAGAAGCACGATGTCCTACCACATAACGGGTTTTGATATGAATACAGCATTGTGTGGTAACAAGAGATGTAAACTACATATTACGTATGTCTGTCCATGATTTTATAGAAAATAGTGGTAGGTTTGTACATTGAGTATAAATATATGTTTAGCTATAAATACGCCAGTAGTGTTGGTAACATGAGTTGTCTTCTCATTTCAAAATATGTATTGTTTTTTTACCTTAAAGTTTTGATGTCAACATAATGGAATTACGTAGCAGGGACGGTAGTTACATAAGCCAGTTTGGTCTGTTTACCAACCCTTTCAAGTTAAGTTGAATAAAAGATGTTTAAACTAAATATGAAATACTTATGATAACAATATGAAATACGCTACGCGACCTGTACTTGCATCAGATACACTTGTACAAGCCACTCGACGTCAGGACAAAACATGTCGAGGTAGTGATGTAGTAGCAGTGGTCGTCGGTGTCCCTGCACTTCATATATTTTAGGAATTGCCTTTAATGTGATGATGTAGATTCCGGTGTCCATACTGTGTAAATCACGTTGGGTGCACATCGTGTTTACGTCAGACTGCTCATCTAACCATTTACACTAAAAACTGTAGACAACAACAGCAACCAACAACACTGCTAATTCTATTGTCAGTCAGTCAGTGTGTGTAGGTATGTGTGCAAGCAGCATCAGCATCAGTCTCTAACACTGTCATTAATGTAGAGTTTATGCAACGTATACAGACGCATATTCATTACAGCCCCTGGCCAAAGGGACTTAACAATTCACCGCATGTAAATGCACCTGTACTCTAATTATACTGTGCTTTGAATTCCACATCCAATTTATCGCGGTTTATTTTGCAGGTAGCCTATTTCAATATTAAAAACATGTTTGGAGTCTGCATTTGTTTGTGATACGCTTACCTTTCCGCGAATACCTGGTGTCATCATTATCTGATAAGTTATAAAATCACAAGCCCATGGTATGAGCTTATAGCGCCTCAGCAATGGTTTGACTTCTCGAAGGACTTATTGAAATGTAAAGACAAAATGTTACTACCTAACGTTGATACAACAGTATATAATTATATTGATCCTCATATATGTAACAGTTGTTTAGATGTTTCCTTCCTAGAGGAGATGTTGTCTTGTGATATTACTGATGAAGAAGTGTATTAATGAGTGAACTTGGAACAATGCAGCGAGTAAAGGCGGTATTCCTCTTTTTTAAATCCTCTGATGCTATCCAAGTTCCCTATTTGAGAGACCTATTTAATAAAGTTTTATATGTAGTTATATTTCTAACAGTATGGAACATAGGTGTGCTTGTTCCTTTGCCGAAATCCGGTAACTTGAGTGAACCATCTAACTACAGAGGTATTTCGCTCAGATATCTCGGGTAAACTATTTACCAGCATTTTAGAAATTGGTTTAGGTTATTGTTGGAACTAAATAAATTACCTAGTGAGGCACAGTGCGGGTTTAGACATTTGACCTTGAGATAGGAAAAAAGATTATATATATATGTTCCATTCTAAAGGATGTCATGGAAAAATGCATTTAATGTTGAAGTGCATGTATGAGTCAGTGGCTGCATGTGTGAAAACTAACTCGGATAAGACAGTGACGTTTAATACCATATCAGGTGTGCGACAGGGCTGCGTCCTGTATCCACTATTTTCCATTTTCTTTATAAATGTATTTAAGAGAAATGCAGTTATGGGATATATGTAACTCCTGAAATTAAGGATCTACTTTTACTTTTATTTTGTTACCTGAGAAATACAAGATAATAGGAAGAACCAAGTGCCTATTGTAAATCTGGCTCCTTTGAAAACGAGTTCCATAATCTTTTTTATCTGTGACGCCTTTGCTTCCAAAAGAAATATTTGCCACATTTAGAACATACACTCTTCAAAAAACGAAACGCACAGATAGATGTTTAGTAAATTCATTGTATAAAGTCGATATATTTAAATTAATATCATAGATACAAATATGAAATTTGGAGCTCGATAGTCACATATCGCCGTAGTACAAAGTCATTGAAAACTGTTCATTGCAATGTCACATAAGGCCATATGGTTGCGCTGAACTGAGAATCTCGTGTGACCGCCCCGGGCAGCAATCACGGCTCTGCATCTCCTCGGCACTTACTGGATAAGTGTACGAATTCTACGCCATTCTGCTTGTAACGCGTTGGCCAGTTGTGGGAGTGTCTGTGGCGTGTTCTGACGTTGACGTAAATGTCGATAGAGTTCATCCCAGAGGTGTTCGATTTCTGGTGAAATCTGGAGATCTCGATGGCCAGGGCAAGTCGGTGATGTTGGCATTATGAAGGTGGTCAACCGTTACACGAGCTGTGTAGTCAATGATTGGAAGAAGGTGAGGTTGAAGAATTTGATTAATGTAGCGATTAGCTGGCAAATTTCCCTGAACTACAGATCTCGTTGTGTAGGTTATGGTCCCCCACGCCATGACACTACCGCCACCGAATGTGTCGAATTCACGTACACAATGTGGAGCAAAACGCTCATTTCGACGACGATAAACACGTTGTCTTCCATCTCGCCGTAGAAGAAGACATCGTGATTCATCGCTAAACCATACTCATCTGCAATTTCTAAAATTCCAAGGCTGTAAGGTATGGCACCAACGCAAGTTTCCCTGTTGATGGATCTGTTGCAAAACAGGGACAATAACAGATCTTGCGGGTCGGATTCCAGCCTCGCGAAGATGGCTCCTGACAGTCTTGTCCGATATCCTTCTCAAACCAGCGATGCGTCCTGCAGTCTCCGTCGCTGTGGCAGTGCGATGATGTAAGTGGAACAGTCGAATGTAGCGATCCAGTGCAGAGGTGGTAACTCTTGGACGGCCAGTTCTCGGACGGTCTGCAGTGGAACTGAACTGTGTGTATCGGTTACAAAGGCGGCCAATGGTGCTGAAGTGGAAGCTGAAGTGGCGTGCAACAGAAGACTGCGATTCCCCTCTTTGGTAACGTCGTGTGGTGATGTTCCTATAGGCAGCGCTGAGTCTCGGCATTTTCGAACTTTCTTGCCTTTTTTTTAGCCACTACCACGAGTTACGAATGCCATAACTTGCACGTGCATTTTGCTTTGCTGTTTTCCTCCATGACATTTTTGAACAAGTGTGAAAACAATGCCGTTTAAGTCATTGCAAATCGACAATGGCTGCGTTTTGACGCACCGTTTGTTGAATATCAGGCCACGAACATTTTCCAATAACATATCTCCAATTTATATACCGGATATTTTGTGCAATCAGGTTCAATGAACTACATCCTACCTGTGCGTTTCTTTTTTTGAAGAGTGTACATACGTAAATCACCAAGTAATGTAGACTTTACACAACTCAAATGATGTTCATACTATTAAGTCAGTAGCCACCTTTATCAAAGACATTTTCGAGATGATTTCAAAAGGGTGGTTAATTTAGCAAATTTCCTGTCAGCCACGTGACTACCAACTTTATTCTGTCCACTGAATTGTACTCTGGGCCACAAGACCGAAATACTGAATACTGCCTGATACAGTCGGACTCGTGCAATCGACTCTGCTTTCGGTGGAGATTTCTTATGAATATGGAAAGGGTTTTGTCGCTTTCATTGATCTCACACCTTGTTTCTATTGAGTAAAGCAGAAACCCGTTAATCTGTTGTCTTCAGTTTCCAGGATAACTCAGTGTTATTATGTTCATGAGCGCCACCTGCCTCAGTAATACCTGCTCCCTGGCACTTGAGTATACGCGGCGTGTGCTGCAGGTAGAGCAGGATCTGCTTACCCCTTTCGTGAACACCTGGGTCTTCACTGTTTTTCAGGTATCCATTCGTATAATTGTCATCAAACATTGGCCATCAAAACCATTGGATCTGTGTCGGCGGATAGTCGAGACGCATTGGCGTGTTGGGTTTATGTTATATTATATCAAATCATTTTAATACCTTACCAGTTGAGGAAGAAATTTTGGATGTTGATGCTTTGGCTGTGATTGAAGAAAACACTGATGCTTTGGCAGGAAGAAATTAGAATTTGAAAGAGAAAATTTGGGTATGGGAAATTGAAAAAGAAAACTTGAGAATTGAATCTGAAAAAGACATTAAGCTAAAACAACTTGAATTACAGAAGGATGTAATGGTGATGGATTGTCCAAGCAGAGTAGACTTGTTCCGCCCATCACTGAACGTCATGTTGAGAAGTTTTTCTTACATTTTGAAAAGTTGGCTAACTGTTTGAAATGGGCTGAAAATCAGTGGACGATGTTGTTGCAAAGTGTGTTGAGGGGAAAGCTGAGGAATTGATTCTGCCTTACCTATTGAGATTAGTTCTGATCATCAGGTTATTAGGGCTGAAGTTTTGAAGGCATATGAATTGCTTCCTGAAGCTTACAGCGAAAGTGACCCGTGAAGATCCGGGGTAGAATAGGTCTTCAGCAACCCATACTTGCCGTAAAAAGCGACTATGCTTGTCGTAAAAGGCTCGCTGACTTGGTTGATGCATGTCATCGATCCCAATTGCGTGGATCGATGTTCATGATGTAAATCACTGGATTGTCTGGTCCAGACTCGATTATTTACAGACTGTCGTCGGAATATTGCTGAATGCGGCTAAAAACAACAAACCAAACCAAATACAGAGAAAGTTTAAGTCTGTTAAGAAAAGGGATGGTTCTGATTTTGTTGAGTAACTCAAAGGGTACGTTTTAAGCAGTCAGGGTTTACAGGCAGGAGTTTGCAGGGCCGCAAATCAGGACAAGATGGTCCACCCCCTTCTAGATCTAGTTCTAACAAGTCTGGTTCTAAGTTTGTTGACAAAAAGTCAAGTCCTTCTTCAGCTGGTTCTAAAAATACTTCTGGATTTTCGTCAAAGCCTACGAGGGTATTTCCTCAAGTCATTCTCCCCCTAATGCTTTTGTTTGTGAATGTCAGGACATAACTTTTTTGTGGTTCGGTTAATGAGGAGTTAGCTTTTGTAGACCAGTCATCAAAGTCTGTTGTTGTGAGAGAGGAGTACTTACCTTTTGTTAGTAAAGGTTTTGTGTCAGCTAAAGGTGACAGTTCCAGTGTTAAGCCCATTACCGTTTTTAGATATACTGGTTCTCTTCAAACTCTGACTTTGGATGGTATTTTGCCACTTTCTGAGGAGTCTTCAGCGAACTCTGAGGTTTAGTGAGAGGGTTTATGTGGTTTAGTGAGAGGGTTTATGTGGTTAAGTGAGAGGGTTTATGTGATTGTACCAGGCACTTCTCCATTTTGTGAATTTGAAGACTTCGGAAAATACTATATTTAGATACTGGTGTGATGTGTAAACTTTCGGCATACCGTGGACTGGACAGCTTTCATGTGAGGATCACTCATCATCCCTGATTTCCTGCCTAGCCCATCTCGGAAGCCTGACAACTGTCGCGGCTGGGTGAATATATATTATTACCACTGTTCATTTAGGTACAGATTTCTAGATTAACATATTGTTTCAATTTTGGGAATCGACACATAACAATCATGACCTGGATTGGGCGTCTAAGGCCCTTCATTTCGCTTTGAAGAATTGTGCCCTAATTAGGCGTGTCTGAAATATGTAGTCGTGGGTTCGAATCCCAGTTGTCCTCCTTAAGACTCTCGCTGTGTCAGCACCATACCCGTAGTCATGGGTTTCGCGAAAGTGGTAAACGTCTAAGACCCGCATCACTTTCGGTTTTCTCTCTCTGACACGGTGTGGTATAACAGGAATACTGTTTAAAGCGGCGTTCAACCCAACTCAGTACTTCATGGGTACCTGCTGAATAAAATGGCACCACTATTTTGCCATTTGCGCGCATTTAAATCTGATTGTGCAGATAATCGAGGCTTATATTTCTCTGGCGTTGACGATATGGTAAATAAATGTACAGGCCTTATAGGCTGCGTTGTACAGTTGTGATGGAACACAAAATAAATAATCATACGATTATATGATTGAGCTAAACATTTATAGTTTACACACGGACACATTTAAATGATATCCGCCATCTGCATGGATAAAATATCATTCTATGTGGATTACGGTCTTCCGATGCCACGTGTGACAGGCATACGCGGCCCCGAGGCATGCAGAAACTCACTAAACATTGATACATTCAGAGAGAGCTGGGACCTCTAGGGGATCGGTTAAACTAACAGTAAACCTGTAACAGCACTGCATCATACTCCTTTGGTGAAAACTGCACTGTCAGAAGGCCACATCACGAGGACCCTCAGTGTTTGTATGACGTTGCTGTGGATGTTGACATTAGCATCCTAGTTATTTGATGAAGCGA
The DNA here is from genome assembly GCF_022045235.1 of Haliotis cracherodii. Taxonomy (NCBI): domain Eukaryota; kingdom Metazoa; phylum Mollusca; class Gastropoda; order Lepetellida; family Haliotidae; genus Haliotis; species Haliotis cracherodii. The sequence goes on along the minus strand of NW_027266294.1, from coordinate 1,592,085 downwards.
CTGGAGGGCTGCGCTGATCATGTGGACGGAATGTGAATGTGTTATGAATGTTACATTTATACACTCCACATGGACGCTAATACATATATTCATATAAGCTCCTTTTCCTGGTGCCATTTCGTTTGTCAGCTCTAGTCTTTGTAAATAATGTCTTATTAGATCTGGCAATTAATAATTATATTGATTTTATTTTCTCATATTTAACACAACATCCGTATGTTACACTCCATCCTCACAAAAGTATTTTGCTGTAAATAAAAGTCACTCTCCCAGTTATTGTTTATGATGAATGCCTTCCCTGAGTTCCAGAAAAAATAATAATAGTAATAACAATAATAATAGCAATATTTTAAAATGATGATGATGATGATGATGATGATAATAATAATAATAATAATACTATTACTACTACTACTACTACTTCTACTACTACTACTACTACTACTAATAATAATAATAATACAAAATAGTTCACGATGTCATCGCCTTCCGCTGTGTTAGTTCATTAGAAATTAGATTAAAACAGAAAACTAATGCATTACCTCTGATCGTCGTACAGGACGTTATGCTGACAGTGTTCACTGCAGGTGCTGCCGCCTAAATTGCGTTCATGTATTGCATAAACATGTATCATGTGGCAGCCTACCACTCCCCCCTCTTAGTTGCATCCCTGCATCCCTGCATCACTGCATCACTGCTTCACCAGCATATACATTCGTTCACTGAAGCGCAGTGTTATGTACACGGCATCACCACTGCCTGTAGAGCTGATATAACGTATATCGATGTGATCTAGGATAATACCTATCATGTTTGTTGTATTCATATATACATGAACAGGTGTCAGAGGACAAGGGAGGGTGTGTGTGTGTCGGGGGGGGGGGGGGGGGGGGGGGGGGGGAGGGAGAACTCACGCACCACCCAGCATGTGTATGTTACCGTATAGAAACCGTCGCCCTCACGCTGTTGTGAAGGGCCGACTGTATAGCTTCCTTCCACTGGCATAATGTAACGGACACCGCCTCACTCTGCCGTCATTATTTACTCCGAGCTGGTACTTGATGGGAATAACATAGGAAGCCTACCTGTCACAGGGGATCCGCTCCTGTTGTCTTGTTCTGAACAGCGACACTGACACGTCTAATGGACTCCGCCACACCTTAGGCTCAGGGATCCTCAGTCTCAACAGCGTGGGACTCACTCAAGCGTACCAAAGTGAGGAAAAACTAGGTCGTGGCTACACCGTGACGTGTTTAACGCGAAGCAACAATGGTCGACTTGGAAACACACACCACTGCTGTGTAGTATATATTTTTATCAACAGCATAAAAAATGACAACATGTGATCTGTTTATTATTTAACGCTTCAGTGTATTCAGAGAAATAATTGCACCGAGTTGTTAGACAATTATAATCTTCCCCTACATATATACGATTTGTATAGCGTATAGTCTGTGAACTATAGTACATAATGTGGTTGATTCAAATGAACACAGATGGCATGCCAATACAATTAGTGGTATATTAAGTCACGCGATGAAACTGAAACTGAAAACTGAACATTCGGACACAGTTTGTGGAGTCTCTGTTTATTAGGCCACCAATGACAGTGTACGGGAATACAATCGGTACCCGAGGCAACCTGTTTTGTATTTCTCCTGACATCGACACGGTGTGATTATCTTAATACGAATTACCTGTTACCTGTACCCGTACATTTGCCGAATAGAGGAGGGTCTTAGCGCCAAGGTGTTCCCAACTCCAATACCTTAACATCGGCTTACACCTGTCGTAGCGCTACGGTCGCTTTGTGGAACGGGGCCCCGTGAACTACATTTTTTTTCCATAAATAACTCGGCTTTTCATTGGTCGACGGTACACTACTTTCCATACTTTCATCCTTTCAGTCCATTATCCACGTGTTCGTACGGAATGAAAACAACTTTCCTTGTGCCCTGCGTGTCTCCTGCGTGTGTCCTGCGTATGTCTTGCGTATGTCCTGCGTATGTCTTGCGTGTGTCCTGCGTGTCTCCTGCGTGCGTCATGCGTGTCTCCGGCGTTTGTTCTGCATATGTCCTACGTATGTCCTCTGTGTGTCCTGCGTGTCTCCTGCGTGTCTCCTGCGTATGTCCTGTGTGTGTCCTGCGTGTGTCCTGCGTTTGTCCTGCGTATACCCTGCGTATGCCCTGCGTATGCCCTGCGTGTGTACTGCGTATGCCCTGCTTCTCTCCTGCGTATGCCCTGTGTGTGTCCTGCGTTTGTCCTGCGTTTGTCCTGCTTATGCCCTACGTTTGTCCTGCTTATGCCCTGCGTTTTCCTGCGTGTGTCCTGCGTTTGTCCTGTGTGAGTCCTGCGTATGCCCTGCGTTTTTCCTGCGTGTATCCTGTGTGTCCTGCGTATGTCCTGCGTCTGTTCTGCGTTTGTCCCGCGTCTGTCCTGTGTGTGTCCTGCGTGTCTCCTGCGTTTGTCCTGCGCATGTTCTGCGTGTGTCCTACGTGTGTCCTGCGAGTCTCCTGCGTGTCTCCTGCGTTTGGTCCTGCATATGTCCTGCATGTCTCCTGCGTTTCTCCTGCGTGTGTGCTTCGTGTCTCCTGTGTGTCTCCTGCGTTTGGTCCTGCATATGTCCTGCGAGTCTCCTGCGTGTGTCCTGCGAGTCTCCTGCGTGTGTCCTGCGTGTCTCCTGCGTTTGTCCTGCGCATGTTCTGCGTGTGTCCTACGTGTGTCCTGCGAGTCTCCTGCGTGTCTCCTGCGTGTCTCCTGCGTTTGGTCCTGCATATGTCCTGCATGTCTCCTGCGTTTCTCCTGCGTGTGTGCTTCGTGTCTCCTGTGTGTCTCCTGCGTTTGGTCCTGCATATGTCCTGCGAGTCTCCTGCGTGTGTCCTGCGTGTCTCCTGCGTTTTTCCTGCGCATGTCCTGCGTGTGCCCTACGTGTGTCCTGCGTGTCTCCTGTGTGTGCCATGCGTTTGTCATGCGTGTATCCTGCGTGTGTCCTACGTGTGTCCTGCGTGTGTCCTGCGTGTCTCCTGCGTATGTCCTGTGTGTGTCCTGCGTGTGCCCTGCGTATGCCCTGCATGTGTCCTGCGTATGCCTTGCGTGTGCCCTGTGTATGCGCTGCATGTCTCCTGCCTATGTCCTCTGTGTGTCCTGCGTATGCCCTCCGTGTGCCGTGCGTGTGTCCTGCGTGTCTTCTGCGTTTGTCCTGCGTGTGTCCTGCGTGTCTCCTGCGTATGTTCTGCGTTTGTCCTGCGTATGCCCTGCGTATGCCCCGCGTGTGTCCTGCGTTTGGCCTGCGTTTGCTCTGCGTTTGTCCTGCGTGTGTCCTGCGTTTGGCCTGCGTTTGCTCTGCGTTTGGCCTGTGTGAGTCCTGCGTATGCCCTCCTTGTGTTCTGCGTGTGTCCTGTGTGTGTCCTGCGTATGTCCTGCATATGCCCTGCGTTTGTCCTGCGTATGCCCTGCGTATGCCCCGCGTTTGTCCTGCGTATGCCCTGCGTATGCCCCGCGTGTGTCCTGCGTATGTCCTGCGTATGCCCTCCTTGTGTTCTGCGTGTGTCCTGTGTGTGTCCTGCGTATGTCCTGCATATGCCCTGCGTTTGTCCTGCGTATGCCCTGCGTATGCCCCGCGTGTGTCCTGCGTTTGGCCTGCGTTTGCTCTGCGTTTGTCCTGCGTGTGTCCTGCGTTTGTCTTGCGTGAGTCCTGCGTATGTTCTGCGTGTGTCCTGCGTGTGTCCTGCGTTTGTCCTGCGTGTGTCCTGCGTGTCTCCTTCGTTTCTCCTGAGTGTGTCTTTCGAGTCTCCTGCGTGTCACCTGCGTTTGGTCCTGCATTTGTCCTGCGAGTCTCCTGCGTGTGTCCTGCGTGTCTCCGGCGTTTGTCCTGCGTATGTCCTTCGTGTATCTTGCGTGTCTCCTGCGTGTGTCCTGCGTTTGTCCTGCATATGTCCTGCGTGTGTCCTGCGTGTCTCCTGCGTTTGTCCTGCATATGTCCTGCGTATGTCCTGCGTGTATCTTGCGTGCCTCCTGCGTTTGTCCTGCATATGTCCTCCGTGTGTCCTGCGTTTCTCCTGCGTGTCTCCTGCGTGTCTCCTGCGTGTATCCTGCGTGTCTCCTGCATATGTCATGCGTGTGTCCTGCGTTTGCCCTGCATATGTCCTGCGTTTGCCCTGCGTGTCTTCTGCGTTTGTCCTGCATATGTCCTGCATATGTCCTGCGTGTGTCCTTCGTGTCTCCTGCGTGTTTCCTGCGTATGTCCTGCGTGTGTCCTGTGTGTGTCCTGCGTGTTTCCTGCGTATGTCCTGCGTATGTCCTGCGTGTTTCCTGCGTATGTCCTGCGTGTGTCCTGTGTGTGTCCTGCGTATGTCCTGTGTGTGTCCTGCGTGCCTCCTGCGTATCTCCTGTGTGCGTCCTGCGTGTGTCCTGCGTATGTTCTGCGTATGCCCTGCGTGTGTCCTGCGTATGCCCTGCGTGTCTCCTGCGTATGCCCTGCATGTCTCCTGCGTATGTCCTGTGTGTGTCCCGCGTGTCTCCTGCGTTTGTCCTGCTTATGCCCTGCGTGTCTCCTGCGTGTGTTCTGCCTAGTAATTAAAGTGTTCGCCCGTCACGCCGAAGACCCGGGTTCGATTCCCCACATGGGTACAATGTTTGAAGCTCATTTCTGGTGTCCCTGCCGTTATATTGCTGGAATATTGCTAAAAGCGCGGCGTAAAACAATACTCACTCACTCCATGTTGATGTCGAATAACTTGATAAAGGGGCAAGACGTAACTCTGAAACATCTTTAGAAAGAGAAAGATAAGTTGTTATCATGATACGTGTCGTGTATTCATGTTCTTCCAACTTCTAAATGCCCATATAAGACTTAATGAGACGTTCAGTGCCTACAGACACTCGGAAAGTGGGAACACAGCTGTACAAGTGCACGATCCGATATCACGAAAGCAGGAAGGCAAAAAGCGTTGACATGAAGGCAAGGTACTGTTTAGCAGGGTGACATCACCTTCGCTACAGAGGATTGTGTCGCACACCATCTGTACCACAACTCGTGTATCCCTGATGCCACAAGCTGACGATTAACAGAAGACGCCACCCAGGCTCAAGAAGTGATAGGAGTTGGGGACCGGACTATGGGACGAACTACTTCCGGGGGGCGTGTGCATCCGAGATGGTGGTGGCGGGAAGGCGGGAAGGTGGGGAAGGCGGGAAGGTGGGGAAGGTGGGGAAGGAGGGAGGAGGAGGGAGGGAAGAGGAGGGGGAAGGAGGAGGGTGTACAGAGTGTGTGCCGATTGCTTGGGGAGATGACAGATCACTGAGACGAGCTTTTACACAGTCGATGACCCAGCAACTTTGTTGCTAGCTTGACGTCACATCGGCGAAGGATCTTGCAACAAAATTCCACAAATCACGTCATCGGGTATTATGACGTGATTGTAAACTTTGAGGTGAAAGGTTAAAGTATGGGAGTGGTGATCACCTCAGCGCTACGATCATGTGGTGGAACTTTAGTATGGGGAATCGACATGCACACCCGAGGAGAAAAAAAACAGGATCGAAATCTGCGCGCTGCGTGGTGGACCAATCAGATTACAGGCATTTTATTAATGCGTTTGCTGATGAGTAAGCGTTTTGGACATTTCGGCGCCAAGGATGAATGACCCTCTTTCCTACATTTTGTACACTATGTGTTGCAGTTTTCTTTGCAAGAAAATCGGGAGCAGTTTTTTGCACTTGGGTGGCTGGTTGCATGATGTTTTTGTATGTCCATAGAGCATACAGTCCGTGCATTGGGTTGGCCTTTTCCTGTATTGCATAGTTCCTATGTCCTTACCACCTAGATTAAGGTGGACGGGGACTGACTGGCCTAGTAATGTGAGCATTACTACTCGTGTGTTGGTTGTGCCCATTGATCTGATCCTGAACGCCGACAGGATTGTTGGTTGAGTGACTTTCCTTTGGGCTTGGCAGTCAGTTTGATAAAGCTGGTCGTCGGTGATCTTTTTGTCCAGATATACAGCGCACCTGGCATTAGTAAGCCACTTCGGGGTTTCCATTTTAGTTTGATTTCGTTTATGCTTTTGGGCATGTCAGTTGACTCTGTGAGGTTGTCCCCGACAACAACATCGCCTCTTCCACACTTACTTATTGTAACAATGTTTGTGTGCGTATTCTCTTTCGCAATATATAGTTTATATGGGGCAGTTTTTCTGGTGACTAGATTGAAGGGTTGGGCTGACCCTTTTGAGAACTGGGCTGGTTCTCTTGTGAGTTTGACGGGCTCTCAACAATTGTAATTTCTGGACATAAGTTTCTCCATTTCCAAGTTCATATTTGTCAGTCCCGGGGGCCTGGGTGATTGACTGGTGAGCGGACCGAGCTTGGTGGGCGCGGAGGGTTGTGTACAGTACGGGACCTGTGACACAACTGGTTCTTTTCCTCACAAGTATATAGTACGGTACTTATAGTAATGTGAGATTATACTCAGGTTATGGAGACGTTTAATCTAAACTGGGCGGCAAAAAAAAGTATAGGTCGAATTCCATGATCGATAAAAAAATAATAATAAGAGGTTTTGTTGTGAATTATAATATAATCTAGGGAGGGGTAGCAAATGATTGATCAACCACAGTTTGAATGAAATTGTGCAATCACAGGTAATGTAAACTCAAGGTAAACAATGGTGGGGTAAGAAATTTCATTTTCAAAAGTTGTCTGAAATGTCAATGCATGCTTTGATGCGCCGCCTCATCGATGACGTCAGTCTTCTGATGACGTGAACTGGAATCCGTTGCCACCCGTCTCTCAGGGCCTGCTGCAATTCTTGTCTGTTGACGGGAGGTTGATGGCGTGCTCTAATCTGTATGTCAAGATGGTCCCACAGATGTTCAATAGGATTCATATCGGGTGAGTGGGCAGGCCAGGGCAAAACGTCAACGTTCTGCTGGTTTAGAAAGTTCCGAGTCAGTCTTGCAGTATGGGGCCTGGCATTGTCGTGTTGAAACAATGTCCCCTGCTGTTGGTTTTGTAAGAACAGAAGCACAACTGGCTGCAACACTTGGTCTCTGTACTGCATAGCGTTCAGGTTTCCCTGTATAATCACCAAACCAGTCTCCTGATCTCCACAAATACCGCCCCACACCATGACACCTCCCCCGAATGGATGGACCTCTCGAATACAAGCCGGCGCCAAATGTTCCCCTCTGCGTCGATAAACTCATTCTCTGACGTCATTTCGAAACAAGTTAACCCGACTGTTGAGCAGTCACTACCATTCCTCGAAAAGGACGAAACGCTCGTATTCCAGCAGCACGAAGTTGTCGTTGTACTGTACGTTGGCTAATGGGATGTCCCAACGCTGTTGCTGCCGTCGCCGTCACCATTACGAATCTGTTTCGCAGGTGAATGAGCCGTATCTGACCGTCTTCCGGTGGTGTTGTCACTCGGGGTCGTCCGGTTCTAGGCCTGTCCTGTGTCCTCCCTGTCTGCCTGTACCGTTGAATCAGCCTGGCTACTGTCAGTGGTGTACAACCAAACCTTCTGGCAATTTGGACCTGTGTTGCCCCCATTTTGGCCACACCGATGGCTCTCTCTCTGCTCCTGTGACAGTCGTGGCATTTCTTTTGTGTGCTTTCATCGGGTGTGGTTATACCCTGCAGACGAACGCATTTATACAGCTAACATGCACGTGCAGTTTATGCCATGGGCGGGAAACCTGGTTCACCATTTTTTTGTCACCGCACGAGCGCCGTCAAAGGTGGCGCTTTCGGGTGAGGTGTTTTTGGTACCTGTTCCAGGGCCGTCATATTCGCAATACCCACTTTCCACTAGTTATAGCTGTTTTTAGGAAAATTACAAATTGCCAACCTATACTTTTTTTGCCGCTTAGTTTATATAACATGTTCTTATTTTCTACCTGACAATGTATTTCGTTAAAATAATGCAAAACAAACTCAAAGGTTAAAAATATTATTGGTCTTTACTGAGCTTCCTATATTCTATATAATTGCAAACAATACCCTTAGCCTTTGCTAAGAAAACAAACGCTACCCGACACAGGTCAAATGCATTCATTATCTAAGTAAGGATAAGATTGATGGGTAAACAAACTTTGGTGACTTGCTTGATAACGGTGTTAGAACCTACACCGAAACGTCGCTCCTAACTTTAATAAATGAGCTGTTCGTCTATTAATCTTATCCTTACTTAGTATTCCAACTTCTAAAAGCTTCTTAAAGAAGACAACCAGTATCTGGTTAATCTGTGTCTCTCAACGGCTTGGGGTAGCTGACTCTGTCCACAGTCTGCAGCAACAAGTAATTAGAAGTTAGGTCTACTATCGCCTACAGTGAACTTTACCTACAGTCTTATCAAAACAATGTTATGCATCAGTGGCTGTCACTAATGAGCTCCCATTAGAAGGTAAAACCAGAGGTGTCGTGCCTGGTTAGCAAAAATCCAATATTTTAAGATATAAGTTATTGTTGTTTTTGTAGAAATTATAATGTACATCTATGAAATATTAAAGTATTAGAGTTATTAAATTTGTTAAATGTAAAGTACTTTTGTGCAACTATACTATACTTCAGCATCTAATAAATTACTACTGTGATTACAGTATACGCATTTCTGTGTTTTTCTTGTAATTTGAGAGTCCCGGTATAGCAACATCCCGTGTTTACTGTAGCGTGACCAGTCCGACTGTAGCTGCACGAAAGCGAAGAGATTTAAAGGGGCACTGATCTAACGCAATTCCCCGGGACTGGTTGTTGCCTTTGTTATTGTTTTTTCCCAGTGATTACCCTGATGTAGAGCAGAAATCTAGACTAGTTCGCGACCTCTGCTGCGCCATTCGTAAGCGCATTAGTCACTTTTATGGGTAGTAATAAGGGCGTATGGTCACATTGATAAAAAAATGAAATACAGTTTTCGAGATAATAAGGAAATGTAGGTATCTTTGCGGGTAGCATCGGTAATGGTGACGAAATGTTGATTAGTCACTTCCTTGGTAATTTTACGATTTTCGTTTACACTATTTTGACTTGCAACACAAAGTAAATATTTCACCTGAGCATTGCTTTTTTTATAGTGTGTATATTTTTTCACTGTCAAAATGTGTTTTACATTTCCAAATTTATTAAACGCCTAAATATTTTACAAAGTGACTGAAAAACATTTCCAATAACAAAGGCAACAACCAGTCCGGGGAATTGCATTAGATCAGTGCCCCTTTTAGAGTTGATTATGGCTAGGTTTCGCTCTCCCGGCCTAGAACCAGACAAGGCAGTTACACTGGTCACACGTGACTGATCTGTCGGATGATTGGGTCATCTGACGATTGGGTCATCTGACGATTGGGAGTGAACCGTATTGGCCCTGTTGCTATAAGAACATATAGAAACATGCTGAATTAGATCTTTAAGAGTCAATATTGTATATAGTACACAATGCCATTTCGAAAGCGGTCAAATGTAACAAATGTAATATTTGGGATACCACTGTCTTAGTAAAGAACATTTTCTAGTACTTTGTGGGGTTGATCTGTACTTTACTAAGAAAATATTATCCGAAAGGTGACAATTATTAGATTTTTTAATTTGTTCTTGATGTTAGTAATCGCAATCCATTGAAACTGTCTCTCTTTATATGCGGAATGAGTAATACCTTCAGGTGAGTCGACAATACCTTCCCTCGTTCAATAAAAATTTGACACACCAGTCGTGAACAGACAGTTTTGCAGGTGTTGCTGTGGGCAAATACCAAGCCTTTATCCATGTATGTATTTTTGTAGAGACGTGTATTACATATTTTCGTTAATTGTGGATATACAGTCTCTCAAAAAAGAAACGCAACCCCAGTCTGAAATTGTTAAATTGGATACCATGTACACTATTTATTAACGTAAGCGCCCAAACACATTAATTTTCGTGCACAAGGGCATTTTATTGTTACTTTTATCATAGTGAGCAAAAGTTTCACGTGGCCCATGCCAAAAGCCTCATGCACGTGCAATTCATGGAAAGAGCAGTAGAAGTATGGGTTTATAAAAGCACGTGTTGATTAGCAATTCACTCTATCATTTTCACCGAAAGACAAGGTCGAATATGCCACGGTTGAGTGCTGCAGATCGAAATGTAACAAATGTAATATTTGGGATACCACTGTCTTAGTAAAGTACATTTTCTAGTACTTTGTGGGGTTGATCTGTACTTTACTAAGAAAATATTATCCGAAAGGTGACAATTATTAGATTTTTTAATTTGTTCTTGATGTTAGTAATCGAAATCCATTGATTGGCATGATCCACGTGAAATATCGCAATTTGTCGTATTGAGGCCGGACAAAGCTTTGGAAACGTTGCCTGGCACCTCAATATTCATAAAACAACGATTCCCGACTTTGGAGCCAATACACCCCGTGTCATGCCACTGAAGAACGCCCCAGAAGTGGTAGGCCAAGTGTTACCACACCACCTCAGGATCGATTCATCCGGGTCACCCACCTACGTAATCGGCTAGCCACATCTACTGTCACTGCAACACAGGTGCCATGTTTGAGAAGAGTGTCCGCACAAACAATTAGGCACCGTCTACGAGAGGCCGGTCTACGTGCAGGAAGACCACTTATTGGACCTGTTTTACGCCACGAACATCGACGCCAACGACTCCAACGTGCACCAACGTTCGTATATGGACCCTCAGAAACCGGAGGCGCGTCTGGTTTAGTGACGAATCACGTTTTCGCTTACAACGCCGTGACGGAAGACAGCGTGTCTATAGAAGAGGAAACTAACGTTTTGCCCCGAAATGTGTTCGGCAGGTCGACAGATTTGGAGGAGGGAGCGTCATGGTGTGGGGAGCCATGTCTTACAACCAAAGATCAGACTTGGTGATCATTTGTGGCAATATTACAGCCCAGCGCTATATCAATGACGTTTTACAGCCTCATCTTCTGCCGATTATCGACCAACAGAGGGAGCTCTATCAACACGACAACGCCCAGCCGCACACTGTTCATGCAACAGTGAATTTTCTCCAGAATTCTAACGTCAACGTGTTACCATGGCCCTCCCGATCACCAGACATCAACCCAATCGAATATCTTTGGGATTATCTGGATCTACGAGTACGTGCACGTACACCGCCGCCCGAGACGTTGGATGCACTGCAGGAGGAGTGGAGAGCAATCCCTCAGGAAAGAATCCGGCGTCTAATCCGTTCTGTTCCAAGGAGGTGCAATGCTGTGATCGCAGCTCGTGGCGCTCATACGAGGTACTGAGAAAGACGCCCCCTTGCGTCAAGTCAATCTTAGTGAGAGAACTGTCGAAGCCTGGACTTAAACTTGCATAACTGTACTGCCACCATGTCAAATTTCATGTTGTTGTCTTCAATAATAAATGTGTTATAATAACTTGAATATTGAGATAAACATCTTGAAAATATAGGGGTTGCGTTTCTTTTTTGAGAGAGTGTATTAGGCACAAAGCCACAAACAGTTTATGAAAGATGAATTGCTGCCTTCATATACAAAAGGAACGAATCTTATTTTTTCTCCGCGATCCTGATGTGTATCATCGTTTAATGGTTCATTCCATGACATATTTGTTAGGAGGCGACATCAAATGAGCCGCCCAGTAGACTCAGACAGTGTCGTCCGTTTCGGGTGAACTGCCACCCTACTTCCCCACTCTGTCAGTTAGAGTTGTGTAATCGTTACACAAATAACTTTGATGCGGTGTCAGTGTGAAATTGAAGGAGTTAACAGATTGATGTATGTTGTACACAGTCCTCTTATTTGATAACAACAGAAAGTAATATCACTGGAAGATCAAATGGGTGTTACATTCCCTATATCACCCGACGGTCCTGTTTGTGAAAATATGCACTTGACATACGATTTAAAGACTAACAGAAACAGTTTTAAGACCGGATAGACAATAAAACCAAATATAATATATCTTGGTATCTTCTCTTAGATGATGGTAATGATCTGAATGTTATAACGTTAGATTAGGAAAGATACAGGAGTTAAGGAACCCCCAAACACGTGGTTGAAATCAGCCACTGACATAAGCAATAAGATTGAGCAACATACACATGCATAAAAGAGTATAGGGAAAATGGTGGAACCAATTGAAATATATTTTAATAAAAAAAAATATTGTACTAAATAAATTGCCTATGCACAAGCGATCCCAAATATGTTTGACAGTTTTGTGTTGTTGTGGACTGACGAATAGCAAGTGATGTAAGCTTCCATTACACATTACAAAGTCAGATATACCACCGGTATGAAGCATTATGAATCTGAGATCTGAGATGCCAAGTATTTCCTGCATTCACACACGGAAGCAATAGAAGTCTTGTGTGTATGCCCACTCCTCTGAAAAATGCAACACTAAAGTATTTTGAATTGTAGTAAATATAGTTACAAATAAAACTTTGTAACTCAGTGTTACATGGTGGGTCTCCGACACATGTGATTTTCAGCTTATTGACAGCTTTGATTAATGGGGATTACGTACAGGCAGTCACTTTCTCTAATTCATCTGCTGGTTAGAAATTTCAACTGTGATGGTATAGCACTGTTATTAAAATCTAGTAGGTTTTTTATCGGATATGAATAGTTGATTCGTCTAGTCATACAGTCATATTTACCCGATCGAATGATTGGCACGACACATTCCGGCAGAGAGGTTTTTTTTGCATTTTCCTTCTACATGTATTGTTAATTGTTGTAGATACCTACATCACTGCATCTTAGAACGCAGAACTGATAACTTCCAAACATATAATTAGTACACAGAGAATTAATACATATAATTCCCTGTATATTCCTGCTTGAACAAAGAGCCTACATGTATGCTGTAATCGATGCAGCTGTGTGTCCACGTGTACAGACTCAGCTGGCTAACGTCACATCTCCCATCAAGTCAGATCTATTTCTCAAGCATAATTTAATTTCCGAAGAGATTTTTAATGAAAGGAATTAGAAAGAAATTCGTTTAATTACCATATTAAATAAACCTACATATATTTTACCAAATTCAAACACTGAAACACCCGCTCTACATTGTTCCTTTGGACCTTGACCATTACAGTGTACGTGTATATGTAGAACTTTTCTTGTGGGTGAGAAACCATTTTAGACAAAAGGTATCAAAGTTATGTGTGATATCGAATTCCATGCCCATGATTGGTTACTGCATAGAGCTGACCTGATTGTAATTCATTGTGAGTTACTCGAACTACAGTCGAAATCACCAATGTCTTGTCGCAACTTTATGGTTTTAGGGTGCACTAAAAGTTCTATTCTACCCCGGACCTTCACGGGGGAGACAAGCATGGATTGCTGAAGACCTATTCTACCCCGGATCTTCACGGGGGGAGACAAGCATGGGTTGCTGAAGACATATCATATTCTACCCCGGATCTTCACGGGGGAGACAGGCATGGATTGCTGAAGACCTATTCTACCCCGGATCTTCACTGGGGGAGACAAGCATGGGTTGCTGAAGACCTATTCTACCCCGGATCTTCACGGGGTGAGACAAGCATTGGTTGCTGAAGACCTATTCTACCCTGGATCTTCACGGGGTGAGTGAGTGAGTGAGTGAGTTGGGTTTAACGCCGCTTTTAACATTATTCCAGTTATATCGCGGCGTGTCAGCTTAATGTGGGAGGAAAGCCCGAAGTGATGCAGGTCTCAGACGTTTACCACTTCGGTGAAACCCACGAGCACGGGTATGGTGCTGACAAACCTAGAAACATAATCGGGGTGAACCGGGATTCGAACCCACAATCATAGGTTTCTCGCGTGTCCAGGGGACGCAACTCTGCACAGCGAATCGCGGCGCCTTAGACGACTGGGCCACCCGTGCCCCCTTCACGGGGTGAGACAAGCATGGGTTGCTCTAGACCTATTCTACCCCGGATCTTCACTGGGGGAGACAAGCATGGGTTGCTGAAGACCTATTCTACCCCGGATCTTCACTGGGTGAGACAAGCATGGGTTGCTGAAGACCTATTCTACCCCGGATCTTCACTGGGGGAGACAAGCATGGGTTGCTGAAGACCTATTCTACCCCGGATCTTCACTGGGGGAGACAAGCATGGGTTGCTGAAGACCTATTCTACCCCGGATCTTCACGGGGGGAGACAAGCATGGGTTGCTGAAGACCTATTTTACCCCGGATCTTCACTGGGAGAGACAAGCATGGGTTGCTGAAGACCTATTCTATCCCGGATCTTCACGGGGTGAGACAAGCATTGGTTGCTGAAGACCTATTCTACCACGGATCTTCACGGGGTGAGTGAGTGAGTGAGTGAGTTGGGTTTAACGCCGCTTTTAACATTATTCCAGTTATATCGCGGCGTGTCAGCTTAATGTGGGAGGAAAGCCCGAAGTGATGCAGGTCTCAGACGTTTACCACTTCGGTGAAACCCACGAGCACGGGTATGGTGCTGACAAACCTAGAAACATAATCGGGGTGAACCGGGATTCGAACACACAATCATAGGTTTCTCGCGTGTCCAGGGGACGCAACTCTGCACAGCGAATCGCGGCGCCTTAGACGACTGGGCCACCCGTGCCCCCTTCACGGGGTGAGACAAGCATGCGTTGCTCTAGACCTATTCTACCCCGGATCTTCACGGGGGGAGACAAGCATGGGTTGCTGAAGACCTATTCTACCCCGGATCTTCACTGGGGGAGACAAGCATTGGTTGCTGAAGACCTATTCTACCCTGGATCTTCACGGGGGGAGACAAGCATGGGTTGCTGAAGACCTATTCTACCCCGGATCTTCACTGGGGGAGACAAGCATGGGTTGCTGAAGACCTATTCTACCCCGGATCTTCACGGGGTGAGACAAGCAGGGGTTGCTGAAGACCTATTCTACCCCGGATCTTCACGGGGTGAGACAAGTATGGGTTGCTGAAGACGTATTCTACCCCGGTTCTTCACGGGTATAGTGCATGTGTAAATTGCCGGCCAAATGAAAGTATACACCCAGGTTTGATGATGGCTGAAAATGGAACCAACAAGGAATGGTTATTCGATGGTGATGCATTCGATATACGGAAAACATCATTGTGTTGAAATCATCATTGTGTGTGGACATTAAGTTTGCAGTGTTTCGTCGATTGTTTTCATCCTTGTAGCATTTTGATAATATAAGACATTTTTTGTCAAATCTTATCTTCATGTCTTTTGCCGGACTGTTTATATCTACAATCAACTGTAAATTAATGATATTGTATTTTGTCCGGAGATTAGATGTTATTTCAGTTAAAGCTGCTAAACAAGATAATTTCTTGCGTTAAAACTATGAGCCTTTATATTATCAATTGAAGAAAAAACACCTTGCAACATTTATTTTGTGGTAGGCAAGTGAGGTTTTTTGAAACAGTTGCAAGCAGTGTTTTCTGGGACAATTTATTATGTTCGAAAAAATCTCAGGCCCAACCCCCACCAACACCCCCACCCCCACCCCCACCCCCACCCCCACCCCCGACCGCAACAGGTCATGATTGTTGTCCTTTGAGTACTGACAAAGATCTACCAGGTAATAGCATATATTCTGGTTTCTATGTAACAGACGCCAGAGCACAGGTTTTCAAACCTTATTGTTAAAATAGTAGCGTGTCCCTTTTGTCACAGTCACGGCCCAAAATGTAAACTTTACCAGTTTTGTTTAATCATATTTTATTGTCTCAAGAGTACAAATGGATCGGGAAAAGTGTCGCACGTCCCTCTCCGTACACACATTGCACTATGGCAAACATAAAGTTCATGTTCAGATTGTATCAAGTGTTGTGTGAGTGAGTGAGTTGGGTCTAGCGCCTCTTGGAACAATATTTCAGTTATATCACGGCGCGTCAGCTTGGTGGGGGGAAAGTAGCAGTGATGTGTTAGGTGTTTAACACTTCGGGAAACCCTCTAGGACGGGTGTTGACAAACCTAGATTTCTTGCACACCCAGGGATGTACTAATGGCTTACATTGATGTACAGTGTAATATTAAACCTTCAAAACAAGTGAATAAACAACCGACTTGGCAAGTTCATTAGGCCCATAACAACATACATATAAACACGACAATCGTGGGACAATATATTTCCCCCTGACAGAAAATAAACGGAATGTATAACTCCACAGCAAGTTAATATTTGGACAGGACGGGAGGAAAACAAGAGCTTCTCTCAGCTTAAGTCATGATCAAGTAATTGAAGTACAATTCATTTCATATTTACAATCCCCAAGGGGTTGTGGTACATAGAGGGGAACTCCCTACAAAGTGATAGTACAGTAGAGGGAAATCCCCAAGGGGTGATGGAACAATAGCGGGGAATCCCCAAGGGGTGATGGAACAATAGCGGGGAATCCCCAAGGGGTGATGGAACAATAGCGGGGAATCCCCAAGGGGTGATGGAACAATAGCGGGGAATCCCCAAGGGGTGATGGAACAATAGCGGGGAATCCCCAAGGGGTGATGGTGCAATAGCGGGGAATCCCCAAGGGGTGATGGAACAATAGCGGGGAATCCCCAAGGGGTGATGGAACAATAGCGGGAAATCCCCAAGGGGTGATGGAACAATAGCGGGGAATCCCCAAGGGGTGATGGAACAATAGCGGGGAATCCCCAAGGGGTGATGGTGCAATAGCGGGGAATCCCCAAGGGGTGATGGTGCAATAGAGGGGAATTCCCACGAGGTGATGGTACAATAGAGGGGAATTCCCAAGGGGTGATGCTACAATAGAGGGTACTCCCACGAGGTGATGGTACAATAGAGGGGAATTCCCAAGGGGTGATGCTACAATAGAGGGGAATTCCCAAGGGGTGATGGTACAATAGAGGGGAATTCCCAAGGGGTGATGCTACAATAGAGAGGAATCCACAAGGGGTGATGCTGCAATAGAGAGGAATTCCCTACAAAGTGATGGTGCAATAGAAGGGAATCCCCAAAGGGTTGTGGTACATAGAGGGGAACTCCCTACAAAGTGATGGTGCAATAGAGGGGAATTCCCACGAGGTGCTGGAACAATAGAGGGGTATTCCCACGGGGTGATGGTACAATATAGGGGAATTGCCAAGGGGTGATGATACAAAAGTGGGGAATTCCCACGATATGATTGTACAATAGAGGGTAATTCCCACGAGGGGATGGTACAATAGAGGGCAATTCTCACGAGGTGATGGTACAATAGAAGGGAATTCCCACGAGGTGGAGGCACAATAGAGGGCAATTGCCACGAGGTGATGGTACAATAGAGGGGAATTCACACGAGATGATGGTACAATAGAGGGTACTCCCAAGAGGTGATGGTACAATAGAGGGTACTCCCACGAGGTGATGCAACAATAGAGAGGAATCCCCAAGAGGTGATGGTACAATAGAGGGGAATTCCCACGAGATGATGGTACAATAGAGGGCAATTCCCACGGGGTGATGGTACAATAGAGGGTACTCCCACGAGGTGATGGTACAATAGAGGGGAATTCACAAGGGGTGATGCTGCAATAGAGGGGAATCTACAAGGGGTGATGCTGCAATAGAGGGGAATTCACAAGGGGTGATGGTACAATAGGGAGGAATCCACAAGGGGTGATGCTGCAATAGAGAGGAATCCACAAGGGGTGATGCTGCAATAGAGAGGAATCCACAAGGGGTGATGCTGCAATAGGGAGGAATCCACAAGGGGTGATGCTGCAATAGAGAGGAATCCACAAGGGGTGATGCTGCAATAGAGGGGAATGACACATTCGTCGTGGCGAATACAGAACCAGTCAGATCAGAAGACAGAGGCAGACCACTATATAATTCGGGAGAATGGATTTTTCATGGGTGTGATAATACAATAGAGGGGAATTCCCTCCAAAATGATGCTACAATAGAGGTGGATCCAACGTGGTGATGCTACAATAGAGGTGGATTCCCACGGGGTGATGCTACAATAGAGGTGGATTCCCCATAAAGTGGGAGACCACTATAAAATTCGAGGGAATGGATTTTGCCAATTGAATAATGGTTTGGTAATTTTTTTAATTTAATTTTATACAATTGTCCTCGCGAATAACACAATTAAAAATGTCTTTTCACAAGACAGAAAGTAATTTGACACATTTCTTCACGTTGATACACGACTTTAGATGCAGGAAATAACACAGAGAACACAGTGTTATCTATTATACACGACTTTAGATGCAGGAAATAACACAGAGAACACAGTGTTATCTATTATACACGACTTTAGATGCAGGAAATAACACAGAGAACACAGTGTTATCTATTATACACGACTTTAGATGCAGGAAATAACACAGAGAACACAGTGTTATCTATTATACACGACTTAATGCACACAAATCTTGGTCAACACATCGTTTCTGTAAATGCACGACTTCAAAGGCTAGATATAACCCAGCCAGCAGAGTTATGTGTTCATGCACGACTTCAAAATCTAGGAGTAAGTTCGAGGCAAAGGCGCCGAGAAATTTGGTTTCAGTGTTCAAACCTGTCACAAAGGTCATTCAATGACGTTCGCCCAATGCGACCCGTGCAAGCTCCCCACAGTGCAGTGATTGTCTCGTGGAGTAACTGGTCACGTGACATCCTCCTCCTCCTCACATTGGCGAATCGTTGACCATGAAGGCACCGAAGTAAGTGAACTCTTCGTTCATCCGGACACGTGAATACCGCTTACAGTAGTGGGAGACTCGAACCTTGAGTACGTCGCCTCGCCTCAGCTCGAATAGCCCCGCCTGCAGCTGGGTGTCCAAGGGGTAGACACGACCCCCCTCCACGTTGCTCCGGGGGTAGAAGCTGCCCCTGAGAGTGAATACAAGAAGGCAAACTGCTCATGGGATTTTCAAATTTGTATCGTATCGAAAAATATTATTATTATTATTATTGTTGTTGTTGTATATGCCGCAGCTATCCAGGTACTGGTATCTGCTCAAATGCGGATTTATTTGTTCCCCGACCAGTGGTGGATCTGTTTGCATCCCAGCTGTCATTCTCAACTCACTGGGGTGTGTGGGTGTGGGTGGGGTGGGGTGGGGTGGGGGGGGGGGGGGTGGGGGGTGGGGGGGGTAAAAGGGGATGTAAACAACCAATGGGACCCGTGAACCCATTTGAACCAAGTCAATTGCCCATGGTGACACCACACGTGTGTTTCAGGGGTATGAACGTATACGTCTTTCCACGATCTTGTCATTTTAATAATAATTGTCTAAATATTTTATGTCGGGCAGCACTCATTTATAGACTTTGCAAGTTATATGGTGCTAAAAGACAACAACAACAACAACGACAATCGAACTGAAGCTAAAATGTTTTATAAGATAAAAGTGTACATCTTGCAGTTTTTACGATACTATCGAATTGTTACACTTAAAACAATATCATGTTTGCTTTAGTGTACTAGAATATGTTGTTCAGACTCAACTATGACTTTTTGACTGAGGAAAAGTTTGTTTAAAACATGCATTGTTCTGAATGGAAGAAGTGTTTCTAGTGCACTTCGACAGACGTGCTGTTTGTGTCGCCTATCATTCAGATTAATGTCACACATCATACACACGAGTCGGACAGATCTCTTGTGAATGGTGTGAGAACCCAGGGCCAATCAAACGCGTTGAATAACCTCACAAGATTAGTTAGGCTCTGCAGCTCCTTTCCCCTTTGTATTTGATTAAATGGAAACCCTCACTGCTAAGTATTTAGCCAGGCCATTCCTCGAACATTATCCGAATTAGTTAATGTAAACGCCAGTAATTTAATTTGGAATAGAAAGCAAGTATCCCACGGTGGTGCACGGTGGTCGGGTAGTCACGTGACGTGGCTGATGACGTGTCAAGCGGTACTTACTCTCGGTCCTGTGTGGCGACACTTCTCACCAGCAACAGGAATGGAGTGTCTTCAGTTGGCCGTTCCCTGATTATCTCATGTCCGCATTCTGGTAACGCCGTGTTCCTAACAGTAAATTATTATCATTTTCATTTGTTCAGAATACAAAGTCACAGCGGAATTATAGACAGTATTTATGTTTAGATAATGATCCCAATGCGGGATCCGGATTTAAACATGTCACCAGGTCTCTGTTGGCGATTGTGAGGGCAACTGAACTTCTCTGATTGTAACTCGTGTATATACTCTACACAGGGAATCCCCTGTGACAGATTGTCTACACAGGGAATCCCCAGTGACTGCTTGTCTACACAGGGAATTCCCAGGGACAGATTGTCTACACAGGAAATCCCCAGTGACAGATTGTCTACACAGGGAATCCCCAGGGACAGATTGTCTACACAGGGAATCCCCAGTGACTGATTGTCTACACAGGGAATCCCCAGTGACAGATTGTCTACACAGGGAATCCCCAGTGACTGCTTGTCTACACAGGGAATCCCCAGTGACAGATTGTCTGCACAGGGAATCCCCAGTGACTGCTTGTCTACACAGGGAATCCCAAGTGACAGATTGTCTACACAGGGAATCCCCAGTGACAGAATTTCTACACAGGGAATCCCCAGTGACATATGATCTACACGGGGGATTCGCACTGACACAGATGATCTACACAGGGAATCCCAAGTGACATATTGTCTACACAGGGAATCCCCAACGTGACAAATGATCTACACAGGGAATCCCCAATGTGACAGATGATCTACACAGGGAGTCCCCAATGTGACAGATGATCTACACAGGGAATCCCAAGAGTGACATATGATCTACATAGGGGATCCCCAGTGTGACATATGATCTACACGGGGAATCCCAAGCGTGACATATGATCTACATAGGGGATCCCCAGTGTGACATATGATCTACACGGGGAATCCTAGGAGTGACAGATACTCTACACGGGGGATCCCAGGAGTGACAGATACTCTACACAGGGGATCCCAGGAGTGACAGATACTCTACACAGGGGATCCCAGGAGTGACAGATACTCTACACAGGGGATCCCAGGAGTGGCAGATTATCTACACGGGGGATCCCAGGAGTGACAGATACTCTACACAGGGGATCCCAGGAGTGACAGATACTCTACACAGGGGATCCCAGGAGTGACAGATACTCTACACGGGGGATCCCAGGAGTGGCAGATTATCTACACGGGGGATCCCAGGAGTGACAGATACTCTACACAGGGGATCCCAAGGAGTGACAGATGCTCTACACAGGGAATCCTAGGAGTGACAGATACTTTACACAGGGGAATCCTAGGAGTGACCGATGCTCTACACAGAGAATATCAGGAGTGACAGATACTCTACACGGGGGATCCCAGGAGTGACAGATACTCTACACAGGGGATCCCAGGAGTGACAGATGCTCTACACAGGGGATCCCAGGAGTGACAGATGCTCTACACAGGGGATATCAGGAGTGACCGATGCTCTACACAGGGGATCCCAGGAGTGACCGATGCTCTACACAGGGGATCCCAAGGAGTGACCGATGCTCTACACAGGGGATCCCAGGAGTGACCGATGCTCTACACAGGGGATATCAGGAGTGACAGATGCTCTACACAGGGGATATCAGGAGTGACCGATGCTCTACACAGGGGATCCCAGGAGTGACCGATGCTCTACACAGGGGATCCCAAGGAGTGACCGATGCTCTACACAGGGGATCCCAGGAGTGACCAATGCTCTACACAGGGGATATCAGGAGTGACAGATGCTCTACACAGGGGATCCCAAGGAGTGACAGATGCTCTACACAGGGGATCTCAGGAGTGACCGATGCTCTACACAGGGGATATCAGGAGTGACAGATGCTCTACACAGGGGATATCAGGAGTGACAGATGCTCTACACAGGGGATATCAGGAGTGACAGATTATCTACACAGGGGATCCCATGATTGACCGATGGTCTACACAGGGGATATCAGGAGTGAATGATGCTCTACACAGGGGATCCCAGGAGTGACAGATGCTCTACACAGGGGATCCCAGGAGTGACAGATGCTCTACACAGGGAATATCAGGAGTGACCGATGCTCTACACAGGGGATCCCAGGAGTGACAGATACTCTACACAGGGGATATCAGGAGTGACAGATGATCTACACAGGGGATATCAGGAGTGACCGATGCTCTACACAGGGGATCCCAGGAGTGACAGATGCTCTACACAGGGGATCCAAAGAGTGAATGATGTTCTACACAGGGGATCCCAGGAGTGACAGATACTCTACACAGGGGATCCCAGGAGTGACAGATGCTCTACACAGGGGATCTAAGGAGTGACCGATGCTCTACACAGGGGATATCAGGAGTGACAGATACTCTACACAGGGGATACCAGGAGTGAACGATGCTCTACACAGGGGATATCAGGAGTGACCGATGCTCTACACAGGGGATATCAGGAGTGACCGATGCTCTACACAGGGGATCCACGGAGTGAATGATGCTCTACACAGGGGATACCAGGAGTGACCGATGCTCTACACGGGGGATATCAGGAGTGACAGATGCTCTACACAGGGGATATCAGGAGTGACTGATGCTCTACACAGGGGATATCAGGAGTGACCGATGCTCTACACAGGGGATATCAGGAGTGACAGATGCTCTACACAGGGGATATCAGGAGTGACAGATGCTCTACACAGGGGATATCAGGAGTGACCGATGCTCTACACAGGGGATATCAGGAGTGACAGATGCTCTACACAGGGGATATCAGGAGTGACCGATGCTCAACACAGGGGATGTCAGGAGTGAATGATGCTCTACACAGGGGATACCAGGAGTGACCGATGCTCTACACAGGGGATATCAGGAGTGACAGATACTCTACACAGGGGATCCAAGGAGTGACCGATGCTCTACACAGGGGATATCAGGAGTGACAGATACTCTACACAGGGGATACCAGGAGTGAACGATGCTCTACACAGGGGATATCAGGAGTGACCGATGCTCTACACAGGGGATATCAGGAGTGACCGATGCTCTACACAGGGGATCCACGGAGTGAATGATGCTCTACACAGGGGATACCAGGAGTGACCGATGCTCTACACGGGGGATATCAGGAGTGACAGATGCTCTACACAGGGGATATCAGGAGTGACTGATGCTCTACACAGGGGATATCAGGAGTGACCGATGCTCTACACAGGGGATATCAGGAGTGACAGATGCTCTACACAGGGGATATCAGGAGTGACAGATGCTCTACACAGGGGATATCAGGAGTGACCGATGCTCTACACAGGGGATATCAGGAGTGACAGATGCTCTACACAGGGGATATCAGGAGTGACCGATGCTCAACACAGGGGATGTCAGGAGTGAATGATGCTCTACACAGGGGATACCAGGAGTGACCGATGCTCTACACAGGGGATATCAGGAGTGACAGATACTCTACACAGGGGATCCAAGGAGTGACCGATGCTCTACACAGGGGATATCAGGAGTGACAGATACTCTACACAGGGGATCCAAGGAGTGACCGATGCTCTACACAGGGGATATCAGGAGTGACAGATACTCTACACAGGGGATATCAGGAGTGACCGATGCTTTACACAGGGGATATCAGGAGTGACAGATGCTCTACACAGGGGATACCAGGAGTGACCGATGCTCTACACAGGGGATCCAAGGAGTGACCGATGCTCTACACAGGGGATACCAGGAGTGACCGATGCTCTATACTGAATGTGAATGTACGTACTCAATAGTTTTTCCGTTCAAGGCGACTTGTGAGTAGATGAAGTAAGTCCCACTGTACTTGATGAACAGACCCTCGACGTTGTGGTTCTGTGAAGGACGAACCTCGAAGCTGTTGGTGGCAGGCATTGGCCGTACCCATTGTATGAATTCATCTGGAAATTTCCAAAATGTTTACTTGTGTATATTAATGTTAAAGAAGAAGGGTAAGCTAATAAACAGGGGCGACAACTCTTCATAGCCACAATTGTATGCACTTATACGCCAAGATATGCACTTCCCGCATTATTCCAAATACACCAAAATCTCACCAGGGAAACCAAGTTACAACCATAAATCTTTGTTATTTTGTGAAACAGGTCTTCTGACGTCACGGCCAATTGTTCCGTGACAAGCAAATGACGTCGCGTCATACATTATGACGTCATGAGGTCTGTACTGGCAAACCAGCTGACTTGAATGGGTTCGTATAAGACCCCTCATGGGGTGACCCTTATGGTTCATTCACCCTACAGTGTTTTATTGTACGATAAACAACTACCGATCGTCGCGCATTTCTTAAATATAAAGTCTGACCAATCTGAACAGCTTGTATCTGTAACGAGTACTGACTTCTAGACAACTTTAATCGATGGAGTAATACCCACGTATTTGGCCGTGATGGGCTGAGCCGTTCCTGGCGGGCGAGACCCCCTTGAGGTGGACGGCGGGTCTTGGCGGGTACTGAAACTAACACCAGAGTACACTTGATATTCTCAGCTGACACCCGGCAACAGCAGCTACTGGACCAGCATACCTATGTTAACTGTTACTGGATCTCTAAATGTAAATTAAGAGTCACTGGTATTAAGTGAATGAGTTTGGTTTAACGCCGCTTTTAACAGAATTCCAGTTATATCGCGGCGTGTCAGCTTAATGTGGGAGAATGCCCGACGTGATGCAGGTCTCGGACGTTTACCACTTAGGTGAAACCCACGAGCATGGGTATGGTGCTGACAAACCTAGAAACATAATAGGGGCGAACCGGGATTCGAGCCCACAATCATCGGTTTCTGGCATGCCCAAGGGAAGCAACTCTGCACAGCTAATCGCGGCGCCTAAGACGACTGGGTCACCCGTGCCCCCCACTGGTATTAAGACCGTAAAGAAAACATCAATAAAATTATCATCATCATCATCAACTTACTGCTGGGGGGTTGTTCTCCAGGCTACGCCTGATGACGGCTGTAAGAGAGAATTGATCACATTAGAGGGTAGTTCCAGCCTATTGAAACACGGTACTTTCCATGCCCCATCAAGGCTACAGTTCCTACTTTACAAACAAATGGAAGATGTCTTCACCATCCTTCGCCGTCTACATACACAGGCACCTATTTCTGTTCTACCATCCAGTCTGTAGCCCAAGCACCCATCAACCCACCCCACCCCACCCCTATCCAATACCCCACCCCATCCCACCCCACCCCACCCCACCCACTATTTTACACCCTCAAGGTGTTTCGGGTAAAATATATGCACGGCAACCTATGTCTGTTAGACTAAATATATCGCAGTTGGTCCGCCTGGAGAGCGGAAGGTGCGGGGTTCGATCCCCGGCCGCGTCATACCAAAAGAGTGAGTGAGTGAGTGAGTTGGGCTTAACGCCGCTTTTAACAATATTCCATTTATATCGCGGCGTGTCAGCTTAATGTGGGAGGAAAGCCCGAAGTGATGCAGGTCTAAGACGTTTACCACTTCGGTGAAACCCACGAGCACGGGTATGGTGCTGACAAACCTAGAAACATAATCGGGGCGAACCGGGATTCGAACCCACAATCATAGGTTTCTGGCGTGCCCAAGGGACGCAACTCTGCACAGCGAATCGCGGCGCCTTAGACGACTGGGCCACCCGTGCCCCCTCATACCAAAAGAAGGTAAAAAGATGGTACTTGTTGTTACCCTGTCTGGCGCTCGGAATTAAGGGGCTAAAACAAGGTGTTTGCAGACTCAATTAATATTGCTGAATGCGACGCTATACAACAACATCAAAACAACACAATAACAACATAAGCGTATATGTCTAGGAAAAGGATGATATTATATAATGTTGGTAATATCACGCGCCCAGACAGACTACAGACGATGACATACTTACCCATGTTGCAGGAACAGCGTCTGGTGTGACCTGGGGAGACAGACAAGACACCATCATCACATAGAGCATCACATAGAGCATCACATAGAGCATCAAATAGAGCATCACATAGAGCATCAAATAGAGCATCACATAGAGCATCACATAGAGCATCACATAGAGCATCACATGGAGCATCACATAGAGCATCAAATAGAGCATCACATAGAACATCACATAGAGCATCAAATAGATCATCAAATAGAGCATCACATAGAGCATCACATAGAGCATCACATAGAGCATCACATAGAGCATCAAATAGAGCAGGAACAAACAGTATAACTTGAAACTTTATCAGCTTCTAACTCATCAAAGTGATTACCCGAGAAGATCCGAGGTAGAATAGGTCCTCAGCAACCCATGCTTGCCGTAAAAGGCGACTGTGCTTGTCGTAAGAGGCGACTAACGGGATGGGGTGGTCCGAGTACCTGACTTTGGTTGATGCATGTCATCGATCCCAATTGCGTAGTTCGATGTTCATGATATCAATCACTGGATTGTCTGGTCCAGACTCAATTATTTACAGACCGCTATTATATAGCTGGAATACTGCTGAGTGCGGCGTTAAACAACAAACAAACATTAAAGTGATAAATCACTTACGTGCATTGCGTCTATTTCGCCTGTTTTCACGGTTACCTGTGTGAAAATAAATAGAAATATGTTTTTATCCCAGGAACGCAGTGGTGATGCAGTGTATTAGTACTAGTAGTAGTAGTAGTAGTAGTTGTAGTAGTAGTAGTTGTAGTAGTAGTGGTGGTAGTGGTGGTGGTGGTAGTAGTAGTGGTGGCGGTGGTAGTAGTGGTGGTGGTGGTGATGGTGGTGGTAGTTGTAGTAGTAGTAGTGGTGGTGGTAGTGGTGGTGGTAGTTGTAGTAGTAGTAGTGAGATGGTGGTAGTTGTAGTAGTAGTAGTGGTGGTGATGGTAGTTGTAGTAGTAGTAGTAGTGGGGGGTGGTAGTTGTAGTAGTAGTAGTGGTGGTGATGGTAGTTGTAGTAGTAGTAGTGGGGGGTGGTAGTTGTAGTAGTAGTAGTGGTGGTGATGGTAGTTGTAGTAGTAGTAGTGGGGGGTGGTAGTAGTAGTAGTAGTAGTAGTTGTGGTGGTAGTTGTTGTGGTAGTAGTTGTAGTAGTGGAGTCAACATGGCGTCAGTGAATGAGTGTACATTTTACAGATGAAAAGCGACAGATGTTTTATTTATTTACCGGTGCGCTGAGTTCCATAACTTCTTTTGAACACGTGTAGTTTCTCGTAGGCTTCTTGACTTGGCTGACCCAGGGACTGAAACACGTGAGCGGGTTGTCATAGTCAGTTGGCCACGAGAGAAAAGATTCTCGTTCCCACTCTTCCCTGTATACCTACAACTTTGACAAAATTGCCTGTAACATTTGTATTGAGTCATTAAACTATCCAAATTATGTCTTTGGTTACAGGTAATATATGTTCGGTTATCTGAATTTGGTCAGGAGTTGCTGGTGTAGGTCTGGTATAGGATGGTGAAGGATGTTAGTCGTTGTATGTAGATCAGATGTGGTCGGATGAAGACTGGTAGCTTTGATGTAGAAAGGCGGGGATTAATTCAACCAGAATATAACTGATATGTTGTGGAGAGTATTTATATGTGCTTCAATTCATGCACATTTGTTTGGGTTTTTTATAACGACCATTTTGTTGTGGACTACATCCAGGTGTGCAGTACGTTTTGAAATGCGTCGTTGAAAACTTTTGAAGCGTTATATAATCCCCACGGTACGAACAATGCGATTGACGCGGGCGATAAGGCAACCGGCGTCCCCGAACCAGCGCGGCGATACAGACCCCCCGCGCACAAGCTGATATGCCGCCAGTAAACTCGAGACGGCGACTGTCACGCTCATGCTCGTGACCCACTTCAGTGGAACACCACGTGACTCACTGTTTGCAAACATGCATACAGGAAGCACGTGGGCCGGAACTTGCTCTCAGGAGAGATAATAATAAGACTGTGTATTTCCTGATTAATAACAGTGTATATTTGATTGGAATATAAAGGAAACTCAATATACGAGATAAATACGCATTCACGTGTTCAGGAAATGTTATACTCAGTTATACCGACCCGACCCGCACTTTATCGTGACTATTCTGATAATGAGGTATTGATAGCGTGTCCCACATTGATATACACATGTACGTGCCGTCTGTATAATCACCAGGACATGACTTGATGAAGGACAGTAATTAGAAGAACATATATGTATATATGAGATTTGTATTTAATGCTGGCAATAATGAAAAATATAAGCTCTTAATGTGCATTAACATACTTGTCTAGAGTACATTAATTGCACACTCAACACATCCTAAACAACAGCCTTAATTTAGAACAAATTTATTTGCATAAGTAGCCAGTAGGTCAATAGCCTATCATGTATTCATTAACATTGTACATGGTTGCAGCGCTAACAATATATATTATAATAGATTTGTTTGGCTTCTTAGCCTCATGTGAAATATGCAGTTCAATAAAATCAATACACTTTTCCCGAGATGGCCCATATCCTAAAGACTGTCCATGTCATCATTTCTGAGACTTGCAATCTCTGGTCAAAGTAACAGTGCATGCATTCATCTTCAGAAGGGTGTTTGCAGAAAGAACACGAGGCATTTTCATTTGCCGGGTTTTTTTCAAAGCTAGCTGCCCTAATATTCAAATTATGTACAATGCATCTTAATTTCGTTAACATTCTACATCAGGACTGATTGTGTTCAATAATTATATTTCATTTGTCTAAAGGTTTGCACAGAGATGTTTTGCGACAATTTAAGGAGTTAGGTACACACACCAACAAGCTCCTCATACCTGTGGTGTAGGGAATACAACATTGACATGGAATATCGGAGATGGGGAGGCTATGCTTTGCAGGGTAAATATTTAAGTTACAAAGCTCCATGCCGCTATAGCTTCAGGTCCTCAAGGTGTTGTGAGTGACCGTAACGTTATCCCGCTTCAAACAACATTTTGGCAATGTCACAACAGGGGAACAAAGAAATAGGAATCGAACCCAGGTTTTCGGCGTGACAAGTGATTGCTTGAACCACTAGCCTATTCCACTCTCTCTTTAAGTTCTCATGTATTTGCAGCAAAATAACCCCATGGACGGTCTGCTGATTCTGTGTGTACATAGATATACGTCACTTTTATCATGTACAGCAATATATATTTCTTATATTGAACTTCGTGACCTCGGCGCATCGTTTCAAACCAACGCTCCATGTAGTGTCTTACCAAGACCACGCTCTAATGTCGACACTCCAACACACTGATACATCTACATGTCTCCATCGTCCCCAGGATCTCGATCAAAGGGAATTGCATTGAATTCCTTTGACTGGCTCATGTTTGTTCGACATTTTACTCAAAGAAACTATTTAAAAAGATCATCATCGCTGTCATATTCGTCCGCATAATGTGTTCAACTTCACGAAACAGGCCCAACTGTTTGAATAACTGACCATCTAACAACATTAATCTTGCCCGGGCCGTGTCGCACTAACAGAGATCAAACTTCCTATTGGGGAATATTTGCACAAATAAATTATATACTATTTTATCAGCAGCAAAAGTAAGAAAATATATTTTATTTCTACTTTGACATCGTGGCAGTGCATTGCAAAATATACATGTGCAACAGCTCATAATGCTAAAAAAATTCAATTTTGTGCATATTGATATTGTGCAACTTTTTTCTAATATTGTTGTGTGAACAACGAACATCCTCTAATTACTTCTAGTCATTGTAGGTACATATTGCAGTTATATATGCAGTTTCCAAACTTTTTAGAAACAATAAGAGTTGATATTTTGCTGTAAACCTCAACAACTGTTTTCTTGTCAACAAGTTCAGGACGGGCACCTACCTGGTCCTGTCTGGAACTGTCCCTTGCATCCTGACTGGTCAGGAAGGTGTTAATATTATCAACAACTCCTTTCTGTCTGTCCACTTCCTTCTGCAGCCCGATATACATCATTAGCAAAACGACGTTGACACCGACGGAAAACATGCATATCGCCCCAACAGCCCACCCGATCCGAGACCCATGTCCATGGCAACCAGATGCGCTCCTTTCTGTTTCCTTGACAACGTGATTGTTGGAGCCGGTAGGCTTCCGGGAAATGTGAAAAGCCACATATTGAGATTCCATGACGGAAGTTATACGGATGCGGTGGTTCCCCTGGGCAGATGCTGACCACATGGAGAAGGGAGAGATGAGCCCCCATAAATATGGGAGGGTCCTGATCAGTAGTATCGGCCATTCACAGCTCGGTGCTGGAGGGCGTGTCTCTTAGGAGGAACTCAATTCATCGTCTGACAAAAGGGCGTGTCATGATGTTATTGTTTGTATTGATTCGACACCCCTTTCTGAGAAATACAGGCTTCTTCCTAGGAATATGTTACGGCCTAGTTAGCGATCATTTCCCACCCTAAACCATGTCAGGGCCAGGCTGTGGCTACCATTGTGTGGCAAGGTTGGAGTGGGTTGATCACATCTCCCCTTCCTGATGTCCTAAATCTGAAAGATAGTCGGGTGGACTTGGGGCACATCTATGCACAGTGAGGCACGTTTCGTCTGGCGGGTAGGAGGGTAGGAGGGTAGGGGGGTAGGGGGGTAGGTCAAGTGCAGCTGAGGTCGGGTGAGTTTCGAATCCGGTTTCATTTCCCCACGTTATACACACTTCAAGGACATGCGTTATAACTGGCCGTGGCTCTGGATCGCTCCCTCTAGTGGGAAGCATACATGGGTGACTAGGTCAGTGGGTGGTGTGTTTGACAGCTTTATAAGCAATAGGTTTGACTCCTTTATTATGAGTACAAACATGGACCAACTGTCTGTACCAGGGCGAGGTGTTCCTGCACTGACACTATGGATAACTCCACTCCCAGCCTGACACTCGACCTTGTTGTCTGCTGAACTTAGTATTGCAGTATAACTTGGGAGTATATCTTGTAGATAAGGTGCACTGTTGGGCAAAAGTGAGTGAACACTTGAATGGATTTGACAAAAAAATTACAAACGTTATCAAACCGTTACTAGATTGAAAACAGTCGCACAAACACTGGAAACTTTCGGTCCAATATCGCCTTTGATACCCGTGAATTGTGAATACACCTACTTAAACAGTATGGCGGTCATATTAACTGCATTGTTCATAATCAAATAATATTGTGTTCACATTAAGTGCAAAGTAAATGATTAAATAGATTGCTTTCATATTAGTGCATTGTGTTTGATTAAGTAATATGGGGTCCATGTGTAGTGCACAGTTGATAATACTGCATTTATTTGAACGCTTAGTATAAAATCAAAATATATGACGTTCATATGAAGACAATGTGTATATTTAGATACTGTATGTTCATATGAAGTGCATTGTGTATAAGTAGGTACTGTCATTGTGTATAATTAGGTACTGTCATTGTGTATCATTAGGTACTGTCGTGTTCATATGAAGTGCATTGTGTATAATTAGGTACTGTCATTGTGTATAACTAGGTACTGTCGTGTTCATCTGAAGTGCATTGGGTATAACTAGGTACTGTCATTGTGTATAATTAGGTACTGTCATTGTGTATAATTAGGTGATGTCGTGACCATATGAAGTGCATTGTGTATAATTAGGTACTGTCATTGTGTATCATTAGGTACTGTCATTGTGTATAATTAGGTACTGTCATTGTGTATAATTAGGTACTGTCATTGTGTATAATTAGGTAATGTCGTGTTCATATGAAGTGCATTGTGTATAATTAAGTACTGTTATTGTGTATAATTAGGTACTGTCATTGTGTATAATTAGGTACTGTCATTGTGTATCATTAGGTACTGTCGTGTTCACAAGAAGTGCATTGTGTATAATTAGGTACTGTCATTATGTATCATTAGGTACTGTCGTGTTCATATGAAGTGCATTGTGTATAACTAGGTACTGTTATTGTGTATAATTAGGTACTGTCATTGTGTATAATTAGGCACTGTCGTGTTCATATGAAGTACATTGTGTATAACTAGGTACTGTCATTGTGTATAATTAGGTACTGTCGTGTTCATAAGAAGTGCATTGTGTATAACTAGGTACTGTTATTGTGTATAATTAGGTACTTTCGTGTTCATAAGAAGTGCATTGTGTATAACTAGGTACTGTTATTGTGTATAATTAGGTACTGTCGTGTTCATAAGAAGTGCATTGTGTATAACTAGGTACTGTTATTGTGTATAATCAGGGGTCTCCTCCCATTAGTAAGACAGCCCAGTTGTGAGACACCTTAAAACAACAATGTCATACCTGGTTGCACATGTTAATCAGGTAATTAACCCCTATCATGAAAATGGACTTGTCTAATTATAGACAAAAGAAATGACTCAAGATGCTTGATACCCTCTTTTACTTTATTTCATTCAACATTTTAATTCATCCATCCCTTAAATCCATTGTTTTAAAATATTCGCCACTTAGAGTTCAGTTAAAGTTAATTTCACAGTTCACATCACAGTTCACATCGAGGTTGTCACACTGACACAACCTTAATCCATCTTCAGAAGTTTGCCAACGGCATCCAAGAACTGGAGTGGTGTCTTGACACCCTGGGATAGCTGATCCTTCAGTGTGGAAAGTCGATTGTCAATCTCCTTGTACACACGCTTTCTTGCTGGTGGAGCTGCACCTAGGTCTAACTGAGATAGCTTGGTCTTCTCAGATTTCTCAATCTTCTTGATGATCTCGATGAACCTGTAGAGATTAGGATGACGATGATTCAGTGATGCATTGAGGCGACTGTGGAAACCCTCCAGGTTGTTGTTGGTACTTGGGCCGAATGTCTGGTGATGGTTCCACAGTGAAAGAGGGAATCTGGCTTCATAATCCACCCAGTTTGTGACTATGTAATCGTTGAATTCGTCAGCATTCGGTACATCGGGACACTTGTTCATGGCGTCAATCCATGCATCCTGTACCTGTTGAAGAGGCAGCAGAGGCAAGGCAGCAGCTCGTCGGATCCACTGTTCCACAAGGGGGTTATCTCTGTATCCAACAGCAAGACCAAGCTCATGTGTTTTCCGCCAAATCGCCTGGGTAAAGTGGAAGAAACACCCCTTGATGTCTGAACCTTGAAACTCTGTTCAGAGGGCTCTAATGGCAGCAACTTCAAAGTCCACCTGGAATGTCTCTGGGTTGAATGGTTGGTTCAGTAGATGTTGGATGTGGACCTTCAACTGAGCAAAGAGGCGTTGGTAAGTTGTAGTCCGATGATCAGGCATCAATGCGTAGACTAGGGGATAGGTAATGCTTCCTTTCCGTGCATGTAGTATGTAAAGCTGATTCCAAAGATCTGGGCAGGCGGAGAAAGTACCATCCATGTAGACAATGGAAGCTGACTGTAGGACTCTAAGCTGATCATCAGTTGCAAATACCAGCATCTTGTCTTCTTCACCGGTTTTAGGGAGTTTCGGGATGGTGTGTGCGGTGTCTGTACATGGCGCTGTCGGCTGAGCTGAAGGAGGGAAATATAGCTGCAGCCTCCGGATACATCGCCAGTGAGTACCAGTTTGTCTTACTTTGTTCTTGTAGTGAAGATATCCCTGAAAGGGGACCTGGAGAGTACCTCTTTGACTGGTAATGAACTGAACCTGCTGCAAACCTGCCATGATTGTGCATGAAATGTTCACAGACTAGGGGGAATTTAAATGTGTAATAAGTAAGTTTTAACAAAACATTCATCTCAACTTTTTGAGTAAGCCCCTACAAGCTCCTAACTCATTTATTTCCTGAGAATATTCAAACAGAATTACTGGCCTACTCTTATTAATTAATCTGCTAATCATGGGCTGTGACCATTGTTAAGTGGGTAGACTGGCTGTGTTTGTTTAATTAATCCCACCTACTCCACTGTCTTACAATGGGTGTCTCACTAATGGGATGTCTTACTAATGGGATGTAACCTCATTAGGTACTGTCATTGTGTATAATTGGGCACTGTCGTGTTCATATGAAGTACATTGTGTATAATTAGCACGGACTTGTATAACCTATAGGTCCGTGATAATTAGGTACTGTCGTGTTCATATGAAGTGCATTGTTTATAACTAGGTACTGTCGTGTTCATATGAAGTGCATTGTGTATAATTAGGTACTGTCGTGTTCATATGAAGTGCATTGTGTATAACTAGGTACTGTCATTGTGTATAATTAAGTACTGTCATTGTGTATAATTAGGTACTGTCATTGTGTATAATTAGGTACTGTCATTGTGTATAATTAGGTACTGTCGTGTTCATATGAAGTACATTGTGTATAATTAGGTACTGTCGTGTTCATATGAAGTGCATTGTGTATAATTAGGTACTGTCGTGTTCATATGAAGTACATTGTGTATAATTAGGTACTGTCATTGTGTATAACTAGGTACTGTCGTGTTCAAAAGAAGTGCATAGTTATAATTACAGGCTAATTCCTTCAACACAATACATTTATGGTGCTTTTATCCGTAGACGTAATTGTGGTATATAGTGAGCAATATTCCAGTAATATCGCGGCGGAGAACACCAGGCACGCTAACAATAAGTACCATTATTTAACGTTTCCTGGCATGAGGCGGCCGGGATCGAACCCCCTACCTGCCTCTCTACCGGCCAGACGCTCTACCATGAGACGACGGAGGCGGACAACCCCGCCTGTCTGACTGGGGGCACGGGTGGCCCAGTCGTCTAAGGCGCCGCGATTTGCTGTGCAGAGTTGCGTCCCTTGGGCACACCAGAAACCGATGATTGTAGGTTCGAATTCCAGTTCTCCCTGATCTTCTAGGTTTGTCAGCACCATACCCGTGCTCGTGGGTTTCACCGAAGTGGTAAACGTCTGAGACCTGCATCACTTCGAGCTTTCCTCCCACATTAAGCTGACACGCCGCGATATAACTGGAATACTGTTAAAAGCGGTGTTAAACCCAACTCACTCACTACTGCCTGGTTGAAAGGAAACACGCCTTCATTGAATACCATCACATGTATAAATGAGTTTAATAAAACATAACTATAAGTTTCGGAAATAGCATGCTTGATATGACTACCAGACGTAGTATAAATGCTGTCTGTCTACTAGTTAAGTACTAGTCGTGCTAATTACATATATTACACCACGTTCATCATATATACTGGTATTTAGTGAACAAGCATTTCAATTTAAAGCATAACCTTCTCAGAAAGAACATTCCGTCACACATGGGTCTTTGTTCATCAAAATGAATAAATGACAGAGTATTTGTAAGAAAGAGTAAGCTGCATATATAGGATGAATGTTATTGAATATCTGAATGTATGACAGGCGTGTCTCGGTCACTCGACCTGATGTGTATCGCTATTCAGTAATCACTTTTACCGATGTTTGTGAACCTTGGTGTGAGAAACTACGGAGTTTGAATAGATGACCTTTTAGAAAGTAACCTATATAATGTCGCATTGAGGGAGGCCTAAGGAGGAATTTCAAGACATATTCACTGGCGCTTTTCACGTAAGGTCAAGTTAGTTACAGGGCATCCAGCCAAACCAGTGTATGTACGGTAGCGTTCAGAGATGACTATTTAGAGAGGAGTGTTTAAAGTGAAGCGTTTAGACCGGAGTTTTCAGAGCGGAGTGTTAAGAGGGGAGCGTTTAGAATTAAGCGTTTAGGGAGGAGTGTTAAGAGAGGAGCGTTTAGAATTAAGCGTTTAGAGAGGAGCGTTGAGAGAGGAGCGTTTAGAATTAAGTAGGTAGAGCGGAGTGTTTGGAATTGATCGTTTAGAGTGGAGCGCTTAGAGCGGAGTGTTTAGAGAGGAGTGTTGAGAGAGGAGCGTTTAGAATTAAGTAGTTAGAGTGGAGTGTTTGGAATTGATCGTTTAGAGCGGATCTTTTAGAGTGGAGCGCTTAGAGTGGAATATTTAGAGAGGAGCGTTTAGAATTAAGCGGTTAGAGCGGAGCGTTTAGAGTGGAGTGTTTGGAATTGATCGTTTAGAGCGGATCTTTTAGAGCGGAGCGCTTAGAGAGGAATGTTCAGAGAGGAGCGTTTCGAATTAAGCGGTTAGAGCGGAGCGTTTAGAGTGGAGTGTTTGGAATTGATCGTTTAGAGCGGATCTTTTAGAGGGGAGCTCTTAGAGTGGAATATTTAGAGAGGAGCGTTTCGAATTAAGCGGTTAGAGCGGAGCGTTTAGAGTGGAGTGTTCTGAATTGATCGTTTAGAGCGGATCTTTTAGAGCGGAGCGCTTAGAGTGGAATGTTTAGAGAGGAGCGTTTCGAATTAAGCGGTTAGAGCGGAGCGTTTAGAGTGGAGTGTTCTGAATTGATCGTTTAGAGCGGATCTTTTAGAGTGGAGCGCTTAGAGTGGAATATTTAGAGAGGAGCGTTTAGAGTGGAGTGTTTGGAATTGATCGGTTATGTTGCCACACGCAGCAATATTCCAGCTTTATGACGGCGGTCTGTAAATAATCGAGTCTGGACCAGACAATCCAGTGATTGACATCATGAACATCGAACCACGCAATCGGGATCGATGACGTGCATCAACCAAGTCAGGTTTAATGTTATATATCGTCAGTGTTATAACGTTAACTGGACTGCATTAGCCTAGCAGGATATCAATATCGCTTCGTCTCCCATCGTTGTTTTTTGTATATATTATGTGCTAGGTTCATCTTATGTCGACATGTCCTAACCCACCATAGGCACGTGTCTACAGTTAGTACGTGGTTATTTAATGCACATATTCTCCGGATTGGATATTTTTAAAAACGATCTTCACCAATGTATTACGCTGAGGAGAATGGTGGGTATTACCTAATGCAGGGGGTACTATATCAGGTGGTGATTTGTGTGCTCAATTTACACAGCACTTTCTTTGTCCACATTAACCTGTCTATTTGTTGTGTTGTGTCTTCATGGCTTTATACTTGTAAACAACATTGAGTCTACCCTGTGATCAGAGTGCGTGTTACGGGGTGCACGAGGCGCCTGGTGAGTTGGTGAAATGTATCTCGTAGATTCATCCCAGGAGTGACTGTGCAGAATCAGCTGAATAGAAACAGACAACAAACAGACAACAGACAGACCCCCCGGCAGCGTTCTTTATACCCCAAACAGTCATAATCTACACGCACGCCCTAGTATGTCACATAATTACACATACACCTGTATTGGGTATTAAACAACAGAGCAGTGCATGCACCTGTCTGATTGTATCCTGCAAAAACAAGCAACGTTTTGAATCTTATTGATCACAAATCGAGAACTATAACCTGTATCAGATGATTCAATCAGAGACCGTTACTTTGCATTTTGTCTTATTTCGAGGTCACCTATTCAGAAGCAAATCCTATTTTGACCTTCTTGTACCCATAAAATAACTGCTGCGATTGGTTAATATTTGGACCAATCAAAACAACTTCCTGGTATATTTTGGGAATGCTTCTTTTCACACATATGTGCACAGTTTGTTACAAAATAACTGATACTTTACGAAACCTCCTTTCATCAAAAAGGAAAGTGGTTATCAGACCAAATAAATAGTTAATTCGTTTTATTAAAAAAAACTGATTTTTGTATGTCAAGGACGCGGGCCGTGACGCATCACGTGACTATCTTCGGTGATATTGGTGACATTGGACAAGGGTTGAGGAAATCCGAGGGTATATAAGGCGAGAGTGTATAAATAGCCAGTGTTACGATCACACCGTAAACAGCAGCGAGTCCTTAAGGCCTTGTGAAGGCTACAATCATTACAATCACCACATGACAAGGTTCAGTTTGACAGATTATCAGCAATTATTCCCAGGCACACACCCGATCACGTGTCGGCAAAACAAACAACATACCACCAGCAATATATACTATACCGATTATTTCAACATTAAAAAACTTCAAAAATACAACATATACGCATGTTAACATATACATGTATCGGTGAGGGTGATGTTAACAAAATGTCCAACTAACTATTTACAACAGACATATTTGACACCCAGGTAATGTCACGTACATACATGATATTGAAAGTGGTCACAAACAACAACATAGCCAAATTACAAATATACAAGTATTGTACAATATATGTTAGTAAATGATAAAATATATGTATTAATGCGACGAACTCGGTGTGGTTGGGAGTTCAGACACAGCGAATTCCATGGTGACGACAGGAGCGCGTAGGAGCACGGGGCATTCAATTAAATAAGATACAGTGTACGTGCTCTCCTCTACATGAACTAACACTACGTACAGCGGTTTACTGGTTGAAATGTTGTCTTATTGTACAGATTGGACAGCATACTATAGTATTGGCATAACATATTAATTAATACGTCACTACAAGCGTCTTGACTTCACTGTACTAAATGACCCACCGCGAATCATTCTGGATGGTGCGTTGGAGTGCTGCTGCATACAGGACCTGTCTCTGGTTACATCTTCAAAACACACATTTTATTCTTTGGATGGAGGAACCAAAAAATTACAATTTCTTTTCGCAATACATTTATAGTTCAGGACATCCATTATATCCAACAAACAATATATATTTTGTGTTAAAAAATGATGCCCCTCCCGTCTCTATTATCAACATTAATGTCTGTCAGTATTAAGACATCACCCCGCCCAGACACTGTGATACGAACAGTCGCTCTTGCAACCAGTCATTTTGACTAGGGACTTCAGCAACCTATCGGTGAAGTTGAGTTACAATAGGTTGCTGATTAGGTTGGTTTGCGAAGGGAGAAGTTTGAAAGCCATCAGTTCAGAGTTAAAGCGTTTTTTGTTTGTTTGTACTCAGCACTATTAATCTCCACCATATTTGTTTCAAATCACTTGTAGATAAACACACGCACTGTATTGTAACAGCGCCCATTGGAAACTAAAAGCTTAATTGTGTGAGATAGATAAAATAAATCGTAAATGGGATATATTTTACCTAATTGCTTCATACCAGTGTTTGATGAAAAGAAACAAAATAGGACCTTACAACTGAAGCTGACGTGAAGCAGCTTTTTCTATTTTCATGGAACGTTCGATAAACTATCTGCATTCAACGACATGTAACTGTATCTAAATCACGCGGTTAAGATATACAATACAAGTCAGGGACGGATATGTTTATTTATATATTATTTATTTATAAATAATACATAAATAAACATATATATATATATGTCAAGAACGTATTGTTTACATAAAGCTTTGTCCTTAGTTTAAGTACATCCATTTTAACATCACGAAGATAAGAATGTATAATAAATAAATACCGCTGGCGTTATCTTGAAATTGTTTGAATTGACAAAAATTAGAAACTTCACTTAAAATCGAATATTCATAAAAAAAGAAATGAAAGAAACAACTGGAAGCGACAAACTCATGAAAAACTACACTCGCAAGTTATCCATCTGCTTTTACATATTTTACTGGTTCTGCATTCTTCAATCGTGCTGTACCCCGATGTATTCCGCTTATTTCCGGGTGCTGAGTTTTAAATGAATGTTCACAGCGGGCTAGCAGTATCAGTGACACTGGCAGCTGTATCCACGAGATGAGTTATGTACGGTGGGTATTCCCCCTAATTTTCCGTGAAACAGTGAGACATTTCCGAGAAGTTACAATGCACCCATTCACCTGTCTTTTCAAAAAACCCAATCTGTCGAGCCGACATTCATCTAGCCATGTTCCACACGGAGTATATTTCTCTGCCTGGATTATCACCCCGTGTGCTTGTAAGTAACGTGTGTCTTATACAGTCAGCAAACAGGGTATACTAACTAGGGTTAGTTCAGCAGAAGCAAATGTGCGACAATGTACGCGACACTATCATGGTTAATTCTGTACATATACACAGACTGTTAAATTACC
Organism: Haliotis cracherodii; assembly: GCF_022045235.1. Taxonomy (NCBI): domain Eukaryota; kingdom Metazoa; phylum Mollusca; class Gastropoda; order Lepetellida; family Haliotidae; genus Haliotis; species Haliotis cracherodii. The sequence continues at coordinate 1,552,329 of NW_027266294.1, read as the reverse complement.
GAACTTCCCACACAGATCACACGCGTACTGTGTGCCTTAATGACTGATGAACATATTCATTTGGTGTTTTCCATTTCTGACCAAACAATTTATTCTTTCAGAAATAACATAAACACATATGACTGCAATAATCACAACTGTATGTTGGTTCCGGTTTAATATAATGAATATATCAAACTGATTTCCTCTGTGTGTGTGTCAAATTGACATACATTGCTATTTGTCTTTATTCACCAAAAATTGAAACATGTTAGATTTTTTTCAGTAATTCAATGACATTCAAAACTTTCTGTTCAACTCATTTTAAATTTTTAAAAATTCAAAACAGATGACAAATAGGAGTTTCCTAAGCTTTTGAAATATTCTCTCACACATTACATATCTCCTGTCTACTAACACCGATATATATAGATGTATTTTGGGATACAAAATGAAAATTGAAAAATAATATTGAGCGAGGCGATTGTGGAAGATATCCATTGTATATTTCATAACTTAAAAAGGTCTGTTAAATATTGATGTAAAATATGAAAGATGTTATAATACTCGCTATGTTATAATACTCGCTATGTTATAATACTCGTTATGTTGTAATACTCGCTATGTTGTAATACTCGCTATGTTGTAATACTCGCTATGTTGTAATACTCGCTATGTTGTAACACGCTGGTACAAGTAGAAAGTGATGGATGTAGTGCTGGGTATCTAAAACAAAGCAGACATGGCATGTCCGTGGATTCGGATTTGTTTGGCAAGAACAGATGGTTACAAATGAAATGTTATTTTTAAATGAATATTTAGGTAGTTTCGTATCAACAAGATTGACATGCTGTATTACTAAGTGACACAAAACAGATACTCGTTGATAAACATAGTCATCCATTGGAAAAATAGACCTGTCCCTGAAAAATAGACCTGAGACCTTGTTGACATTACGACGAGAAACGGGCAGGATTATTGGTGAAGTCAGATATGACATATATTGAAGATTAATATAATTTCTAACATTTCATTTGGAACTAATATCAAAGCATTGCGACGTTCGTGCATTACTTTAAAATGCTATGGATATCCAACAATTCACAATTTAATATGCTCATGCCATCATTAAATGAAACCATTTTAAAACATTTATCAATCATATATCACGCTATGCTAGTGAGACAGGTTATACCGTACTTTCTCAGTCTGTACATATCGGTGTGTCACTTGGGCCTAGATTACTTCTGAATAAACTACTACAATTTCAGTATTTCAATGTTGTTGTTTTCACAATTCCGGAGAAATGTAAGTACTGCTTATTAACGGTAGTCCATGATGACACAATGAATTTGTCCCAATTCAATGTCGTGGTGCTATGTGATTGATTTCTGTTATTATTGAGGCATTTACGCTTTAACTCATGTTGTATTAGCGCAACAAGGAGGATTCTGTTGGCGGTTGAATGGGCACATGGTACAGATCTGTATAACTGAATCATATTTCCCTCGATCCTCCGTTCAATATGTTCGGTTGTTGAAATATTCCGCTAGTATTTATTATTTGTTTAGATTCATGTTTACATGTTATTCTCTGTGGCCATATAACAATAGAAGAAGTGTTTCCGAATTTTCGCCCTTTGCTGATTAGTCTCTCTATGCAATATTTACCTTCGATTAATGATTCAGAATTCAGGCTTACGTGTGATTTCCATTTTCTATTATGGAGTGAAGGTTCCTTTTCGTAGTTCTTTTTTCATATAGAAGCAGTAGTTATTTATGCTATTGCTCGCAATAACATTTTATATTTCTTGAGATAAGTAAAACAATAACTCCAAATTTAAATTAAGAGGAATTAAATTGTGTAACAAGATATATAAATTTCAAAGAGAGGGACATAGATATCGCAAAAGGTGACTTTGAAAATCAACTACAAATAAGCCTCACTTTTATTAGATATTACTTATTATTAATACATTTAAAACGTCTAAGAAGCTGTTTTCCATTTTTTTATTTATTTTTTATTTATTCATTATTTATTTATTTGTTATTTAGTTATTTCTTTATTTATTTGCTTATTTATTCTTTGTTTCTTTCTTTATGAATTTATTTGTTAATCTTCTATTCAATATTGACTTCATTATTCATATATTGTGGCTTATTATTAATATTTCGCTCATCGCTCAGTTAGGTACTGCATTTTGCATACACCAAGTCACTTATTAAATCATATGTCAAAGGTATGTGCCAAGGCACATAGTACGCGGCCCCCTGGGCTCGGGGTATCAAGTTACAGAATTCATACTTTGGCATACGCGTTAGTAATATATACTCTTGCAAAGAAATTTAATTGCACCGAAATTCGTGCATTTATTTCTCAAATGTAAATAAACCTATCCAAAAGTCATATTCTGTATTTATATTTCAAGCACAACGTATTTTTTTTTAATATAGACACACCTTTCTCAACGTTGTGTTTGTCCATCATTTTGCAGCTTATGAATATGTATAGAAGAGGGCGGTGCCGGGGAAACTCATCAGGCCACGCCTCCTTACATGATACAATGCCTGGCGGCAGTTTCGGAGAAACAAGCTGGCCCTCAGTTCCTGGAAAACAGGGGACTTCTATTTACATATAGCCAGATTACGTCAGAAATGAATATTCATATAGATATGACCATCAGCGCTATCTATAGCAAACGTGTTGTCTGTGTCTCTCCTCGCCCTTGACACGATATTTTTGGCTGTGTATATATAAAGTCCACCTTAAAAAGAATGACATATATGTGTGGCTGTCGATGATGTCGCAAGGTCTGAGGTGTCCACAGCGCCATGCACTGCTCGCCTTCCCCAAACAATGAGACCATCTATACAACAACCTGCCTTGAGATCCCTGTACCTGGATGAGACCATCTATAGCGACATTCTGCCTTGAGGTCCATGTACTTGAATGCGATCATCTATAGCGACAACCTGCCTTGAGGTCCCTGTACCTGGATGAGATCATCTATAGCGACAACCTGCCATGAGGTCCCTGTACCTGGATGGGATCATCTATAGAGACAACCTGCCTTGAGGTCCATGTACCTGGATCAGATCATCTATAGCGACAACCTGCCATGAGGTCCATGTACCTGGATGAGATCATCTATAGCGACATTCTGCCTTGAGGTCCTTGTACCTGGATGAGATCATCTATAACAACAACCTGCCTTGAGGTCCCTGTACCTGAATGAAATCATCTAAAGCGACAACCTGCCTTGACGTCCCTGTACCTGGATGAGATCACCTGACGGTCTGTCTTGAGGTCCCTGTACCTGGATGAGATCATCTATAGCGACAACCTGCCATGAGGTCTCTGGTTCTGGAAGAGATTATATATAGCGACAACCTGCCTTGAGGTCCCTGTACCTAGATGAGATCATCTGACGGTCTGTTTTGAGGTCCCTATACCTGAATGAGATCATCTACAACGACAATCTGCCTTGAGGTCCCTGTACCTGGATGAGACCATCTATAGCAACAACCTGCCTTGAGGTCCCTGTACTTGAATGAGATCATCTACAACAACAACCTGCCTCGAGGTCCCTGTACCTGGATGAGTGAGTGAATATGGTTTTACGCCGCTTTTAGCAATATTCCAGCAATATCGCGGTGGGGGACACCAGAAATGGGCTTCACACGTTGTATCCATTTCGGGAATCGAACCCGGGTCTTCGGCGTGACGAGCGAAAGCTTTAACCACTAGGCTACCCGACCGCCCCTGTACCTGGATGAGATCACGTGACAGTCTGCTTTGGGGTCCTTATACCTGGATGAGATCACGTGACAGTCTGCCTTGTGGTCCTTGTTCCTGGATGAGATCACGTAACTCAATCTGTCATGAGGTTCCTGCAGCTTGATGAGATCAGTCGACCAGGGCGGTCTGCCTTCATTAACCTGGAACACTTCATCATGGTAGATAAGGCCTACCTATCTACTTATTTTTACATAAGGCCTCCCTATCTACCTCTTTTCACATAAGGCCTACCTATCTACCTATATTCACATACGGACTACCTATCTACTTATTTTTACATAAGGCCTCCCTATCTACCTATTTTCACATAAGGACTACCTATCTACCTATTTTCACATAAGGACTACCTATCTACCTATATTCACATACGGACTACCTATCTACCTGTTTATACATGAGGCTTACCTATCTACCCTTTATACATACGGACTACCTATCTACCTGTCTATACATATGGCCGATCTATCTACCAATAACACATATGACCTATCTATCTACCTATAACACATACGGCCTATCTATCTGCCTATAACACATACGGCCTATCTATCTGCCTATAACACATAGGGCCTACCTATCTACCTATTTCACATAAGGCCTCGCGATCTACCTATTTACACATCAGGCCTCCCTATCTACTTATTTACACATAAGGCCTACCTATCTACTTATTTTTACATAAGGCCTCCCTATCTTCCTGTGTACACATTAGGCCTACCTATCTACCTATTTTCACATAAGGCCCACCTATCTACCTATTTTCACATAAGGCCTACCTATATACCTATTTTAACATAAGGCCTACCTATTTACCTATTTTAACATAAGGCCTACCTATATACCTATTTTAACATAAGGCCTACCTATTTACCTATGTACACATACATCCACCTTTAAGCCTGTTTACTCGTACACACGTAGACAGACAGACAGACAGAGAGACAGAATATGTATTTTAGTTTCATCCCACTTACATGTACAGAATGTATACAGCCTATGAAAAACATACGGGACATATATAAAACACATTAATCAACATTGCTATATACCTCGTGCTATGCTGTAAACAGAGGGACACGTTCCCCACTGTAGACAGGGCAATATAGCAGGACATGAAGTTCCTCTTCCATAGTATAGCATATAGTATATCCACCGTCCGTACATTGACCCGTCACCTACTAAACCACCACCCATCTGTCAATCCACCGTCCGTACATTGACCCGTCACCTACTAAACCACCACCCATCTGTCTATCCACCGTCCGTACATTGACCCGTCACCTACTAAACCACCACCCATCTGTGACGTTTTGTTTGTTTATTTGTTGTTTAACGCCGCACTCAACACTATTCCAGCGAATGACATCATGAGCATCGATCCAGGCAACTTGGGTACGATGACATGCATCAATTGCAACCAAGTCAGCGAGCCTGACCACCCGATCCCGTTAGTCCCCTCTTACGACAAACATAGTCGCCTCTTACAGCAAGCATGGGTTGCTTAAGATCTATTCTACCCCGGACCATCAAGGGTCACCTAGGTACGTCTGGATCCTATAGTCGTGGGTTCGTATCCCAAAATGCATGGTTTGTCAGCGCTATAACCTTGTTGATGGATGTCTGTGGCCTTCCCCACTTCGTGCTTCACTCCTCCCTTCACAATACACCGACACGCCGTCACAGAACTGGACTGCTGCCCAAAGTACCGTCACAACAAACCTTACTCATCATAAACGATCGAATGTTATCCAACAGCGTGATACAATCCAGTGTGTGGATTGTTTGTTCGGGTACACATACATTATTATAGACTCATTCAATCCATTTTAAAATATTCTGAAATAGTGGGATAGTTCCTTCACCCCATAAAATATGCGAGGGTTCAGGTGTTGTAAGACCGGGAGGTTATCGAGCCAGGTCAATAACAAGGGTTCAGATCTGGTGACACAGAGAGGTTATCAAACACGTCAGTCAGAAGGGTTCAGATCTTGTGACAGAGGGAGGTTATCAAACACGTCAGTTAACAACGGTTCAGATCTAGTGACACAGGGAGGTTATCAACACGTTAGTCAAAAGGGTTCAGATCTGGTGACACAGGGAGGTTATCAACACGTTAGTCAAAAGGGTTCAGATCTTGTGACACAGGGAGGTTATCAACAAGTCAGTTAACAAGGGTTCAGATCTGGTTACACAGGGAGGTTATCAAACACGTTAATCACGAAGGTTTAGATCTAGTGACACTGGCAGGTTATCGACACGTCAGTCACAAGGGTTCAGATCTAGTGACATAGGGAGGTTATCAACACGTCAGATAACAACGGTTGAGATCTGGTGACACAGGGAGGTTATCAACACATCGGTCACAAGGGTTCAGATGTAGAGACATAAGGAGGTTATCAACACGTCAGTTAACAATTGTTCAGATCTGGTGACACAGGGAGGTTATCAAGACGTCAGTCACATGGGTTCAGATCTAGTGACAGGGAGGTTATCAACACGTTAGTTAACAACGGTTCAGATCTGGTAGCACAGGGAGGTTATCAAGACGTCAGTTAACAAGGGTTCAGATCTGGTGACACAAGGAGGTTATCAACACGTCAGTTAACAACGGTTCAGATCTGGTGACACAGGCAGGTTGTCAAGACGTCAGTTAACAACGGTATAGATCTTGTGACACAGGGAGGTTATCAACACTTCAGTAAACAACGGTTCAGATCTAGTAACACAGGGAGGTTATCAAACACGTTAATCACGAAGGTTCAGACCTAGTGACACAAGAAGGTTATCAACACGTCAGTTAACAAGGGTTCACATCTGGTGACACAGGCAGGTTATCAAGACGTCAGTTAACAAGTGTTCAGGTCTGGTGACACAGAAAGGTTATCAACACGTCAGTTAACAAGGGTTCACATCTGGTTACACAGGGAGGTTATCAAACACGTCAGTTAACAAGTGTTCAGGTCTGCTGACACAAGGAGATTATCAACACGTCAGTTAACAACGGTTCACATCTGGTGACACAGGCAGGTTATCAACACGTCAGTTAACAAGTGTTCGGATCTGGTGACGCAGGCAGGTTATCATCACGTCAGTTAACAAGTGTTCAGGTCTGGTGACACAAGGAGATTATCATCACGTCAGTTAACAAGGGTTTACATCTGGTGACACAAGGAGATTATCATCACGTCAGTTGACAAGGGTTCAGATCTGGTGACACAGACAGGTTATCAAGACATCGGTCACAAGGGTTCACATCTGGTGACTTAGACAGGTTATCAACACGTCAGTCACGAAGTTTTAGACCCAGTGACACATGGAGGTTATCAACGCGTCAGTTAACAAGGGTTCAGATCTGGTGACACAGGGAGGTTATCAAACACGTCAGATAACAAGGGTTCAGACCTAGTGACACAGGGAGGTTATCAAACACGTCAGATAACAAGGGTTCAGATCTAGTGACACAGGGAGGTTATCAAACACGTCAGTTAACAAGGGTTCAGATCTAGTGACACAGGGAGGTTATCAAACACTTCAGTTAACAAGGGTTCAGATCTAGTGATACAGGGAGGTTATCAAACACGTCAGTTAACAAGGGTTCAGATCTGGTGACACATGGAGGTTATCAAACACTTCAGTTAACAAGGGTTCAGATCTGGTGACACATGGAGGTTATCAAACACGTCAGTTAACAAGGGTTCAGATCTGGTGACACATGGAGGTTATCAAACACTTCAGTTAACAAGGGTTCAGATCTGGTGACACATGGAGTTATCAAACACGTTTGTCACGAAGGTTCAGACCTAGTGACACAAGGAGGTTATGAAAGACGTCAGTTAACAAGGGTTCAGATCTGGTGACACATGGAGGTTATCAAACACTTCAGTTAACAAGGGTTCAGATCTGGTGACACATGGAGGTTATCAAACACTTCAGTTAACAAGGGTTCAGATCTGGTGACACATGGAGGTTATCAAACACTTCAGTTAACAAGGGTTCAGATCTGGTGACACATGGAGGTTATCAAACACTTCAGTTAACAAGGGTTCAGATCTGGTGACACAGGGGGTTATCAAACACGTTAGTCACGAAGGTTCAGACCTGAGGTCAACACGTCCGTTAACAAGGGTTCAGGTCTGGTGACACATGGAGGTTATCAAACACGTCAGTTAACGAGGGTTCACATCTGGTGACACAGGGAGGTTATCAAACACGTCTGTCACGAAGGTTCAGACCTAGTGACACAAAGACATTATCAAACACGTCTGTCACGAAGGTTCAGACCTGAGGTCAACACGTCAGTTAACAAGGGTTCAGATCTGGTCACACAGGCAAGTTATCAAACACGTCAGTCAAACAAGTATTTAGACCTAGTGAGTGAATGAGTGAGTGAGTATGGTTTTACGCCGCTTTTAGCAATATTCCAGCAATATCACGGCGGGGACCACCAGAAATGGGCTTCACACATTGTATCAGACCTAGTGACACAAGGAGGTTATCAAACACGTCAGTCAAACAAGGGTTCAGGCCTAGTGACACAAGGTTATCAAACACGTCAGTCAAACAAGGGTTCAGGCCTAGTGACAAGGAGGTTATCAAACACGTTAGTCAAACAAGGGTTCAGGCCTTGTGGCACAGGGAGGTTATCAAACACGTCAGTCAAACAAGGGTTCAGATCTAGTGACACAGGGAGGTTATCAACACGTCAGTTAACAAGGGTTCAGATCTGGTGACAGGGAGGTTATCAACACGTCAGTCACGAAGATTCAGATATGGTGACACAGGGAGGATATTACGGTCAAACAAGGATTTGGATAATCGAATCTCTGACACAAGTTACTGTTCTCGCTCGCCTGTACTTGATTTCTACTGATTTAAAAAAGTAATCAGCTTCCGGAGTTCACAGGGCGAATGACATGGATAACATTATTCTTGAGGCACTGCCTACAGCGTCACATGCCACTGGAAAGATAAGCGAGGAACAATAGCTGTAAAAATTACATGACCAGCTTTGCTGCACGAGACACAGTGACTGGACCCTGACGCTCAAACTTTGCACACTGCACGTGTAAAACATGCCGTCCACGGGGACACATCCTGGTTACTTCCAATAAACCTCACCTCCACGTAGTTCATTGATGGAGTACAGCGAAGGCAAATACCTTCAAATGGTACGTGACAGGAATTGAAAATGTGCGAGCAAGATGATTGAGGCGGGTCGATCATAGAATGCAGTTGCCAAACACTTTGGTAAATTTAAAAGTGTGATACCCCGACCGATGGAAATATATCGGCAAAGGGCCGGATTGGGATTAGGGCGGGTAGAGGAAAACCAAGAAAGATTACAGGGTCAATATGTACGTGTCACACCCAACCTGTGCAACTGCCCAATGCAAGCAATGGACAGTGACGTGTATGAGTTTTAAAATCTTATTCACAGATGTCAGAAGGACAAAGTCGCTGAAGGTCGTTGTGACGTGACCTGTAATGGGATGTCCTAAAGCTGGTTGGCCTTATTGTGAAATATTTGGAGAATTATGTTTCTATTCACAACTATTGCCCGTTGCATGCAATGAACAGATAATTCTTTGCACATCGCATGCATTGGGTTGGTTTGTTGTTTAACGCCGCACTCAGCAATATTCTTGCTATATGACGGCGGTCTGTAAATATTCGAGTCTGGACCAGACAATCCAGTGATTGATATCATGAACATCAATCAACGCATTTGGGATCGATGACATGCATCAACCAAGTCAGCAGCCTGACCACCCAATCCCGTTAGTCACCTTTAAAGACAAGCATAGTCGCCTTTTACGGCAAGCATGGGTTGCTGAAGACCTATTCTACCTTGGATCTTCACGGGTCGCATGCATTGGGCAAGCTGTATTGACCATTGTACGCATTGGGCAAACGGCCTCCCCGATGCACGCAATGGGCAGTTGCACAGATTGGGTGTAACACACGCACCATTGCGTTGAGGAATCGTTGAGGAACGTTGAGGAATTCATGAACGTCTGAACCAGAACTGAGGGACAACTGCAGGGCTGCCACAGGAGTCCGACTTTTGACGTCAAAGAAAAGCAACAAGTTGAAAACTTCGGGTCTTAAATCAAAATGTCCTTTCAGAGGCGTCTCTGACAACAGTTGGCACAGCCCATTGGGTTTCGTCATCAGCGGCAGTAACACCATGTTTTCTGATGAATCAACATTCTCCTGACCCTTTAGAGATGTTGACGTGTTCGGAGACGGCGTGGGGAGAGGCACGTGCTACCCGACTGGACTCCCAGAGCACGATACGATGGTGGCAGCGTCATGGTCTGGGCTGGCATCACATACGACAACGGGACGGATCTGATGATCGTGTAAGGGAAAATGACCGGTCAACGCTATGTGGACCACAGTTTACGTCCAGTGGTCAGCCCAGTGCCCAGTGCCCAGTGCCCAGGTCAGACCTTTGAGGTCCAGGAGGAGAAAGCACGTCCGCACAGAGCTCATGTTGCAATCGTCTGTCTGCGACAGCAGGTTGTCCCAACATTGCCCTGGTCCGCCAGATCTCCAGACATGTCCCCGATTGAACGCCCTTGGCTTGGGCCGACCTTACCAGAAGAATGGCGGAGGATACCAAGGGAGACAATCCGATGTTTGATTTTAAGTATGCCCAGAAGATGTCGTGCCTGTATCGATGCTCATGGGGAATGGACCACATATTGACTTTACGAGGAAGATTTTAATCCACAACGTCATTTCATTATAAATCATTCTGGATAAATTTAGGGGTTCCCTTAAAAATTGTTCCATGTATATGTTGGGACAAAGATACCTTAAATAACTTCACAATTGGTTTCACTGAAACAATAGCAGAGACTTTAATATACGATTACTTATATCAGGACAACTAGACCTCGATACGTCAAGTGACAATAATACATCTTTTAATTTATTTTCTCTTGGGGGTATTCATTAACGCCATTTCAACTCACCCACTACTACTGTCACAACCACGACTGCAACATACACGCTTGTCTCATCAGCACGACTCATGATGGGCAATTTACAACCTTCAATTTACAGATATGTACTTTTCAACAAATATCTTAAATATTTGACAACACTAATCAACTTCCGATATTCTACAAGAAGCCTTAGATGAAGCATCAACGTTCAGTGTGTCAACATGATATCGGCATGTATATTGTGTTTGTTTGTTTGTTTGTTTGTTGTTTAACGCCGCACTCAGCAATATTCCAGCTATAAGAAGGCGGTCTGTAAATAATTGAGTTTGGTCCAGACAATCCAGTGTTTGACAGTATGAGCATCGATTCACGCAATTAGGATACGATAACATGTATCAAACAAGTCAGTGAGTCTGACTACCCGATCCGCTAGTCACCTCACAGACAAGCATAGTCGCCTTTTATGGCAAGCATGGGTTGCTGAAGCCCTATTCTACCCCGGATCTTCACGGGTACAGCCAAGGGTGCTTTATAATGGGACGTATTCCCCCACCAGGAGATAGGGGATCTTATGGGTGAACAATCAAAATTTGACTTTTCATTATATTTTAAAACTACAGTATCTTCTGTTGCAAAAATACAATTTGCAAGCTTCAATTCATATTATTACAGAGATACATGACATCATACATTTGGATTCATTTACAGACATAACTGTTTATGCAATAATTGAAGTTTTTAGTCATTGAATTAGTCTGATGAATTGTTTGTAGATCTGTATGCTGAAAGGTTTTGAAATAATGTGTTTATTACATTACGCACTAACGAGAGACAAATCAGATATTATTGTGCAGTCCACATACATGGCGATCTTCAATGAAGTAAGTTGACGTCTTTGTGACGTCACAGCACAATTGTATACAAGCACATATACGGTCCCCTTTCTCCGGTGGGTCCCACATTAACGCAGTGCAGCTTCCCTCGGCAGTGCATGTATCAGCGCGTGATATCTCACCGACAACCCGCACAGCATCCTACAATGTCGGCGACCCTGATGGACCAGGAAGTGTCACTCTGCATCTGCTATCTCTGTATTTGCATCTGTGTCAACCAAGCCACTCTTGACGCCAGGCTTTGTTCAACATGCTCTTTGTGCACAAGAGTAAACGGGAAACACCCGCGCCACAGAGACGTGGTTAGATAGACGGACGGACGAATGGATGGATGACGGAAGGATGGATGGATGGATGGATGGATGGATGGATGGATGGATGGATTGATGGATGGATGGATGGATGGATGGATGGACGGACGGACGGACGGACGGACGGACGGATGGATGGACGGACGGATTGATGGACGGACGGATGGACGGATGGATGGATGGATTGATGGACGGACGGATTGATGGACGGACGGACGGATTGATGGAAGGACGGATGGATGGACGGATGGATGGATGGACGGACGGACGGGCGGATGGATGGATGGATGGATGGATGGATGGATGGATGGACGGACGGACGGACGGATTGATGGACGGACGGACGGATGATGGATGGATGGATTGACGGACAGATGGATGGATGGATGTTACCTCTCCTTCTGATATCGGCCCAAGCCAATCTGTTAAATCACCCCAAATCCTCGATATATGGGGGCATCCACATTATATGTGAATTATTGTTTCTGGTTATTGAAAAATGTGCAAAGGTTTGAATCTATGTATAATTATAACATTATGAATGATTTTGAGTTGGGTCCTTTTTATACTTATTATGCCTCAAAGTACGGTTGACCAATCAGAGAGCAGAACTACTAACCCCATATGAGTCCGTATAGCGTCAGCAAAATCCCAAGATGGTTGTTGCTGACCTAATATGCGACTGTTTACCGTCAGTAACAGCCATCTTGGATTTTCAACAACCCACCACACGTATTTCACATAGACATTATGGTACAGAAATTCGCTATTCGACACTGTTTTCTATTATTTATATCATTAATTGTGATGACATTAATTTTAAAAGAAACCATGTTTGTGATTGAATTTAAAAAAATTATAGAGAAAAAAAGTTGACAAAGGAGGTCACTGATTTACAAAAAACAACGTCTTAGAACATACGAGGAGCGTTCAATAAATTTTGCAACTTGGGCAGTTGATTTTACACAAACAATGTCAACTTGTGGCAGGTGTGACACTAGTCATAACATCAGGTTGACACGTGTCATAACAAGTTCCAGACACAAAAATAGGGGTGGTCACAATCATTGAATCTCTCAAACATGAACAACGCGCTGTAATAAAGTTCCTTATCAAGGAGGGATGCAAAGCAAAAGAAATCCATGATCGCATGTGTAAAGTGATGGGTAAGGATGCTCCTGACTATTCCACAGTTTGCCGTTGGTCTCTACAGTTTAAAAGGGGTAGGGAGTCCATAGACAATGACCCAAGGTCAGGCAGCCTTCAGACGCCACCCAACCGGAAACCATTGCTGCTATAGAAAGAAGAATTTTGTCTGACCGACGAGTGAAAGTATCTGAACTTTCTAGGGAATTCCAAATATCAGTTGGAACTGTTGGAACCATTATTCATGAGTAGCTTGGTATGTCCAAGATGGGTACCTAGAAACCTCGGAGATCAAGATCGCCATCAGAGAGCTGAAAGTTGTCAAAACCTCCTGGATCTCTATACTGCTGATGAAGTCGGATTTCTTTCTCGTCTAGTGACAGGTGATGAAACTTCCATCCATCACTGGGACCCAGACACTAAATTGGAATCCATGCTATGGAAGCATCCCAATTCCCCGCCTCCGAGGAAGTTTCGCACTCAACCATCGGCTGGCAAGGTAATGGCCACTATATTTTGGGATGCAAGAGGCATATTACTGATTGATCACATGCCACCAAAAACAACAATCAATGGACAGTATTATGCTAATGAATTGAAAGAATTGCGAAAATCTATTCGCCAGAAACGTCGTGGGATGTTAACACGCGGTATTCTACCTTTACATGACAACGCTCCGGTTCACAGGTCGAGAATTGCACAGGCCGCCATATGTGAATGTGGATTCGAACAGTTAAATCTCCCACCCTACAGCCGTGACTTAGCCCCCAGTGACTATTTCCTGTTCCGGCAAATGAAATCTGCCCCACGTGGAAGACGCTTCCAGGATGACGAGGACATAAAGACTGCCACTGAGGCGTGGTTAGAGGGCCAGTCTGCGGATTTCTATAAAAGTGGTAGTAATTGCTTGAGGACAATTGGATGACATTCTGATGACATGCGATAATTCTATACATTTTCATACATAATACTTGCTTAAACGTTCACATTTCGTGCATTATGTATTCCATTTGTAACGTTTGTGTTGATATCAACGCGTTGTTGTCGGACACATATGTACTGGTCCTGTCATTTATACCGGTTGCAAGAGTACGTTTTCATTTTGACACCACGTGCGATAAAGATCTGGATAGTGTAATCTTTCAGAATAATTTATTCGTTATGGTGTTATTAGTGCACAAAGTTTGTTTTTCCCAACTGGCTGCCTTTGGAACCAGGATTCGCCAGATTTGGAACATCCTCCAATGTTTGTTCGAGATGGATCTTCCCTCCCCGAAAAATGGCTGGGTCTCTAGTTGCTCATGCCTCTCCCAATATTTTTCTGCTATCCTAATATGACACCGTATACGGCAACTAAGGATATCATAACTAATATTATCCTAACTCCAGTATTATTCAACATATCTAGACCGCCTCCGAGGTCTAGTGGTCCCTTTTCCTGGCGAGCAGTCGGTGAGGGGTTCGATCCCCGGCCGCGTCATACCAAAAGAGGTAAAAAGATGGTACTTGTTGTCACCCTGCCTGAACCTCGGCATTAAGGGGCTAAAACAAGGACTGGTCGGCTCACGGACTGTACTGTGTCTAAGGGGGGTATCCATGTTAAACTGCGGCATGGTATCTCAGTAGGCTAGCACTATAAAATGGGCATCCGGACTAATAAAATCAGCCACACGCAAACACCAAAACACTTTCGATATTCAACAGAAATCTCTGCCAAACATAGAGTCGATTGTACGATTCCGACTATGTTATGAGCATATATTTAATAAATCACTCTCAAATTGATGGACTTTTTTCATGTTTCACATTTTACACGCATAATTTCACCTTCAAAGGCAATTGCAACATTTTCAGATAATTCTGGTATAAAATTGGCCTAGTGGCTAAAGCATTCGCTCGTCACGCCGAAGACCCGTGATCGATTCCCCACATGGGTACAATGTGTGAAGCCATTCGCAGGTGTCCGCCGCCATGATATTGCTGGAATATTGCTAAAAGCGGCGGAAAGCCAAACTCACTCACTTGGGAGAAGCTTCATCACATTCTTCACTGGAGGATAACATGTTTTATTATCCATATGGGAACGGAGATGCTGGGATTTTTTTTTCTGTACACCCCCCCCCCCCCCCCCCCCCCCCCCTTAATGCCGATGTTGTTTACGATGATTGAATACACGAAACATAAAGACTTATTAAGATTTGTTTATTAAATCTAATTGAATAAATCGTCTGCCATACCTGCATCTTATGGTGGCCGAGAGGGGACATCGCTTTCTCGCTTTCTCGCTCTATCGCTTTATCGCTTTCTCGCTCTATCGCCTACTCGCTTTATCGCTTTATCGCTTTCTCGCTCTCTCGCTCTATCGCTTTCTCGCCCTATCGCTTCTTCTAATGACTAACCATAGTCATATGAAGGAATCGGGTGTTCTTTAACTTCTTTTGAATAGTATGTGCTGTAAATCTTGAAATTAACGTTAATTATAAATGCAAAAAAATTACCGTAGACATAATTACCGTATTCGATAATAAGTGCCCAGGGCGCTCTCAAGAATAATATTTTGGCGAAAAAAAAAGTTGAGTTGAAAGATAAATTTCATGGTTTATGCTGACAGCCTGAAATGTTTATGTACGACAGACATTTTTTTCCCGAATTTAATTGCCCATAATTAAGTGTGCATATAACGCACGAGTGTGTATTATACGCGAATAAATAAGTCTGGTGTACATTAATCAATCGCAAGGGGTGCTAATTGGGATTGTTCACTAGCCGATATTTTATCAAATGTCGCCGTGGGCGTTGATTAGAGCGGGGCGCTTATTACTTTCGAATAAGGTAATTATACTTTGCATTTATGTCTCAGAAATGACTGTTGATAAGACAGCCTCACTGAACACTTTGAATAGCCGAAATACCAACTTGAATATAAAACCAATCAACTATTTCCACATTACGGTTACTGAGAACAATATGTCATCCAAAAACTAGAAATTACATAAAGGACATCCGGTAGTATGAACCATTGCTTGGGTGAGAACTTCCACTTTGATGACATCTACTCCGCAAACAGAATAAACGTTGATATAAGCGTTGTTTTTATGAAAACACTATTGCTTTTTAGGAAGTACGTACTACTCAGCGCTATTGAGCGGTGTTATTTGCTATTTGTTTTGATAACTTGGCCTGGGGGCGGGGGATCCAATAGCTAAATAGAGTCATAAATCAATCAAATTAAACATAATTTGAAATGCGACTGGAAAAATCTCAGCTCTCTTTTATGATTAAAACCCATATACATAACATATCACAATGATAGCTGATTTAATATATGTTATAGATAATCATAGTAATGCATTTCATATTGTTATCAACCTTAACTATGTGGCCACACTAATTATGTCTCTCCATATGTGTAGTTTACACAAGTTCACATATCAACTGTGGTAACGCCACAGCGATGGGGGCAGTGGGATAGCCTAGTGGTTACAGCGTTCGATCGTCACGCCGAAGACCCAGTTCGATTCCCCACATGGGTACAATTTGTGAAGCCCATTTCTGGTGTTACCCGTGATATAACTGGATTATTGTTAAAAGCGACGTGAAACCATTCTCACTCACTCACT
This sequence comes from Haliotis cracherodii, assembly GCF_022045235.1. Taxonomy (NCBI): domain Eukaryota; kingdom Metazoa; phylum Mollusca; class Gastropoda; order Lepetellida; family Haliotidae; genus Haliotis; species Haliotis cracherodii. The sequence goes on along the minus strand of NW_027266294.1, from coordinate 1,535,629 downwards.
CACAGCGGTGTTTATCAAATTACTATATGCAAGTACATATATTTGTAGATTTGCACAAGACAAGAAACACAATTCAAGTCAAACATACATCAAATGTCAAAAAGAACATTTACGGACAACCTTATGACACACTGTAAATCATATACTACCGAAAACAAGTTATAGAACACCCACAATTATAAGATTGTATTTTCTGCAAAACAATCAGCCATGACTAATTAACCATAGTCTTCTTAACTTCTTTTGAAAAGTATATATTTAGATTTTAACCTGATTTATTTAGAGCGTATTGCCATGATCTGCCACGCGCTTTCGGCGTGATGGTCACATACAACTAAATAGGGCCATAAATAAATCAATTACATTTTACGCAAAAATCGGTGGATTGTTTTAAAATCACCTACGTCTGTACAGTTAAATTATGTTTTAAGTAAATAGTGAGAAAAGTTCAACATTACCTCCCAATTGCAGCAGATATCACATGCGGCCCCTGTAGTAGCAAAGGGGGGATACTGCTTAACCGCGAGAAAGCGATAAAGCGATAAAGCGATAGAGCGATAAAGCGATACAGCGATAGAGCGAGAAAGCGATAAAGCGATAAAGCGATAAAGCGATAGAGCGATAAAGCGAGAAAGCGAGAAAGCGATAGAGCGAGAAAGCGATGTCCCTTCTCGGCCACCATAGCATCTGTCATAGTTGTCCCCGATAAAAGGTAACGATCTTGTGAAGATTGACGGAAAATTGCTTTAAAGGGTAGTGAACATAATACAGACTTTGTGGTGAAAACGGACATGGGTGAGCAACAAGCCCCTCGTTATAGACTTGGCGTGATTCCTGAAACCGTGACTTCAATGTCTGCCACGCCCCAACATTCTGGTCTAAATCAACCATTTTTGGATGATTTGGTGGATACAGATTTCTTGGATGACCCAAATAACATTCCTGAAGTTCCATAAACAAGCAGAAAAATAATTTGTTGATGTACATGATGGCGACATTGACAAATTTCTGTCAGAAAATGAAAATGCAAACACTATAAAAAACAACAAATGTGCTCAACATGCGAGTTGTCAGACGGTTCTTTTTGGGAAAAAAATGAAGGAGCAACGCCCATCCCGCCAACTGAACTTAACACGATCATGTACCGAGTACCAGCCAAGTTCACGCATTGGATTCAGGGGCAGTTTAGATTGTCACTTAGGACGCAAAAATTATGCCTTCTCACTTACCGATTCAGTTGAATTTTCAAAACTGAGGGATGTCATCAAGTCAAAAACAAATTCACGGAAAAAACAGGGGTAACTTACCTTACAGAGCGGAAGGTATTTCCAACAAGAGAAATAAGACAACCACGAGATGCAGGCCAGCTTGGCACAATCACATCTGAGTCCATATTAAACACTCTATGGTGGTACAATACAATCATTTTTGTCGGCCCACGGTCTTTAACTCCAAACAGAAGAATGACTTGGAGGGGATGTTCAGTTGAAACGAGATTCAGATCATTATGAATTCCTCGAGTATGTTGAACGGCAATCCAAAACCAGAACCGGAGACGTCCCCGTGGGTGTTACTGCTGTGACACCCAGGGCCTGAGCCCAACCTGATGACCCCTCGTGTTGTCCAGTCGACGTGTATTAGGGGTTCCGCGACTAGAGACCCAGCAATGTTTCGGGGAGGGAAGATCCATTCTATCTCGCCACAAACACTAGAGGGTGTTCTAAATGTCGCCAAACCTGTTTCAAAAGGCAGAGAGTTGGGGAAAAAACAAACTTGATGCACTTGTGAAAAATATGGCGTCCAAAGCCAACGTTTCATCCGACAAACGCATTAGTAATCACAGCGCTAGGAAACACATGATAAACCGATATCTCTTACAATGTTGGAAATTTTAAGTTATTTGTAAAGAGAATATTTATGTGACACGATAATCAGAAATGGTTGTAGCCGGGTCATGACTAACAAATGTCAGCATTGCCTGTCAGGCACAGTCACGGGACCACCATAATATCCAGGGCTCGGAAAATATGTGGTATCAAAATGTATCACAGATACTAGAACATCATTCCAATAACTTCCGCTTGATAATTTGTCAGAGGTCATATATTTGGCACAGGTCAGTGGTCGAACAAATCAATCACAATAACAAACTGTGGACGCAGAACAGGTTTGATCGATAAGTGATGGATTTTCTCCATTATATCGAATTGATTGACGGTTTCTTTAAACAAGACAGCATGTAGTGTAATCCGATGGAAACCTTTGTCACGTGACCCCGTAACAATATACCAGGTAACACACATCCGTTCAGGTTGCCTAGACGACTTAAAGATAGCACATGGAAAACGAGAATGTTATTATGTCACCACCAAGAATTTAGAATTTAGTATAAACATTTAAAAATTTGTTAAACGAAACCGGAAAAGCAGATGCCCAATTTGTCACTATTCCTTTTAATGCCAAACATTGATCACGTAAGGTGATTCGTGTGTCATTAAATCCGACTGTGGTCTGAGCTACTCACGTATGTGGGGGACATCCTGTATGTAGACATCCTAAGTAACGGACGCCGTATACCGCCACAATCAGGAAGTTGTATTTATCTGGATTAATATACTGTTGTTGCAATAGTACGATATCCGATATGGCAGGTTGTTCCGTTATTCCAGAATAAACCAATCAGGAAGCGCGGCTTGTTCTGTTAACCAAGAATAAACCAATCAGGAAGCACGGCTTGATCCGTTAAACCAGAATTAACCAATCAGGAAGCGCGGCTTGTTCTGTTAACCCAGAATAAACCAATGAGGAAGGTCACCAAGTTTTGTTGTGTGCCTTCAACACATGAATTGTTGTATTTATTACTGTTAGAACAACTCTAGCTATAGACTACTGAAGGTGGAAATATGTACTGATACTCATCATAGAGGCCAGCATCTCTGAACGTTGCGGTTGAACCTTTCTTTTAAAGCCCGATCGTCTGTCAAACTAAACCTACCGCTCAGTTGTCCCCTGAGAGGGTACGTAAGACAACATAACAGTCATTACATTCCTAACACTCTTTTAATCTTCGGACATTTGTTTGAATTAATCTTGATGACAACCGCCAGCAACTAGAGAGATAGTGTAAATCCTGCTGGGGTACCATGCTGCTAGAGGGATGGTGTAAATCCTGCTGGGGTACCGTGTAGCTAGAGAGATGGTGTAAATCCTGCTGGGGTACCGTATAGCTAGAGGGATGGTGTAAATCTTGCTAAGGTATAATGCTGCTCGAGGGATGGTGTAAATCAAGCTGGGTACCAAGCAGATGGAGGGATGGTGTAACTCCTGCTGGGGTACCGTATAGCTAGGGGGATGGTGTAAATCCTGCTGGGGTGCCGTATAGCTAGAGGGATGGTGTAAATCCTGCTGGGGTACCGTATAGCTAGGGGGATGGTGTAAATCCTGCTGGAGTACCGTATAGCTAGGGGGATGGTGTAAATCCTGCTGGGGTACCGTATAGCTAGGGGGATGGTGTAAATCCTACTTGGGTGTCGTATAGCTAGAGGGATGGTGTAAATCCTGCTGGGGTACAGTATAGCTAGAGGGATGGTGTAAATCCAACTGGGGTACCATGCTGCTGGAGGGATGGTGTAAATCATGCATGGGTACCCTGCAGCTAGAGGGATCGTTTAAATCGTGCTGGGGTACCTTATACCTAGAGAGATGATGTAAATCCTACTTGGGCACCATATAGCTAGAGGGATGGAGTAAATCCTGCTGGAGTACCGAGTAGCTAGAGGGATGGTGTAAATCCTGTTAGGGTACCACGTTGTTAGAGGGATGGTGTAACTCCTGCTGGGGTACAATATGGCTAGAGGGATGGTGTAAATCCTGCTGGGGTACCGTGTAGCTAGAGGGATGGTGTAAATCCTGCTGGGGTACCGTATAGCTGGAGGGATGGTGTAAATCCTGCTGGGGTACAATATGGCTAGAGGGATGGTGTAAATCCTGCTGGGGTACAATATGGCTAGAGGGATGGTGTAAATCCTGCTGGGGTACCATATGGCTAGAGGGATGGTGTAAATCCTGCTGGGGTACAATATGGCTAGAGGGATGGTGTAAATCCTGCTGGGGTACCATATTGCTAGAGGGATGGTGTAAATCCTGCTGGGGTACCATATAGCTAGAGGGATGGTGTAAATCCTGCTAGGGTACCATATAGCTAGAGGGATGGTGTAAATCCTGCTAGGGTACCATATAGCTAGAGGGATGGTGTAAATCCTGCTGGGGTACCATATTGCTAGAGGGATGGTGTAAATCCTGCTGGGGTACCATATAGCTAGAGGGATGGTGTAAATCCTGCTGGGGTACCATATAGCTAGAGGGATTGTGTAAATCCTGCTGGGTTGCCATATAGCTGGAGGGATGGTGTAAATCCTGCTGGGGTACCGCATAGTTAGAGGGGTGGAGTAAATCCTGCTGGGGTACCATATGGCTAGAGGGATGGTGTAAATCAAGCTGGGTTGCCATATAGCTGGAGGGATGGAGTAAATCCTGTTGAGGTACCATATGGCTAGAGGGATGGTGTAAATCCTGCTTGGGTACAATATGGCTAGAGGGATGGTCTAAATCCTGCTGGGGTACCATATGGCTAGAGGGATGGTGTAAATCCTGCTGGGGTACAATATGGCTAGAGGGATGGTGTAAATCCTGCTGGGGTACCATATGGCTAGAGGGATGGTGTAAATCCTGCTGGGGTACCATATAGCTAGAGGGATGGTGTAAATCCTGCTGGGGTACCGTGTAGCTAGAGGGATGGTGTAAATCCTGCTGGGGTACCGTATAGCTAGAGGGATGGTGTTAATCCTGCTGGGGTACCGTGTAGCTAGAGGGATGGTGTAAATCCTGCTTGGGTACCGTATAGCTGGAGGGATGGTGTATACTGCTAGGGTACCGTGTAGCTAGAGGGATGGTGTAAATCCTGCTGGGGTACCGTATAGCTGGAGGGATGGTGTAAATCCTGCTGGGGTACCATATGGCTAGAGGGATGGTGTAAATCCTGCTGGGGTACAATATGGCTAGAGGGATGGTGTGAATCCTGCTGGGGTACCATATGGCTAGAGGGATGGTGTGAATCCTGCTGGGGTACTGCATAGTTAGAGGGGTGGAGTAAATCCTGCTGGGTTGCCATATAGCTGGAGGGATGGTGTAAATCCTGCTGGGGTACCATATGGCTAGAGGGATGGTGTAAATCCTGCTGGGGTACCATATGGCTAGAGGGATGGTGTAAATCCTGCTGGCGTACCATATGGCTAGAGGGATGGTGTGACGTAGATGACTTTAAGGGCATGTCTCATCACATCCACTCCTGTGCACAGCTTACGGGCCACAGATCAGGCGACGTCAAGCAACGTCGGCCGCGAAGCGTGATGGGTGACCGTGCTCGCCCCTGACCCCAGAGAGTTTCAATGGTTACGGTCCTGCCCTCACTGAAGCACATGTAACACATGTAACACGTGCGGTGCTCGCCCCTGACCCCAGAGAGTTTCTATGGTTACGGTCCTGCCCCACACTGAAGCACATGTAACATATGTAACACGTGTGGTGCTCGCCAGTCTGACCCCAGAGAGTTTCCAGGGTTACGGTCCTGCCCACGCTGAAGCACATGTAACACGTGTTGTGCTCACCAGTCTGAACCCAGAGAGTTTCCAGGGTTACGGTCCTGCCCACACTGAAGCACATGTAACGCATGTGGCGTCCCTTTGGACACGTGACTTTGTTCGAAATGTGCCTCTGTTGACACAGCAGTGAGTGGGTACCCGGTAGGATGGGATGGTAATATGACTGTTAACCTTTCAGTCCCTGACAGCCACCATCGTTTATATAATCCCCAGGGAGCTGAGAATGAATATATCGCGTGCACCCTTATGCACTGAGGGTAATCATGTGTTAGTGCTAACAGCATGATTATGCATGGAGAATAGCGCCATATAGAAATGGATTATTATTATTGCTCAAAATGCCGTGAAAAGAAAAGGAAAATATACCTCTGAGTTGAGTTATTTTTTCCATTGACAATATCTTACCGATATGACACCCATGCAATAAACTGTACCGGCCTCCTTATGGTTTTAGTTTTTTTAAATATAATTTAAAAACTATTAAAACTGCAGAAAATTCCAGTTCGCCTAATACACAACTGCTGATGGGGGTCTTAGACATGATGTCTTTGAAAGAATCTGCTTATTTTCCGGCACAATCAGAATACCATTTCAAACATGGTAGGGAGTGTGTGGTTGCAAATTCATTTCTTTCCCTTGTCATTAAACAATTTATTTTTACACAAAATTACCTAGCCACAGATTACTTTTTACAAACTGTAACTGGGATGAATGGTGGTTACATAGAATCAAATTTGGCAATTCTCGTTCAGGTATCATGTAGTTTTGTTGAACATAAACCACCAAATATCTACGTGATGTTCCTTTTATGTCAATAAAATTTCCGAATGAATTAATCTCCAGTAAGTTTCATTACAGTGGATGCGCATCCCCGCACCGAAACAGGATCTGCGCGTGTATACATTAAACAGCAACAGTCGACCGAATATAAGGTGAAGCACAACAATCACCGACCACGTGAAAACGAAACTTACGACTGTAGAATTCTGGAAATTCCGACTGCATACAGGAAGTGTTCATATTTAACTAGTGTGAATCTGAGGGGAATCCCCTAAGCTGTGTGGAAGCGTGGCGGTGGACAAGGGCCTACTCACCTACCCGGAAGGTGAAGAGCAACTGGGGGTGTCGGAACCCTAGTTGCGGTACTCTTGTCCCCCACAAAAGGACAACTCGACATCGCTTGGCACAGATACCCCGAAATTAAGCATGGATTGTACATTTCGGAATGGATCATGACTGAGAATACTGACTGATGCTGCTGTCGCATTGAGATGTCGAATCTGTCTGTCTGTCCCAAATATCCTGCTTTGGTACCATGCAGCTAGAGGGGAGGTTTAAATCATGCTTTGGTACCATGCAGCTACAGGGGTGGTTTAAATCATGCTTTGGTACCATGCAGCTAGAGGGGAGGTTTAAATCATGCTTGGGTATCATGCAGCTAAATGGGTGGTTTAAATTATGCTTTGGTACCATGCAGCTAGAGGGGAGGTTTAAATCATGCTTGGGTATCATGCAGCTACAGGGGTGGTTTAAATCATGCTTTGGTACCATGCAGCTAGAGGGGAGGTTTAAATCATGCTTGGGTATCATGCAGCTACAGGGGTGGTTTAAATCATGCTTGGGTACCATGCAGCTCCATGGGTGGTTTAAATCCTGCTGGGGTATCATGCAGCTACAGGGGAGGTTTAAATCATGCTTGGGTATCATGCAGCTACAGGGGAGGTTTAAATCATGCTTGGGTATCATGCAGCTACAGGGGAGGTTTAAATCATGCTTGGGTATCATGCAGCTACAGGGGAGGTTTAAATCATGCTTGGGTATCATGCAGCTACAGAGGTGGTTTAAATCATGCTTGGGTATCATGCAGCTACAGGGGTGGTTTAAATTATGCTTGGGTATCATGCAGCTACAGAGGTGGTTTAAATCATGCTTGGGTATCATGCAGCTACAGGGGAGGTTTAAATCATGCTTGAGTATCATGCAGCTACAGGGGTGGTTTAATCCTCCTTGTGTATCATGCAGCTACAGGGGAGGTTTAAATCCTGCTTGGGTATCATGCAGCTACAGGGGAGGTTTAAATCCTGCTTGGGTATCATGCAGCTACAGGGGAGGTTTAAATCATGCTTGGGTATCATGCAGCTACAGGGGAGGTTTAAATCATGCTTGGGTATCATGCAGCTACAGGGGAGGTTTAAATTATGCTTGGGTATCATGCAGCTACAGGGGTGGTTTAAATCATGCTTGGGTATCATGCAGCTACATGGGTTGTTTAAATCATGCTTGGGTATCATGCAGCTACAGTGGAGGTTTAAATCATGCTTGGGTATCATGCAGCTACAGGGGAGGTTTAAATCATGCTTGGGTATTCTGCAGCTACAGGGGAGGTTTAAATTATGCTTGGGTATCATGCAGCTACAGGGGTGGTTTAAATCATGCTTGGGTATCATGCAGCTACAGGGCTGGTTTAAATCATGCTTGGGTATCGAGCAGCTACAGGGGAGGTTTAAATTATGCTTGGGTATCATGCAGCTACAGGGGAGGTTTAAATCATGCTTGGGTATCATGCAGCTACAGGGGTGGTTTAAATCATGCTTGGGTATCATGCAGCTACAGGGGAGGTTTAAATCATGCTTGGGTATCGAGCAGCTACAGGGGAGGTTTAAATCATGCTTGGGTATCATGCAGCTACAAGGGATGTTTAAATCATGCTTGGGTATCATGCAGCTACATGGGAGGTTTAAATCATGCTTGGGTATCATGCAGCTACAGGGGAGGTTTAAATCCTGCTTGGGTATCATGCAGCTACACAGGAGGTTTAAATCATGCTTCGGTATCATGCAGCTACAGGGGAGGTTTAAATCATGCTTGGGTATCATGCAGCTACAGGGGAGGTTTAAATTATGCTTGGGTATCATGGTGCTACAGGGGTGGTTTAAATCATGCTTGGGTATCATGCAGCTACAGGGGAGGTTTAAATCATGCTTGGGTATCATGCAGCTACAGGGGTTGTTTAAATCATGCTTGGGTATCATGCAGCTACAGGGGAGGTTTAAATCATGCTTGGGTATCGAGCAGCTACAGGGGAGGTTTAAATTATGCTTGGGTATCATGCAGCTACAGGGGTGGTTTAAAACATGCTTGGGTATCATGCAGCTTAAAGGGAGGTTTAAATCTTGCTTGGGTATCATGCAGCTACAGGGGAGGTTTAAATCATGCTTGGGTATCATGCAGCTACAGGGGTTGTTTAAATCATGCTTGGGTATCATGCAGCTACATGGGAGGTTTAAATCATGCTTCGGTATCATGCAGCTACAGGGGAGGTTTAAATCATGCTTGGGTATCATGCAGCTACAGGGGAGGTTTAAATCATGCTTGGGTATCATGCAGCTACAGGGGTGGTTTAAATCATGCTTGGGATTCATGCAGCTACAGGGGTGGTTTAAATCCTCCTTGTGTATCATGCAGCTACAAGGGAGGTTTAAACCCTGATGGGGTATCATGCTGTTAAAGGGAAGGTTTAACTCCTTCTGTGTTATCATGGAGCAATGGGGTGTGGTTTAAATCCTGCTGGGGTACCATGCAGCTACAGGGATGGTGCAAATCCTGCCAGGGTATCATGCAGCTACAGGGATGGTGTAAATCCTGCTGGGGTACCATGCAGCTACAGGGGTGGTTTAAATCATGTTTGGGCATCATGCAGCAACAGGGGAGGTTTAAATCATGCTTGGGTATCATGCAACTACATGGGTGGTTTAAATCATGCTTAGGTATCATGCAGCTACAAGGGAGGTTTAAATCATGCTTTGGTACCATGCGGCTCCATGGGTGGTTTAAATCCTGCTGGGGTATCATGCAGCTGCAGGGGTGGTTTAAATCATGATTGTGTATCATGCAGCTACAAGGGAGGTTTAAACCCTGCTGGGGTATCATGCTCTTAAAGGGAAAGTTTAAACCCTGCTGGGGTATCATGCAGCAATGGGGTGTGGTTTAAATCCTGCTGGGGTGCCATGCAGCTACAGGGGAGGTTTAAATCCTGCTTGGGTATCATGCAGCTACAGGGGAGGTTTAAATCATGCTTGGGTATCATGCAGCTACAGGGGTGGTTTAAATCATGCTTGGATATCATGCAGCTACAGGGGAGGTTTAAATCCTGCTTGGGTATCATGCAGCTACAGGGGAGGTTTAAATCCTGCTTGGGTATCATGCAGCTACAAGGGAGGTTTAAACCCTGCTTGGGTATCATGCAGCTACAGGGGTTGTTTAAATTCTGCTTGGGTACCATGCAGCCACAGGGGAGGTTTGAATTATGCTTGGGTATCAAACAGCTACAGTGGAGGTTTAAATGATGCTTGGGTATCATGCAGCTACAGGGGAGGTTTAAATCATGCTTGGGTATCATGCAGCTACAGGGGAGGTTTAAATCATGCTTGGGTATCATGCAGCTACAGGGGAGGTTTAAATCATGCTTGGGTATCATGCAGCTACAGGGGTGGTTTAAATCATGCTTGGGATTCAGGCAGCTACAGGGGTGGTTTAAATCCTCCTTGTTTATCATGCAGCTACAAGGGAGGTTTAAACCCTGATGGGGTATCATGCTGTTAAAGGGAAGGTTTAACTCCTTCTGTGCTATCATGGAGCAATGGGGTGTGGTTTAAATCCTGCTGGGGTACCATGCAGCTACAGGGATGGTGTAAATCCTGCCAGGGTATCATGCAGCTACAGGGATGGTGTAAATCCTGCTGGGGTACCATGCAGCTACAGGGGTGGTTTAAATCATGTTTGGGCATCATGCAGCAACAGGGGAGGTTTAAATCATGCTTGGGTATCATGCAACTACATAGGTGGTTTAAATCATGCTTAGGTATCATGCAGCTACAAGGGAGGTTTAAATGATGCTTTGGTACCATGCGGCTCCATGGGTGGTTTAAATCCTGCTGGGGTATCATGCAGCTGCAGGGGTGGTTTAAATCATGATTGTGTATCATGCAGCTACAAGGGAGGTTTAAACCCTGCTGGGGTATCATACTCTTAAAGGGAAGGTTTAAACCCTGCTGGGGTATCATGCAGCAATGGGGTGTGGTTTAAATCCTGCTGGGGTGCCATGCAGCTACAGGGGAGGTTTAAATCCTGCTTGGGTATCATGCAGCTACAGGGGAGGTTTAAATCATGCTTGGGTATCATGCAGCTACAGGGGTGGTTTAAATCATGCTTGGATATCATGCAGCTACAGAGGAGGTTTAAATCCTGCTTGGGTATCATGCAGCTACAGGGGAGGTTTAAACCCTGCTTGGGTATCATGCAGCTACAGGGGAGGTTTAACTCCTGTTGGGTTTTCATGCAGCTACAGGGGTGGTGTAAATCCTGCTGGGGTACCATGCAGCTACAGGGGAGGTTTAAATTATGCTTGGGTATCAAGCAGCTACAGGGGTGGTTTAAATCATGCTTGGGTATCATGCAGCTACAGGGTTGGTTTAAATCATGCTTGGGTATCATGCAGCAACAGGTGTGGTTTAAATCCTGCTGGGGTACAATGCAGCAACACGGGTGGTGTAAATCCTGCTGGGGTACCATGCAGCTCCATGGGAGGTTTAAATTATGCTTGGGTATCAAGCAGCTACAGGGGTGGTTTAAATCCTACTTGGGTATCATGCAGCTACAGGGTTGGTTTAAATCATGCTTGGGTATCATGCAGCTACAGGGGTGGTGTAAATCCTGCTGGGGTACCATGCAGCTACAGGGGAGGTTTAAATTATGCTTGGGTATCAAGCAGCTACAAGGGAGGTTTAAATCATGCTTGGGTATCATGCAGCTACAGGGTTGGTTTAAATCATGCTTGGGTATCATGCAGCTTCAGGGTTGGTTTAAATCAAGCTTGGGTATCAAGCAGCTACAGGGTTGGTTTAAATCATGCTTTGGTATCATGCAGCTACAGGGGAGGTTTAAATCATGCTTGGGTATCATGCAGCTACAGGGGAGGTTTAAATCCTGCTTGGGTATCATGCAGCTACAGGGATGGTTGAAATCCTGTTTCGGTATCATGCAGCTACAGGGGAGGTTTAAATCCTGTTCCGGTATCATGCAGCTAAAGGGGAGGTTTAAATCATGCTTGGGTATCATGCAGCTACATGGGAGGTTTAAACCCTGCTGGGGTATCATGCAGTTAAAGGGAAGGTTTAACTCCTGGTGGGTTATCATGCGGCTACAGGGGTTGTTTAAATCATGCTTGGGTATCATGCAGCTACAGGGGAGGTTTAAGTGATGCTTGGGCACCATGCAGCTACAGGGGAGGTTTAAATCATGCTTGGGTATCAAGCAGCTACAGGGGAGGTTTAAATCATGCTTGGGTATTATGCAGCTACAGGGTTGGTTTAAATCATGCTTGGGTATCATGCAGCTACAGGGGAGGTTTAAATCCTGCTTGGGTATCATGCAGCTACAGGGGAGGTTTAAATCATACTTGGGTATCATGCGGCTACAGGGGTTGTTTAAATCATGCTTGGGTATCATGCAGCTACAGGGGAGGTTTAAGTGATGCTTGGGCACCATGCAGCTACAGGGGTTGTTTAAATCATGCTTGGGTATCATACAGCTACAGGGGAGGTTTAAATCATGCTTGGGTATTCTGCAGCTACAGGGGAGGTTTAAATTATGCTTGGGTATCATGCTCCTACAGGGGAGGTTTAAATCCTGCTTGGGTATCATGCAGCTACAGGGGAGGGTTAAACCGTGCTTGGGTATCATGCAGCTACAGGGGTGGTTTAAATCCTGCTGGGGTACAATGCAGCAACAGGGGTGGTATAAATCATGCTTGGGTATCATGCGGCTACAGTTGTGGTTTAAATCATGATTGGGTACCATTAGACTACTGGGGTAGTTTAAATCCTGCTTGGGTATCATGCAGCTTTAAGGGAGTTTTAAATCATGCTAGGGTATCATGCAGCTACAGGGTTGGTTTAAATCCTGCTTCGGTACCATGCAGCTACAGGGGTGGTTTAAATCATGCTTGGGTATCATGCAGCTACAGGGGAGGTTTAAATCCTGCTTGGGTATCATACAGCTACAAGGGAGTTTTAAACCGTGCTGGGGTATCATGCGGCTACATGGATGGTTTGAATCATGCTGGGGTATCATGCAGCTACAGGGGAGGTTTAAATCATGCTTGGGTATCATGGTTCTACAGGGGTGGTTTAAATCATGCTTGGGTATCATGCAGCTACAGGGGAGGTTTAAATTATGCTTGGGTATCATGGTGCTACAGGGGAGGTTTAAATCATGCTTGGGTATCATGCAGCTAAATGGGTGGTTTGAATCATGCTGGGGTATCATGCAGCTACAGGGGAGGTTTAAATCATGCTTGGGTATCATGCAGCTACAGGGGAGGTTTAAATCATGCTTGGGTATTCTGCAGCTACAGGGGAAGTTTAAATTATGCTTGGGTATCATGCAGCTACAGGGGTGGTTTAAATCATGCTTGGGTATCATGCAGCTACAGGGGTGGTTTAAATCATGCTTGGGTATCATGCAGCTACAGGGGTGGTTTAAATCATGCTTGGGTATCATGCAGCTACGGGGGAGGTTTAAATCATGCTTGGGTATTATGCAGCTACAGGGGTTGTTTAAATCATGCTTGGGTATCATGCAGCTACAGGGGTGGTTTAAATCATGCTTGGGTATCATGCAGCTACAGGGGAGGTTTAAATTATGCTTGGGTATCATGCAGCTACAGTGGAGGTTTAAATCATGCTTCGGTATCATGCAGCTACATGGGAGGTTTAAATCATGCTTGGGTATCGAGCAGCTACAGGGGAGGTTTAAATCCTGCTTGGGTATCATGCAGCTACAAGGGTTGTTTAAATCATGCTTGGGTATCATGCAGCTACATGGGAGGTTTAAATCATGCTTGGGTATCATGCAGCTACAGGGGAGGTTTAAATCCTGCTTGGGTATCATGCAGCTACAGGGGAGGTTTAAATCATGCTTGGGTATCATGCAGCTACAGGGGAGGTTTAAATCATGCTTGGGTATCATGCAGCTACAGGGGAGGTTTAAATTATGCTTCGGTATCATGTTGCTACAGGGGTGGTTTAAATCATGCTTGGGTATCATGCAGCTACAGGGGAGGTTTAAATGATGCTTGGGTATCATGCAGCTAAAGGTGTTGTTTAAATCATGCTTGGGTATCATGCAGCTACAGGGGAGGTTTAAATCATGCTTGGGAATCGAGCAGCTACAGGGGAGGTTTAAATTATGCTTGGGTATCATGCAGCTACAGGGGAGGTTTAAATCATGCTTGGGTATCATGCAGCTACAGGGGAGGTTTAAATCATGCTTGGGTATCATGCAGCTACAGGGGTTGTTTAAATCATGCTTGGGTATCGAGCAGCTACAGGGGAGGTTTAAATTATGCTTGGGTATCATGCAGCTACAGGGGAGGTTTAAATTATGCTTAGGTATCATGTAGCTACAGGGGAGGTTTAAATCATGCTTGGGTATCATGCAGCTACAGGGGAGGTTTAAATCATGCTTGGGTATCATGCAGCTACAGGGGAGGTTTAAATCATGCTTGGGTATCGAGCAGCTACAGGGGAGGTTTAAATCATGCTTGGGTATCATGCAGCTACAAGGGAGGTTTAAATCATGCTTGGGTATCATCCAGCTACATGGGAGGTTTAAATCATGCTTGGGTATCATGCAGCTACATGGGAGGTTTAAATCATGCTTGGGTATCATGCAGCTACAGGGGAGGTTTAAATCATGCTTGGGTATCATGCAGCTACAGGGGAGGTTTAAATCATGCTTGGGTATCATGCAGCTACAGGGGAGGTTTAAATTCTGCTTGGGTATCATGGTGCTACAGGGGTGGTTTAAATCATGCTTGGGTATCATGCAGCTACAGGGGAGGTTTAAATCATGCTTGGGTATCATGCAGCTACAGGGGTTGTTTAAATCATGCTTGGGTATCATGCAGCTACAGGGGAGGTTTAAATCATGCTTGGGTATCGAGCAGCTACAGGGGAGGTTTAAATTATGCTTGGGTATCATGCAGCTACAGGGGAGGTTTAAAACATGCTTGGGTATCATGCAGCTACAGGGGAGGTTTAAATCTTGCTTGGGTATCGAGCAGCTACAGGGGAGGTTTAAATCATGCTTGGGTATCATGCAGCTACAGGGGTTGTTTAAATCATGCTTGGGTATCATGCAGCTACATGGGAGGTTTAAATCATGCTTGGGTATCATGCAGCTACAGGGGAGGTTTAAATCATGCTTGGGTATCATGCAGCTACAGGGTTGGTTTAAATCATGCTTGGGTATCATGCAGCTACAGGGGTGGTTTAAATCATGCTTGGGATTCAGGCAGCTACAGGGGTGGTTTAAATCCTCCTTGTGTATCATGCAGCTACAAGGGAGGTTTAAACCCTGATGGGGTATCATGCTGTTAAAGGGAAGGTTTAACTCCTTCTGTGTTATCATGGAGCAATGGGGTGTGGTTTAAATCCTGCTGGGGTACCATGCAGCTACAGGGATGGTGTAAATCCTGCCAGGGTATCATGCAGCTACAGGGATGGTGTAAATCCTGCTGGGGTACCATGCAGCTACAGGGGTGGTTTAAATCATTTTTGGGCATCATGCAGCAACAGGGGAGGTTTAAATCATCCTTGGGTATCATGCAACTACATGGGTGGTTTAAATCATGCTTAGGTATCATGCAGCTACAAGGGAGGTTTAAATCATGCTTTGGTACCATGCGACTCCATGGGTGGTTTAAATCCTGCTGGAGTATCATGCAGCTGCAGGGGTGGTTTAAATCATGATTGTGTATCATGCAGCTACAAGGGAGGTTTAAACCCTGCTGGGGTATCTTGCTCTTAAAGGGAAGGTTTAAACCCTGCTGGGGTATCATGCAGCAATGGAGTGTGGTTTAAATCCTCCTGGGGTGCCATGCAGCTACAGGGGAGGTTTAAATCCTGCTTGGGTATCATGCAGCTACAGGGGAGGTTTAAATCATGCTTGGGTATCATGCAGCTACAGGGGTGGTTTAAATCATGCTTGGGTATCATGCAGCTACAGGGGTGGTTTAAATCATGCTTGGGTATCATGCAGCTACGGGGGAGGTTTAAATCATGCTTGGGTATTATGCAGCTACAGGGGTTGTTTAAATCATGCTTGGGTATCATGCAGCTACAGGGGTGGTTTAAATCATGCTTGGGTATCATGCAGCTACAGGGGAGGTTTAAATTATGCTTGGGTATCATGCAGCTACAGTGGAGGTTTAAATCATGCTTCGGTATCATGCAGCTACAGGGGAGGTTTAAATCATGCTTGGGTATCGAGCAGCTACAGTGGAGGTTTAAATCATGCTTGGGTATCATGCAGCTACAAGGGTTGTTTAAATCATGCTTGGGTATCATGCAGCTACATGGGAGGTTTAAATCATGCTTGGGTATCATGCAGCTACAGGGGAGGTTTAAATCATGCTTGGGTATCATGCAGCTACAGGGGAGGTTTAAATCATGCTTGGGTATCATGCAGCTACAGGGGAGGTTTAAATTATGCTTGGGTATCATGGTGCTACAGGGGTGGTTTAAATCATGCTTGGGTATCATGCAGCTACAGGGGAGGTTTAAATGATGCTTGGGTATCATGCAGCTAAAGGTGTTGTTTAAATCATGCTTGGGTATCATGCAGCTACAGGGGAGGTTTAAATCATGCTTGGGTATCGAGCAGCTACAGGGGAGGTTTAAATTATGCTTGGGTATCATGCAGCTACAGGGGAGGTTTAAATCATGCTTGGGTATCATGCAGCTACAGGGGAGGTTTAAATCATGCTTGGGTATCATGCAGCTACAGGGGTTGTTTAAATCATGCTTGGGTATCGAGCAGCTACAGGGGAGGTTTAAATTATGCTTGGGTATCACGCAGCTACAGGGGAGGTTTAAATTATGCTTGGGTATCATGCAGCTACAGGGGAGGTTTAAATCATGCTTGGGTATCATGCAGCTACAGGGGAGGTTTAAATCATGCTTGGGTATCATGCAGCTACAGGGGAGGTTTAAATCATGCTTAGGTATCGAGCAGCTACAGGGGAGGTTTAAATCATGCTTGGGTATCATGCAGCTACAAGGGAGGTTTAAATCATGCTTGGGTATCATGCAGCTACATGGGAGGTTTAAATCATGCTTGGGTATCATGCAGCTAGAGGGGAGGTTTAAATCCTGCTTGGGTATCATGCAGCTACAGGGGAGGTTTAAATCATGCTTGGGTATCATGCAGCTACAGGGGAGGTTTAAATCATGCTTGGGTATCATGCAGCTACAGGGGAGGTTTAAATTATGCTTGGGTATCATGGTGCTACAGGGGTGGTTTAAATCATGCTTGGGTATCATGCAGCTACAGGGGAGGTTTAAATCATGCTTGGGTATCATGCAGCTACAGGGGTTGTTTAAGTCATGCTTGGGTATCATGCAGCTACAGGGGAGGTTTAAATCATGCTTGGGTATCGAGCAGCTACAGGGGAGGTTTAAATCATGCTTGGGTATCATGCAGCTACAGGGGAGGTTTAACTCCTGTTGGGTTTTCATGCAGCTACAGGGGTGGTGTAAATCCTGCTGGGGCACCATGCAGCTACAGGGGAGGTTTAAATTATGCTTGGGTATCAAGCAGCTACAGGGGAGGTTTAAATCATGCTTGGGTATCATGCAGCTACAGGGTTGGTTTAAATCAAGCTTGGGTATCAAACAGCTACAGGGTTGGTTTAAATCATGCTTTGGTATCATGCAGCTACAGGGGAGGTTTAAATCATGGTTGGGTATCATGCAGCTACAGGGGAGGTTTAAATCCTGCTTGGGTATCATGCGGCTACAATGATGGTTGAAATCCTGTTTCGGTATCATGCAGCTACAGGGGGGGTTTAAATCCTGTTCCGGTATCATGCAGCTAAAGGGGAGGTTTAAATCATGCTTGGGTATCATGCAGCTACATGGGAGGTTTAAACCCTGCTGGGGTATCATGCAGTTAAAGGGAAGGTTTAACTCCTGTTGGGTTATCATGCAGCAACAGGGGTGGTTTAAATCCTGCTGGGGTACCATGCGGCTCAATGGGAGGTTTAAATTATGCCGGGGTATCATACAGCTACAGGGAAGGTTTCAATCATGCTTGGGTATCATGCAGCAACAGGTGTGGTTTAAATCCTGCTGGGGTACAATGTAGCAACAGGGGTGGTGTAAATCCTGCTGGGGTACCATGCAGCTCCATGGGAGGTTTAAATTATGCTTGGGTATCAAGCAGCTACAGGGTTGGTTTAAATCATGCTTGGGTATCATGCAGCTACAGGGGTGGTGTAAATCCAGCTGGGGTACCATGCAGCTACAGGGGAGGTTTAAATTATGCTTGGGTATCAAGCAGCTACAAGGGAGGTTTAAATCATGCTTGGGTATCATGCAGCTACAGGGTTGGTTTAAATCATGCTTGGGTATCATGCAGCTACAGGGTTGGTTTAAATCAAGCTTGGGTATCAAGCAGCTACAGGGTTGGTTTAAATCATGCTTTGGTATCATGCAGCTACAGGGGAGGTTTAAATCATGCTTGGGTATCATGCAGCTACAGGGGACGTTTAAATCCTGCTTGGGTATCATGCAGCTACAGGGATGGTTGAAATCCTGTTTCGGTATCATGCAGCTACAGGGGAGGTTTAAATCCTGTTCCGGTATCATGCAGCTAAAGGGGAGGTTTAAATCATGCTTGGGTATCATGCAGCTACATGGGAGGTTTAAACCCTGCTGGGGTATCATGCAGTTAAAGGGAAGGTTTAACTCCTGTTGGGTTATCATGCAGCAACAGGGGTGGTTTAAATCCTGCTGGGGTACCATGCGGCTCAATGGGAGGTTTAAATTATGCCGGGGTATCATACAGCTACAGGGAAGGTTTCAATCATGCTTGGGTATCATGCAGCAACAGGTGTGGTTTAAATCCTGCTGGGGTACAATGCAGCAACAGGGGTGGTGTAAATCCTGCTGGGGTACCATGCAGCTCCATGGGAGGTTTAGATTATGCTTGGGTATCAAGCAGCTACAGGGGAGGTTTAAATCATGCTTGGGTATTATGCAGCTACATGGGAGGTTTAAATCCTGCTTGGGTATCATGCAGCTACAGGGGAGGTTTAAATTCTGCTTCGGTATCATGCAGCTACAGGGGAGGTTTAAATCATACTTGGGTATCATGCGGCTACAGGGGTTGTTTAAATCATGCTTGGGTATCATGCAGCTACAGGGGAGGTTTAAGTGATGCTTGGGCACCATGCAGCTACAGGGGAGGTTTAAATCATGCTTGGGTATCATACAGCTACAGGGGAGGTTTAAATCATGCTTGGGTATTCTGCAGCTACAGGGGAGGTTTAAATTATGCTTGGGTATCATGCTCCTACAGGGGAGGTTTAAATCCTGCTTGGGTATCATGTAGCTACAGGGGAGGGTTAAACCGTGCTTGGGTATCATGCAGCTACAGGGGTGGTTTAAATCCTGCTGGGGTACAATGCAGCAACAGGGGTGGTATAAATCATGCTTGGGTATCATGCGGCTACAGGGGTGGTTTAAATAATGCTTGGGTACCATTAGACTACTGGGGTAGTTTAAATCCTGCTTGGGTATCATGCAGCTTTAAGGGAGTTTTAAACCATGCTAGGGTATCATGCAGCTACAGGGTTGGTTTAAATCCTGCTTCGGTACCATGCAGCTACAGGGGTGGTTTAAATCATGCTTGGGTAGCATGCAGCTACAGGGGAGGTTTAAATCCTGCTTGGGTATCATGCAGCTACAAGGGAGTTTTAAACCGTGCTGGGGTATCATGCGGCTACAGGGATGGTTTAAATCTTGCTGGGGTATCATGCAGCTACAGGGTTGGTTTAAATCCTTCTTCGGTACCATGCAGCTACAGGGGTGGTTTAAATGATGCTTGGGTATCATGCAGCTACAGTGGAGGTTTAAATCATGCTTGGGTATCATGCGGCTACAGGGATGGTTTGAATCTTGCTGGGGTATCATGCAGCTACAGGGGTGGTTTAAATCATGTTTGGGTATCATGCAGCTACAGGGGTGGTTTAAATCATGCTTGGGTATCATGGTTCTACAGGGGTGGTTTAAATCATGCTTGGGTATCATGTAGCTACAGGGGTTGGTTTAAATCATGCTTGGGTATCATGCAGCTACAGGGGTGGTTTAAATCATGCTTGGGTATCATGGTTCTACAGGGGTGGTTTAAATCATGCTTGGGTATTCTGCAGCTACAGGGGAGGTTTAAATTATGCTTGCGTATCATGGTGCTACAGGGGAGGTTTAAATCATGCTTGGGTATCATGCAGCTAAATGTGTGGTTTGAATCTTGCTGGGGTATCATGCAGCTACAGGGGAGGTTTAAATCATGCTTGGGTATCATGCAGCTACAGGGGAGGTTTAAATCATGCTTGGGTATCATGCAGCTACAGGGGAGGTTTAAATCATGCTTGGGTATCATGCAGCTACAGGGGAGGTTTAAATCATGCTTGGGTATTATGCAGCTACAGGGGTGGGTTAAACCCTGCTGGGGTATCATGCAGCTACAGGGGAGGTTTAAACCCTGCTGGGTAACCATGCAGCTACAGGGGAGGTTTAGATCATGCTTGGGTATCATGCAGCTACAGGGGTGGTTTACATCTTGCTTGGGTACCATGCAGCTACAGGGGAGGGTTAAACCCTGCTGGGGTATCATGCAGCTACAGGGGTGGTTTAAACCCTGCTGGGTAACCATGCAGCTACAGGGGTGGTTTACATCTTGCTGGGGTACCATGCAGCTACAGGGAAGGTTTAAACCCTGCTGGGTAACCATGCAGCTACAGGGGTGGTTCAACTCCTACAGGGGTACCATGCAGCTACAGGGGAGATTTAAATCCTGCAGGAGTAACAAGTAGAGGAATGGATGGTGTAAATCCTGCAGAAGTACCAAGTATATGGAGGGAAGGTGTAAATCCTGCAGAGTACCAAGTAGATGGAGGGATGGTGTAAATCCTTCAGGAGTACCAAGCAGATGGAAGGATGGTGTAAATCCTGCAGAGTACCAAGCAGATGGAGGGATGGTGTAAATCCTGCAGAGTACCAAGCAGATGGAGGGATGGTGTAAATCCTGCAGGAGTACCAAGCAGATGGGGGGATGGTGTAAATCCTGCAGAGTACCAAGCAGATGGGGGGATGGTGTAAATCCTGCAGAGTACCAAGCAGATGGAGGGATGGTGTAAATCCTGCAGATTACCAAGCAGATGGGGGGATGGTGTAAATCCTGCAGTAGTACCAAGCAGATGGAGGGATGGTGTTAATCCTGCAGAGTACCAAGCAGATGGAAGGATGGTGTAAATTCTGCTGGGGTACCAAGCAGATGGAGGGATGTTGTAAATCCTGCAGGAGTACCAAGCAGATGGAGGGATGGTGTAAATCCTGCTGGGGTACCAAGCAGATGGAGGGATGGTGTAAATCCTGCTGGGGTACCACATCACTTATAATGTGTGTTTATGTGAGATGCAGCACTGACAAATGAGAAGTTAGGAAGTTCCTGCAGATATCTCGACAAAATCCAAAATTATCGTAACAAATAATACGTTTATTAGGATCTTTGGTGATCACCAGAACACGTTTTCTTGATACAAACACTACCGGCGGATGAGGATTCCGTCGTTATATTCTTACTCTATGACAAACTGCCTTTGTAAGTAATGAATTCAGTGGATCTGTATACCGATCACGTTTACAGATATTGAATGTCTATTTGTGAAGTTTGTGCATGGATATTAAATAAATCACTTAATTATCATTAGACGAATCATTGCACGTGTCGTTGTGGGGAGTGTGAAGGGGTACTCGGGTGTATAGTCCACGGAACGCAGCTACGTTTAGTGCCTTTACTGAAGATACACCACATGTAGTCCTGAAGGACATGTTTGCGCATTATCAATATAAACTGAAAAATGCATTTTACTGAAAACTGCTTTGACCTGTTAAATCGAATATTGGTGATTGAAATACTGACATGAACTGATAAAAATGTCAACAATATATTTGATATGTTCTCGAAATAAAAAAGCTAAATGTGCCACACCGTACACATTATAATCCGTATGTAGTCCATGTGTATTTTGGTTTCACAGAGCTGGATAAATGGATTTTCATAAACTAACAACTTAACCACACATGATGATACCCAAGCCATCAAAAACGCATAATCAGCAAATATTCAAATGTTCTGATAAGCAACGTCAATATATATCACCATCCATCAATTAAAGCATTTGTCAGTAGGCCAATAGGACTGTGACTATCTCGGTTACACAGCCCTTGGTATAACAAGGTGGGCGGGACACGCCAACAGGCCCGGTCACGTTTATAAATCAAATAAACGAGTTTAGAATAAGATGATTTCATTACACTGGAATTTGGCATTAAAATCAGCTTCATTGTCAACAAAATGAGGTGCGCACAATAATCTCGCAAACAATACCCTACTTAAATTCGAAATTCATACAAATTAACTTGGCGCAATCAAAATAAATATTTGAAGCAAACATTTCAAACCTCCACTGACAATTAAAAACTTATATAAAATAAAACTTAAAGCATTGACTGGAAAATTAGATTTCGCGTTATTTGTTCTTAAATAGTTTTATAAAGCAGAACAGCCGTTGACGGAGGGGTGGTTTCAAAGTACGACATCGGAACGAAACGTCATTTATATACCAATGCTCCTAAGTATTGTCGCCCCGAGGTATATGCGTCTCAGTATAGGGGTGATATTAATTATGAGCATTGGTATATTTAAAAGGTGGACGCGAAACCAAGGTTCCGAAACTGGATCCCAGTTGGAAAATCCCAGACAAGAGCCACACAGATATTCATGACAAACATACATAAATAAAGATGATGAAAATGATGAACCCTGCTTCTGAGAACAAATATATCAATAGTTTTAGTTTTGCGAAGACAGAAAAATCCAAGAACCTACCTTTTGAGCTCTCAGTTTCGAACAGCCATAACATGCTCTAAATATTTCGATATATGCGGAACTTTATAATATCGTTAGGAAAGTCCAGAACAGTTCTGATTGGCTGGTGACGTCACTGTTCCGTTTCAAGGTGGGAATAACATGCGTTCGGCTTTTCCCAGAGCTATGAATAGATCGGGATTACCAGATATCTATAAAATTGCCTGACGTAGCATCGGAAATACTTTTCCCAGAAGATTTAATCATTCCTGAGACGCAGGAGGAGCGGAGAAGGTAGGACAAGTTTGTCTCTGAAAATATTATTTCTAGCGGTTCGATACATGTATTTCACTGATATCAAAAGTGCTGATTCAGGGAAACAGTAAACTCGCTATGTACACTGTGGCTATCGTTTTTACTAAATTTTAAAACATTTAAAAAATATTTGTAAAATATCTTAAATATTGTGAATATAGTGTGTCTAGTATTTTTTCAGTTTTTCGTGTACAATATGCATACAACTTTATTGATGTGTGTATTATGACATGTTAGATGTGGCATTACATTTTATATGAGGCTGAATAGTTTTTGAAATAGTTTTGTGTGTAGTTGGCATGTGTTCCTGATCAAGACACGCCCACATCAAACAATGGAGTTTGTGAACAAGGAATGATGAGTAATTAGTTTTGACTTCAATCTCATGTGTGATAAATGTTATAACGACGATACCTGCACATGCCAGATCGTAAGATATACGTTCAGGTGTAGATGCATACCTCTATGTAACACGTGTGACGTAAAAGATTATATACGGATTGAAATATCTAGGGTGCTTTTTTGCCATCCCATTTTGACCTCTTATAATCTTCTTGTAAATCTGTACATGAGGTTAAAGTGGTTCACGGGGTCACTCACGGCAGGGGTGTTTGTAACATCTCAGCAATAACCGTATTTCTTGTACAAGCACAATTACCTTCATCCCAACCCAAACCCCAGACGTATAGCACAACCGTAAAGAGGGTCTGATTCTTCTGAAGCTCAGTCACTCTACATATAGAGACCAGCCACCACACGAGCCACGCCCATGTCGACAGGCTGTATATCAACTGTAGTGTGTCGCCACAAGGTGCGCGACGAGGTCTATGCCTGCTATATATAGACCTCACAATAATACAGGGGCATAGTTCATCTTATCTGACAATTTGTATCAGCTATTGCTTCTATTTTACGTCCACCCTCTTCTGTACTTGTGTATACGTGGCCCTGCTGTTTGTGTTGACACACAGTCAGTGTTTAGCTCAGGTCTCCAAGCTGCGCTGGGATACATCTGCCAGACCGTCTAGTCATTCTAGGCTGGGGCCGTCGCTATCTGAACACCCCTCAATGTCACATGGGTCATGTGACGTCATCACCACCCGTCAGCTGGGTCACGAGGTCTGGTGCTCTACTCATGACCCACCTGTCTGTTGACGGTTGAAGGTCGTCGTCATGCCGCCAGCTCACGGTGTGTGCGTTTCAATGGTTGCAGTGTTACTAACTGTGAGAATTGACTTCACAATAGAGTTCCGAGAAAATTACTGAAAGTGTTTTCTCCCTGGGCATTTAGAAGGTTGGGAGATTTCGCGTTAATACATGCATAAAATCGTGGTGTGTCGACTTGTACTTTCTCCTCTCCCTCACACAGTCTCATGTACACGACACCTCAGTTCAGGAAACACTTAACGCAACAACCTTTCTGTAAAGTACACAACTAAAGTAACAGTTTATACTTTCATACTGCTGTATGTATTGTACACAACCAAAGTAACAGTTCATACCTTCATACTGCTGTATGTACTGTACACAACTAAAGTAACAGTTTATACCTTCATACTGCTGTATGTACTGTACACAACCAAAGTAACAGTTCATACCTTCATACTGGTGTATGTACTGTACACAGCTAAAGTAACAGTTCATACCTTCATACTGCTGTATGTACTGTACACAACTAAAGTAACAGTTCATACCTTCATAATACTGTATGTACTGTACACAACTAAAGTAACAGTTCATACCTTCATAATACTGTATGTACTGTACACAACCAAAGTAACAGTTCATACCTTCATACTGCTGTATGTACCGTACACAGCTAAAGTAACAGTTCATACCTTCATACTGCTGTATGTACTGTACACAACCAAAGTAACAGTTCATACCTTCTTACTGCTGTATGTACTGTACACAACCAAAGTAACAGTTCATACCTTCATACTGCTGTATGTACTGTACACAGCTAAAGTAACAGTTTATACCTTCATACTGCTGTATGTACTGTACACAACCAAAGTAACAGTTCATACCTTCATTCTGCTGTATGTACTGTACACAGCTAAAGTAACAGTTCATACCTTCATACTGCTGTATGTACTGTACACAGCTAAAGTAACAGTTCATACCTTCATACTGCTGTATGTATTGTACACAACCAAAGTAACAGTTCATACCTTCATACTGTTGTATGTACTGTACACAACCAAAGTAACAGTTTATACCTTCATACTCCTGTATGTACTGTACACAACTAAAGTAACAGTTCATACCTTCATAATACTGTATGTATTGTACACAACTATAGTAACAGTTCATACCTTCATACTGCTGTATGTACTGTACACAACTAAAGTAACAGTTTATACTTTCATACTGCTGTATGTATTGTACACAACCAAAGTAACAGTTTATACCTTCATACTGCTGTATGTACTGTACACAACTATAGTAACAGTTCATACCTTCATACTGCTGTATGTACTGTACACAACCAAAGTAACAGTTCATACCTTCATACTGCTGTATGTACTGTACACAACTAAAGTAACAGTTCATACCTTCATAATACTGTATGTATTGTACACAACTAAAGTAACAGTTTATACCTTCATACTGCTGTATGTACTGTACACAACTAAAGTAACAGTTCATACCTTCATAATACTGTATGTATTGTACACAACTATAGTAACAGTTCATACCTTCATACTGCTGTATGTACTGTACACAACCAAAGTAACAGTTCATACCTTCATACTGCTGTATGTACTGTACACAACTCTAGTAACAGTTCATACCTTCATACTGCTGTATGTACTGTACACAACTAAAGTAACAGTTTATACTTTCATACTGCTGTATGTATTGTACACAACTATAGTAACAGTTCATACCTTCATACTGCTGTATGTATTGTACACAACAAAAGTAACAGTTCATACCTTCATACTGCTGTATGTACTGTACATAACTATAGTAACAGTTTATACCTTCATACTGCTGTATGTATTGTACACAACTAAAGTAACAGTTCATACCTTCATACTGCTGTATGTACTGTACACAACTCTAGTAACAGTTCATACCTTCATACTGCTGTATGTACTGTACACAACAAAAGTAACAGTTCATACCTTCATACTGCTGTATGTACTGTACATAACTATAGTAACAGTTTATACCTTCATACTGCTGTATGTACTGTACACAACTAAAGTAACAGTTCATACCTTCATACTGCTGTATGTACTGTACACAACTCTAGTAACAGTTCATACCTTCATACTGCTGTATGTACTGTACACAACTCTAGTAACAGTTCATACCTTCATACTGCTGTATGTACTGTACACAACCAAAGTAACAGTTCATACCTTCATACTGCTGTATGTACTGTACACAACTAAAGTAACAGTTCATACCTTCATAATACTGTATGTATTGTACACAACTAAAGTAACAGTTTATACCTTCATACTGCTGTATGTACTGTACACAACTAAAGTAACAGTTCATACCTTCATAATACTGTATGTATTGTACACAACTATAGTAACAGTTCATACCTTCATACTGCTGTATGTACTGTACACAACCAAAGTAACAGTTCATACCTTCATACTGCTGTATGTACTGTACACAACTCTAGTAACAGTTCATACCTTCATACTGCTGTATGTACTGTACACAACTAAAGTAACAGTTTATACTTTCATACTGCTGTATGTACTGTACACAGCTAAAGTAACAGTTCATACCTTCATACTGCTGTATGCACTGTACGCAACTTGATACACTTCATATCCTGACGTTTCCAACAAGAACACATTTCGTGAACGATGTTTATACCTTTTTTTACATACTTTCTGAAAGTAAACAAGGGTGTGCCACTAACGTTGCTATATCCACCACTACACATTTTGACTCATAATAATACCTACATGGAATATTTCTTAAGAAACATAAATGAGATTAAAAAAGTTCATTTCATTACCACATTGATTAACATGCAAGGAAATAATAATAGTCACTTCAATATACTACACCTATTCCGTCACACCCCACACAAGATGATGGTCAGTGTATGGAACTGGACAGACTCCTGTTGAGATGGGCTCATTACAGAAGATCAAGTCTAGTGTACCCCCACAGGTGTGGGTTGGTTTGCTGATATACTGGGCGAATGTAAACTGCTCCATGAGGTTGGATAGTGCATTGTTGTTCACGGACAGGCTGGTACATATTGAAGTCCCCAGTGATAACAATCCTACACTGATTGAGTTTTTGGCATTTAAAGGAGAATTCATAAATTTCTAAAAGTTCAACTTGTTGCAATTTCCAAAAAAATTAAATAGCAAAAGGCACCAGTTGAGCATGTACCTGACAGACTTGCAAAGTGAAAATAAAAAGAACGGTTTATGAGTTATGCTCCGGAAACGAACCCTACCCTCACAGAGCCTAAGTCCATCTCGTTGCCATGGAAACGTAAAAAAATAAAAAATTCTTAAATGTCTAAATAGCAAAAGGCACCAGTTCAGCATGTACCTGACAAACCTGCAAGGTTTCATGAACAATTTTTGAACGGTTTATGAGTTATGCTCCGGAAACGAACCCTACCCTCACAGAACCTAAGTCCATCTTGTTGCCATGGAAACGTAAAAAATATAAAAAATTAAAATTTATAAATAGCAAAAGGCACCAGTTCAGTATGTATACTTGACAGACCTGCAAAGTTATGCTCCGGAAACGAAACTTCGTTGGGCTGAGGATAATTATTTGTTAGGAAACATTACTTTTCGGAATATCAAATGGTCCCCATACTCCTACTCCGTTAGACTACCCTCCAGCAGCCCCCTCTGTCAGCGTTGTATGACATGTATTCACATAATGTTCACCACTACGTTACCTTAACCAATGGATAATAGACAATGGTAATTCTCTGGCGTTGTATGACATGTATTCACATAATGTTCACCACTACATTACCTTGCTCAATGGATAATAGAGACTGATAATTCTCTGCGTTGTATGACATGTATTCACATAATGTTCACCACTACATTACCTTGCTCAATGGATAATAGAGACTGGTAATTCTCTGCATTGTATGACATGTATTCACATAATGTTCACCACTACGTTACCTTAACCAATGGATAATAGACAATGGTAATTCTCTGGCGTTGTATGACATGTATTCACATAATGTTCACCACTACATTACCTTGCTCAATGGATAATAGAGACTGATAATTCTCTGCATTGTATGACATGTATTCACATAATGTTCACCACTACATTACCTTAACCAATGGATAATAGAGACTGGTAATTCTCTGCATTGTATGACATGTATTCACATAATGTTCACCACTACATTACCTTAACCAATGGATAATAGAGACTGGTAATTCTCTGGCGTTGTATGACATGTATTCACATAATGTTCACCACTACATTACCTTAACCAATGGATGATAGAGACTGGTAATTCTCTGGCGTTGTATGACATGTATTCACATAATGTTCACCACTACATTACCTTGCTCAATGGATAATAGAGACTGGTAATTCTCTGCATTGTATGACATGTATTCACATAATGTTCACCACTACATTACCTTAACCAATGGATAATAGAGACTGGTAATTCTCTGGCGTTGTATGACATGTATTCACATAATGTTCACCACTACATTACCTTAACCAATGGATGATAGAGACTGGTAATTCTCTGGCGTTGTATGACATGTATTCACATAATGTTCACCACTACATTACCTTAACCAATGGATATTAGAGACTGATAATTCCCTGGCATTGTATGACATGTATTCACATAATGTTCACCAGTACATTACCTTGCCCAATGGATAAAATAGAGACTGGTAATTCCCTGGCATTGTATGGCATGTATTCACATAATGTTCACCACTACATTACCTTGCCCAATGGATGATAGAGACTGGTAATTCTCTGCGTTGTATGAAATGTATTCACATAATCTTCACCACTACATTATCTTAACCAATGGATACTAGAGACTGGTAATTCCCTGGCGTTGTATGACATGTATTCACATAATGTTCACCACTACATTACCTTGCTCAATGGATCATAGAGACTGGTAATTCCCTGGCGTTGTATGACATGTATTCACATAATGTTCACCACAACATTACCTTGCCCAATGGATAAAAGAGACTGATAATTCTCTGTAGTTGACGTTTTATATACTATGTTGAACATTAATACACCAACATGGGTGTCTTCTTGATATACAAGGACATAATTAAATAGTGCAATCAGTGTAATATTTCGGTGTATAGAAGATATGTCGCGCAGCTTGTTGTGTCAGTCATCACATCGATTGACCTGGAAACCTTGATTCATCTGTGTCGAGATAAGATAAATGCTACTTATCAAGTCAGGCCAAGTAGTAATGTTTTGTCTCATTGGTTGAGGTCGGAAACAATCAAGTTTTTCCAAGTTGTCCTTCAGTCAAAAAAACTGATTGTAATTATTCAGATAAAAATAATATGTATTCCATAAATACACAATATATTCACACGTTCGCACACGCACACGCACACGCACACGCACACATACACACATACACACTCACACTCAGGCACACACTCACACACATACACACACGCACACGCACACGCGCACGCACACACACACACACACACACACACACACACACGTCTACATAACAATAAACGAAGTACAATTTTCTTAGGTTTTATTAATAACAAAATATTTACAACAAAAACATTAGAGATGTATAGCCGACAGCTTCCTTCCCTAACTCCCCAGACAAGCACACGGCACTACACTATACCAACAGGGAGAGACAACACGCCATGACCATACTGTATTTGTCCATACTTGAGAGGAGAATAGTCGGTATTTTCATTTACATATTTACATAAAACTGTATACTGTTGCCAAGTGCCTTGTATGAACTCGGGACGATGATCCCTTTTAAAGTCTGACTCACAATTCAATATTTCAGAACTCCCGCCAAATGACTGTATGATATATGTACCTCCTCTGATATATGTATTAACAATGACTGTATGACATATGCACCTACTCTGATATATGTATTAACAATGACTGTATGACAGTTCTATGAAAATACTGACACGTCAATAAGCATTAGGTCAGGCATGACTATCTACAAGTATGCACATCAATATCATTCTTAGAGTCAGTTCACAGTGAACATCGTTAGAATAGTAAGTGTTCAATGCATTATGTAAGCGAGAAGTTACTTATATATTATACCGACAGTAGTACTGGTTAGTCCCTGGCGTTGACGTTTCATGGTTAATTAATTATTAGAAAATCATGTCAATGTGATTTTACATACAAGATGGATGTGAAGCTTGACGTGGAGAATGTCGGGTATATCACTCGTTCTACCTCTGTTTGTGGTTATCTTAGGGACGGGTGTACCACACTGAGTGACAAAGTGCACGTTATGACATTAATGAAAACAGTACAAAGTGTATGTTTTCCTTTAAGGTAGAACGAGAACGTCAAGATGGAGTAGAACTGTTGCATCACTCGTTTTATGAGTTGCTATGCAACATGCACGAGCCCTTATCAGCCTCTGTTGCTGCAGGGATGGGTGAGGTAATTACATCATTTAGAGTATATGTGCAATATAAATGCCTGAAGCAGGAATGAGTGTCAGTTAATCCACTGCTCGTCTACTGTGTGGAGGGATTGAATGTCAGGAGGGAGGAACCAGGAACACCTCAAACACTATGAGCGGAATGTACACAATGATACGAAGTCATGTTTAATGTATATACAGAGATTCTGAAATGTGACAACTATATACACGAATGATTGTTATATTTACAATGCAGATGGAATTGGCACGGTCAGTACAGATGGTGATGATGATGATGATGATGATGATGATGATGATGATGATGATGATGATTAAGATGACGCTCAAATGATTCTACAGTTCAATGCACACAGCGGGGTTCTGGCTAAGATCGGGATTTCTTCTTCTTTGACCCCGGAAGTAGTTGCACCAGACCAAAGAATGTAGAGTCGGCTGAGAGGTCAAGGACGGTGTTATCATAAAGGAGATCCACCGATATCTTGTCCCCCTTTTCCAGATATGTCACACCTGGAATATTTACAAAAAAATCAAATTCATTATTGAATTATTATTTGAAATGTTTTGTAAAAGAGTCGGGACAAACAAAATGGCTGCATATCTTCGCATATAGTTTATGCACTCTGCATGATTAATATCTCACGCGACACGAATACTAACAATAAATATATCCCAATGTCTTCCCAAGTCATTATCAATGATATCATGCTGTGAGATAAGTGTACAGATGTGTGTGTAACATCCTGTGGAGGGAGGCCTTTTTGTGCTGAGACTTTGGTCAGGATATTTACGGTAACACTGCGTTAAAACACAGCATTGTTTTTCTAAGAAAGGGGGAGCCGATACACTTTTCTGCAAACAGAACATGACATGACTTCTTGTAAACCCAGTGGCAAAATGGTACTGTCCAGTATTTTCTTGAAAATAGATATTATTCTGGAAAATTCAAAACTCCAAAAAGCAAATTGTAGCTCGTTGATGGTGTTACCTGAATTGCTACAAGTCCGGTACTTGGAGTTGTAGGTCTTCCCTGCCGTCATGTTGATATAGTCGACGCCCTCCATACACTTGAACAGACGCTGGTCGTTCTTCATAATGGCTTGACTCTGTTTCAGCTTACTGTCGTAAAACAGAATCTGGAAACAAACAAAATATTTTAATGTCTTTTTATTTTTTAAGTTTATTAATAAACGGCATTGTGTCTTCGCAAATACACACATGTAAAACTGTAAATATTGTATAACACTAAGTGGTTGTGCCATCTTTAAGTTAAGTAGAGACTGCGGGTTAGAAGGCAAGTAACATATATCCGCCAGTATGATCCGCTGGTTTGAATTTAGATGGACATACATCATATTACTTTGAGGAAAAATATGTTTTGGAATAGGTATGTTGTAGTTGATCACAATAATAAATAAAAGCAACAAATCTCTTTACATATTCATAATCTCTTTCAAAAGCAGAGTCCTTTGTACGATTCCGACCATATCACGAGCATGTGTTTGTGAATCACTATCAAATAGTGATGATACCAGTGTTGGCAAAGAGGTGAGCGTATCTTGCACCACGGGTGGCACCCGACACAATAAACAAGCAACCATAAACACCAGTTACTGGCAGTATGTAATTTACTGACAAAATATATTAATAAATATTATTGTTATGTCGATCTAAGACGCTTCTCGCTTCACGGTTCACGAGTTCTAAACCACGTTTTTCATTACTTGTGCGTGTGGTTACAGCAAGAGTGTTACTGATGCAGTAACTGCCTGACGTTACTGTACAGTCAGTCACACGGTGTCTTATGTTACTGGGTGTTACTGCGGCTTTCTATCATTCAACACCTGGCTTGGATGATCATCGAGTGAAGTAGGTATAACCTACCACTCATATCACCAGCAGCTTCGCTCAACTCCTAGATGTCACTGTTTGAAGAAGTTCAGCAAACTCGCAGTGTTCATTGGAGAATATGTCGTTCCACTTGATCATTTGATACAAAACGACTTTGAATGGTGCTTATTAATGTAAATACGAATGTTGTTCCTTGGTATAAACACAATCGCGTGCCCCAATCTACAATTACTGAGTCTTGTTCCGTTGTTTTCCAAATGATGCATGCCTATGTTACACATACGATGTTAATGGACATTTTGAAGTTAGTTTAAAACACTGACACTCCATACTCCACACTCCATACTACACACTCCACACTCCATCTCACACCTGTAACTCTCTCACGTGACACTCACACTAGCACTCACACTGCTATATAACAGGTAAAGGCCGCTCTCCGTGATGGTGAACTTCCCATTCTCGTCCTGCGTAGCTGGCATGTGGATATGGCGGTTCTTCTCTACCCAGTCGGCGGGATGGAAGAACTTCATACTCCCAGCTTTACATGGAGAAAAAAGCATGATATGTTAGAACAAAAACGAAAATGATTTTTAAAGGGAAAAAAACGTAAATTATTCCAGTTTAATTCGGAGACAAAAAGCTACATGGGTCAACACATTGATGGAAAACAAAACTTATTCATGCACGGTGACATTGTTATGAATGCTTACGAAGTAAACATTAAATCTCATCTCATCTCATCCCATCTAACCTTCGGGGTTTATTCATGGAAATACAATGTATATACAAATTTCGTTTCGTTTAGTGGAAAGATATATCAAACTTCAAACATTGAAAGTTATATCGGTGCAACTTTTCTGCAAATTAATGTGCAAATAGAAACATCTGTAAGTATACCCACATAAGTAAAACAACCCGTATCACCATGACATTCCAATGTTTACAAATATCTGCTAGCATTGTCAAGAACAGGATAAAACGATAACAAGCATAGGCCATTGTTTGGTTCATTAACACAACGTAAATGAACAAATGACTTTTACTTTTACATGATGGAGAAGTTAAGAAGAAATTACATTTCATTTCAAGAGTTCGGTTTCTGCAGGCCCGACCGCCCCATTTCGCCACATTAATGCACATTGTATCTGCAACGAAAGGAAATGACTCTACTTCAGACTAATTGTTTACTAATTTGTTTATTTTTATCTAAAAACACACAACTCAATGAATCGCTAAGTGATCCTTCAACACTGTTGTGCGATGAGAGTCCGCGGTCTTCATGACTCATGTATTTATAAAGAAGAGGTTTGCGGGTGGAAATAGGTCGGTCGACGCTACAAAAAGTATTTACATTCGAGTGATATTCATGTCTAGAATATCACAAATGAGGTGTAAATTGTACAAAGGTAACACTCAAGTTGGACAGACTAATCGTGATAAATACACTTGAAGCAACAACACTGTTTGTTGTAAGTCACATCATGTCATGAATATTAAAGAATAAAAAATAAATAGAAAAATAAAAAAAATTAAAAAATAAAAATATTAAAGAATGTCAAGTTGAATGGAGGATATATTTTATGAGAACAGACATATATTGGAGAACTCAGTGTTAATTGCAGACTTAAAAGTTCAATAGAGTTTATCAAATTGGAATAATGAACCAGAATGCAAGACGTTAAAAAACATTAAAGTACAATGGTAATATATAGTCACACTGACCAGTTCCAAATTCCTCTTCCTTTCTGTCTGTCCAGAACTTGGGTGTGTAGTGGGCGGCTCTGATGGACGCCTTAGACCTGGACCTGGACTTGGACTTGGACTTGGACTGTAAAATGACACTCAGTTACTAGTACTTCTTACTGTAGTACTTATGGAGATAGAGCACCTGACACTGTACTGTTAACACGAAACATTAATATGTCTTCAACTTTTAATTTAAGAAGCTCCAAATTTAATAATGAAAGAAAAATATAATTATCAGCGTATTCTGGACATGTTATTATTAACAATCAAAATGTTGATAATAATTGAAGACATATATTTCAGTACAGCAGCAACAGTACCATATTATATAATATAATGATGATGTAATTAATATCGTTTTAACTACTACTATGTCCTCAGACAAGTGTTAGCAAATTATGAAGGACTCACTTTTCCCCGCCGTTTAGCTGACAAGAAAAGAAAAAAAAAACATTAACAGTTATCAATAAAATAAACATTACTGATCAAATAATATAACAAAAAGGCAAATATTGTTTTTTACATTTTGATTAAAATAATGATTATTTTAATAACATTTAAGTTGTCAAACCATCGATGAGAAATTATACTCGTAATATAGATATAAATCAGAAGATTATATGTACTTTAAAAATGTCACGCGACAATTCTGTCAATACACAGCTGACTACAGAGGACTAGTATGACCAGTCGACTGCTCGGTCATTTAACATTGGCTGTATGCCATATGTGTTGAGTTGTTGAGCAGAGATAAAATGTCGAGACGCTCTCTGTCAAACATAGTCTCACAGACAATTAAACACTTACGTTTTCTGGACTTGCGTCGAGGAGCGGCCGTAGTATCTGCCGCACGTGCAACACGATGTAATAGTGGCAAGCCGCCCGCTTCGACGTCATTGGCGTCTGCCTCAACCACGTCGTTGACCTGAAATGGTCATAGACATAGATTCGGTTTAAGTCTGCATGAAGGCTTTAGGCGTGGTCTGTCCACTTTTTCTTGAAGCCACCATCTGGGGACTTTGTACATCAATATGTCTGACTGAAGAGTGTAGCCCCCGCACCTGGTCTCGATGTGAAAACGCAGGGAGTATATTCATGTAATTGTAATCTAAGTATAGATATATCACAGAATACACGACTAAAAGACAGACAGACAGACAGACAGACAGACAGACAGGCATTCATACATGCGTATGCATGTTTGTATGTATGCCTTTGTGTGTAAATGTGCTTGTGTATGTATGTGTGTGTGTGTGTGTGTGCATGTGTATATGTTTATGTGTGTATGTGTGTGATGTGTATAAGTGTGTGTGCGTGTGTGTGTTTATGTGTATGTATGTGTGTGTGTGTGTGTGTGTGTGTGTGTGTGCATGTGTATATGTGTATGTGTATATGTGTGTGATGTGTATAAGTGTGTGTGCGTGTGTGTGTTTATGTGTATGTATATGTGTGTGTGTGTGTGTGTGTGCATGTGTATATGTTTATGTGTGTATGTGTGTGATGTGTATAAGTGTGTGTGCGTGTGTGTGTTTATGTGTATGTATGTGGGTGTGGGTGCCTGTATGTCAGTGTGTGCCTGTGTGTGCATATATGTTTATGGTTGTGTATGTGTGTGTGTCTGTGTGTGCCTGTGTGTGTATATATGTTTATGTGTGTGAAGTGTGTGTGTACTTATTAGTAAGCAGTCATGGTATGAATAAATACACATTTTTCTTAACTCATATCCTAGTTTGTGGGGTAATCGCATCGGTAAAGCTAGCTACATTGTGAGGTATGCCACACATAGACCGATACTGACAGCCTGGTATTTCACATTTGACATCAGTGATCGAAATAGACTTCGGCCCGTAGGCCCGTGGCCGACAGATGTTTTGTCGGGCTGATAGATTTAAATGTTAGCAGGCGATTGCAGTTTATTTAAGTATTTATTGATTTAGCATTATTTGAGTAATGTGGTAAACGTAACTTTCATATTTATAAACTGTAGGATTAGACCTTTCAAATGGTGTATGACATGTAGTCACAAAGATATTTTTCAAACTGATAATTTCCTGATAAATGTAGGCTTCATCTAAAACCACTGAGTCGCTGGGAACACGGTGTGATAGCAGTGGAAGCTTCTGGTTGACTGGTTGTGTTTTGTAATTGATATTGCAAAAGTATGCCTCAGCTAAAATGTTTGGGCCAACATTTTTCTTTTCCACTGGGCCTACAGCTTTTGAAATGTACTGGCCCTTA
Source organism: Haliotis cracherodii (assembly GCF_022045235.1). Classification (NCBI taxonomy): domain Eukaryota; kingdom Metazoa; phylum Mollusca; class Gastropoda; order Lepetellida; family Haliotidae; genus Haliotis; species Haliotis cracherodii. The sequence goes on along the minus strand of NW_027266294.1, from coordinate 1,499,173 downwards.
AGGCTCTCGTGTTACTCTGCTGAGTTTCAGACACTGTTTGACACACATTGCAAACCAGCGTGAGCTACATCGGCCCCACATACTTATGACAACCGACCCTCGGTAATGTTTGTCTACAGTTTGAGTACAGTTTGAGTACAGTCTGCGTACAGTTTGTGTACAGTTTGTGTACATGTTCATCCACACTGTACAGTTGACACCGTACCCCGCTACCAGAGAGCTGCTCTAAGCGTGCTCCTTGACACCAGGAAGTGCACTGGCCTAGCGAGATTTAGTTGCCTGAACAAAAAGTAAGGCTTCGGCTGAACTCGCAAAGAGACACGGTGAAACTAATTCCTGGAAATACGAGCCCAGGGGGACATTATACTCGCCTGAGTTGCCTCCCCTTTGTTGATAAACACAAGATAAACAGAGACAATAAACAGACAGAACATATCGCGAAATGTTTGAGAAATATAACCTACCTGCTGAAAGTGATTTGTCAGTATCTCTTGTGGACTCAAGACATCCTCCTCCTCCTGGTCAACTTTGAGTAGATGTTTTAATGACTGTAATTCTTGTAACAATATTTTATCCTCTGCACTTAAGCCGCAGGTGTTAATCTCTCTAAAGTTTGCACGTGCAGCAACGAGAAGTCCCAGAACAGCAATAAGAAGAGTCAATGGTAGCAGAAAGTTCTGCAACCTGGCGTGGGCACACCTGCACCGACACTGACCGATACTGGACTTACAGACAGGCTGACGTCCATCCCCAGTCACAGGAGACGCAGTCCGGCTAATGGAAGAAGTCTCTGTAGAACTGGGAGACATTTTGACAGTTGCACCAGTATTTGAGCCCACTGGAACCCCCATTGTCAATCAGACATCGAGACCAGCGCTGCTTCGGGAACGGCTGTGTATGACGGTAATATTCCAACTTGTTTGTATATACAGCTGTAAACAGCCTTCCGGGAAACGGCCGTCTTCCGTGGATCGTCGACCCCCAAATATGGAAAAGGGGCGGAGTCACGGAGGTTAATGTAATGCAATCTCATGCAAGTGTAACTTCATATGGGTTACGCATATCAGCTGACAAATCGATCGGAGGTCACAACATCAATGTCAGAAAATTAAAGGTGCATATATACATTCTTGCATCGTGGGTCATTGCGACCTGCTGATGAATAGTAAACATTTTTATATCAATTAATGACAGTAATTAAGACCCTTTACTGTCATTCATGGGTAACAGTTGTTGCGTATGTATTTTAGAGATTTGCAATCTACTATCTTTAATCTCGAAATCGGTTCTGTCGAATCGAGGATTTCCGAATATCATACCTGAGCTCACGCTGCATCTTCTTGCCCCTTTTGTGTCGATATAACGGATAACACGAACCTATTTTATCTCTCTTATTCTGGGTTATGGAGAGGTACATGGGGAAACAGTTACTGGAACCGCACATACTTCCCTGTCTCGACCACAGCGGGGTGGTGGCCTATTGGTTCAAGTGTTCGCTCGTCACGCCGAAGTCCTGGGTTCGATTCGTCACATTTGTTAAATTTATTAAGCCCATTTCTGGAGTCCCTAGCTGTGATGTTGCTGAGATATGGATGAAAGCGGCGTAAAACCATACTCACCCACACGAACCGCGCCATGCCGAGTGCAATGTCCCAGGAGACATGCCGACCTATACTGTGCAATGTCCCAGGAGACATGCCGACCTATACTGTGCAATGTCCCAGGAGACATGCCGACCTATACTGTGCAATGTCCGAGGAGACATGCCGACCTATACCGTGCAATGTCCCAGGAGCCATGCCGACCTGTACCGTGCAATGTCCCAGGAGCCAAGCCGACCTATACCGTGCAATGTCCCAGGAGCCAAGCCGACCTATACCGTGCAATGTCCCAGGAGCCATGCCGACCTATACCGTGCAATGTCCCAAGAGCCATGCCGACCTATACCGTGCAATGTCCCAGGAGCCAAGCCGACCTATACCGTGCAATGTCCCAGGAGCCAAGCCGACCTATACCGTGCAATGTCCCAGGAGCCATGCCGACCTATACCGTGCAATGTCCCAGATTCCAAGCCAGCTAAATGTTATTCAGACCATCTATAGGGCGTCTGTTAATCTTCGCCATACTTGTGGTATTGACTCAGAAGTCCATCCATGGTACGACCCAGAATATATAGAGGGCTTAATGAAAGCATCTTCCCGAGGCAAGGGAGTTAATTGTCTAATAAAGTCCAGTTTCCACCCTTGCCGAACTAGGCTGCAATTACGGAGTTATATTTTGGCTGGACTAACGAGTCTATGTAGAGTTCAATCAAAATCACTCAACGAACTTGACATCCGGTTCGTAAACAACATGCATTTTAACGTACAGAGTCTTTTCATGTTTTTAACCAAGGTGCTCACGTGATTTGATGCACTTCGCAAAGTAAGACCCGTGTATATCTTGATTATTGATCAGATCGTCTTGACTGGGCGCCGCAATTTTGTTTGAAGCAAATGCAAGTAATATGAGAGGTGGATCTGACTGGGCATTCGGAGAGACATAGTAATAGCCACTGGTGGCGCTACAATCGAGCCCTGAAATTCCAGCCTAGTTTGGCAAGGGTGGAAACTGGACTTTTACAGTCAGTTAACTCCCTTGTCTCGGGAAGATGTCATGAAAATGATAATAATCAAATTCTTCGGAATAGGCCCGTATACAGCCCCAGATCTATCCAGGCCAACAAATTTGATCTTGTCGTTTTTGATAAATCCAATGAAATCATTTATTGAATGTTCTGTCCCTTTTGACATTAAGGTGATTGACAAGATTCAGGGGAAATATGCAGACCTCGCTTTCGAAATTTCACGCTTGTATCCCAAGTACCAAGTTGGTACCCGGGTTTGGTGCCAGGAAAACAGCCCTTCTGACAATCTGGGTAATGTGGAAAGCTGCAGTCTTGGGGAGTCTTCACATTTTTTCAAAGGTTCTGGGTGGGTTCGACGAGGCAGTGCTTCCTTGGAGAAGTCCCATTCGCTGTCTGGGGTGCGTGTAGAGGGGGCAAGGGACCTGAGCTGATGATGAGCCTAACCAGCCTGACTGTGCCAGGGTCACCCAAACCCTCTTTGTTGCATTTATTTATTTTAATCTGGAAATAATAAAACTAATAATGATACGGTTGCTTGTACCGGGCAGAACTCCATACAACGTGTGCCCAAAGCACAACGTGCACAGCGTTTACTCACAACACCTGAAGAGGTAGGTTTTTAAGAAACACTTGAACTGAAATATTGACACACCATGATATAACTGAAACATTGACACACCATGATATAACTGAAATACTGACACACCGTGATATAACTGAAATACTGACACACCGTGATATAACTGAAATACTGACACACCGTGCTATAACTGAAATACTGACACACCGTGATATAACTGAAATACTGACACACCGTGATATAACTGAAATACTGACACACCGTGATATAACTGAAATACTGACACACCATGATATAACTGAAATACTGACACACCGTGATATAACTGAAATACTGACACACCGTGATATAACTGAAATACTGACACACCGTGCTATAACTGAAATACTGACACACCATGATATAACTGAAATACTGACACACCATGATATAACTGAAATACTGACACACAATGATATAACTGAAATACTGACACACCGTGATATAACTGAAATACTGACACACCGTGATATAACTGAAATACTGACACACCATGATATAACTGAAATACTGACACACCATGATATAACTGAAATACTGACACACCGTGATATAACTGAAATATTGACACACCCTCCTATAACTGAAACACTGACACACCGTGATATAACTGAAACACTGACACACCGTGATATAACTGAAATACTGACACACCCTCCTATAACTGAAACACTGACACACCGTGATATAACTGAAATACTGACACACCGTGATATAACTGAAACACTGACACACCGTGATATAACTGAAATACTGACACACCCTCCTATAACTGAAACACTGACACACCGTGATATAACTGAAATACTGACACACTGTGATATAACTGAAATACTGACACACCGTGATATAACTGAAATACTGACACACCGTGATATAACTGAAATACTGACACACCGTGATATAACTGAAATACTGACACACCGTGATATAACTGAAACACTGACACACCATGATATAACTGAAATACTGACACACCGTGATATAACTGAAACACTGACACACCGTGATATAACTGAAATACTGACACACCGTGCTATAACTGAAATAATGACACCATGCTATAACTGAAATACTGACACACCGTGATATAACTGAAATACTGACACACCGTGATATAACTGAAATACTGACACCGTGATATATAGCTACAATACGGGTGTTACCGCTGACCCATTGCTTCAGATTTTTAATGAATGAGCTGTCAAGAAACCAGATATGGGAGACAAATTGACTGTTATACTTTTTTACCTCCAAATTTGATTATTGTTGCAACTAACATTAGTTTTAATCACGCCATCTGTGTTATCAATTATCAAAGTAATATTAACTGAAAAAAACTACCCAACCTAGGGACACATTTTGGGGGTCAATCTTACTATGTTACTATGGTTACATGAAACAAATTATTTTTCGTTGGGCCTTAGACACGGCAACAAAAAAGTAAAGGATGGTCTCATTTCAGGACAATGTCTACTCGATTCCTGAAAGAGGGAAGTGATAAAGAAAGATGCATGGTGATTTTCTGAGAACTGTTCGGCTTGCCGCCCCCTTTGTTGTATTTGTATTTGTGGCGTGTGAAGCAGATCACCAAATGAGAACAATTTGTCCGACCTCCACGCCAAGCAGACGCAGACAGGAAGTAACGGATCCACTGACACACATAGGATACCACACTGGGTACACAATACCCTGGAACACCCGTACCCTGGGTACACAATACCCGTGAACACCCGTACCCTGGGTACACAATACCCGTGAACACCCGTACTCTGGGTACACAATACCCGTGAACACCCGTACCCTGGGTACACAATACCCGTGAACACCCGTACCCTGGGTACACAATACCCGTGAACACCCGTACCCTGGGTACACCATACCCGTGAACACCCGTACCCTGGGTACACCATACCCGTGAACACCCGTACCCTAGGTACACAATACCCGTGAACACCCGTACCCTGGGTACACAATACCTGTGAACACCTGTACACTGGGTACACAATACCCGTGAACACCCGTACCCTGGGGACACAATACCCTGGAACACCCGTACCCTGGGTACACAATACCTGTGAACACCTGTACACTGGGTACACAATACCCGTGAACACCCGTACCCTGGGGACACAATACCCTGGAACACCCGTACCCTGGGTACACAATACCCTGGAACACCCGTACCCTGGGTACACAATACCCTGGAACACCCGTACCCTGGGTACACAATATCCCGGAACACCCGGTACAAGGTTAGGTGAAATGGGGTTTAACGTCTCGTCCAAGATTATTTCACTTATATAGCGACGTCCCGGCACAAGGACAAGCACATAAGAGTTGTTGCTTCATAGAAAGAGCAAGACAGGTGTGTTAACGACAAAAGACAAAAGACATTACAAGGAAGCAGATATGAATGATCCGTTATCTTATACTGTTAGTTTGTTTACCACCGCACTCGGCAATATTCCGGCTATATGACGTCAATTGTGTGATAGGCAATTCTTAGAAGTTGACGGACGACAAAGAACGTAATTATTGGAAAACAGCTTTTTTGTGATGACGACGTTTAAGGTTTAGATCCGTATTCCGTTGTAAAGGAACGTGTTATACATACATTGTATACTTTGTATAAGACATCAACATGTACATAATCAAACTGGGTCAGATAATCCAGTGATGGATATTATGAGCAATGATGCACGACGCGGGGGACAATGACTGGCTGTCGACTAAGTCCCTGAACCTGACAATTCGACTCATTTAGTCGCCTTTTGTGTTTCCCCGGGGACGCTTTTGCAGTAACTGTTTGGATAATGTTTATCTTTGCATTATGCGGCTAGATGAACGAACTGTTGATCAAGCCTGGAGTAGACACACCAAACATGCTTTGTGTCGGCAATACTCGGTGCGATAGACAAGATTAGAGTGAGTGAGTGAGTATGGTTTTACGCCGCTTTTAGCAATATTCCAGCAATACCATGTCGGGAATCGAACCCGGGTCTTCGGCGTGATGAGCGAACGCTTTAACCGCTAGGCTACCCGACCGCCCCGACAGGATTAGAACAAGTATGTATAGGTCAGACCACGAGGACCCAGTGTCAAATCGTTGAGACAGGTCCTCGTGGTTTTTAAGCATGTCAACGATTAGACACTGGGGTCCGAGTGGCCTAGCATACTTAAACCATGTCCAACATCTTGCACGTAACATGCTTCAAAAACATTGCTTTGTTAAAGTTATTTTGACAGATATTCAGGAACTCTATGGTCAGCTGTGAGAACACGGAGAGTCGGCCCTGCATGAAGCACGTGGAATATGTCCCCCGCGCCTTTCGCACGTGCACCTCGCGCTTTGTCCAAATGGGTTATGAAATGTATATCCCGGGGCAAGTATACCATTCAGTTTGGACCAAATCGAGCACATTTATCAATCACATAAATATTACTTGCCCATGTTGATGGGCCCATTATGAGCAGATATAGCCCTCGTCAAGATTATAGTAATTTCTTTTCTATCTTTTTGTTTCGTTGAACGAAAAGCTATCAAATCCCAAGAACATACACATACCAGAATGCCTAGAGTAACATACTGTATAAACATTACATATTACATACAGGACAGGCTTTGGACACTTTAAGACACCATGACTTTGCGTTGTGATTCTTTTATCAAGAAGATATTGATGCCGAAAATACGAAAGAAGGTGTCTATGGTCCCTCTGTCTGTCCTTTACGACCTCAGTTCGTTGGATGTGGGGAGGTGATTCACGACAAAATATAATCAAGTTTCAACAGTTTATTACAGAAAAATAAACAACACGAAAAAAAACTGTAACAAAATATAAATATGAACTCAACAACAATTACAAATCAGTCAATACTATTCCTAACTAAAATTTACATTATTAAGCCAAAAATCCTACTTACTTATACCTTAATAAAAACTCAAAAGCAGCCTAAAGCAAACAAACAAACCCCTCACTAACCCACTTTAATCCCTACAGCATCCTTAACACAGTCTACGAAGACAAACAAACCACACTTCCAAACCTCCAAACACAATCAGTCAATGTAGCTACATCACATAGCTTACATTATTTCCTAATTAAATCCACCCGTCCAACCCAGCTTTATATCAGTTTACCCATGAATTCTAAAGTTGCCACATAATTTAGATCTTTATTGCCTAAAATCACTAGGGATTGGGGGTGTGTGGTCTCCCTCACCTGTAGTGATCTTCCCGATCATGCAAAACAATGAGCATTCACGCCTATCTCTTATATACTCGCAAGGACACGTAACCTGCGGGTCAACACGTCTAAACGGTGCAGCCACTGGCTAATCCCGTCTGTCACCAACCAATCGGAGCGCTCTTACCATACGACCCACGACTGAGAGCACTAAATCGGCATGCAGCCGACAAACGCACGTGCCCGCACGTGGGGCAAGATCTGAAACGTGCTGTCCCAAGCGAACTACATTTCGGTAAGGAGCTATTAACCACGTAAATGCTACCATCTATCCTACATAATCAGAGGAAATTTCAATATTTCTACACATAAAACATATTATCTAGCAGTGCTTCTGCAGCGGAGAACAATGACCTAGAACGTATAACTAGTTCTAGGTGAAACAATGCGTGAATTAAAATATCTGTACGTAAAGGAATTTTGTGTGAAACCAACAAACAACCAACAAATGGTATACAATCAACACTTGTATTACACAATTAACTAGGTTTACAAATCAATACAAATTACTGCACAGTAATTACAATGGCAGTACACAATAGAGTGGTGGTGCAATATTTAATGTCGGTATGTAATATGATGGCAGTGGTCAGTATCAAATACAAATACACTGATGATGGCAACAGTCAGTGACAATAGTCAGTATTCACCCAGCAGTGACAGCGGTCACGCGTCCGAGATAGGCCTCGACTGGGAGTCCGGAGTGGTAATTGATCTTCAAGCGAAATCTGGTCTTGATGTAATGTCAGATGAAATGTGAGCTGATACATGCACGCGCCCGCTCTACTTTTATTGTCTAACTAGCGTCCATCATTTTCTGCACAGTGCTAGACCAGTCCAGTGTCATTATTCATCACGGAGTATTTCACGTTTCTATAACGCTATTCCGGAAAGTTACAGATAATTCTAGCATCAAAATATAATAACTTCCTGACCACTGCTTACATTAAGCAGTGCTACTTATCAAACTAGCAACTAATCGTTGTCCAAATACAATGTAATGAACTTCTACTGAATCTAAACAGAAACAATGCAATACTAGTATATTTACAATCATTGTTTTACAATAAATTACACTGCCACATAACATTACATATATAAAAAAACATTTGTATTTGCCACGCCATACACCACTATCTCCACACCATAACCGGACCAAGGACATTAGCAGGCAAGAAAAACGAACACAATGTAGAATCGGCGAAAGCTTTTCATACAGATAACTATTTCCCAACGGGTACACCGAATGTGGTGTGCCTGGAGGCTTTTCATGATGGACATGAAAATATAGAGTATTTCCTACGTGCTGTAACCTCCACAAACAGTACATTCAACATACAAAGCTACACCTGTGATTCTCATTCAAGGATCTCACTGAACCGTAAATGTAAATATTGAGCCAGCAATTATGTTTTTACGTAAACCGTTCTTGTGCAAAGCATTCGTGTCTATTTGGAGAACACTGTCACAATACAGATGTAGTCTTCATATCGCGATCAACAAAAGGGGGTATACGACAAGTTCATTGTGCACGAGGAAGCACTCAAGGACGACAGATTGTCATTTCCAAGAAACGTCCTTTTTTACTTTGACAATTCATTATACAACCTTTTTCTCAACCCGTCACGTGACTAAACGGTGGCTGGGCGTGGGACATTTAGCTCTACCAGCAGGTCAAGTCATTAAATACCACTTTGCAAGGTAATGCGACTTCGTGTATCAAATTAGCAGGCACGAGTACTCCAATTACCCAGTCAGTATCAATTTAACTCACGGAACTAAACCGCGGACTCAGACCCTGGCGCTTTACTCGTCTCTGAACTCGTCACAGAACATAAACCACATACTTTACTTTGAAAACATTGACAACATGGTACCTCTTGTGTTGCCCCTGACATATTACAGGTCTATTCCCAGCCACAAGTGGCACCTGTACCTGTCTGCTTTGTGCAGGTCACCTTCGCACCAGTATTTCACATACAAAGCCATGTGTTGACTTCATAGCGATTTAAAGGCTTTATGGTTAAATGATTATGCATCGGGTTTTTAATGGATCATAAATATAACGCTTTAAATCATGGCCTCGCGGTGCGCAGAATGCATTCTATATACAAAAGGAATGACTGCTAGAGCTTTAAGTACAGAGCTATCCATATACACATAGGTATGTCATAGTAAACGTGCAAACGGTCTGTCTGTCGTCTAAGCTCAAAGGCTTAAGGATTGAACGTATCTCAGTCTTGTGTAAGAGTTTAAATATTGCATCATAGCTCAACATTATATTGCAGGGAGCCGAAGGCAATATTAAGCCTACTTTAGTTGACATGGATAAACAGTGCGTCATGAAACACGACAACATGTTTCCGGTTATTTAATAAGTGCATAAAAGTGGGGAATATTTCATGAAAAAGGTTTATTGTCACACGATTCACAGTACAAGTAGCATGTACAAGCGTCAGTTCTATGTGTGAAAAATATTTCAGCAAATACATGTACATAATTGAAACATACAATATAACATCCACATTCAATGTCAACAAATCGTTCATGTTTGAGATACTTGAGAATAGCCCTGTGTCCCTGAGTTCAAAGCAAATGGTAGTTTGTGTTCATGATTAAATGCAAAAGAACTTTGTTCGCTTTTAACGCTGATCTTCCTACTTTAAAACCTCGCTAATCAGGACCTCGTTGTTTTCAGTCCTTGGCCGTCACGTGACCAGTCACATAGTTAGGTCCCAATAAAGTGTCAATATGCCTTAACTCTAGGACTGTTCAGAGGCGTTGGGGTAGCCTAGTGGTTAAAGCGTTCCCTCGTCACACCGAAGACCCGGGGTCGAATCCCCACATGGGTACAAAATATGAAACCCATTTCTGGTGTTGCTCGCCGTGATATTGCAGTAATGTTGCTTAAAGCGGCGTAAACCCATACTCATTCACTCACTGTTATTTTCCAAGTTGTAAGGAAAGAGTTTGGATTGACGAGGTTTGAGAGTGTTCACCTTCGTTTCTCTAGTCTTGTTGATTAGAGAAGGTGTCGTGTTTTTCAGACGGGTAAAATGAATGTAAAACTGCAAGTTTTATATTCAGATATTAAGCTGGGTTACACTTTAATTGCGATTAGTGACTATTTAGTTTTCGTGGTGAAAACGTGTTTTGTTTGGTTGTTGTTTAACGCCGCTCTCAGCAATATTCCAGCTATATAACGGGGGTCTGTAAATAATCGAGTCTGGACCAGATAATCCAGTGATTAATATCATGAACATCGATCCACGCAATTGGGATGATGACATGCATCAACCAAGTCAGCGAGCCTGACCACCCGATCCCGTTAGTCGCCTCCAACTACAAGCGTTGTCGCCTTTTACGGCAAGCATGGGTTGCTGAGGACCTAGAAAACGTGTTTTGAGAACTGTTGCATGAACAATGAGTTAGTAACAATGTATGATTAATTACCTCGACCAAACACAGGATGGGAACATGACTCGTGTCCCTGTTTAATTATCTTTGTACACGTCTCTATCCTCTTACAAAACAGGAAGAACAGTGTTCCGCAAATCAACAATACACGTTCACACATGACTCGCACAATACTTTTCTCTAGGAAGAGTATATTTTGATCACCATATGCGACAACATCAAAAGTATATACATACAAAAAAAATCGCGCATGCGTAGACAAACACTCTCTCTAAAACGTCTACAGGTCTAATTTCGAGATTTCCTGATAGGCGTAAAAATAACCTGAGGCTCGAGGAGATCCGGGTAGAGAATACATTTTCAGTAATCTATACTAAGAGGCGACTAACGGGATCGGATGGTCAGACTCGCTGACTTGGTTGATGCAGTCATCGTATCCCTATTGGTAGAGGGGGCACGGGTGGTCCAGTTGTCTAAGGCGCCGCGATTCGCTCTGCAGAGTTGCGTCCCTTGGGCACGCCAGAAACCTATGATTGTGGATTCGAATCCCTGTTCGCCCCGATTATATTTCTAGATTTGTCAGCACCATACCTGTGCTCGTGGGTTTCACCGAAGTGGTAAACGTCTGAGACCTGCATCACTTCGGGCTTTCCTCCCACATTAAGCTGACACGCCGTGATATAACAGGAATACTGTTAAAAGCGGCGTTAAACCCAACTCACTCACTCACTCTTAAATGCTGATGTTTTAAACAAATAGTCTGGTTGTTTGTCTCCTGAGAGATCTGTCTGTAATTAGTTCGGGTCTATGGCGGGTATCAGTTGCACTAAGCCGATGAATGTCGACCCTTCGTTGATGTCGATGTTGGTGTTTGGGTAGAGATTCACCATCCGCAGGTCGTCGCCCTTGGAGAGATACGTGATGCCTACAACGAACAGGAAAGAAATAGTCAGTTATCCTACAGTGGTCTCTCACACATCCAGTGATCACGGAGGACGAAGTGATACTCAGTCCTGGGATAGAATACATCCGCGACGGAACTTCTATTTTCAGTAACTGAAAACTCGACAAAACCAGTATCCGCAGTACGGTTCAGACTTCATCATAAGTATTTGTCTGTGAATCACGCCTGTTTAGTTATTGAAAACACGGTGCTTTGATGGGGGGTTGAGGTGAGGTGAAATGGGGTTTAACATCGCGTCCAAGATTATTGCACTTATATAGCGACGACCATGCACGTGTGTGTGTGTGTGTGTGTGTGTGTAAACCCGTGAAGATCCGGGGTAGAATAGCTCTTCAGCAACCCATTCTTGCCGTAAAAGGCGACTATGCTTGTCGTAGGAGGCGACTAACGGGATCGGGTGGTCAGGCTCGCTGACTTGGTTGAAGCATATTATTGATCCCAATTGCGTGGATAGATGCTCATGATATTAATCACTGGCTTATCTGGTCCAGACTCGATTATTTACAGACCCCCGTCATACAGCTGGAATATTGCTGAGTGCGGCGTTAAACAACAAACCAAATCATAACGTGTGTGTGTGAGCGTGTGTGTGTGTGTGTGTGTGCGTGCGTGCGTGCGTGTGTGTGTGTGTGTGTGTGTGTGTATGGCTGCTTGTACCAGTCCGGACTCGTGCCGAATTGTAGTGCTAGCCCATTGAGATACCATGGCGCAGGTTAATATGAACACCCCACTCAGACATAGTAGAGTCCGAGCGCCAGACAGGGTAACAACAAGTGCCATCGTTTAACGTTTATTGGTCTGGCGCAGCCAGGGATCGAGCCCCAGACCTTCCGCTTTCCGGGCGAACGCTGTACCACTAGACCACGGAGGATGCCGGATGGCCGGGTGAAGAATCTGCGGGTCGTAATGAATATAGGACGCCAAGGCTGTTTAAACACAAAAGACTGTTTTCTGTTGGTCGTGCACATGGTCAACACTCCAGGCTGGAGGCTGCCATTTTGTTACATATGGAAATTGGAGAATGGTGAAGGAAACGAAATAGGGTATAATTAAAGTTAAACTAAGCAACGAAACGAAATATAAGACATTAGGCATTAAAAGGCTTTCTGACACTTATTGTAAAGTTATTTCCAGTTCACAAACCTGATACACTGCATGTTTTGAACTTAAAGTTCTGCGTCCTCTCCTTGCTGTGATCGATGTAATCCACGCCATCGAAACACTTAAACAGCTCCACGTCATTCCTCGTCACCAGCAGCCCCTCGCGGTACTTGGTGTCATTGAACAGCACCTGGATAACAGGCAGTGAGGTTGTGTCAGAGAGGTTGTGTCAGAGAGGTTGTGTCAGTGAGGTTGTGTCAGTGAGGTTGTGTCAGAGGTTGTGTCAGTGAGGTTGTGTCATCTAGGTTGTGTCAGTGAGGTTGTGTCATCTAGGTTGTGTCGGTGAGGTTGTGTCAGAGAGGTTGTGTCAGTGAGGTTGTGTCAGAAAGGTTGTGTATGAGGGGTTGTGTCAGTGAGGTTGTGTATGAGAGGTTGTGTCAGTGAGGTTGTGTCAGAGAGGTTGTGTATGAGGGGTTGTGTCAGTGAGGTTGTGTTAGAAAGGTTGTGTCAGTGAGGTAGTGTCAGAGAGGTTGTGTCAGAGAGGTTGTCACAGTGAGGTTGTGTCAGAGAGGTTGTGTCAGAGAGGATGTGTCAGAGAGGTTGTGTCAGTGAGGTTGTGTCAGAGAGGTTGTGTCAGAGAGGTTGTACTTAATCAATATTTCAATGTCGCAATACTTGAAGACGTTAATGTTCATATGATAGAACTGGCCATTTATCGCCACATTACGTGTGACCGACCTCGAGTTGGAATTAAGGATATTATCAAGAACAGTAATAAAGTTTGAAACAAATCTTTATAATATTTTAAATATGTTTGCCGGATTTCTTCATGTGATGTTGATATTAGTAGTCTGGGAACTGCACAAGTTGAAATGAACATTTCTAGTGAATTTCAAAACAGTTTCAAAGACATTTGCCCATTTGTCGCGAAGTGTGCGGGTCAAGTGGGACAGGTCCCCAACCATATCGCGCTGTTACAGGTGAGACACTATTGCCGATATCCTGATATTCCTTGTACATCATATCTCTGTCACCTACTGATTACAGCTGAATAACAAGAAAACAGCCTTATCACCATCCCCGCCACGGGACACAATTGGATTGTTTTTTAGTTCATATGAGAAGTGTATTGAAAAGTAGGGATATTATTTTGAAAATATAATTAAAAACACTTTTACAATTATTGGTTTTGTTTATTAGGCTTAGAACTTTTTGCAGATGCCTCGTATGGTAAAGAATATTATGAAGTTAATTTTGAAAAGCATGGAGTAAGGACCTGGAGCCTCTTTAAATACAAGGCGCAAGGAACAACATAATCTTGATGGCAGCAATTGTCGAACTCAGCCTTCGTACGTATCTCATATAAGCTTGCAAAGTTCATTCATGTAACTTCAGTAGTTTCTGAGAAAACTTGCCTCCATTGGAGACACTATGCACCAAGTGAAACAGGGAAAACAGATTTTTAGAAACACCAAAACATCAAAAGGCTCCACAGTTCAGCATGTTCAAAATGGCATTATAACATAGTAAAAGATGTCCGAGGAATGCTCCGGAAACGAATGCTTCACGTATTTGAGTTTAATTCCAGTTTGTTGCAAAAAAAACCACAAAAGACTCAACAGTTCAACATGTATTTGATGCATCAACAAAGTCTCATCATGAAATAGTAAACGGCTTCCGAGTTATACACCGGAAACGTGAGTGAGTGAGAAAGTCAATATTTATCGTCACATCGGCAGTATTTCAGTCATATCGTGACGAGCCGGAAACGTGACGGACGGACGAACGGAAGGAAGGGCGGACATCAGCCATTCCTTTACACACACACACCCAAAACACCCCCCCCCCCCCCAACCCCCCCAACCCCCCCCCCCCCCCCCCCCCCCCCCCCCCCCCCCCCCCCCCAACCCGGGATGTCAATGCTACTCGGAGAGTGACAGAGCAACGTTTATTCCTCGAGAAGTCCTTTCCTCGAGAATTAATCCTAATTCCTTGGAAATGAATCTCGTGACCTATAATGCAGCGGCAATTATTAACGTGAGTGTGTGCATGAATGGTCTACGCGGGGCGGGCGGATTGAATGCAGGACTTGTTGGAAACATCACGTAACACACCACGTGACAATGACACTGTCACCCGTTTTTAAAAGGGAATCAGCTGATCAGGCATCAGGAACACTGTCTCCTGGTGTTTGAGGAAAACTCTATCTGATCAGGTAAAAATATAAAACACACACACACACAAACACACACACACACACACACAAACACACAAACACACACACAAACACACACACACACACACACACAAAATCACACACACAAAAATCACACACACACAAACACACACAACTCACACACACAAACACACATAAACACACACACAAACACAAACACGCACAAACCAACACACACGCACGCACACACGCACATACACACACATACATATATTTATACACACACATATACACACACGCACAAACATACGTTCAGACGAACGCACAAACCACATACGCACAGACACGCACACACATATAAAGACACACGGATGCAAATATACATATTCACACACGAACACGAACGCACACACCACATGCGCACAGACATGCACACATATAAACAAACATACACGCACAGAGATACAAATATACATATGCACACACGCACAAACACACGCGAACGCACACAACACATACACACAGACACGCATACACATAAACAAACACACAAACACACACGCACAAAAGCACACGCGAACGCAAACATCACACACGCACAGGTACCAGACACGCACACACACACGCACACACACGCACACGCCTTACACCGTAACGGATATAAAAGATTATAAAAGTAACATTATCAATGTCTGTATCTAGGACAGTGACCCGGTTAGGGCGCCTACGGTGGCAGTCTATCCCCTGGCTGGGCGGTGACAAAAGCGAGCGTCTGACACCTCTGGCACAATTATCGAATCCCCGGGAATCACCTCACGAAGTAACCATGGAAGCCTCAGACTGACGGCAGGAAACTTATCTTATCTTATCTGTAGATCTTATCTAATCTCGAGTGGTCTGTATAATCAAATGTTTTTTCATGAATGTGTTTTTTTAAACAGGCCACGTCGATGGCCAAATGAGATAAACAGGCTAATTTACCGAACTGTCCAAAGACTCTATTTATTTCAAACATCAAACTTAATGTGGCTGTAGCTGTGAGTGAGTGAGTGAGTGAGTGAGTGAGTGAGTGAGTATGGTTTTACTCCGCTTTCAGCAACAATCCATCAATATCACAGCTGGAAACACCAGAAATGGGATTCACACATTGTACTTATATGAGGAATCGAACCCGGGTCTTAAGCGTGACGGACTCGTGAAGATACGGGGTAGAATAGGTCTTCAGCAACCCATGCTTGACGTAAAAGGCAACTATGCTTGTCGTAAAAGGCGACTAACGGGATCGGGTGGTCAGGCTCGCTGACTTGGTTGATGCATGTCATCGATCCCAAATGCGCGGATCGATGCTCATGATATCAATCATTGGACTGTCTGGTCCAGACTCGATTATTTACAGACCGCCGTCATATAGCTGGAATATTGCTGAGTGCGGCGTTAAACAACAAACCAACCAACTTAAGCGTGACGAGCGAACGCTTTAACTACTAGGCTACCCCTAACAAGAACCACAATCCTATGCTCACGGGTTCGAATCCCAGACTCGCCGTGATGGTTCCTGGTTTGTCAGCACCATGGTTTTCAGTAAAGGGGTTAACGTTTCCTCCCATGTCAAGCTGAGATGTCGTGATATGACTGAAACACTGTTCACGATCATTAACTCACCTCGGCGATAACTGCACCTTCAGTCAAACCCGCGAGCATAGGTGCTGACTGGACGCGGTACCTAATCAGGCCGATTTGATCTCACGAGCAGCGGATCCTAGTACATCTGCGGGAGGTAACTCTTCACAACAAATAGCAGCTCGCTGAACCACGCGGCAAATAACAGTCTACGTTCGCGATACATAATTGATTCTTACAGATTTTCAAAGACTTTCTGAAAAAGTTCTTCAGGAGATAGGTCCCTGTGATTTACAAAAGAGGGTTTTTGTCTAGTGTTTGTTTGTTTGTTGTTTTACGCCGCAATATTCCAGCTATTTGACGGCGGTATGTAAATAATCAAGTCTGGACCAGATAATCCAGTGATTGATAACATGAGCATCGATCCACATGCTTCAACCAAGTCAGCGAGCCTGACCACCCGATCCCGTTAGTCGCCTCCTACGACAAGCATGATTTGTCTTGTGAACAGTTAACAGCTATAACACTAGTAGATTATATGATTTGGTTTTCTAAATGTATGTTCACCATCAAGTTTATGTTAATACCATATATTTTGTTTTCGATACTTCGACATTTTCGCGTGGATCAGATTGGGTGGACAGGCTAATTGACATGGCTGGATGCGCGTCCCCATACCCCGACGGCGTGGCCGTTATTCATACTATCAATCACTGGATTGTCTGGTTTTACTCGATCATTCATACGTCATTGTCATAATAAGAAACAAACAAGGGAGCAGAACGAATACTCACACTGGTGTAGACGAGGTACACGCCGCTCTCGACAACAGACACACTATTGTCACGTGACATTGCCGCCGGCGTGACATGCGCATTGACCCAGCGTGCTGGATGTAGCGACCCGATGGTCTGGCCTGGATACAGAAGGAGGGGGTTGTTAGGCGTTGTCCTCAGGCCAATTACATCCACAACATTAACTCACCGTGAGGTGTGCAACGTGCACCATTACTCCAGCTACATTCTGTGGGGAATCGAACCAGGTCTTCGGCACGACCACAGAACGCCTTGACCACTAGACTAAAGTACTGTCGTATATGCTAGAAAACTACTTTTCTGGCTCCATGTAATAAATACGAGTCATAGGACTATAAAAAGAGCATATATCAAAATAACGCGAATTGACCTAATCTAGCCTGTCCTAACTGACACTGTGATTACCCTTAAATTGTACTTTTACGGGTAAAATGATGATAAACTTATAATCGTGTGATGTCATGCATGTATGAAATGACCTATAACCCGAGGTAATTACCTCACACCTGTCTCGAGGTGATGACCTCACACCCTCCCGTGCATTCTCACAGGAGCAAATGTCACCAAGATGGGGGGGGGGGGGGGGGGGGGGGGGTCTCAAAATATTGCTGTTATTGTACTTAATTGACATGCGTTGATGGGATAGCAATGTAGGATATGTACTGCATTATATTTGCTTGGAAACATGATGGAATAGTTAAGAGCTATGAAACGGGATGAGTATTGGAAGGTTGCGGTTTTGGAATCCAGAAGTATTTGTTGTTCTACAGATGGTTTCTTGAGGTAGCATTTATCTCCGCTGATGACGTATATAAATCTGTACTTTTTAATGTTGTGTTATGTCTTGCCTAGAATCCGTTACACTCAGCCAAGATGGGCACAACGGGGTTGTGCTCACAATGTCTGACTGGCGTACGTAAGACAACGTAACCGTGTTGTGCCGCCAGCACATATGTCTTGTACTTTACTGGTTTCTTATTCAGCCGAATTTTCTCCATGAGTTGAACTTTCGTTTCATATAGTCTGAAGTCGACAATGTCATACATTCCTGTATGGTCGCCTTCAGACTACTCATTGTTTGGGCGACAGTATCTGATTCCCGGACGTCATATTAACTGGCGTTATCCATGACAATGACACTGACGTTGTTTAAAATGGGCAAAAGCTGAAGTTCCAACCAGTCTATGAGCACATCACCTCCTATATTTTCCTTATGAAAATCACCAGCTTTCTTTTTCGCCTCGACACACAGATAGCACACATCCATCAATAAGCCCCATATCATGGGTAGCAACGTGCCAAACAATGACACGATTACTTTTACCTGATGGTCTATGGGTGCTGTTTGTCCATCTGCCAATAGCCACATGTAGTCAGTGAAATGATTCATCAAGGTAAATTATCTGGACACCGTGACTGTGATAGTTATGAATGGTTCGGTGATAATGTGACCTCATAGACAGGATAAAATATTTTCCATGATAAATGCTCGGACAACGCCATGCGCAGTGTATCGAAATCCCATTTTTGGAGAGCAATAGTTAGTGCAGTACAAACTCCATATCGTGTACCATGGTTATGGCTATGCAAGTGTAATGTAACATGCATCATGGGAGCAATGTTAACCAAAAACAAACCCGCAGCGTCATTTTGTCTTTTTAGAAGATGCACACCTAGAATTTTCTCAAAATGATTTTTGTGTGTGGATTAGATGATCTATGTAGACTACATTATTATCATTATAACGGAGTCACGTGTGCATATTTCTATAGTCCGTTTCAGACTGTCATCATTGGACTTAGAATAAATGTCAACTTCCTGTTTTCGCTCGAATTTGTCTCCTGTAAACTTGTCGATAGGACTCCTTGCGACTGAAATACTTCACCCCACAGGTAGGCCGATCGGCAGTTACTCGGTATTTCAATAACAACAGATCTAGACTGTGAAAGATTCTATCCTTTTTTTTTAACAGGCAAAAAGCAGTTTTCTAGCATTTCCGACAGAACTTTACCTACCGCAACTCAATATGAATTTGACCTGGTCTTAACATGAGCAACACGTTGAATTGTTTGTGTGAGTGAGTGAGCAATATCGTTGTAAGCAATATTCGAGCAATATCACGGCGGGGGACGAGATAAGGGCTTCAAACATTGAACCCATGTCGGGAATCAAACCCAGGTCTTCGGCGTAACGAGCGAACGCTAGGCTAACCGACCGCCCCTGAACTTTTTCAAAGAAAACTGGTAATGGTTCTGCTCACTGGAGTTGACATAGCATGGGTTAATTACAGACGCAGAGGTCCTACCTGACAGGGTGGCTCCGCATGGGTTAACTACAGACACAGAGGTCGTACCTGACAGGGTGGCTCCGCATGGGTTAACTACAGACACAGAGGTCGTACCTGACAGGGTGGCCCCGCATGGGTTAACTACAGACACAGAGGTCGTACCTGACAGGGTGGCTCCGCATGGGTTAACTACAGACACAGAGGTCGTACCTGACAGGGTGGCTCCGCATGGGTTAACTACAGACACAGAGGTCGCACCTGACAAGGTGGTTCCGCATGGGTTAACTACAGACACAGAGGTCGTACCTGACAGGGTGGCTCCGCATGGGTTAACTACAGACACAGAGGTCGTACCTGACAGGGTGGCTCCGCATGGGTTAACTACAGACACAGAGGTCGTACCTGACAGGGTGGCTCCGCATGGGTTAACTACAGACACAGAGGTCGTACCTGACAGGGTGGCCCCGCATGGGTTAACTACAGACACAGAGGTCGTACCTGACAGGGTGGCTCCGCATGGGTTAACTACAGACACAGAGGTCGTACCTGACAGGGTGGCTCCGCATGGGTTAACTACAGACACAGAGGTCGTACCTGACAGGGTGGATCCGTCCACAGTGAAATGTGACGCTCGCAGAGAATGGGGCTGCAACAAGAAAACAGAAGGTTGTTGTTATATGGCGAGTCTTTAGTCTTTAGTCTTTAGTTATTCGTACACGTGTAGGCCAGCGGCCCATGGCACATTTAATGGCCCACAGCATATAATACAGATTCACGATAAGTAAAGGCGTAATACAGATACAATGCAATATTTCACATTGTAGTTTGGTCATAGTCCCACATTATAGTATTAAATGTATCTAGTGTAGGATGGACATATATCATGGATATATATATATATATATATATATATATATATATATATATATATATATATATATATATATAATATTCAGCCTAGTAACGTTCGAAACCGTTTGTAATTTTTGGTCAAATCCACTTTTCAAGTGGGGGCACGGGTGGCCCAGTCGTCTCAGGCGCCGAGATTCGCTCTGCAGAGTTGCGTCCCTAGGAACGCCAGAAACCTATGATTGTGGGTTCGAATCCCGGTTCGCCCCGATTATGTTTCTAGATTTGTCAGCACCATACCCGTGCTCGTGGGTTTCACCGAAGTGGTAAACGTCGGAGACCTGCATCACTTCGGGCTTTCCTCCCACATTAAGCTGACACGCCGTGATATAACTGTAATACTGTTAAAAGCGGCGTTAAACCCAACTCACTCACTCACTCACTCACTTTTCAAGTGTCTACTTCCTTTTGATCGGAGGTTTATTTTTCCTACTGACCCAATGCGTTATAAACGGGCCTATTACAGGGGGGAGTGGCGACGCTTACCTTTGCTGGAGTCGGAGCTGAAAAGAAAAATAGTGAAAGAGTAATACTACACGTTCTGTCGACTGTTTCATCATGCGCCGAGTACTTCATAACTGTGTCCTGCCTAGTAACTCGGTCACGTCGCTTTGTTGTGTTTAGTGTTTACTATGTGGCAGGAAGCACTACGTTGTTAATATTTGCTTTAACTAATATGTTGATACGATTATGACATTAGATCGACTATGAGTACATGTGTGTTTATGTGT
Source organism: Haliotis cracherodii (assembly GCF_022045235.1). Taxonomy (NCBI): domain Eukaryota; kingdom Metazoa; phylum Mollusca; class Gastropoda; order Lepetellida; family Haliotidae; genus Haliotis; species Haliotis cracherodii. The sequence continues at coordinate 1,477,658 of NW_027266294.1, read as the reverse complement.
GCGTGCGTGTGTGTCTGCGTGCGTGCGTGCGTGTGTATGTCTGTACATGTTCGTGTGTGTATACATGTGCCTGTGTGTGTGCGTGTGTGTGTCTGTGTGTATAAATGTGAGTGTGTGTGCGTGTGTGTGTCTGTACATGTAAGTGTATGAGGGTGTGTGTGTGCGTCTGTGCGTCTCTCTCTCTCTATATATATATATATATATATATATCTCTCTGTATGTGCGTGTGTCTGTCTGCCTGTGTACAGCAATATTCCAGTTATATGACGGCGGTGGAACCAAGACACCGAGCCTGACCACCCGATCCCGTTAGTCGCCTCTTACGACAAGCATAGTCGCCTTTTATGACAAGTATGGGTTGCTGAAGACCTATTCCCCACGGGTGCTGTGCACATGTAAGTGTGGGTGTCTGTAGGTGTTTACTGTAATTTATATAATTCCTTTTATCAACAAAATAACAAAACAGATTTGAGATGAAGGCAGTGATAGCCTTGTGGTCCCCCGTCATATCTCAAACACAGCCCGTGCGTCAGCACACAAATACACACCTGTCATTGAGGAGGAGGAGGAGGGAGCCTGGCACTTTGCAATTCTGTTACAAACTGAAAATACAATACCAGTTGTCACAATACGTTCTCCAGTTCTCCAAAAAGACACACAATTGACGCATTTCATCCCAGATCTTCATTTGAACCAAGTGCAATCAGCAATTGGAGTGAGTGAGTGAGTGAGTATGGTTTTACGCCGCTTTTAGCAATATTCCAGCAATATCACGGCGGTGGAACACCAGAAATGGGCTTCACACATTGTACCCATGTGGAGAATCGAACCCGGGTCTTCGGGGTGACGATCAAACGTTTTAACCACTAGGCTACCCGACCGCCCCACAGCAATTGGAATGACATATGCACTGGTATTAAAATTCCGCTGTCATTCCCAGATCAACATCTCCAATGGAAGACGATGCATTCTACCCCTAAATGAATCTTTGTAACTTTGACCTTCATCATCATACTTCCATCTCCATGTTCATGAAACCCACCGGCAATATTCTGTGGCGTGTCACTCGGAGTGTTTATGCATTATAATGGTGGTAGTTCAATTTTACATAAAACTATGCAACACAATTTTTGATGGGGCTATTCCTGATGCCCATGTTTGGATAGAATGCGACTGCTTGCTCGGATATGTTGTCATGTGAACAGTAGCTTCTGATACTGGCAACATCACACGACTGAACTTACATTTGCCACCACCCTTTCTGGAGCCTCTCTTTCCTTTTTTCCCATTTTGATTTTTTCTTCTCTTCATTTTAGGTTTCTTGGTATCTGAGTCAGCCTCACGCCGCACCCTCCGAGCTCCGGGGACAACGCCCACAGCCCGCCCCTCCTCGCCCGAACTCTGCAGAACATATACAAACATGACGCGAGACCCACCAGGAGAATAGCGCCCCTATGGGTGCTGGGATACAATTGTGCTGCGACGTCATAAAGACGTTTGACGTCAACTTACCTCTGTGAAGATCGCCATGTGTGATGTCATGTATCTTGGTAATAAATATGAATTAAAGCTTGTGAATTTTTCGTGTTCCGACGATGCTGTAGTTTTATAATATAATGAGTGTGTCAAAATGCGATTGTTCACCCATAAGGTCTCTTATCTCATGGTTGGTCACATATTTCTATGAAACTTATACCATTTAAACAACAGTTGCCTGTTGACGCTCTACTCAAGAAAAATAATAACAAAAATATCCAATACTCCAAGGTCACTGTAAATCTATAAATGTATTGATGGTGGACGATGGCAGTATCTGTGATGCCAGGGCAAGGCTGGCGCAGTTCGGTGGCGTCCTGAACACTGTTCTAGAATGGATATCGCAAATTGTCCTTGATGCTGAAAAGTGGGTATTGAGGAAGTGGTAGCCCTAAAGGTGCACGTGCATTAATTGAAAGGGCAAGAAGTAGTCCTGATTGGGCACGTGCACGAGGTGAAGAGTAAGAAGCAGCCCTGGAGTGGCACGTGCATCACGTGAAGGTGTAAGAAGTAGCCCTGTAGGGGCACGTGCATCGCGTGAAGGTGTTAGAAGTAGCCCTGGAGTGGCGCGTGCATCACGTGAAGGTGTTAGAAGTAGCAATGTAGGGGCACGTGCATCACGTGAAGGTGTAAGAAGTAGCCTTGTAGTGGCACGTGCATCTCGTGAAGGAGTTAGAAGTAGCCCTGTAGTGGCACGTGCATCACGTGAAGGTGTTAGAAGTAGCCCTGTAGGGGCACGTGCATCACGTGAAGGTGTTAGAAGTAGCCCTGTAGTGGCACGTGCATCACGTGAAGGTGTAAGAAGTAGCCCTGTAGTGGCACGTGCATCTCGTGAAGGAGTTAGAAGTAGCCCTGTAGTGGCACGTGCACCAGATGAAGGTATAAGAATGAAGGTGCACGTGCTCGAGATAAAGAGGTATGTTGAACGGACACGTCGTGTGTATGAAATAAAGAAGTTTCTATACATTCAGTCCTTGTCGTATATATTATGTCTGAATACGGGAAAAACCTCAAAACTAATTAAGAAGCGTGGAATGTTGAAGGTAGCCATCTTTGAAGGCTGTTGGTCTATGCTCCGACTCATCTGCATACATACTAGGTCCTACGACAAATACGACACAGCCGCGTACACCCCAACAGCCCCGGCGGTATTCTACCACGAGTTATCTACCTTTACTGGAACATACATCCCCGACATGACCCACTTTCACACATATACATCACGTGCACTTAACGTCTGCTTACCTGACCAGGGAGAAAGTGAAGGGTCTCGCCAGTGTCATCGTCAAATTCAATGTCACTATTGTGCACAAATGTCTGCAACTTCTGAAGTTGAAGCACCTGTTCTTTGACTTGCCGCGAACACACGACTGTGTACCAACAAGCGGCAAGCGTTGTCAGTGTCAGCACAACACAAACAACAACACCTATATTCACGTAGTTTCTGCACGTGCATGTGTGTTTGAGTGCAATGTCATCAACACAGCACTTAAGGTGGCGTTTATCGGATGTCGAAAATCCACTTCCTAATCGCGAGTCGTCTTGCCTTTCCATGGCTGTTTCTTCACAGGTATATGTAGTCGAGGTAGGATTTTGCACTGATTAATCATTAAGGAATAATTCTATCTGTTTTGGGGGACTTGTCGACATGGACAGATATCAATGTACACATTAGTATTATTCGCTTGTAATTTCCCGAAACTACTACCATAAAAGGACATATGGGCGGAGATTTTAAATGATTGGCAGATAGAGATTGACGACACTGTCCCGTAGTTCTGGGTTGTGACCTCATGTATACACTATGAACATACGGGTCGTTGCTTTGCAGCTCGTTATATCACAGGGAACGACTGAATGTTGTTTAACGCCGCATCAGCATCGTATTAATAGTAACAGAGGTTATGCTGCCGTATCATGTGACCACAGTGCTGATAAAGAGATGAGTTTCGGTACGGTGCATATGACCTCTGAAGGGTGTGGAGGTTATTCGGGTGGTGGGTGGGGTGGCGGACCGGCTTTGTTGGTGGTGGTGGTGGTGGGGGTGGGGGGGGGGGGGGTGGGGGGGGGGTTGTGGTGGTGGTGGGGGGGGGGATTATGTAGTGTAGGTATTCTGGCGTTATTGTGTAGTGTAGGTATTCTGGCGTTATGGTGTAGATGGTCATTGGGTGGAGGGTTTGTGGGTCGGAGGGGTTGTGTTGTGGAGGGATTGTCGAGTGGATGATTTGTGGATATGAGGGTCTGACTGCCCAAATAACGTGTTGCACGTGCATCAAGATTTTACGGTCAAAATCGTTTTGCACGAGATCCCTTGACTTTTGACTATTAATTGTTATTGTCCCCCCAAAATAAGTTTGTCCAAAACTCCCTGGAAGACGAAATGCTGTTTTCTAGAAAATCTTTATTTGTATCAAGAAACAGTTGTTTTTTCTGTTCACACACATATTTGTATTTGTGGCATGATAGCGACTCCTCAACGTCGTCCCCTGAAGTTTATTTATTTAGACTAGCACATCGAGATTTTCGTTATTCACATTCTTTACCTTGTTTAATTTCCCAGTTCATATTTTCATATGTTTGAAAGTAAAAAATCAGAAGATGCCGTTTCAGTCAAACACGAAAAGGTGTCCAATAAAAGATTAATTAGAAAAACTCCATCCACTCTGCATTAAACATAACATTGTTTTTTCTTTGGCAGTGGTGGGTTTGGAATTGGGTGAAGCGCTCGTAATGTATCTTGAGGAGGTGCAGTGATCCATGTCGGGAAATAAATATTTTACACTGATTACAGGCGGACGCTCTAACACTAGATCACGGAGGCGGTCCAAGATGTAGAGGTGCCAGTTTCCATTACGATCAGCGCCATTTGCAGAATAATGCAGTAAATCATACTAAGCCGAAAGGAAATCCCCAAATCCATTTCATGATCAACAAGTCGTCTAAGGCGCCGCGATTCGCTTTGCAGAGTAGCGTCCCTTGGACACGCCAGAAACCTATGAATGTGGGTTCGAATTCCGGTTCGCCCCGATTATGTTTCTAGGTTTGTCAGCACCATACCCATGCTCGTGGGTTTCACCGAAGTGGTAAACGTCTGAGACCTGCATCACTTCGGGCTTTCCTCCCACATTAAGCGGACACGCCGCAATATAACTGGAATACTGTTAAAAGCGGTGTTAAACCCAACTCACTCACTCACTCACTCAACACGGGAACATGTCTTGTTCTTATTTTACGTCCAAAGTTATCCCACACATGTTCCATTGGAGACATGTCAGGGGATCGGGCTGACGAGGACAAAATGTTCACATTGTCGGCGTTGAGAAAGTTCATGGTGGATCCCCGCCGTGTGTGGTCGGACGTCGTCTTGCTGGAACATGGTCCTTAGGTTTTGTATGGGTGAAAACCTGGGCGAAATGCCTCATCCACGAAACGTTGTGCCGTGGCACTGGCGTGAAAAGAACGAGATTCGCCTTCTGTTGTCCACAGATACCGACCCAAACTATGACGCTACTACCGCCGAATGACACCTTCTGCCGTCGACAGTGAATACAAATCATGTCTCACTAATACCAACAATATCACACGCGTCAAGTCTTTGTAGACAGATGTGTCCCTTGGACTCGCCAGAAACCTGTGATTGTGGGTTCGAATCCTGGTTCGCACTGGTTATGTTTCTAGGTTTGTCAGCACCATACCCGTGGGTTTCACCAAAGTGGTAAATGTCTAAGACCTGCACCACTTCATTAAGCCGACACGCTGTGCTGTAACTAGAATACTGTTAGACCGAACTCACTCACTCACTCACGGTGCGGGTGTCGGGACGAGAGCTGATTTTCTCTTAGCTTGCCTCACATGTAAATGAATCGTCCGTATCACGCATCGGAGACGCCACAGTTGGTGAATATTGTTTCTCGCCGCTTTTAGCAATATTTCAGCAATATCAAGGCAGGGGATACCATAAATGGGCTTCACACATTGTACCCTTGTGGGAAATCGGACCCGGGTCTTCGGCGTGACGAGCGAATGCTTTAACCACTAGGCTACCTACCCCACTTCCCCTGGAGTCGCTACAGAAAACAGGTGCCCTCCTACATAGAAGTCATGTCTATTCTGACTCATTTTCACACTTTCGTATTTCTTATCTTTGTCGACGAGACAAATACTTTGCAGCAACATAGCCTACATAGTTTAAGTATTCCCGTAAACTAACTGCATTTATTATATTATCCCAATGAGTGAGTGTGTGTGTGTGTGTGAGCGAGTTAAACTTTAACGTCTCGTCATCCCAATGAATCAGCCCTGCAATACCTGGGTGTGGTTTGACGGTCGTGGTGGGACGGGTGGCACCCGTGGGGCAGAACACGTCCACCTTTTCGCTAACACCTAGTGTCATCACCAGCTGATAGTGATTCACTGTCCCACACGTTCATCATATAGACGGACTTGTAAAATAGACTCTTGCTTGTTGCTGAGATTTCCTATGAATATGGAAAAGGGTTTTGTCGCTTTTATTTATTTGATGTCTGATTAGACAAATGCTAATACATATGAAGACAATAACTAAAAGAAAATCCCGATGAGTTTTACACAAATTGAGGGAGATGTATGTGTGTGTGTCAGTGGTGGGGTGGGGTTAGTTAATAATAAGAGTGTTTTCAATATCTTACAAAACGAGTGAGTGAGTGAGTGTGTTTTTTTATGCCGCTTTTAGCAATATTGCAGCAATAACACGGCGGGGGACACCAGAAATGTGCTTCACACATTGTACCCATGTCGGGAAACGAATCCGGGTCTTCGGCGTGACGAGCCAATGCTTTAACCACTAGGCTACCCGACCGCCCCTCTTACGATACCAATGACAGAATGAGGTGATGAAATATCGGTTTTCAGTCAGACAAGCGCGTATTCTATACTTGTGGAGTTTTGGTATGTTGATAGTGGTTTAAATCAATTTTATAAAATGCTCATAACGTGAAAGAATTGGACAATTGCAATTTGAAAAACAAGTAGTGTAGATTAGTCTAGTCATAAAATAAGGATAGCGGATGATAATTTGGACTGCTTCACGGCGTTGGCGCATCATAACTGATCATCTTTTAGTGAAGCATCAAAGAAATAATGTTTTATGTCTCCACATTAAATGACTAACTGTAACCCGGAATCCCCACCTGGAACAGCTGGGTGATATCTCTGCTACAAATTGCTTGTTGTTTGTTTGTCTGTTTGTTGTTTAACGACGCACTCAGCAACATTTCAGCTATATGAAGGCGGACCATATAACCCAGTGATTGACATCATGAGCATTGATCTACGCAATTGGGCTACGGTGACATGCATCAACCTCGTCAGCGAACCTGACCACCCGATCCTGTTGTTCGCCTCTTACGACAAGCATAGTCACCAATTCTACCCCAGCAAAATGGCAGTGTTACAAGATATTTGGTGAGCAGGGAAGCAGCTATTTTGACCATTCAATCCCCTATTGTAGCCGGCTCTCACGAGATGCATGATGTACTCGGGACATCATCCAGCCACAGTGCCTGACCACCAAATCCCCACTGTAGCCACTCTCACGACAAGCATGATGTACTCGGGACATCATCCAGCCACAGAGCTTGACCACCAAATCCCCACTGTAGCCACTCTCACGACAAGCATGATGTAATGGGGACATCATCCAGCCACAGAGCTTGACCACCCAATCCCCACTGTAGCCACTCTCACGACAAGCATGATGTAATGGGGACATCATCCAGCCACAGAGCTTGACCACCCAATCCCCACTGTAGCCACTCTCACGACAAGCATGATGTACTGGGGACATCATCCAGCCACAGAGCTTGACCACCCAATCCCCACTGTAGCCAGCTCTCACGACAAGCATGATGTACTGGGGACATCATCCAGCCACAGAGCTTGACCACCCAATCCCCACTGTAGCCACTCTCACGACAAGCATGATGTACTGGGGACATCATCCAGCCACAGAGCTTGACCACCAAATCCCCACTGTAGCCACTCTCACGACAAGCATGATGTACTGGGGACATCATCCAGCCACAGAGCTTGACCATCCAATCCCCACTGTAGCCAGCTCTCATGACAAGCATGATGTAATGGGGACATCATCCAGCCACAGTGCCTGACCACCCAATCCCCACTGTAGCCAGCTCTCATGACAAGCATGATGTACTCGGGACATCATCCAGCCACAGTGCCTGACCACCCAATCCCCACTGTAGCCAGCTCTCATGACAAGCATGATGTACTCGGGACATCATCCAGCCACAGAGCCTGACCACCCAATCCCCACTGTAGCCAGCTCTCACGATAAGCATGATGTACTCGGGACATCATCAAGCCACAGTGCTTGACCACCCAATCCCCACTGTAGCCATCTCTCACGACAAGAATGATGTACTGGGGACATCACCCAGGCACAGTGTCTGACCACCCAATCCCCACTGTAGCCATCTCTCACGACAAGAATGATGTACTCGGGACATCACCCAGGCACAGTGCCTGACCACCCAATCCCCACTGTAGCCACTCTCATGACAAGCATGATGTACTCGGGACATCATCCAGCCACAGGCGCTGACCACCCAATCCCCACTGTAGCCAGCTCTCACGACATGATCCAAAATCTCCACAGCTTTCTCCCACCGTCAGGACAAAACAGGTGACAGTAGGATACAGCAAGACATAGGACACAGCAGGACAAAGCAGAACAAAACAGGACACAGCAGGACAAAACAGGACACAGCAAGACACAGTAGGACAAAACAGGACACAGCAAGACATAGGACACAAGACAAAGCAGGACATAGGACACAGCAGGACACAAGAGGACAAAACAGGACACATGACAAAACAGGACACAGCAGGACAAAACAGGACACAGCAGGACCTAGCAAGACACAGCAAGACAAAACAGGACACAGCCCGACACAGCAGGACAAAACAGGATACAGCAGGACATCGCAGGACAAAACAGGACGAAGCAGGTCAGAGGACACAGCAAGACACAGCAGGACACAGCAGGACATAGCAAGACACAGCAGGACGCAGCAGGACACAGCAAGACAAAACAGGACGCAGCAGGACACAGCAAGACAAAACAGGACACAGCAAGACAAAACAGGATGCAGCAGGACATAGCAGGACAAAACAGGACGAAGCAGGTCAGAGGACACAGCAGGACATAGCAAGACACAGCAGGACACAGCAGGACACAGCAAGACAAAACAGGACGCAGCAGGACATAGCAAGACAAAACAGGACGCAGCAGGACACAGCAAGACAAAACAGGACGCAGCAGGACACAGCAAGAGAAAACAGGACACAGCAGGACATAGCAAGACAAAACAGGACACAGCAGGACACAGCAAGACAAAACAGGACACAGCAAGACAAAACAGGACACAGCAGAGCAAAACAGGATGCAGCAGGACAAAACAGGACAACACAACACAGCATGTTCAAACCCAGCTCACTCACAAGCTGCTTCACCTTCAATATCAGGGCTGTATTATTGAAGAAAATGCAAACACATGAGTAATTGTTCACCTTTTATTGCACAGCTTGCTTTGACGATTACATACATGTGGACATTGTAATCAGTAACAAACGACAAGTAGTTAGAAAACTAGTGCATGTCTAAATGGCTGGAAAAGTTCGTAAAAATTGTGTACATATAAACATGAAAATAGTTGAAAAAACATTTCTAAACAATGGAAGTAGAAAGTTCCGAATCACTAGCAGTGGCTGCCAGAGACATGAAGCAGAGAGATGGGTTAGAGTAAAGTGAGTGAGTGAGTATGGTTTTACGCCGCTTTTAGCAATATTCCAGCAATATCACGGCGGCGGACACCAGAAATGGGCTTCACACATTGTACCCATGTCGGGAATCGAACCCGGGTCTTTGGCATGATGAGCGAACGCTTTAACCACTAGGCCACCCGACCGCCCCGTTAGAGTAAAGAATGATGGTGGTGAGGGGATGGGTTTCAGGTCGTCCTTGGTTCGAGATTTTTTCACATATTCGCCGCTCTCAGCAATACTCCAGCTTTATAACGGTGGTCTGTAAATAATAGAGTCGGGACCAGACAATCCAGTGATTAACATCATGAGCATCGATACATGCAATTGGGATACGATGACATGCATCAACCAAGTCAACAAGTCTGACCAGCATGGTCGCCCCTTATGACAAACATGGGTTGCTGAAGACCTATTCTACCCCGGATCTTCACGGGGGAGACAAGCATGGGTTGCTGAAGACCTATCCTAGCCCGGATCTTCATGGGGGAGACAAGCATGGGTTGCTGAAGACCTATCCTACCCCGGATCTTCACGGGTTATGTGTATGGCTGCTTGTACTAGTCCGGACAAATGCCGGTTTTATGGTGACAGCCCAGCAAGTATTCTGTCATAGTGACTGATTTATGACACCCATTGTCTGAAGAACATTTAATTGCACAGGCTCATTACCCTAGAGCCATGACATCTATATGTTATTTATAAGATGCTAATCCTATTTGTTAATTCCCATTTTTGTGTACATCGACCGTCTGCCATCCTGAACGAGATGTGCAAGAATGTCACTGATAATTTACTGTTTACATTTATATTTATTACTTACTAAATGTCAGGTGACCTTGGCTATATAAGCCTTGGTCAAGGGAGAAAAGAAAAGAGGTTTTACCCTTAGCCTAGCTAGGGTTAGGCTTGGTGCTCCGGGGCACCTAGAAAACAACCACTACCACTATGTGCTGACCTGGCACATAGTGTCTTCTGTATGTATATATCTACATGTATAAAGTAAAACTGTATATACCGCAAGCCATCGTCTCCAAGTTGTCACTTCCTACAGGAACCATACGTCGGCCCCTTGCATATATACGAGTATGCAAATTATTCATTAATCAACGTCAGACTGCCACGCGTTGTTAATTGTGGGTCTGACGTATGGTTCCTGTAGGAAGTGACAACTTGGGATGTTGTGTACATGCCCCCGACCACCCAGCCTAACCCTAGCTAGGCTAAGGGTAAGACCTTTCTTTTCTCTCAGTCTCCCTTGACTAAGGCTTATATTATATAGCGAAGGTCACCTGACATTTAGTAAGTAACAAATATGAATGTAAACAGTAATTCATCAGTGAAATTCTTGCAGATCTCGTTCAGGATGGCAGACGGTCGATGTACACAAAAATGGGGATTAACAAATAGGATTAGCATCTTACGAAGAACAGCAATTAAGTGTTTCAAGGCATATAGATGTCATGGCTCCAGGGTAATGAGCCTTTGCAATTAAATGTTCTTCAGACAATGGGTGTCGTAAATCAGTCGCTATGACAGTTCCATGCAGTTTAACATGGGCACCCAGCTCAAGTGCCCCTAAAGCTAGCCAGGTTTTTTTAAAACTCTGTTGGTATGACAGGGCCAAGGGATTAAACCGACCTTCCGCTTTCCAGGCATTCGCTCTATCCACTGCACCATTGATGTATAAAATAATAACACTGCACCAAAGACTGTACAAGGACTTGTTTTTAAGTTGTAACTATTGCAACATATTACTCCCAAATTTGTAACATATATGGACAAGAATATGACAATTTACATACAACACAGCTGTGCCTTGTATAAAGAGTTCATAGCACATCAGAAAAATCTGCACCAGTAAAGATTGTGCACTTCCATTGTTTCAAGATGCCATTTCCTTCACAGCTACGCAGCTACTTATCATGCAAGTGTGTGAGTGAGTGAGTTGGGTTTAACGCCGCTTTTAACAGTATTCCAGTTATATTGCGGCGTGTCAGCTAAATGTGGGAGGAAAGCCCAAAGTGATGCAGGTGTCCTATGCTTACCACTTAGGTGAAACCCACGAGCACGGGTATGGTGCTGACAAACCTAGAAACATAATCGGGGCGAACCGGGATTCGAACCCACAATCATAGGTTTCTGGCGTTCCTAAGGGACGCAACTCTGCACAGATATCTAAGGGGGAGGAGGCAGAGATGTAAGGAGACCAGATACTTGTTCAGCTGCAGCTGTTTGTTTGTAGTTTATTGCCACACTCAGCAATATTACCTTATAGGAATGAAGTCACTTTGTGAGCCCCGAGCTCTGGTAGCTATGCATGACGGTTTTAATACCACTTATGTATGGCCATTGTTTGTGCAATTGATCGATGAATGTGTTTCAAGATATCAGCCCTATGTTTAGCAACCACTCTGGTTGCCAAGATGAACAAATTCAACACTTGTTGGCAGTGTTTTTGTCATCTAACTCATGACCACAGACACTGACCAATTATTGACTTTTTAGCATTTTGATTGTCAAACCTCAGTTTCTACCAACCATGTAAACAGATGTGATGTTTGGAGGAGACAATAAAATGTCTTCATTTCCAGGAGAAAAAGTTGGGCACTGTAGCTCACCTTCACCTGTAGCTCACCTGTATATGTCATCAACAGCTTTTTTCACTGTTTTTAAACTATTCTCTTGTACACAGACCTAGAACAATCGGCAGAGGACAAAGTCATCATTTTGGACGAGGTAGAGAAATTGTAGAAGGACAAATACGTTTACTCGACTGACCGGTGGGCCGTTTAGAAACTTTGGTGGGACACAAATCTATGATTGATAAGGAAAGTTTTGTGATCATACATGTTGATATAGAGTTTTTACTATTGTTGAATGTTGACTACTTGCACATTTACTTGTGTGAGGTTACCGTCCCCTGCTTGTGACGATTGTTATCTTACTTAAAAGATACAGTCCGTTACTACTTGCGGGTAGAGACTCGAGAAGAAGGCAGTCGGACAGTAACCAGGTTTCACAATGCAAGGAAACTGCAAGGTCATATTTTATTTCAAGGTAATATTTATGTTTATGAACGTATTTCTTTGAATTTTAGCATCCAGGATTCATCTTTGACCAATATGGGTCTTATTTATGCTGATGGCACTTGCAAGCATCAAGAACCAAGTTAACTCAGTGCATACAGAAATACACCTTCCATGAGGAGTTGTATTTGTAAGTATGTCACATATCGACATTTCGCAGAACAAATGGGTTCATATATTTCAATATAAATTGCCTGATATATCTGGAAAGGGCAATAGGTCCAAATAACAAGAGTTTTGTGGAATCCACACATCTCTATGATAGATGGATGTACAGAGAAGGCCGAACGTTGAGGACAAATCCCAGTAAAGACATGAAAGCATACACTGAATATTATAAGATACTACTTCATAATTCTTATAGGACTGTAGTGTGTAAGCAGTCCAAGATTGCTAGGACATAGTACAGGACTGTTCACTTGTATTAATGCTTAGTATTGTTTCACAGGATGACACAGGCTGAAGCATCATATTTTTATATCTATTAATGCTTTCTCTTATATATACGGGAGACCCCAAGTGCGGACGAGAGACTCCTCCAGTGGGAATTCGCTACAGTGACCCTGGAGGAGGACCTGCAAGGACGAGTCCCTCACATCGAAAGAAGCTTTCTCCACAACAGATGGAACTTGCGTGCCCTCCCTTGGACCGCACTGTATACAGAGGACCATTCACTATCCAGGAAAGCTCGCCTCTACGACTACCGTCGAATCAAGTCACCTCCTGACCTTCAAACTATCGCATGTCCTGGACATGGGGGTGTGTGAGTTTAGAGAGGTGAACAATCTTGTTCTAAATGAGGCCAAAGAAAGAACCAAGCCTTCAGAATAAAATCACCTACTGACTTTCAAACTATCGCATGTCCTGGAGATAGGGGTGAGTGAGGTTCGAAAGGTGAACAATCTTATCCTAAATGTGGGCAAAGAAAGAACTAAACCTTAAGAATCAAGTCGCCCCCTGACCTTCAAACTATCGCTTGTCCTGGAGATAAGGGTGTGTGAGTTTAGAGAGGTGAACAATCTTGTTCTAAATGAGGGCAAAGAAAGAACCAAACCTTAACAATCAAGTCACCTCTCAAACTATTGCATGTCCTGGAGATAGGGGTGGTGGAGTCAGGAAAGGTGAACAATCTTGTTCTAAATGTGGGTAAAGAAAAAACTTAACCTTAACAATCAAGTCACCTCCTGACCTTCAAACTATCGCATGTCCCGGAGATGGGGGTGATGGAGTCAGGAAAGGTGAACAATCTTGTTCTAAATGTGGGCAAAGAAAGAACTAAACCTTCACAATCAAGTCACCTCCTGGCTTTCAAACTATCGCATGTCCTGGAGATTGGGGTCGTGGAGTCAGGAAAGGTGAACCAAGGTACACCAAGGCATTTAAATGGTTTAAGGCAAAAGATTTTGAGAACAATTCTTGGGACGAGTTAAGACTGCTTTTCTGGTGAGATACCAGAAAAATTCCATGAAAATATATTATCGGCTTCATAGGCTGTATAACAGGAAGCAGAAGACTGAAATTTTGAGGAATATCAGTCAAGGAGCCTTAACTGCTGGGATGACACTTTGGTGAAGGATGCTGTCATCAGAAACTCAAAACCTCAGACTAGGCAGTTGATATTGACACGGCCTCATAGCACCAAGAAACAGGTCCATGAGAGTGCCAGGATGGCGGATGCTGCTTTTGGAAGCACATCTCCCTCAAATGTTACAAGCCAAACGATTGTAATTTTTAAAAATTATTTCATAAAAAGCAGACCGGCTCTGAAGTGAACTAACTGCTTGTATTCAATGTATGTGTCATTATCTACAATGTTTTTATTTAACTCTTTCATCACTGGCTGCCCCAGAGTTATGTCCCTTGAAACCCTGCAGTCCCTGACACTGACAAGGCCTGTACACTGGCCTCCCTGGCAGTATTATTGGAAAATCACACCATCATTTTTTATGCACTTTTTCTACCAGAAACTTGCTTTTAATATACATTGATCATATACCATTGTAAAGATGATTTAGTATACTTTAATATTCTTTGTTGTTATTGTCTCTAACCTTTGTCATTATCTAATTACAGGTGTTTACAAGTGAAATAAAACTTGAAAACACTGAAAAAATGAAAACAGACAATGAATTTTGGCTCAAGTTGTATTAAAAATCACAAAACTAAATCACAGATACAAGGTAAACATAACACAGTGGTCTTGTCATCTTGGACGGCACAGGTAATCCCAGGTGTTACAGGTAAATTCTCTTCATGCACATCTGTAAACAAATAAACAAGTTTACAACTCTTGGTACTGACTTTGTTTTCTATACTGATGTCACATATTACTTATGATACACCTACAGCCTCTTAGGTAAACTCGTTAACACAGGTAAACTTGTTAACGCAGGTAAACTCGTTAACACAGGTAAAAACAAATATTTGATTTATTTTGTTCTTTTTCAGGATTTGAAACAAAAATTAAGTATTTAAGTTTTTAAAAAGTAATTTATCACATTACATGAACATTGAACCACAGCTACTATAAGAATGACATCACAGGGAAGATATCACAGATTGATCTGAAGAGGGAAAGATTGTAAAAGGACAGAAAGATCGTAAATTCAAGTTCTGCAAATATAAAAGTTGTGATAACATATTTACAATACACTGCTATTTACAAATGCATAATAAATTAAATCAGTACTTTATTAAATCAATTAATAAATAAATAATTTATACAGTTACTAAAATTTAAATTAAGATGTAAAAAAACAAGAGAACAAACATGATTATAGAAATAAATTTTATTCAAATTGAGCGAAATATAAGGACATACGACAAACCGGCAAACTACAATTCGGATTGCGATCAGAAAAATAAATTTAAAAAAAAAAGAAACAAATACGTCATGCCACTCACCTTTGTTGTTGTTGTGATCGCTCGTTCACGTGTAGGC
Organism: Haliotis cracherodii; assembly: GCF_022045235.1. Lineage (NCBI taxonomy): Eukaryota > Metazoa > Mollusca > Gastropoda > Lepetellida > Haliotidae > Haliotis > Haliotis cracherodii. The sequence continues at coordinate 1,462,271 of NW_027266294.1, read as the reverse complement.
TGCATTCTCATTCGTCGCACTGATAATCTGTTCAAACACAGAATCATTGTAAAACAGTTGGAAAAAATCAATAGCATGACTCTTCACTCACCGTACGTGTCAATATATATATATTCTTGAGTCCGGTCGCCTCTTCAAAATCCCTTATGTCTCCACTGTTGTGGTCCCTCTGCCACTCCCATTCTTGAAAGTTGGCGGGGGGGACACCTCGTCGAAACCGTCAAAATCTTCACCAAAATATTCGCGAAATTCCCTCTCCCCTTCGCTTAAATTATTCAATTCAAACACATTATTATTCCCGATAGAGTCGTTGTTAATCATCTGATCGCTATCCGAATCGTAGTTGGCCGCCATTACGCTTGATTTACGATTCAAGCGAGAGAAATACCTGTCGCGAAAACAGGTGACATCCGCGATTTTCGCGCCAAAAAGACGGGGAAATTCCATAGAATGACGTGTCAATCACGTGTATATCTCGTTTCCATATTTAGAACGAGATTACACACGAGAAAGGAAGTAGAAAGAGCGATTTTGTAAACACGCTCGCGCCGCCCGATTTATCGGGCAGCCGGGTGTGGGGCTTGGACAGTTCTCGCCCGATTTTTCGGGCAGCCGGGTTCTGGGACACGGTTTATGCTGCCCGATAAATCGGGCAGTCGGGGCGAAAGGGTTAAATTTATCAGAGATTTCAAGAACATGACACTCTGATGTTCAGATCTCCCGCTGCTGTGACCAAGTGGAGGGTGGAGTTGTAGCACATTGTCAACTTCCAGTCACAACCAGAACTACAACCACTGCCACTTGTCCCCAGCTTCCTGAAGGCCAACCCAGGACCTTCCAACTCTGACCCATCCTGGAGGTGTGTGTGTGTGGGGAGGAACAGAGAAACATCAATTGTCACACAGACATTCTTTGTGTTCTGAGCTACCATTACAACACTGCCTGGCTCCTGGACAGTTCTGACTGAAGTCAGCATCTGACACTAGAATCCTAGATGTCCTGGAGATGGGGGTGGTCGAGTTAGGAAGGCAAACATAGACGTTCTGATCGAAGAGCAAAAGAGAAAACAATCCTTCAAATGTTCACTCAGTGCATACAGAAATACACCTTCCATGAGGAGTTGTATTTGTAAGTATGTCACGTATCGACATTTCGCAGAACAAATGGGTTCATATATTTCAATATAAATTGCCTGATTTATCTGGAAAGGGCAATAGGTCCAAATATCAAGAGTTTTGTGGAATCCACACATCTCTATGACAGATGGATATACAGAGAAGGCCCCGAACGAGAGTTGCTCACGCACTGGAGAAATCTCAGTAAAGACATGAAAGCATACACTGAATATTGTAAGTTAGTACTTCATAATTCTTATTGGACTGTAGTGTGTAAGCAGTCCAAGATTGCTAGGACATAGTACAGGACTGTCCACATAGTATTTTTCACAGGATGACTTAAGAGCTGAAGTGTCATATTTTTATATGTATTAATGCTTTTTCGTATATATATGGGAGACCATAGTGTGGATGCGAGACTCCTCCAGTGGGAATTCGCGACAGTGACCCTGGAGGAGGACCTGCAAAGACGAGTTCCTCACATGGAAAGAAGCTTTCTCCACGACAGATGGAACTTGTGTGCCCTCCCTTGGACCGCACTGTATACAGAGGACCACTCACTATCCAGGAAAGCTCGCCTCTACGACTACCGTCGAATCAAGTCACCTCCTGACCTTCAAACTATCGCATTTCCTGGACATGGGGGGGTGTGAGTTTAGAGAGGTGAACAATCTTGTTCTAAATGAGGGCAAAGAAAGAACCAAGCCTTCAGAATAAAATCACTTACTGACTTTCAAACTATCTCATTTCCTGGAGATGGGGGTGAGTGAGGTTGGAAAGGTGAACAATCTTGTTCTAAATGTGAGCAAAGAAAGAACTAAACCTTCACAATGAAATCACCTCCTGACTGACTAGGAGACCCCAAGTGCAGACGAGAAACTCCTCCAGCGGGAATTCGCTACAGTGACCCTGGAGGAGGACCTGCAAGGACGACTCCCTCACATCGAAAGAAGCTTTCTCCACGACAGATAGAACTTGCGTGCCCTCCCTTGGACCGCACTGTATACAGAGAACCATTCACTATCCAGGAAAGCTCGCCTCTACGACTACCGTCGAATCAAGTCACCTCCTGACCTTCAAACTGTCGCATGTCCTGGACATGGGGGGGTGTGAGTTTAGAGAGGTGAACAATCTTGTTCTAAATGAGGGCAAAGAAAGAACCAAGCCTTCAGAATAAAATCACCTACTGACCTTCAAACTATCTCATTTCCTGGAGATGGGGGTGAGTGAGGTTGGAAAGGTGAACAATCTGGTTCTAAATGTGAGCAAAGAAAGAACTAAACCTTCACAATGAAATCACCTCCTGACTGACTAGGAGACCCCAAGTGCGGACGAGAAACTCCTCCAGCGGGAATTCGCTACAGTGACCCTGGAGGAGGACCTGCAAGGACGACTCCCTCACATCGAAAGAAGCTTTCTCCACGACAGATAGAACTTGCGTGCCCTCCCTTGGACCGCACTGTATACAGAAGACCATTCACTATCTGCCGTGGAATCAAGTCACCTTCAAACTATCGCATGTCCTGGAGATAGGGGTGAGTGAGGTTGGAAAGGTGAACAATCTTGTTCTAAATGAGGGCAAAGAAAGAACTAAACCTTCACAATCAAGTCACCTCCTGGCTTTCAAACTATCGCATGTCCTGGAGATAGGGGTGGTGGAGTCAGGAAAGGTGAACAATCTTGTTCTAGATGTGGGCAAAGAAAGGCCAAACCTTCAGAATAAAGTAACCTCATGACTTTAAAACTATTGCATGTCCCGGAGATGGGGGTGTGGAGTTCAGAGAGGTGAACAATCTTGTTCTAAATGTGGACAAAGAAAGAACTAAACCTTCACAATCAAGTCACCTCCTGGCTTTCAAACTATCGCATGTCCTGGAGATTGGGGTTGTGGAGTCAGGAAAGGTGAACCAAGGTACACCAAGGCATTTAAATGGTTTAAGGCAAAAGATTTTGAGAACAATTCTTGGGATGAGTTAAGACTGCTTTTCTGGCGAGATACCAGCAATATTTCATGAAAATATATTACAGGCTTCATAGGCTGTATAACAGGAAGCAGAAGACTGAAATTTTGAGGAATATCAGTCAAGGAGCCTTAACTGCTGGGATGACACTTTGGTGAAGGATGCTGTCATCAGAAACTCAAAACCTCAGACTAGGCAGTTTATATTGACACGGCCTCATAGCACCAAGAAACAGGTCCATGAGAGTGCCAGGATGGCGGATGCTGCTTTTGGAAGCACATCTCCCTCAAATGTTACAAGCCAAATGATTGTAATTTTTAAAAATTATTTCGTAAAAAGCAGACCTGCTCTGAAGTGAACTAACTGCTTGTATTCAATGTATGTGTCATTATCTACAATGTTTTTATTTAAATTTATCAGAGATTTCAAGAACATGACACTCTGATGTTCAGATCTCCCGCTGCTGTGACCAAGTGGAGGGTGGAGTTGTAGCACATTGGCAACTTTCAGTCACAACCAGAACTACAACCACTGCCACTTGTCCCCAGCTTCCTGAAGGCCAACCCAGGACCTTCCAACTCTGACCCATCCTGGAGGTGTGTGTGTGTGGGGAGGAACAGAGAAACATCAATTGTCACACAGACATTCTTTGTGTTCTGAGCTACCATTACAACACTGCCTGCCTCCTGGACAGTTCTGACTGAAGTCAGCATCTGACACTAGAATCCTAGATGTCCTGGAGATGGGGGTGTTCGAGTTAGGAAGGCAAACATAGACGTTCTGATCGAAGAGCAAAAGAGAAAACAATCCTTCCAATGTTCACTCAAGAGGGAATTTCATAATATGCTACCTTAATGCTTTTACTGCTGCTTATTTGACAGGAAGAAGAACTGTCTGAGGTCTTGCTGAAGGAGAAGTTGTTCCAACTAGTGGTGTCTCATTTCTTAAGAAAGGACAAAACCTTAAGAATGAAGTCGTCTTCCAACTTTCAAACTACCACATGTCCTGGAGATGGGGGTGAGTGAGGTTGGAAAGGTAAACACTTGTGTTCTATATGTGGACAAGAAAAGGACAAACTGTTCAGAATGAAGTCAGCTTCTGACTTTCAAACTGTCACATGTCCTGGAGATGGGGGTGGCCGAGTTTGGAGAGGTGAACATTCTCATTCTTATTTTGGGCAAAGAAAGACTAAACCTTCACAATGAAGTCATCTCCTGACTTTCATTCTACCACATGTCCTGGAGATGGGGGTGGGTGAGGTTGGAAAGGTGAACACTTGTGCTCTAAATGTGGACAAGAAAAGGACAAACTGTTCAGAATGAAGTCAGCTTCTGACTTTCAAACTGTCACATGTCCTGGAGATGGGGGTGAGTGAGTTATGAAAGGTGAACAATTGTGTTCTAAATGCGGGCAAAGCATTGACAAAACCTTAAGCATGTTAGGAATGAAGTCATGCTATGACTTTCAAACTACCAGATGTCCTGGAGATAGGGGTGTCAGAGTCAGGAAAGTCAACTATCTTGTTATAATGGTGGGCAAAGAAAGGACAGAATCTGAACTCTTTCAACACAAGTCAACCAGAAGCTTTTACCTCTGACACCAAGTTTCCAGAGATGCTTGTGTGACAGATGAAGCCAACATTTATCAACGAAAATATCTGCTTATAAAACATCTTTGTTACTACATGTTATACACCCTTTGAAAGCTCTGATCCTACTGTTTGTATATACGAAAGTTATCTCTATCACAATATTTCAATAATGCATTTACAACTTAATTAAGTTCATTGTATAAAAAACAAGAGGCCCATAGGGTCTGTATCGCTCACCTGGATATTTACGCAATCATGACAAAATATACATCTGCATTGTACATAATACTGCAAATATTTCGTAATTTTGACTTTAAATTTTGAATTTAGAATGGCAAATCTGACAGCATGATACAAATGTAGCATAAAGATCTGAACCGTTTCCATGTGTTGATCCGGGATCTAAGTTTCCAGAGGCATTATTCTCTTCATAACATACAAATGTATACAATGTATCTGTTTATTATACAGGAGGGGGGAGGGGTGGGCAGGGGGGGATAACATCGGTTTGCAAGGTCAAGGTTCTAACTCCTTTGGGAGTGCCGGACAGTCGAACAGCAGGCCAGTCCTGGTAGGTTGGTTGGTTTGTTTGTTGTTTAACGCCGCACTCAGCAATATTCCAGCTATATGACGGCAACTGTAAATAATCGAGTCTGGACCAGACAATCCAGTGATTAATATCACGAGTAGCATATGTGTATTCCTCTTATTATACTCAGCACTTGCACATAGAGAATGTTTTAAGTGCTGCCGACTCATTCATGGATTTCATAAGTGAACATTATCTCCAATTGGTTGGCGACGAAACCACGTGTTGGAATCAACATATTGTGCGTTTGGACCAAGAGTGTTTGTCGAAATGTAAAAAGGTTAATTTGGTTCATTATAATCAAGCAGACGTTTTGCTGCATACACCTTGTAGATTTTAACAACACACCTATCAGGATCGTCAAGATTTTCCAACATTTTGGGAGTAACATCCCGGATATCCTTTGGATTTGTACCTGGACGTGTCATGGTTTGTTTTTCAATGAACGTGAGAAAATCCAACCTGTTTGAATCATGTTTCAACAACACATCTCCCCAACACATGGATCGATGCTCGTCTCCACCCCTGAGGCCAAAGTGGACTGTGTTGTGAAACCACAGTGTGTTAATGATTGCATGGGGAGAGTGTGCGCCAAACTGACCCGTTTCCCAAAGTTTATTCACCTCTTCGTCGGGTAACGGACAAAGGAAGCGAAAGTTTGACGATTTTCATGCAATTATAAGATTCCATAAAATCCACTTCCATATTTATTTTTTATTTTCAATGATTACCATGTTTACGCTATCAGAAAATTATTTTAAAATGAATAACAAACAATATCTGTCACTATCATTTTCCCGTAAAAAAACAACTTCTGTTTCTGAAGCTACGTATGAATAACAGGTGCATCGAAGACTGCCATTTGACACACCACTAGAAAGGTTATTTCTTCGTCTACACAAGTCTTTTTGTAGCTGTAACATGCTATTTTATTGGATAAAAATTGGTTTCTAAGGACGCTTTCTTGCTGAATCTGCATGTTAGTGAATAGTCAAATTCAAGCATGTGACCTAAAGCAGCTTATCAAATTACAGCGATGGTACCGTCCTCGTGTATGACGCATTTCAGATTTTGACAAAAGTCTTTTGTTAAATTGTTTTATTCTGAATGTTATAAGCAGGAAATTACAATCTACATCAAAAACTTGGATGTGGATGTATTGTGCTAGGTTACAAGCTGTGACAAAAGATTTTTAAGCAGATATTTTGGCACTAAACATCATGTCCGAGCCAAGAAATCAAGGTGACCGAAGCCGAGATGTCATTTGATTTACATTACACGCGACCGTACAAAAAGATGGAAATAATAACTAAGATGTTTGACAACGTTTAGATATATTTTTGTTGATTTTATTTATTACCTTGTATGATATGAAGGAAAAGGACTGATAGTTCAGAATGAAGTCAGCTTCTGACTTTCCAATGGTGGAGTCTATTATCCCCTACAGTGCACTTTGCCTACAGTCACTTTGCCTACAGAAATTGTAGCATGGTGTGGCAGTTTGCCTACACTAATAATAATACATCCCAACTGGATTAGTCCACTCACTGTCTCGTTACAGGTTAAAAGTTTCAAACAAAGATACTGTAAGTCACCAACCATACCCTTGCACAAGAAACCTTCCAGACAGACTTTGAAGCAGCAGCTATCCGAGCAGTGGAGGATTCATTCCCGAACACAGACACCCGCAGGTGTTTCTCTCACTATACCCAGTCCATTTGGAAGAAGGTACACATATGTTATTATATTGTGGTAGTTGGGCTAAAAATAGATCGTAATTTATCGGGTAGTATGGCAGCAAGTTTAAGTTTCATGTACGGTACGGGTTGTAAATTACAGGGCTTTGTAGTGCTTCAGCAGGGCTGGTGGAAGTCGTTATCTTGTAGTCAGTTAATCTATTTATTACTCACGTTTGGCAGTAAAATTCCATTGGAATTCCCTGTGACGGTTGCGAGGTCCGCATGTCTTCCTGCCGTAGCGTGTTTCCGGTTCTATAGGTGGCGCCGAGCACGCTATGTTAGGAATTATCATTTGACCAATGAGAAGCTTAGAAGATTGTATGACCCGTGACCTATGAATATGGTTAGCTCCGTGGGTATAAAAGCCTGATACGACCGAGATTAGTTGTCTGAAGTTTCGGGTATCCCGACAAGTAAGTCCACAACACCCACTACGGGGGAACATCCCTCTAGGCAATAAGGTTTTCCTTACGACTAGTTTTAGGTGTAGGTTTAGTTTATGTGATAGTCGGGTGGGGGAGAAGTAGTTGTAGGAAATACATGTAGAAATAAGGATTTAGATAGATTGGAGAGTAAGAAATAAGTTAAAAGGTAGGTTTTGTAAGGTATTTTTTTAGTATAGTTATTGGAATAGTGGTGTGGGGGAGAAGCAGGTGTAGGAGAAAATAGGCAGTAAATTAGGCAATTAACAATAAAGACATTTAGGCTAATAGTAAAAGTTTAACTGTGTGTGAGTGCTTTCTATTTGTATTTTTCTGATTTACTGTTAATTTGTGCATTTTTTTAAGTTTTAAAAATTTAATTTATGATTTTGTCTTAGTTTTGTTTTAGCAAAGTTAAGAACCTGACCAACCATAGAACCTCGAGAGAGTACACTGTTCAGGACTGATCACAGGAGAACACAACGCAAAGTCCGAAATTATATGAACAGGGTTCAAACTTAGTACTCTCCGATTACAATCCTGTCACTGGGCAGCCTGCCAGAGGGCACCTATTACAACATAATATTATTACATATTATATTTTATATATCATTATAAACATGAATATTAATTTTTACATGTTATGAATATTAATTTGTAAATATGTTATTATTTTCACATTGGTCCAGCAGCTTGAGATGGTGAACCAATACCGAGTCATGTCGCTTGTCCTGGAGATAGGGGTGTGCGAGTTAGGAAAGGTGAACAATCTTGTTCTAAATGTGGGCAAAGAAAGAACTAAACCTTCACAATGAAGTCACCTCCTGATCTTCAAACTATTGCATATCCTGGAGATAGGGGTGTGCGAGTTTGGAGAGGTGAACAATCTTGTTCTAAATGTGGGCCAGGAAAGAACTAAACCTTCACAATGAAGTCACCTCCTGACTTTCAAACTATTGCTTGTCCTGGAGATAGGGGTGTGCAATTTTGGAGAGGTGAACAATCTTCTAAATGTTGACAAAGAAAGAACTAAACCTTCACAATGAAGTCACCTCCTGACTGACTAGGAGACCCCAAGTGCGGACGAGAGACTCCTCCAGTGGGAATTCGCGACAGTGACCCTGGAGGAGGACCTGCAAGGACGAGTCCCTCACATCGAGAGAAGCTTTCTCCACGACAGATGGAACTTGCGTGCCCTCCCTTGGACCGCACTGTATACAGAGGACCATTCACTATCCAGGAAAGCTCGCCTCTACGACTACCGTCGAATCAAGTCACCTCCTGACCTTCAAACTGTCGCATGTCCTGGACATGGGGGTGTGTGAGTTTAGAGAGGTGAACAATCTTGTTCTAAAATTATCTCCTGACTTTCAAACTGTCGCATGTCCTTGAGTTGGAGGTGTGCGAGTTTGGAAAGGTGAACAATTGTGAGTAGTATATAGTGCACTTTTTCCCGTTTTGTGATTGCTGCCCTCTCAATGGCTGATTTCGGCACACAGGGGGTCCCACCCCACCACCCCACCCCACCCCACCCCACCCCACCCCACCACCCACCATTTTTCTGGATCCGTATTGATTTTTGCCCATTGTTATGTAACTTATTTATTGTTAAACCTAGTGAAAGCTATTCTGGACTTGGTGACACCCGTAATAACAATATTACTAATTCATCTACTCGCATACAGTAGTATCAAGTAAATAAGAGTTGGATACCTTGCAAACTCTATCTAAAACGTATAAAAATACCGCTCTCTCGATATTGGAACACATAATAAAAGATCCTAGATTGGGGTGGGACGAATTGGGAGGTTAAAGGTTGATGGTCAGACTTTAAGAGATCATACGGTTTGCTTATATCGTAAGAGATTTATCTCGCACGACCCCTAGGGGTTGGGATATCCGCCTGGGGTTATTAAAGGGACAGGGCTTAAATAGGGAAATTATAGGTAATAGGCGACGCAGTCTAAGTAAAAAGTGGACTGATTGGCTAAAAAGTTTATTACGATAGAAAGCATGTCGCAAGTTATGGCGGCGTTACGCCTTAAATGGATGATATAGGTCTGACTAAGAAACGCAATAAACCTACGCGTTGAATGGTACTAAACTGGTTAGAGAGTCAGAAGGCATATACACTGCACAGAGATGTACAAAATAACTTAGAGATTTGTTTAATTCATCTATCATTACCAGCGATCAGTTGTGGCAAATGGATTTGACCGTTTTGATGTCTTTGGCTAACGATAATGACGCGTATAAGTATATCTTCTGCGTTATAGACATATTTAGTAAAATGGTATTGGTATTTGAAATTAAAAAATCCTTCACACGTTCTCGAAGGGTTTAAATGCATTTTCAAACGCTCTGAACCTCGCACTCCTGAACGTATTCAAACCATTAAGGGGAAAGAAGTTGATAACAAAGTATTTAAAACTTTTGTAAAAAATGAAATGCAGTCCACCTATTATACTAGTCAGAATCCTCAAACCAAGTGCGCAGTTGTTGAAAGATTTCAAAGGACCCTAAAACAACGTATGTGGAGGTATTTTACTATAACACGTTCTTACAAGTATATCTATATACTACAAGATTTGGTGACGGCTTACAATTCAAGTTTTCATGGAACTATAGGCAGAAAACCTAGTGATCTATTTGACTACCCAAGAACCGGTTAGAAGACACATCAGGATAGATGTACCTATAATCATAATACGTTTCTTTCCTTTAATGGCTGTTCCATGCTGTCTCAACTGCTGAATTAGTCGTCCGCCCGTTTAGTGGTTATCCAGCTGGTCACGTGATTTTGATCGCCAGACTGTCATTGCAGTTTTATCATTTGCGGCTCGAGCTTTTGGAGATATCGTACGTGAAAATGGATTCTTCAGATCTAAGCACGGATTGCGACACTAGTGTCGACTACGGATGTAAATGTTTGGATGCGGATAGCTGTCGGAGTTCGTGGACAGTTGGATCAGATGTTATGGATATTCCCTATCATACTTCCTGCAGGTATTTTAGCAGACTCCTCTCGAGCTGGCCAGGTGCGGGTTATTCTACAAGGGAATGAACGATTGCGTTCAGTGTTATACGTGCGGTACTAAACTGTCCAAATGGAAATATGAAGACCCCTGCGGACAGAAATCAGCCAATGAGAGGGCAGCAATTAAAACACGGGCAAAAGTGCACTATATACTACTATTGTGTTTAAATGTGGGCAAGAAAAAGACAAACAGTTCAGAATGAGTAAGTGAGTGAGTGAATCGCCGCACCTAAGACGACTGGGCCACCTGTGCCCCCTACTTCAGAATGAAGTCATCTCCTGACTTTTAAACTGTCACAAGTCCTGGAGATGGGGGTGGCCGAGTTTGGAGAGGTGAACATTCTCATTCTTATTTTGGGCAAAGGAGAAATAAACCTTCAAAATGAAGTCAGCTCCTGACTTTCAAACTATTGCATGTCCTGGATATGGGGGTGATGGAGCCAGGAAAGGTGAACAGTCTCTGTGGGCAAAGAAAGAACTAAACCTTCACAATGAAGTCATCTCCTGACTTTCAAAGTATTGCATGTCCTGGACATGGGGGTGATGGAGCCAGGAGAGGTGAACAGTTCAGAATGAAGGGGGTGGTGGAGTCAGGAGAGGTGAACGTACTCGTTCTAAATGTGGGCAAAGAAAGAACTAAACCTTCAGAAAAAAATCACCTCATGACTTTCAAACTATTGCATGTCCTGGAGATAGGGGTGTGCGAGTTTGGTAAAGGTGAACAATTGTGTTCTAAATGTGGACAAAGAAAGAACTAAACTTTCACAATAAAATCACCTCCTGACTTTCAAACTGTCACATGTCCTGGAGATGTGTGTGTGCGAGTTTGGAGAGGTGAACATACTGGTCCATTTTTGTTATAACCCAGTTTTTAACAGCTCAGTTTAGATATTAAAAATAACCTTTTGAAAATGATTCTACACTACAATATTAATAGTAGAATATGGAGACAAATCACGTGATTTGCAAAAGTCAAACGTCAGAAGCGATTATCGCATGACACTGTGGTGAAATTGCACAAGAAAGTTTGTTCTTATGACAAAATTAATTACAAGATATTTGACAATGGCTTAAACTGAAATGGATCAGAAAATCTGTTTGTGCAAAACTTGTGAAAATATCAGCAACCAAAACACTACATGGTCTCCATCTAATCACAAAGTGTGGCCCACATCACCCATCACAAAACGGAGAAATCATGTTCGCTACTTGGGAAACATGCTCCAACACCTGAACACCCTGGATACGTCTTACAGCGGGTCACATGAACGAGCAACACTCTACACATGGAAATAAGCCTTTTGTGCAGTCGTCTCAGGGCTTTCAAGATTCAAGGCCAGATTTCGAGACGATGTAATAGTAACGGAACTAGTGACAGTGAAGTACATACGCCCTCAGAAGGTTGTTGTGGATGAAGTGGAGGCTGTCCACGGGATCCAGTCCATTGAATCCTTGCTGACATTGTGTTACAGTTTAGATCTCAGTAAAATCATAAAACATGTTTCGAGTGTCTATTGCTTTGATTTTATCTTTGGCGAAGAAGGTGAACAAGTTCACATGCGTGGTGGCTTGTCTGAGCAAGACAAAGTCAATCAGAACTTTCAGACAGGCATATCTGAGTTCATGTCTGATAATCGTGTGATTGAAAAGTGGATTCAGCTCATCTTTAACCCGCCCCCTTTTACCCGTGTCTGCATTCCCATTGTTCCCATGTGCAGATTATCACGATGCACACTTTCAGCCGGCACAGTGGATCAGTGACTTAAAGAAACGTGTTGTAAAAATGTTGCAATGAGAACTGGTGTTAACGTGAATGAACTTTCTTCTTTTATCACTCTCTGATTGCTTTGTGGTTATTGCGAATCATCCCCAGATAATATTTGTCACTCTGAACAGGTATTTATGTAACACTCATTTCTGGATTCTCACATTTGAATCGGATCAAAGAAAGATATTTACGTAAATACACCCTATCATTTTCGGGTGAATCTATCACAGCATTTGGCAAAGTCGACTTGAAAGATATTAAAGATGTTCACTGTAACAGTAGTCGGTATCAGTGCATAAATAGGATATTTTATTAGCGCTTTGTTATTTCTCTTCCGTTAGTGGCAAGTATTTATTAGCTCCCTTAGTTTTTAACTCCCCCAACTCCCTGTCGTCTACCTTGACTTCAAAGTCTTCCATATTCCTGTTACAAAAATAAGGAAAAATTTATTTTATCATATTGACACAATCCAACATCAATAAAAACATAATAAGAGTGTCATTTACGACCCTAATCTGTGTTCACCTACTTATATGTATATGGCCAGCATAATTGCCGACATTACAAATGTTAAGTTAATCAGAAATGACCAGCTAAGCAGAATAATAATCGGTCAGCTGCGTTTAAAAGCAGGCAGGTTGGGCAAGCAAGACAGAGCCAGCAACCATCGGAGCGCAGTCACCCCAGGAGAAAGGCAGACCAGGGACAAGGAGGCGCGAACAGTGCCCAGCCCAGCCCATCAGCTGTCAAGTGTAAAAGTGAATTCGCCGCCTTCCTCTGTCCGTTTGTAACTATTGATCGCCTGGTTCTGCAGATTTCTACTGTGTAAAGTAACCGTTCTTTGCCACCACCACGACTTGTTGTGTCAGGTGTCCTGACTTTCAAACAACCACTTGTCCTGGCGATTGGAGTGACTGTGTTTGGAAAGGTGAACAATTGCATTCGAAATGTGGACAACGTTCACAATCAAGTCACCTCTTGACTTTCAAACTATTGCATGTCCTGGAGATGGGGGTGGTGGAGTCAGGAGAGGTGAACAATCTTGTTCTAAATGAGGGCAAAGAAAGAACCAAACCTCCACAATCAAGTAACTCCTTCCCTTCAAACTTTTTGCATGTCCTGGAGATAGGGGTGGTGGAGTCAGGAGAGGTGAACAATCTTGTTCTAAATGTGGACAAAGAAAGAACCAAACCTTCACAATCAAGTCACCTCTTGACTTTCAAACTATCGCATGTCCTGGAGATAGGGGTTGTGGAGTCAGGAGAGGTGAACAATCTTGTTCTAAATGTGGACAAAGAAAGAACCAAACCTTCAGAATAAAATCCCCTCTTGACTTTCAAACTATTGCACGTCCTGGAGATAGGGGTGGTGGAGTCAGGAGAGGTGAACAATCTTGTTCTAAATGAGGGCAAAGAAAGAACCAAACCTTCACAATCAAGTCACCTCCTTCCCTTCAAACTATTGCATGTCCTGGAGATGGGGATGGTGGAGTCAGGAAAGGTGAACAATCTTGTTCTAAATGTGGACAAAGAAAGAACCAAACCTTCACAATCAAGTCACCTCCTTCCCTTCAAACTATTGCATGTCCTGGAGATAGGGGTGGTGGAGTCAGGAGAGGTGAACAATCTTGTTCTAAATGAGGGCAAAGAAAGAACCAAACCTTCACAATCAAGTCACCTCCTTCCCTTCAAACTATTGCATGTCCTGGAGATGGGGATGGTGGAGTCAGGAGAGGTGAACAATCTTGTTCTAAATGTGGACAAAGAAAGAACTAAACCTTCACAATGAAGTCACCTCCTTCCCTTCAAACTATTGCATGTCCTGGAGATAGGGGTGGTGGAGTCAGGAGAGGTGAACAATCTTGTTCTAAATGAGGGCAAAGAAAGAACCAAACCTCCACAATCAAGTAACTCCTTCCCTTCAAACTTTTTGCATGTCCTGGAGATAGGGGTGGTGGAGTCAGGAGAGGTGATCAATCTTGTCCTAAATGTGGACAAAGAAAGAACCAAACCTTCAGAATAAAATCCCCTCTTGACTTTCAAACTATTGCATGTCCTGGAGATAGGGGTGGTGGAGTCAGGAGAGGTGAACAATCTTGTTCTAAATGTGGACAAAGAAAGAACCAAACCTTCAGAATAAAATCCCCTCTTGACTTTCAAACTACTGCATGTCCTGGAGATGGGGGTGGTGGAGTCAGGAGAGGTGAACAATCTTGTTCTTAATGAGGGCAAAGAAAGAACCAAGCCTTCACAATCAAGTCACCTCCTGACTTTCATACTATCGCATGTCCTGGAGATGGGGGTGGTGGAGTCAGGAAAGGTGAACGATTGTGGAGAAACTGTTACACAAATCAGATTACTTTAGTTTGTTTTGTGATGGTTCAACTGACAAATCAGAGGTTGACTGACAGACGATTTGACGGCCGCATCACTTCGCAGGGTGATACACATAGTACATAATAGATACATGATACTCATTGTCATAGTCATTTACATTATGATTATCTTATGTCGGGGTCAAAATACGAAGTTGTGGTTACTCCAATATTCAAAGGATGTGTGGCAATACAGGTTGTGTAGAAAACACGATAGAAATCTACGAAGAGAATGAATTTCAATGTTTGGGGACATAAGGTAGCTTGGAATTTGGCATTTTCTCCTAACAACTCTGTTGTCTGTGTAAGGACAACAGTGGCATTTTCAATATGGTCGAATCGGACGAACAGACAACTGGACCGACAACATGCCGCAACATAACCTCACTTGACTTTCAGCCATGTGAGCTAATTTACCCTTGGGGGAGTTAATTAACCAGGTGAGCCAATTAACCCTTGGGTGAGCTAATTAACCAGATGAGCTAATTAACCCTGGGGTGAGCTAATAAACCCGGGGTGAGCTAATAAACCCTGGGGTGAGCTAATAAACCCTGGGGTGAGCTAATTAACCAGATGAGCTAATTAACCATGGGGTGAGCTAATAAACCCTGGGGTGAGCTAATTAACCAGGTGAGCTAAGTAACCCTGGGGTTCTTGATGGTCTACAATATTATTGTAAAATATGGACTCCAACATTACAACTGTTTACATCAGGGTTCTGAGAAGGACCATGTATGTTTTGTATATATATATGACTTCAAATTTGGCAATTCAATAATCAGTAGTGTCCATAACTGGCATAACTGCCTCTGGGAAAATAACACAAACTGACATCAAAGTAGTATTGAAAAAATCCAAAGGCTGGAACTGAAAATTGAATAGCGCACAAACACATTCATCATCAATATGCAAACAATCAAGACACTTCATTTGTGGAATGAGATTCAGAAAGATTCCAGTCCCGTCTTTTGACTTTGTTGACAAATACAAACCTTACAGACGGTGACAGATTAGTGAAGACAATCGGTGAGTGATCAGCTTCAGGTATATTCTAAAGGGGCAAAAGCCAATAAGTAACCATGGTAAAACGTTCATCAGAAATATATCAGTAGTAACTTGAACATGACTGTTTATGGATATGGAAGAAATCTAGAGTGGAGACATTGGAAATATGTGATCATGAGAAGACAGTGAAACACAATATTCAGCCATTGGGAAATGCCTAGAAAACCTTATCTTGACTAGATGCATAATAGATCTAGTTATGAAGTATCAAATGGCTAGACTGCCCTCGATACAAATGATATGTATAATATTACCAAACAATTCACTGAAAGACATTGGATATTTATATACAGGTGAAAACAAAAGCTTGGCAATAAGCAAAGTACTGGACCACTATCTGTGATCTGCACTTACACGATTGATAATACTGTCTGTGACACACAATCATAGCTGTAACCATGGTAATCAGTTAGCTATTGCATATAATACAATCTGGCAGACAAAATCAATTCTTGCACAAACACGCGAACATACCTTGTAAAGACAATAAGCAAACAACTCCCTTACACAGGAGTTATCTCCCTTGTCGTCCGATGGTAACACTTTCACACTAGTAACACACACTGCCCACAATGAAACAATAATCAGATCTCTACACATCTTACATGGTACAGTGATACAGTGGTACACTGTCACACCCACACACTAATCTTACCACACTGCTCTCATCACACACTTCTGTCAGTATGTGAATAGTTTGTGAAGCTGTAGCCATGGTAACCACGCTGTACTTGTGTTGCTGAGATTGATGTTGGCTGAGTACCAGGTGACGAAGGAACTATGTGGTGGGTGACATCTGAACAAAGACCCTTGCATCTACAGCTTCTGGTCCTGATGATAATGAGTGAGTCAGTGAGTTGGGTTTAACGCCGCTTTGAACTAGTTATGTCCGGCTGGTCAGCATGATGTGAAAGCCGTAAGTGATGTAGATCTCCAGCGTTTACCACTTTGGTGAGACTCACAAGCACGGGTAGGATGACAATGACACTGCCCTATATGACACTGTCCTGATAATGACAGTCCACTTGATGATGACACTGCCCTTGAAGACACTGTCCTGATAATGACAGTCCACTTGATGATGACACTGCCCTTGAAGACACTGTCCTGATAATGACAGTCCACTTGATGATGACACTGTCCTTGAAGACACTGTCCTGATAATGACAGTCCACTTGATGATGACACTGCCCTTGAAGACACTGTCCTGATAATGACAATGACAGTCCACTTGATGATGACACTGCCCTTGATGACATCATTCTTGAGTGCTGCCATCTACCTAAGAATAAAAGTGGTAGTCCACAAGTTAGTCCTTTCTGGACTCTACTCGATTCTATGACTCAATGATTGTGTCCATGCAAGAATGAGTCAAGGGCTCCACTGTGCTCAGTGCCACAGACTGCAGGTCGCTGGTAGGCATCATGAGTTTCACAAAGTCCTGCTTCATGAGATGAGTTGCAGTCAATGTTTCACACTTTCAGGTCGATTGTGACCACGTCATGTTTGTAACTCATTTCATGTCAGAAAGTCTCCTCGCATCACACTTTGTTTATAATCAGTATCAGGATTTCATGTTACACATCTTCACAATAAATGCCATTGTTAACAATGTTGCATTGTGTCATGAATTCATGTTGCACAACACCATATCAATCGCACAACACCATATCAATCGTTTCCACTGTGTTGGAAATACATGTTGCATGACACTCGATGACATGAGAACGATACAACTTCCACACTGCACAATGTCTGCTGTATTGACAGTCAAAGAGAACACTGTTCACACTGTGTCTGCACACAATCTGTGACCTGCACTCACAGTGTTATTGTGTCTGTTGTATGTATTTGTTGTGTCCGCTGTTTTACACCGTCTTGTCATTTTATCAGCAAGTGCTGTCTGCTAAGCAAGTGCCGTCTGCTCAGCATGTGTCGTCTGCTCAGCAAGTGTCGTCTGCTCAGCAAGTGCCGTCTGCTCAGCATGTGTCGTCTGCTCAGCATGTGTCGTATGCTCAGCATGTGTCGTATGCTCAGCATGTGTCGTCCGCTCAGCATGTGTTGCATGCTCAGCATGTGTCGTATGCTCAGCATGTGTCTTATGCTCAGCATGTGTCGTCAGCTCAGCATGTGTCGTCCGCTCAGCAAGTGCTGTCTGCTCAGCAAGTGCTTTCTGCTCAGCATGTTGTCTGCTCAGCATGTGCCGTCTGCTCAGCATGTGTTGTATGCTCAGCAAGTGCCGTCTGCTCAGCATATGTTGTATGCTCAGCATGTGCCGTCTGCTCAGCGATGCCATCTGCACAGCATGTGTCGTCTGCTCAGCATGTGCTGTCTGCTCAGCATGTGTTGTATGCTCATCAAGTGCTGTCTGCTCAGCATGTGCTGTCTGCTCAGCATGTACTGTCTGCACACTGTCGTCGTCGCTGTCTCTGGAGTGTGCACATGATGATGATGTGTCATTGTTGCTTGAGAACTTCGTGCGGGATGTTGGCGACCACGCAGCCGAAGGTGCTCATGACGGTGGGGAGTTCCTGCCCCTCCACCCACGACTCCTTGCCCCGGTCCTCCTTCAGCCAGCACAGCCCCGCCATCCAGCTCTTGTCGTCCTCACCACCCACGATCAGGATGGTGTTGCTGTACTTCACGATACCTGGCGGACCAACAGAACAGGCATGTGAGACGAGTGTGAGAAGAGTGTGAGAGGAATGTGAGACGAGTGTGAGAGGAATGTGAGACGAGTGTGAGAGGAATGTGAGACGAGTGTGAGAGGAATGTGAGAGGAATGTGAGAGGAATGTGAGAAGACAGTGAGAAAAGTGAGGAATGTGAGAAGAGTAAAAGGAATGTGAGTAGAGTGAGATGACAGTGAGAAGAGTGAGATGAATGTTGGAAGAGTGAGAGGAATGTGAGAAAAGTGAGGAATGTGAGAAGAGTAAGGAATGTGAGAAGAGTGAAAGGAATGTGTGAAAAGTGAGGAATGTGAGAAGAGTGAGAGGAATGTGAGTAGAGTGAGATGATAGTGAGAAGAGTGAGAGGAATGTGAGAAAAGTGAAGAATGTGAGAAGAGTAAAAGGAATGTGAGTAGAGTGAGATGACAGTGAGAAGAGTGAGATGAATGTTGGAAGAGTGAGAGGAATGTGAGAAAAGTGAGGAATGTGAGAAGAGTGAAAGGAATGTGAGAAGAGTGAAAGGAATGTGTGAAAAGTGAGGAATGTGAGAAGAGTGAGAGGAATGTAAGTAGAGTGAGATGATAGTGAGAAGAGTGAGAGGAATGTGAGAAAAGTGAGGAATTTGAGAAGAGTGAAAGGAATGTGAGAAGAGTGTGACAGGAATGGGAGTGGAAAGAATTCTGCCAATGATAGTGTAAGACTGAGGATAGAGACCCCCTGATAATAAATTATGCATGAGTGGTTTTATGATGCTGTTAGCAATATTCCAGCAATATCATGGAGGGGGCACATTGTGCCCAAGTTGGGAAACTAACCCATGTCTTCAGTGTGACAAGCAAACACTTTAGCCTCTAGGCTACACCACCGGCCCTTATTAAATATATGTGGGACATTTACCTCTTGAATTTACAAAGCTCCAGATAAGCTTTTGGTGTTGTGGGCATTTTACCCATAAATTTTAAAATCACTGGGTATCAGTAATTCTATGTGCGTATTCAAATTTCTGTTACCCACTAGTTTTTACACATGTGGGTTATTTAAGTTAGATATTTAAAAACACTATTCATCTAGTCGTGGTGTCGCGTGGGTTCGAGAGCTTTATAGAACTCAAAAATACCACGATACTTCCACAAGAAAGTGTGATGGCAAATGATCATGATGTAACTGTCATCGTGGAGTTTGGCAAGGTTGACGGAATGCCCATTTATAATTTCAAAATAAGTTGCTGATTTGCTAATCCAATACGCAGGGTGACTTCACGATATTTTGATGATACACACAAGTTTTATTTTTGTAGCGTATCTGTAATGTTCGTTGCGTATTTCATTTTATTGGATTATATTTTACTGTGTATTTCTGCATTTCTGATGCGTATTATATACGCAGCTTATCTGGAGCTCTGATTTAGTATGAAATGCAGTAATACACTTTACCTACTTCAAAAGATTTTCAAAGTTGATGGAAATACAAGACACAATTATAAGGTACAATACAATGACAAATACTGTTAAATGGAAAACATAATTGTAACTGTCGTCAGTAATTAGAATAAGGGTTCGAGATCTTAGTCTCACTCAACTCCTGACTGAAGCCAGTTGTGATGCCGGTTTAAAGGTTACCATTTTGGTGAAACCCAGGAGTGCTGGCAAACCAATTAGAATAAGCAGAACTAATTTGGGATTCAAACCCATGATCATAGGATTCTGGCGTGCCTAGGGGAGACAACTCTACACAGGCATGACGTAGCCAACCCTACCCCTCCTTAACATTAAGATTTGTCAGAGGAGTCACTCACCAGCTCCACAGAGAGCATTAGGAAGCTCCGGTCCCCGGCTCCATGTCTCATCAGCGGGATCCAAGATCTCCACGGAGCTGACACAGTGTTCCGGCAGGTACTCCTTCCGCCACTTGTCACTGATGCAGGAGTTGCCGCCTGGTTGGAGGAAGCACATATCAACATCAACTATCAACATCAACTTCAACGTCAACTTCAACATCACAATCAACTCTTAACATCAACATCGAGTCATCGACTATCAACACCATCACTCAATGCCAACACCAACTCTCAACACAAGCCTTGTTTTAGGGAACTTATTTTAACTTGCACTAGGTGCATATTGACATGAAAACCTAGATGCACCCAAAAAACAGGTTGCACCCTGGTCCCATACAGTTATAAAGCTGAAACATAGTGTCCCATAAATAAATGATGCATGTATGATGCTGTGTGAGTGAGTTATATCACGGCGTGTCTGTTTAATGTGGGAGGAAAGCCCAAAGTGATGCAGGTCTCAGAAGTTTACCACTTCGGTGAAACCCATGAGCACAGGTATGGTGCTGACAAACCTAGAAACATAATCAGGGCGAACCGGGATTCGAACCCACAATCATAGGTTTCTGGCATGCCCAAGGGACGCAACTCTGCACAGCGAATTGCGACGCGGTAGACGACTGGGCCACCCGTGCCCCCGATACATTGCTGTTAAATGTAATAGGAACATGTGCACATAATCTTGAAGTACATCCTAAGAAAGCATGACAAATTACACGTAACAGGGATTAGAGATGTAGCATGGTAGGTATACTGTTGATCTACTGACTGTATCAAAGATGAACTTTGTGTTGGCCTAGGAACAGTGAGTAAGGGTATGTCAGAGACAAACTTGAATTTTTTTTACATTTCCTTGGTGCAAGGAGACACACATATAAGGCTTAAAAAAAAGAATTGGTTCTCAGGCAATGCCTTTTGAAAATATAGTGCAGGCTGGCAGCCATTTTTTCTTTTAATTTCGGTTGTTCAAACTAGTATGCAACCAAATAAACAGTTGGGTGTAATCATTGACAGTGTTGGCTGGAGAGTGCGTTTTTGCGTCTTGGACGCACAAAAATAAGTAATGCACCTGCGTAACATGTGTGGGTCTCGTGGATGCAGTGACTGGGGCTATTTTAATTTCATATCGAATTGACACTGTTATCGTAAATCAAAGACGTACGTCTTTGCGTAAAGGTATTTGTTGCCAAACAAGACAGCGGAGCATGTTGATTAACACTTCCGTTTGCTAAACCAAACCAGTTTCATAATTCTCTCCCTTTTTATGACAAATACCCAAACCGGTTTCTTGACCTATATCTATTGTCGGTTTTGCATGTATTAATTTTCGGTATGGTCTGTAGCTTTGCTTCAGCCAATAATGTGCCACATATTAAGCAAGTCGGATATAGTCGTAATTAATTTAGCTTGCTGATTGGTCGAAAATATCCTGACCTTGTGTCAAACTAAAAATAGCCAGGCACATCAAGGGTATACTTCAGAACGTGGTAACAGTGACCCGCGAAATCGAGCGACCGTGTAGAATGATACGCTATGTTATCGCGGTAGTTAATTTATAATGGATCGTAGTGGGACACGCTTACAAACTTATTAATATGTGATTCACAAAATGTTTGTTGTTCATTGGATTGATTGATGCTGATTTTCTTTACCGAGTTCGGTAAACAAAGTACCTGTCATTGGTGAATCTTACCGCAGTAAGTAAGGCTGTGTGGATTATATGATATATCACTTCCTGTTTTGAATTTTGCATGCGACCGAGGTTTGGTCAAGGAACTTCGTTTGAACAAATGGGTTCTTTTTCTAATCAATTTTGAATGGAGGAAGGGGTAATTCCACTTCAAAAACATCCCAGGAACTGTCATAAAAAAGTTAAGGTGTGTACAAGTAGCCGTGACATACCGCAACGAGTCCTGTATTCGATCATGTGATGAAATATATCGTGTTTAAATTTGCATAAGTAAACAGTCGACAGGTTGTGTGGATTACAAGATTTATCAATACCGAAATACTGTATATGATAAAGAATGAATGCGAACACTTGAATGTACAATGATGTAAGCATTGTTTTTATTTAGCGGACTCTGAATATTTAGTTATTCTACAACAGACTTATCAAGCTGATAATAATTCAATATCTTGTGAGTCATATTAAGAATTGCAAAACACATTTTGCCAGGACCGTTATTGGTGTAACTGACATGTTTAAACATTTATAGCACCTGAAACATGTTGACTAGATTTGTCAAGGAAATGCTGGATCCTGAACATACTCTTATAAAAAAAAACGTTCGATATGCCAATTATATTTTATGACTCATTGATCATTGTCACAGTTACAACATGAACTCACTACTCAGTACAGTAGCATCAAAACAGCCATTGAACTTAACTGAATCCATAACTTCAAATCATTGGTAGATCTCGGTAAAAACATTCACAAATGTCTGTCACAATGACCCCTTACCAATGGCTGACCCGTGTACTGCCTTTTCATATACGAAGTTAGATATTAACATGGATAATTTTGTGTTATAATATTCATTAATATCAAATGTCCCTTTTAAGAAATTGTTTGTCCCTTAATGTAAACCTCTTAGTTATGAGAGCAGGATGTGCCCTGATGTGGACCTTTCTCTCACTTTGCCTGTTTGTTGATATTTTGCAGTTGCTAAAAGATTTCTTATTTTTCACAACCACTGTGTTCTGTTGTTAATGTTATGTTATAATGCTATGAATTGGACCCCTCCATTTTTGTTTGGGACCCCTAATTTTATGATGAAGGGGTCCAAGTGACCCCAAGAAAATTTAAGCCAGAGCAGACACTGAATCAACCTGGGAAAGGGCCTCCCTTCATAAGTGTCTTCCTTGATGAGTAAAATACTGGAATACAGTATTTGGCTGCCGTTGTACTACCAGTGTGTGAACAATACACACTTACAGTGAGCTTCCATTTTATTTCACAATGCGAAAACATCATCGTGAGCACACAACACCAGAAGAAGCATGTCAACAAATCTGTACCGAAGTATACAAGTTACTCCTGTCATTACACTATCTGGCTATACAAGTGTTCATTGTGTATCTGGACTTAAGTTTGTAATCCATCATATTACTTTTCTCCAAGATTTCATTCGATTTTGTTCAATTAATTTCAGGGGATATCGTGCATGATCTGATCGGCAAATCACATCAACTCACCATAAACTCGACCTGAAACGAACATTAGTCGTTAGAGATACCAATCTTCAGTCTTCCTCTTCCTATGAATTTTCTTTTCAGTTAAGATATTGGCCATGACATTAAGTATTCTTTAACTAAAACTCCCATAGATCGGGGAGAAAATGCGTCAACAGCTGATTGGTCTATGAAACATTGTCCGACAGTACACAAATACCACTGAATTTGTAAATCATCATGTCTGGTGATGTTTTATCGTAAATTTCATGTTGTCATTGACACAAACTCCTATTGCCTCCATGACCATAACACGAGATGCACGGTAAAGCAGTGTGCATGTAAAGGGAGGTAACTGTGTGCTATACTGGTTCACATTGTTTTTACTGCCAGGGTCGTGTGTTCACTACGCGGAATATTTAAGGATTTGTGACTTTGTGATGATGTGGCTGTGCCTGAGAACCAACACTATTTAAAAAAAATAATTTTAGCCATAGGTTGCATTTTTCGGTTGCACTTGTGCATATTTTATATAGCTAAATGAGCCCTGTGCCATCAATATCAACATCAATTTTAACTCCAAACATCAACACTCAACATTACCACATCGACTCTCAACATCAACTCTCAATTTACATCCAAACTGTGGAAGAAACATTCAAAATCAACAACATCAACATCAACCATCAACCCTCTAAATCAAAGCAAGACCCAACCCTAACACCGACCATCAACCTCAACTGTGTACCCACCGATGACGTAGATCTTCTCCTTGTACACAACACTGCCAGCAAGCACGCGCGGCTTCTTCATGGGAGGTAACTCCACCCAGGCATCCTCCGCGGGATCATATCTACGACAGAACATATATTTGATTTAATGGATGATCAAGAGCTTTATATATAGTAGCTCTCATCTTGCTTGTTATTCAACTTCTTTTCACATATTGGATTTTGCTTCCACTAACAGAAAATGCTACACTAAAAACTGACTGATCATAAATGTCATGTCTGGACCGGCACCATCACCAACACTGGAGGCAGAAGACATTCAAAGCTTTTTAATGTGCCACATCATGGCTGTCAGTATCTACCAAACGTGCATGATCTAGGGAAATATATAAATTGTGGATCAATACAGCTGAAAGGAAAAATGTTACAATTAATACTTATTTCTAGCCCTGTAATATAAATCTGTGAGATGCGTTAATTAACAGAAGAAAACATAATGTGGAAAAAAGCAACCAGCGCAACAAGCTAATTCCCGTGACTTTCAACATTTACACTGTTTGAACAGTATTCCAGTTATATCACGGTGTGTTAGCTAAATATGGGAGGAAAGCCCGAAGTGATGCATCTCTCAGATGGGTACCACTTTGGTGAAACCCACAGGCATGGCGCTGACTAACCTA
Source organism: Haliotis cracherodii (assembly GCF_022045235.1). NCBI lineage: Eukaryota > Metazoa > Mollusca > Gastropoda > Lepetellida > Haliotidae > Haliotis > Haliotis cracherodii. Next base: position 1,437,520 of record NW_027266294.1, on the reverse strand, counting down.
GAAACATAACCAGGATTCGAACCATAGGTTTCCAGTGTGCCCAAGGGACACAACTCTGCAGCACCTACGACAGCTGGGTTACCCATGCCCCTGCATCAGTTATGAGTTTCGCAATGAGTCACTAAAAATTGAACGTTGCATCGGCATTATTTCACCCATATAGAGATCTTTCACAACCAAAGAAATAAGACAAAAGTATCTGTATGACCGACGTCATTTTGCATGAAAACCTGTTAATCCGAGGGAGAATTTGTCAGTGACAGCAAACTAAGGACTAAAGGTACAAACAGATAGCGACCTGTATGCACTGCTGCTGATCTCCGAGGTGTTCTCCCCGCCGAACACGTACAGCTTGCCGCGGTAGCTGAGGGAGGTGGTGAAGCGCAGGGGTTGTGGGAGCGGGGCCACCAACATCCACGTGTTGGTGTGGGGGTCGTAGCGCTCCACGCTGCTCAGTATCTCCGCACCATCCTGGCCTCCGACAGCAAAGGCGAACCTGGGACATGGAACAAGGAGACTGGTATTTCAAACTAAATGTCCTTGGCAGGTTAAAAAAGAATCGGGAAAAAATATTTTGTTTGTTCAAAATCATGATTTTTGTTCTGAATTCATATTTTCTTAAATTCAGAGGTATTTTCTGCTTCTGAAAAACCTGTTCCTTTCCATGCGCATTACGTACGGGTGAAGCCAAAATCGTTTTGAACATTAAAAACTGATTCCGAGTTTTCTGATTGACAAACAGACTTTATAAAGACCAATGAAATGTTCTCATAAAATATCGTCTCATTCTGAGTAACAATACCATTGTCCTGTTTTCGATCAGTGTTTCAGCATCCTGCCTTAATCATGTTAATAATTGTTCATGACACAGTGATATTATGTCTTATATTTACAATGTTGTCTTGTTTTTTGCCACAACAGGTGAGTGGAAGACCTGCCGGGTAGCAGGGTGCTTTGAAGCTATGCCCAATGTTATGGAAGTACTGATTTAACTTTATTAATTTAATCTTATAAATGCTGCAGTAATGCACATAGATGCACAAAAGTTTCCTTTTGAACAAATACATTTTGCAGCTCAGCTTCATCTGTTCTTTTTTATGTTTCCAGGCATCACATTACTACATAGCCACCATCTTCAAGGCAGGCCCTCTACTGGTAAGGTCTGGGGGATCTCGGGCCCACTATAAACAATCCTAGGTTTATCACAGCACATTTACTGTACCTTTGGGAAAATTTATTTGTCTAGACAAATTTTGTTGTGAAAAATGATCTTCCATTTGCAAAACAAACACTGTATGTGTTAACGTTGTTTGAAGGCATCCTGAATCTGAATAAATTCTAAAGCTGTCCCCCACCCCTCCCCTCTAATACTTAAAGGTCGGTCCCATGAGCTGTACATGTGTGGCTATAAACTCACCCATCAACGACTGTGAGGGAGAACTGGGAACGAGACATGTGCATCTTTGCCTTGGTCTGCCACGCCCCCTCAATCTGGTCGAACATGTACAGGTTGTTGGACACGCCCTCTGTGGTGATCGACCCCCGGTAGTTGATCTTCCTGATCGCCCCGCCTGCCAGGAAAATCTGGTTGTCTCCTGATATAGCGCAACCTGTAACCATGGTAACAATTATAGCAATTTACTAAACAATGGCATATGTGAAAAGAGGCACAACAAATAGTGTTTTTTAAACTGTTTTTTAAATTTGTTTAATTTACCTCCTGCATTTCTACAGGCAGGGAAAAACAGGCTACTGATTGTCTGGTTCAACACAATCTGCTACGTAACTATAGACATCAAAGGTGTGAGTGAGGGAATGAGCTGGATTTAACACTGCTATGATGTGGGCAGAAAGACGAAGTGATGCAGGTCCCAGACATTTACCAGTTTGGTGAAACCCACAAGCACGTGCATGGTGCTGACAAACCTAGAAACATCATCGGGGCAATAAAAATTTGAACTAGCATTCATAGGTTTCTGGCATGACCAAGGGACACAACTCTGCACCTGTGCCCCCTGAAAGGGAAAAAGGAATGATTTAACCTATATTCAGTTAATCACCTGATAATGATACAGATAGCATCTTCCCCTTCATGTGGGAGACTGTGGCAGCATTCCCCCCATTCAGTTGTGTTTTACAATTTTTTATTCAATAAGAATTTTGAAACCAGACCATGAGTTCTATTTGAAAACACTGTCACCACGAACACCAAACTACGCCAAACTACATCAGACAGTCAGTCATGCAAAGACAACAGTTCCCTCAATGGGTGACCCACGATGTGTTGTATTTCAAATCAAATCCCAAACACAATTTTATATTGCACTGAGGAACATGTATCGAAACACTATGAAAACGCAGGGGAATTTGGGAAAGTTTTCAGCGAGCTGAGACACAGAGACATTGGGATGTTGTAGTGAGGGCTGAAGGCAAGCTACACTGTAATAACGTTGTCCAAGTTTGAACCCTCACTCACATTGTCACATCTGGACAAAAGCTTCCAGTCACTTGCTATAGAGTCAAAATCCACAAGTGCTTCAGTTTTGTTACTAGTAGTGAAACGATATGCCGATGGGTCGCGATTATTTCCTTCTTGACACAAGTATTGATCACAGCACACCAAGTAAAAAATATTCATTCTTACTTTAAATGTTTTCTTATATAACTGTTACACCAAACACTAATTAGTAGTGAAAACTTAAATATTTTCATCCATTGTGCCATACTTGACACTGCCAACTGTAAATCGTCAGTGTGGCAGGTATTTGGCCATCTTGGCCATAAATAAGATGGCCTACACACAACATGGCCTACATACATATCGGATCGTGACCAAGGTATGGTGATGCATATCGGATCGTGACCAAGGTATCGTGATGCATATCGGATCGTGACCAAGGTATCGTGATGCATATCGGATCATGACCAAGGTATCGTGATGCATATCGGATCGTGACCAAGGTATCGTGATGCATATCGGATCATGACCAAGGTATCGTGATGCATATCGGATCGTGACCAAGGTATCGTGATGCATATCGGATCGTGACCAAGGTATCGTGATACATATCGGATCGTGACCAAGGTATCGTGATGCATATCGGATCGTGACCAAGGTATCGTGATGCATATCGGATCACACAGTTGGTGTATTGTCCCAGGCCTAACTGTTACACATGAATTCTGCTCACCTGGTGTGTAGAGGCTCTGTGGCAGTTTGCAGATATGGATTACCTCCCCTGTCTTGGGCATCAATAGTTCCATACTGTTGTATTTCTTGAGAGCGTCTTCTGTATAAGGGTTTGCAATGATCATGACACCTCTCTCGTACGCCATTCCCCGACGGGGCATCAAACTCAAGTCCATTTCTTGTTGCCGATTTTTCAACATGTGATAATACCTAATCATGTCCAATGTCTTGCGTAGCTCCTCTCTCTCCAACAACAACGAACACGTGTCGATTCGATCACAGAAGTAATAGGAGCTGATGTTGGCAAAACGTACGCAGTTCATGATGTCAACGAGGTGCACCAGCCTGCCGTCAGTGTCGTGCTGCAACCACTCCATGCACGCCTCGTACACCGTCTCCTCCGTCGTCACGTTAATGTCATCATCGCTGATGATTTCCACGAGTTTGTCCGCAGGGAGGGAGAGAAACTCTTGCTGTTTGCACAACGTGGAAAACTTATTATTAATTATTTCTTTGGCTTTCATTGCAAGGACACCACATTCATGACATTTGGCAAAAAAATACACCCCGATACAGTTTGTGACCGTGACGTGATTCATCATGAACTCCGCACAGCCATCACGTAAAGATATCAACTGAAAAAGATTGGACGCGGAGAGAAGGTTCTGAACGGATTCCTCTGTCAACACAACCTGTCCTGTGTAAATATAGTCCAACACAAGGGCGAGCGTCTGGCACTCCATGTCCTTCAGAGTTATCTTCTCCTGGTGGCTTTCGGCCATGTTGTTCGAGAACATCGCCATGAAGAAGGGGCTGGAGACTGCGAGGACGTTCTTGTGGCAGGGAAACTCCTGCGTCCCGACACATAGGATCACATCCACAAACTCCTTGTTCTTGTAGAGTTTGGAGAATCCGATGAGGAGACTTGGTGCTCGATCCTGGTCAACAAACCGATCTTCACCCACGCTGGAGCAAGCCTCACTGGTCTGGGAGATGACAGACTCGGGGATGCTGGCAGCGCTGTGGTCCATCCTCGACTCTTGTCACCTGCACGGAGAAAACACAGGTGAATACACAGGTGAATACACAGGTAAATACACAGGAGAATACACAGGTGAATACACATGTACCTTAAGAAGAGATGTGTCCAGTGTGTACCACTTAATGACAAAACTAACAATCAGTTAAGTGTTAACACAGAGTGACTATAATATTTTACTTATTTCCAAACTTTACACGCTAATCATGCTTGAGACAAATGGTGCATCTCGAGTGATGGATCTATGTCACATGTCATGCGATCATGAGGATCGGGTTCACACAACAGCTCTATGTTTGTTTCTGCTTCAAACCAATCTAATATCTCTTGAATGTGAGTAAGTCTTTATATCTTATAGCTAAAATGGATAGACTTATCGTTAAACCGCCCAAGCGTTATCAGAAATCGACTGGCCACTGTAACTTGATAATGCCCTCATATTGCTTGACGACAGGCCATTTTCAAGCCCGTTGTTAGGTGACGCCATAGGGTAGGGATAGTGGTTTGTCTGATGCATTGGTGGATCGCGATTTTTTACTTCTCAGTATAAGTATGGACCACAGTCGCACAGTAAGTAAAAAGTATCCATTCTTATCGTAAATGTTTGCTTTAATAACTGTTAAACTAAACACTAATTAGTAATGAAAGTTTATAGTGAAAACAAAACTATTTTCACCCACTGTGCCATACTTCACACTGCCAACTGTACATCAAGTACTTAGGAATCCTGTCTATGACAAAGATGGCTAAGGGACCACAGATAAGAGCCATGCAAGTATCATGATACACATTGGACCGTAAGTAAGGTATCGTGATACGTATTGGACCGTAAGTAAGGTGTCGTGATACGTATTGGATCGCACAGTTGGTGTATCGTCCCAGGCCTATTAATCATTGTCATTTTGTTAATTTGTTAAATTCATTGTACATGCAATCAACTATCAGGACGTGTTTGATTTGCAACTTTACAAATTCCTGCCAATGGCATACGTACCTGATCATATTATACATACAGTAAACTAAGTTAATAACCGACATGCTTATAACAAACTGACGCATATAACAAACAGTTTGGTCCCGGCCATTTGCTGTACATTTTAACACATAACATTGATGGATATAACGAACACGCTTATAATGAAATAACTGACAGAGCAAGCTCTTTTTGTGGTCCTTTGTGTACTCTGTCAGTAGGCGAGGTGAGATAGGGTTGTCCTGTGTGTACTGTCAGTGGGTGAGGTGAGATAGGGTTGTCCTGTGTGTACTGTCAGTAGGCGAGGTGAGATAGGGTTGTCCTGTGTGTACTGTCAGTAGGCCAGGTGAGATAGGGTTGTCCTGTGTGTACTGTCAGTAGGCGAGGTGAGATAGGGTTGTCCTGTGTGTACTGTCAGTAGGTGAGGTGAGATAGGGTTGTCCTGTGTGTACTGTCAGTAGGTGAGGTGAGATAGGGTTGTCCTGTGTGTACTGTCAGTGGGTGAGGTGAGATAGGGTTGTCCTGTGTGTACTGTCAGTGGGTGAGGTGAGATAGGGTTGTCCTGTGTGTACTGTCAGTAGGTGAGGTGAGATAGGGTTGTCCTGTGTGTACTGTCAGTAGGTGAGGTGAGATAGGGTTGTCCTGTGTGTACTGTCAGTAGGTGAGGTGAGATAGGGTTGTCCTGTGTGTACTGTCAGTAGGTGAGGTGAGATAGGGTTGTCCTGTGTGTACTGTCAGTAGGTGAGGTGAGATAGGGTTGTCCTGTGTGTACTGTCAGTAGGCCAGGTGAGATAGGGTTGTCCTGTGTGTACTGTCAGTGGGTGAGGTGAGATAGGGTTGTCCTGTGTGTACTCTGTCAGTGGGTGAGGTGAGATAGGGTTGTCCTGTGTGTACTGTCAGTAGGTGAGGTGAGATAGGGTTGTCCTGTGTGTACTGTCAGTAGGTGAGGTGAGATAGGGTTGTCCTGTGTGTACTGTCAGTGGGTGAGGTGAGATAGGGTTGTCCTGTGTGTACTGTCAGTAGGTGAGGTGAGATAGGGTTGTCCTGTGTGTACTGTCAGTGGGTGAGGTGAGATAGGGTTGTCCTGTGTGTACTGTCAGTGGGTGAGGTGAGATAGGGTTGTCCTGTGTGTACTCTGTCAGTAGGTGAGGTGAGATAGGGTTGTCCTGTGTGTACTGTCAGTGGGTGAGGCGAGATAGGGTTGTCCTGTGTGTACTGTCAGTAGGCGAGGTGAGATAGGGTTGTCCTGTGTGTACTCTGTCAGTGGGTGAGGTGAGATAGGGTTGTCCTGTGTGTACTCTGTCAGTGGGTGAGGTGAGATAGGGTTGTCCTGTGTGTACTCTGTCAGTAGGTGAGGTGAGATAGGGTTGTCCTGTGTGTACTGTCAGTGGGTGAGGCGAGATAGGGTTGTCCTGTGTGTACTGTCAGTAGGCGAGGTGAGATAGGGTTGTCCTGTGTGTACTCTGTCAGTGGGTGAGGTGAGATAGGGTTGTCCTGTGTGTACTCTGTCAGTAGGTGAGGTGAGATAGGGTTGTCCTGTGTGTACTCTGTCAGTAGGCAAGGTGAGATAGGGTTGTCCTGTGTGTACTCTGTCAGTGGGTGAGGTGAGATAGGGTTGTCCTGTGTGTACTGTCTGTAGGCAAGGTGAGATAGGGTTGTCCTGTGTGTACTGTCAGTAGGCCAGGTGAGATAGGGTTGTCCTGTGTGTACTCTGTCAGTGGGTGAGGTGAGATAGGGTTGTCCTGTGTGTACTCTGTCAGTGGGTGAGGTGAGATAGGGTTGTCCTGTGTGTACTCTGTCAGTAGGCAAGGTGAGATAGGGTTGTCCTGTGTGTACTGTCAGTAGGCCAGGTGAGATAGGGTTGTCCTGTGTGTACTCTGTGTGTACATGTATACCTCACTCAGACACAGTATACCGACTCAGAGCTGACCAGTCCTTGCTTTATCCCTTTAATGCCGCGCCCTAGACAGGTAAGCAAAAAGTAACATCTTATAACGCCTATTGGCAGAGCTCCAGATAAGCTTTTGGTGTTGTGGACATTTTACCCATGCATTTTAAAATCATTGTGTATCAGTAATTTGATCTGGGTATTCAAATTTCTGTTACCCGCTAGTTTTTACACATGTGGGTATTTAAGTTAAATATTTAAAAACACTATTCATCTAGTCTCTGCAAACTGGTGTCATGTGGGTTCGAGAGCTTTATAGGACTAAAAAATAAAACGATACTTCCACAAGAAAGTGTGATGGCAAATGATCATGATGTAACTGTCATCTTGGAGTTTGGCAAGGTTGACAGAATGCCTGTTTATAATTTCAAAATAAGTTGCTGATTTGCTCATCCAATATGCAGGGTGACTTCACAATATTTTGATGATACGCACAAGTTTTATTTTTGTAGCGTATCCGTAATGTTCGTTGCAAATACCATTTGATACGCTTGGATTTTATTTTACTGCGTAGTTCTGCATTTCTGATGCGTATTTTACGCAGATACACAGCTTATCTGGAGCTCTGTATTGGTATGACACGCCTGAGTATCGAACCACCGACCATCCACTTTCTGGGCAGACATTCCATCTATTAAACCCCAGTGGAGATCCCAATGATCATTATGTGAAGTCAGTAACAAATGAACTTTCTCAGAAATAAACATGACAAAACACATGAAATGAGATGTCTCAGACAACAAAACTTGTGGATGTGACTATCTTTTAGTTTGTTTGTTTGTTTGTTGTTGAACGCGTCACTCGGCAATATTCCAGCAGTCTGTAAACAATCGAGTCTGGACCAGACAATCTTGTTAATCACCTCATACAACATGCATTGTCACCACAGTCACCTATCATCGCAAGCATGGGTTGCGCAAAACCTAATCTACACAGGATCGTCACTTGTCTGTAACAGTCATATAAATAATGAGTGAGTGAGTGAATACCGCTTTTTGCCCATTTTAGCAATATTCCAGCAACATGACGGCAGGGGGACATCAGAAATAGCTTTACACATTGTACCCACGTAGGGAATGGAACCGGGGCCTTCGGTGTTTATATTTACATATATATATATATTCAGCTTAAAGTGGAAGGCACTGCAAAGTGATGCACCTATTTTGAGTAAGGGTTCAAAATTAACATCAGTCTGCTTGTCCAAGATAAGCAAAATTCAAGAAGGCTGAATAACACTTCCTTGTAGTATCAGGTAGAAACCGCTCTGTAAATATTAGGTCGCATTTTTCAATAATAGATTGCACTGGTGAATGTTTTGTACTTGTTTTCTACATGTTATATAGATCTAGCCAAATCAACCCATGAATATGTCAGTCAATCAAATGCAACAGAAGTCACTTGTCTGAGACTAATAATATCTAGGAAGGTCTAGTGAGATATTCACCTAGCTGTCTATCAATTTATCATCAGACAGAGTCGCTCTGTGACAGATCAAATTTGTGGACTAGTGAAAATGTAAAATATTTCTTAGCTAGGAGTCAATCAGAGTATGCCTCAATCGTCAATCGAAGGATATATATATATAAACTGTATGAACGTAGGATCTTGCGAGATAAGTTTGAACCAACAAGGCTTACCTAAAAATCCCACGAAAACCACCAACGAATGTGTGTGCAACATGATTTTCCTTAAACACACAAAAATATAACAGAATCACTATATAAGTGTACTTCTGCAGATGGAATATCCCTGTTCTCTTTTTAATCTAACCGTGCTCCGCCTTCGCTGGCAAGTGATCGAAAACTGAACATTTCTTTCAACGCAGACAAAAATGTTAATGCATGCCCAGACAACACAAGGCTATTGCCGACCTTGAGTCGTCTATTACACAGATAATATTGGTCAGTTATGCATATTTACCCACAACAGCCCAGGCAATCAGGGAAATGGGACACTCTATCTTCTTCTTTGCACCACCTTTCTTCGACGTTGAAGTTTAGCTGACCTCAGCCCATTATCGTGGAAGGTGGTAACAAGTTTCCGGAAGTACCTCTGCGCAATCGGATAATCGGAACGACGTAGTATGATCTCTGTTTTCGCGTCCATGACACTGAAAGAGGACAAATAGACCACACAAATCTTCACTATAGGATTAGGAGCATTTTATGCACGTGCTTAACCTCACAAAGCATTCGCAGCCGGTACTGCTATGTGTAATTTTTCAATCTGCTTCGGATCCATGCATGATACTTAAATATACAACCAAATGCCGATGTAATCCGAATGACAAACGGGCGTGCACACGCGAGTTTGCACGACGCGTTACTTTTGTGAGTACTTCCGAGGTTGGCTTTGAAATGACTTGCTGGGGTAGAAAACCTAACCGTGGGGGTGTTCTCTCAACCGGTTCTGAAGGGCAAGCCATTTGATATTCTGAGAATGGCCTATCTGTGATCTTTCTTGAAGTAATCTGTTCCCCTCCCTTCGCAAATAAACAAACAAACAAATAAACTTACTTTTTAAATATTATATAAATTCAGTTAATCATAATTATAAACTACCATAATTTCGATATATAGTTTAATGCTATGTTATTAAATTGATAAGTAACATTATGTTTATAATGATTTTATAATATTACTGATTCAGATAAATTAGAATCATGCACTCACTCACTCTGGTCAAAGCGCACCATGTTTTTACCTGATTTGTAATATTTTGTTATGAAGTCAAGAAAATATAAGTAAGAGGCTCCTCAAGAAGCTGTTATAATCAAATCGTCTTGTCCATAACATATACATACAGTATGTTTTTATCTTTGTTGTTGTTGTTGTTGTTTTACGCCGCAGTACTCAACTCCAGAAATAGTTTATTTATGTGGCACGCGTTACAGAAGCTATATATATATATATATATATATATATATATATATATATATATATACAATAAAGTAACGCCATCAGGCTTATGAGACGCAATAAAACAATAAACACATTTCAAACACATAGGAAGGATACTGTTCGAATCCTGGACAAAACAGTATTATATATATATAGGCATGTTAATATTCAGAGCTAACATAATGTTCGTGAATTAAATAAATGTTTACGTTTCTACGTTTCATAAAGTGTGCTTGCTGATAGGACTTGTACATTTTCTGACTTTAATATAAATATAAGTTAAATATAATATTTAAATCATTCATTTTAGTAAAGGTAGGACTTAATAACATACATGTTTCAAAAGTGCGCGGGTTACTAGGGAAATATCAACTGAGGGGCAAAAGGAAGTGGACCGAGTTTGAGTTTTATGTCATTGAACATTGAATGAACTGTTGTGAAATGCGATTTCGTTCATTTAACCATCACTCACTCGTTTGTGAAAAGTAATCTGTGGCTGAGTATTTTTGTGTAAAAATAAATTTGATCAATGAAAACTGGTGTAAGAAATAAATTTGCAACCAAATGACCCCTATCATGTTTAAAATGTAAATTTGTGCCGAAAATAGCAAATTTACTATTTTTCATGCGTAAGATGTCTGTCTGTTCGCAGTTACCTGTATGCAATGAACTGCTTCTCTTCATTTTTTTAATGTTTTAAATCAATCATATTTTTAAAAATATCGCCATGCACAATTAGTCTTTGAATGCCGACAAAGCGCTAGAACAGTTCATTAAGGGGATATATGAGGGCTGGCTGAAAAGTTCTATACCTAAGTGGGATATCTCAATCGGATTGAAACAAACTTTTGCCACCAACAAGTACAATCAATCATTGAATGAATCATAGACATAAGACTGCAACTAAAGTGTGATCATTGTCTTTGTACCAGACCATCTTGTGAACCTACCCATTGAAATCACCCGAAATGGACAAAACTGGCTATAGGGCAGTCATCAAGTACCTGCAACTCCAACACAGATACATGCTGACATGGTCTCCACTTTAGGGGATGATGCCCCTTCCTTTTCCACTGTAAAGAATTGGGCTGCGGAATTCAAGCGTGGCAGAGAGAGCCTTGACGATGACCCGCGTCCAGGAGGGCCTTCAACAGCAACCATTCCGGAAAACATTACCTGGGTGCATGACATGGTGATGGGTGATCGACGATTGACCACTCGACATATTGCCAGTGTTGAGGGCATCTCTCATGAGAGGGTTGAGCACATTATCACCAACGAGTTGGGAATGACAAAAGTTTCTGCAAGATGGGTGCCAAAGCTCTTGACAGCGGATCAGAAGCGTGTCAGATTCCTGACGTCCCGTGACATTTATGCCATTTTCAAGCAGATCCCGATGATTTTTTGGCCCGATTTGTAACCATGGATGAGACCTGGATTCATCACTTTCAACCAGAAACCAAAATTCAGTCTAAACAATGGAAGCTTCCGGAATCATCAACCCCCACCCCCAACCCCCACATATTTCTAGGTTTTTCAGCACCATACTCTTGCTCGTTGGTTTCACCGAAGTGAGCGGGTCAACCAGAGAGTTGGGGTTTAACGCCACTTGGAACAGGTTACTAGTATATCCCGGCGTGTCAGTGATGTGGGAGGAAAGTGATGCAGGTCTCAGGCGTATTCCAACCATGCGCATGGCTGCACGTGCGTAATCAGGACCTGACTCAGCAAACCAGTGGTTGATATTGTAAGCACCGATCCACACCGTCGGGAAACGATGCACGCCAATAAGTTAACGTTTATAACCACCCCATCCTCCTTCGTCTTCTAAGTTTTCTTCGTCTAATTTTAAAATCATGTTAAAAATCAATAATTTGCCAAAAAAAAGATGTACAACTGAATATGAATGAGGTGCATTGTTTAGCAAATACATATTTTTCAAAAGGATATATCTATATCAGAGAGCATTGGGGTGTGCGTGTGTGGGTGGGGTGTGGTGGTGAGGGTAGGGGGTGTTGTAAAATGACCAGCCCTCAAAGCTAAATGTTCAAATTAAAATATTTTGTATATGAAAATATGGAACTGTAATTTCTTCCATGTGCACGCAACCCCACACCCCACTCTACGGTTGTGATACATTTTGGTAAGGATAAAATGTGTCCAAAAGGCTACTTTTAGTTGTTTATAGGAAACGTTTTTTTTTGTAATTCGAACACAAGCAAGTCTTTTGCCCATGATCATGGTGGTAAAACAGTATCAACTTGGGTAAAGAATGTATGTTCGGTTACGGAATTGCTAATAGTCGGATTGCCATTGGAAGTTTGATAACTGGATACCTTTCACTCAAAATAGCGGGACTTTTAAATTTCAGAAATCCAAAACTTGCAAGAGTAAGAATAAAAGGTTTGATGTCAGCCATCAAAGTTTTTTTCAACTTTTTAATTTGACATTTGCAGTGACCCTAATAGGGCATTTGTCCTAACCTCTCCTGTGAACGGGAAGCTCGTCTGACAAAGTGTATTAATGGAATGAGTATGGTTTTACGCCGCTTTTTGCAATATTCCAGCAATATCACGACGGGGTACGCTGGAACGGGCTTCACACATTGTACCCTTGTGGGGAATCGAACCCGGGCCTTCGGCGTGACGAGCGAACGCTGATTGCGAAAAATACAAAGGGAAATTCTTCATTTTGGAAACAAAACTTCATCTTTTGTACAAATGTTAGTTGCTCCTCGCGTACCGCACTCCTACATCTTGACACATACATTAACGTCTGGAGTATATGACGTCAATGAGTTCAAATATAACGTTTCATCGACATGGTTTGAGACTATATATATATATATATATATATATATATATATAGAGAGAGAGAGAGAGAGAGAGAGAGAGAGAGACAGAGAGAGAGAGAGAGAGAGAGAGAGAGAGACGATCCCCAAATGTATGAAAGTCACACTTGCGACGTTCGCATACGCTCGTCTATTCCCAACCGATTGTTTAACGCCAATGTTCGGGAACACCTCTCCAAAAAGCAAAGATTAATCTAACGTATATGGACTCGTGGATTAACCTGTGTTGTGTATTTCAGTGACTTTCATGTATCAGCATGTTCTCATGTTACGTGTCGATTCCCAAATTGAAACAATAAGTTAAAAAAGAATCTAGTGTGAAACATGTATTACATTTATCAGCATGTTCTCATGTTACGTGTCGATTCCCAAATTGAAACAATAAGTTAAAAAAGATTCTAGTGTGAAACATGTATTACATTTATCAGCATGTTCTCATGTTACGTGTCGATTCCCAAATTGAAACAATAAGTTAAAAAAGAATCTAGTGTGAAACATGTATTACATTTATCAGCATGTTCTCATGTTACGTGTCGATTCCCAAATTGAAACAATAAGTTAAAAAAGAATCTTGTGTGAAACATGTATTACATTTATCAGCATGTTCTCATGTTACGTGTCGATTCCCAAATTGAAACAATAAGTTAAAAAAGAATCTAGTGTGAAACATGTATTACATTTATCAGCATGTTCTCATGTTACGTGTCGATTCCCAAATTGAAACAATAAGTTAAAAAAGAATCTTGTGTGAAACCAACAAACAACCAACAAGTGGTATACAATCAGCAAATGTATTACAAAATTAACTAAGTTTACAAATCAACACAAATTACTGCCCAGCAATTATAATGGCAGTACACAATCGAATGGTACAATATTTAACTGCAAAATATATGATGGCAGTGGTGATAACAAAAGTCAGTGAGGACAGTATTTTCACCCAGCAGCGATTGTGATTAATGTTCCGAGATGGGCCTAGGCGGGGAATAGGGTGTGATCTTCACACGAAAGCTGGCCTTGATGTATTCTTAGATGACACATGTGTGAGAGATACGAGAGGCGTGCTTTTGTCCCCCTACATACCGTCTAACCAGCACTGAAAATGTCCACACAGTGCCCTTACCAGTCTAGCGGCATTAGAACATTACAGAATATTCTACATCAGTCCACGATATACCGGACGTTTACATACCACCCTTGCATCTAAATATAATAAGTTCCTAAAACTGTTTACATTAATCAATACTATATTCCTGACAACTGATCATTGTCCAAATACAATGCAATGAGCGTCTGCCGAATCTCAACAGAACAATGTAACACAGGCACAATCATTTTTCAACAATAAAGTACACTGCCACATAACACTCAAAAGATGCGACCTTTATTGACTACAAACAACATCTACAATACACGGCGGATATCTGCAACTGGACCACATGTGGGTGAGTCAGCAATAATACAGGGAACAAGTCTACAGAAAGTCAGCCAGACTCTAGAGGCAGACGGTGGCCTAAATCACCATTCACTCACATTCATCACCAGCAGTGTAGTTTCCACATTTGTGAGAGAGTCGCCCAAGCTGCCGCCTTAATCCCGTGATCGTGGTTCGAGTCCAAGTCTCGTTTTCGCTGTTATTGTGTTTCTTGGTTTAACAGCAATATGCCCGAACTTCTGTGTTTTGCCAAAGTGAATAACTTCCGGCTTTCTCCCCAAGCTGACACGTCGTGATATAAATTAAGTATTTGCTCCGCAGAGTAAAATTCCAAACGACTTCATATTGATTGTATGATTGTCCATAAGGTTAACGTATTATGCATATCACTCTGAGTTTGTCTGAAACTATTCAGTCACTTGTCATCTTGACCGTGGACGACAGTACACCCACAACAGCTTTGTGCTTTTTCTCTTTAGCTATCATAACTGCTGTTAGTCCTTGATTGTCCATCGCGTCCATGTCTGCAACGTCTTTCGACAGGAGATACGCCACCATGTCCGCATGTCCTCCACGACAAGCCACATGGAGAATGTTGTTACCTCCATCATCAACAAGTGACACGTCGCTACCCACACTCACAAGGAGTTCAAACACATCTTGGTGCCCCATCCATGCCGCTAACATCAAAGGGCTCCGCCCTTTCTTACCTCTGGCGTTGACGTCGACGCGTGTCGTCGAGAGAACGTGGAGCACCATCTTGACGTGTCCTCCCAGACACGCTGCATGGAGGATGGTGTTGCCTTCAGACGACCTGAGGTTCACGTCACCGCCTTCCCTCACAAGTAGCTCGAGTACATCAGCATGTCCAAACTCCGCTGCAACCATCACTGGCGTCCTGTCGTACTTACCTCTACTGTTGATAGCAACGACACCTTTGGAGATGATGTAGTTGACAATGCTCACGTCTCCACCCACACAGGCCTCGTGAAGGATGTTGTTGTTGTTGCTACTCACGGGTGACAAATCGCTGCCTTCAATTACAAGAAGCTCAAACACAGCGCTATGTCCCTTTAATACAGACATCATCGTCGCCGTTCTCTCGTTCGCCCCTCTGCTGTTGATGTCAACAATATTCATCAACAGGAGTAACTTTACCATCGACACATCACCTCTAGTACAGGCCACGTGAAGGATATTGTTACCGCCATTGGTCACATGCGACATGTCACATCCTTTCTGTGCCAGTAAGGTGACCACTTCCTTGTGTCCGCGTTCTGCCGCCATCATCACGGGCGAATACCCGTGGTTCCCGCGACTGTTGATGTCAACATGACGTCTAGAGATGACACACTGTACCATGGCCACATTGCCCCCGTGAGACGCCCAGTGAAGGATGTTGTTCGAATAAGCATCTTGGAGTGATGCGTCAGCACCCCTACTCACAAGCAGGCCAAACACCCCCCGACGACCCTTCCACGCGGCCACAATCAGGGGTGTTTTCCCCATGTCGTCTCTCCTGTTGATGTCAACTAGTTCCTCTAAGGGAAGACACTGCACTCTCTTCTTATCACCTACAGCATATGCCACGTAAAGGTTGAGCTCGTCAATATCCTGGAATGACACCCTCCCTCCTACCACAGGATCATGCACTGTTGAGGGTCGGGTCCAGCTGTTTCCTGGAGTGTCAGGGTGTCTTATGTCCCCTGCTGACACCGGGTGTCCCAGTTCACCTGATGCGTGTGTTGTGGTGCTTGTGTTTTCCATGTCACCCGTAGCACGTGGTATACCGCTCGTGTTTTCCATGTCACCCGTAGCACGTGGTTTACCGCTCGTGTTTTCCATGTCACCCGTAGCACGTGGTATACCGCTCGTGTTTCTCATGTCACCCGTAGCACGTGATATACCGCTCGTGTTTTCCATGTCACCCGTAGCACGTGGTATACCGCTCGTGTTTTCCATGTCACCCGTAGCACGTGGTATACCGCTCGTGTTTTCCATGTCACCCGTAGCACGTGGTATACCGCTCGTGTTTCTCATGTCACCCGTAGCACGTGATATACCGCTCGTGTTTTCCATGTCACCCGTAGCACGTGATATACCGCTCGTGTTTTCCATGTCACCCGTAGCACGTGATATACCGCTCGTATTTCCCATGTCACCCGTAGCACGTGGTATACCGTTTGTGTTTCCTATGTCACCCGTAGCACGTGGTATACCGCTTGTGTTTCCAATGTCCACCTTAGCACGTGATAAACCGCTTGTGTTTCCTATGCCACCCGTAGCACGTGGAATACCGCTTGTGTTTTCCATGTCACCCGTAGCACGTGGTATACTGTTTGTGTTTCCCATGTCACTTGAAGCACGTGGTATACCGTTTGTGTTTCCCATGTCACTCGAATCACGTGGTACACTGCCTATGTTTCCTGTGTGGTTGTCATTTAGTCCTATCCCCACTGTAATAGTGTCATTGTGTGGACGCTCAGCTGACCCCTCGTTTGCTATCCCGCCAGTGATGTGTTCTGCAGTGTAGGTTTGTCCTACGCCGCCTTGCACACGTCCCGCCACGTTGAGCCTCTCAATGTGGACAACCTCCTTGGAACAACACTGACCCATTGGACTAGAGGTCCCACACTGAAGCTTGGGGTCCTTCTGTAACAAACCAGAAACAAAACATCCTTGGTCAAACCGTGTGCGTTCAACTACAAGATGCCAATAATCAGATATGTGATGTTACACTTTCAGATTACCTTGGGGCAGTCTTTTTCCAACACAGGCTATCTTTACTAAAAGATTATTAATATTAACGTAACTTAGATGAGATAAAATGATATCGAATAATGCATTGATGTGAAGTGTATGATTTTCAGGTTTGTTCGTTTGTTGTTTGACGCCACACTCAGCAATATTTCAGATTTATGACGGCGGTCTGCAGATAATCGAGTCTTGACCAGACAATACAGTGATTGACATCATGGGCATCAATCTATGCAATTGGGATACGATGACATGCATCAACCAAGTCAGCGAGCCTGACCACCAGATCCTGTTTTTCGCCTTTTACGACAAGGATAGTTGCCTTGTATGGCGAGCATGGGTTGCCGAAGCCCGGATCTTCAAGGGTCTTACGTTTGTTCAGTCAGATAGGTTCTAGGTTACACATAAACGCATTCAAACCAGCTAGTACCAGGTTTTTTAATAGGTTTTACGATACAAAATGTATGAGACCTAGTGCTGATGTAACCCAAATTTCCTTCTGTTATATCTTATCTTAACATGTTATCTTACAACTCA
Organism: Haliotis cracherodii; assembly: GCF_022045235.1. Taxonomy (NCBI): domain Eukaryota; kingdom Metazoa; phylum Mollusca; class Gastropoda; order Lepetellida; family Haliotidae; genus Haliotis; species Haliotis cracherodii. The sequence continues at coordinate 1,419,890 of NW_027266294.1, read as the reverse complement.
ATCATTCCTTGTATGGATGTGGCCGCCTGGCAGAACTGGGGAGCTGTGACCAGGGGAAGAGACAGTATAGAGAGCTCCGAGCAAAAGGACAATAAGGGTAATTTGTTCATGTTTGTAGCATCATATTTAAAGCTTTCAAGTCAGAACTTGAGTCTGAGTCTTGGTTTCTGTCACTGACCAAAACAAGCACGACAAATGTTACTGAACATGCCACACACATCAGAAAAATGCCATTCCAAACCCTATGACCATTTTGGCAGGAGTTTCTTTTTCTGTTTCCACCTTTCACATGTGAGAGCTGAATACAGCACTTGGAACCTGAAGCCAGCCAGCCGGACTACCGCCATTTAATTGTCACGTGCCCTGGCTTCCAGGCAGGCGCTTCCTTCGCTATGAAACAGATGACTGTGGTACCTTGTCTGTTTTACATATTTATTCTTTAGGATACATATTAATGGGTATATAGAGGATATTTAATGTGTTTTCTCAAATACCACTTTTATCTCATCGAGTGAAGTGGGGAGAGTCTAATATTTTCACTCGTGACTGCTATATAGCCAAATTTCCCCCGGAAAACTGGCTATATATTCATACTTACCACGGAAAGCACAATATATGGCCATATTTCCCACTCGGAAAATACACTATATAGCCAATTTTCCGCTTTGGAGTCAGATTTGCCCCATAATTAAACATATGTCTATTATCAAAAGTACCTAGATGTACAGTTGGCTGATGGAGTAATTTACAAGAGAAACCATGATTAAAATCTTGTTGTTTTTTTGCGCCATACATCCTTAATTCTAATAAATAGAGGATAGTTCATTTCGACAGTGAGATATGGCGGATCTGTCACTCGACAGATCAGATAAGCCTTTTGTCACTGACGAAATGAAATGTTTTATTTATTATATATTTATTTAGTAGGGTATGTGTTTTTTAATTTTTTTATTTTGTTGTTGTGTATTTGAGGTAAATCAGCGAATCTAAAATCTTCCAACTGTCTTCAGTAACAATACGTCTGTATGCAGATTCTGTTTAGTGCACAGGGTTGTGAACTGCAGGCTATGCTTGCGACAACACTTTTAGGACCTGTACTAATGTCAGCCCTTAGGTTAAATAACTAAAATAACTACAGTGGCTAACAAAAATCCAAGGATGCAAATTCAACAGTCTGGACTCTCTTTACAATCAACGTGTTTTAGAGCTTGCAAATAGAATTTTAGACCAACCAAATCACTTTTTACACCCTTGTTACGTTTTACCATCTGGAAGAAGATATCGTGTACCTTGTTTTAAATCAAATAGAGTCAAATCTTCATTTGTTCCCGTTAGTATTTTATTTTTAAATGATGAACCAAGTCAACCTGTCTCTTAATCATTGTTTAATTCTTATGTGCTAGTGTTAATCCATATTTTATCTTCTTTAATAGTGCATATTTTGTTGCTTTATGTTATGCATGTATGTTCTGTGTGTATGTTTGTTTGCATGGAGTGTTATGTAAGTTTGCATGGAGTGCTATGTATGAGAGCAGATATATGTGTTGGTCTGAAATTGTATTGTTCGTAATGAGTGTATGTATACTCTTTTCACTTCAAACATAATCCAAATTCCCTTGGGGGTAATAAAGCTTTATTCTAAAAAACACAATCGGGGCTCGAACCTGCGACCTCTTGCTCTTCAGCAGTGAAGTATTTACTAGTATTCAGCAACAGTTTATAAATAAGTTCTCTGGCACGAATAACAAGTGGTAAGTCGGAATCGTCTATGTTTTCAACACTAAAAGCTTCTTTTTAATTGAGACACGTTTAACTCAAATTTCTCTGTCAAATATGGCATGCAAGAAGTTCGCTTTTGCCATTGCTGTTTGATCAATGTTTGTTAGATGGTGCAGTAGGTTATGTTTTTTAATACTGCATCGAAAAATCTGAGGGATATAGGGGAAATTACTGCTATATAGCCATACTTCCCCTTGTGTTAAGGGGGGAAATCTGACTCTAAAGCGGAAATATGGCTATGTAGTCATTTTTCTCCGGGGGAAATTTAGCCATATAGCCTTTTTTTTCCGGGATGAAATTAAGCTATATAGCCCCTTTTCCGGGAGGAATTTAGACTAGGGGGGAAATCCCACTATCTGACACCGGCTTGAATTTTCCGAGAATTGAACTTTCCTAATTTAATTCATGACAGCAAGCAACAATGTTTTAGTTAAAATGTTCGGGGTTGTATAAATGTGTTTATGTCAACGTTCATACTTATCTGTGAGAAAATTTGATCAAATTTGGCGGATTTTGTAAGCCTGGAGAGCGCTCAGCTCATCGTTCGACATGGTCACAGTACTACTTGTATAATTATATAATCCTACGCCAATGAAATAATCGCTGTTTGAAAATGATTTCTGTTTTCATTTTAAACAGGAACGTTTAATTATGACAAACAAAAATGTCCACGGAACTTAATACTCGATATGAAATAATATATTTCGCATAACATATATTAACAGGGCTAGTTTTATTCACGAACTATATTCTTTTCGCAAACCCCCTTTATACGGCGGTGGTAAAGGGGCGACAGGGAGAACTTAGTAATTTATCAGACACTGTTTTCGAAAAAATATATAAATTGCAAGTAATAAATTCCAGTATTTCATTCATATGTATATAATAAAACATTGCATGCGTGACCTCATATATATATGCATACGTTGTATATCTATAGACTGCCGCCCCTCCCTTCACTGTACCGATCCAACACATTATGACTCTACTGAAGAATCAGCTTACAGCGGACTTTAACTATACATTCCCAGAAATACATAGAGGATTCATCACGAGTGTTTTTTAATATGGGAAATATCAACCGAGTCTTAGTTAATCGGTATTTGCCGAGCCTTTGGCGAGGCAAATACCGATTAACGGGACGAGGTTGATATTTCCCATATTAAAAAACACGAGTGATGAATTCTATTTATCATTTTCACATTTTTGCTTCCCAATTAAGGAATAATTGCATTAAACATTAACATCAGCAACTTGTCGAAATCTTACGTATAGATCGTGCGTAGTGATACATGTTTTCCATAGCCGTGTAAACCAAAATAAACAACCTCTTAACTCCTTTATGGCATATTCCTTCGCCGAGAAAAAAAGTTCCTCGGATTATTTTAAACAAAATACTTGAACAGACTTTTGCAGAATAATTGAAACTTTAATAACGGTAACAACAACGATTCTGTGTAATCTGATTATATCTCTGGTGTAACTTCACTTATAATATATAGTTTCAAATCAAACCGCTCTCTCACTTGAAGAATGTCTCGCGGCTGAGAGGTCAGAGTTAGATGCATTAGTCGGTGTCACTATCACTTTCGATGACAATCCGGCGTCTTTTGACTGGGACCGGGCTTGGAGGTTTAACGAGATTAATCGTTATGTTTCCACCAGTAATGTTGCCAGCAAACATAGTGTTGACACCACCAGAAACATGTATTATTTGAGACCGCTGACTGTGTTTTCTACTGTCGATTTGGACATTACGCGAGGGGCCGCTCTGCATGACGGGAGTTTCACCAACAAGCTGGGATGTCATAGTGTGGGATGGAGTGTTTCGTGAAATGATGTTGGATATTTGCTTGTGCTGGTCAGGATTGATATGACAGTAATTGTTCACAGAATGGATGTTTTTGTGGCCAGTTATCTGCATTATTTGATTTGGCGGAACATTATTGTCATTCAACTTTTGCACAAGGTGTTTGCGCGCAGAGTGATTTGTGAGTCGTTTCGATGTTTGGAGACTGGCGGCATCACACATGTTTTTCATGAGAGAGGAAAGTTTGTTTTTCCCAATACGATAGCGGATAAACCACTGATCGCCAGGTTTAGGCATACCTAAAGTGTGTGTGCCGATGTAAAAGGGATCGTCATCTCGACAGAAGTCGAGTGGACGCGTGGAGGCATACAACTTATACACATGCACAGGGCACCGAGAGGGATCAGCAACATTAGCCCACATTTTGGGCCTAACGTCGCGACAATCACGAGGATTCTCACTGGACCTATTCTTTTCTTGTCTCATGGACAGTTCAAGATATTCGTGATCGTCTCCATCAACATACAATGTGATGTCCCCCCAACACATGTTGTAGTGATCACTGAAACCTCTTAACCCGAAATGGATTGTGTTGTAGAGCCATAGACAGTTTATTATGCTCATTGGATTACTGATTCCAATGGATCCGGACTGCCACAGGGACTCGATCTCTTCATCACCAATCGGGTCGGCTCTCCTTGGTAAGTTGCCACGCCCTTCTTTCTTTAGTTCAATTTTTCTCCCCTTTAATACTTCCCGTGATCGTGAAAATTCTAAAGATGACGTGAGTGAATAGCCATACCCCCTTCGTTTTAGTGATCTCTCGATGCTGCTCTGAAAACCCGTGAGACTGTTTGGTTCATAATTTTCCCCATTTGTTTTTCGAACACTAATGAAAAACTTGCAGAGAAGTGTGTCTAGTTCGTTTGGGGGGATTTCGTGCATTTGGCGAAATTCATTTTGTACTTTTAGAAAGTTATCGAACAGTTTCAAGTCGTACAAAGTTTTCTTGGCTGTGTTTTTGTTTTGATTGTCTAGGATCACACCATCGATCATGCCGTCCTCAACAGCCACAAATCTTCCTTGGGCATCTTTCGGCTTTGTGTTCGTCGTCTGCTTCGCCGTGCTCGACGATGGCGTTTCGATGATGAAACTTTGGCCACAGGGAATTTTTGATAATCTGCCTTCATCACAGTCAAATTCAAATTCAGTACCATCAACCTGTAACCTGTAATATCCATTTGTCAACACGGATATCACTGTAGCACTTCCCCTTTGATCTATTAAAACATTGTCTCCAACATCAAAGGTATCCATGTTGTTTGTAAACACCTACTCACGTGCACCGGCGAAAAAAGTCCCACTTCCGGCTATCTAATTTGCATATCTAATCTGCATACTTATGTCATTGGGGTATGGCATACATGTTTTTATGTCATAAGCTTATGTCATGGATAAATGCTTTAGTTAAATGATAAATGTACATATCAGTGATTGCATTGGTATTCAAAATAATGGGGTCTCCGCGAAGCTATGTAAGGGGGCTTGGGGGCATGCATTAAGACTACATTAAGGGTGTGGATGACTTTCTGACAGTTACAGCGGGGGAGTGTGGATGACTTTCAGACAGATACAGCGGGGGAGCGTGGATGACTTTCAGACAGATACCGCGGGGGAGTGTGGATGACTTTCAGACAGATACCGCGGGGGAGTGTGGATGACTTTCAGACAGATACAGCGGGGGAGTGTAGAGGACTCTCTGACAGATACAGCGGGGGAGAGTGGATGACTTTCAGACAGATACAGCGGGAGAGTGTGGATGACTTTCAGACAGATACAGCGGGGGAGAGTGAATGACTTTCAGACAGATACAGCGGGGGAGTGTGGATGACTTTCAGACAGATACAGCGGGGGAGTGTAGATGACTTTCAGACAGATACAGCAGGGGAGTGTGGATGACTTTCAGACAAATACAGCGGGGGAGTGTGGATGACTTTCAGACAAATACAGCGGGGGAGTGTGGATGACTTTCAGACAGATACAGCGGGGGAGAGTGAATGACTTTCAGACAGATACAGCGGGGGAGTGTGGATGACTTTCAGACAGATACAGCGGGGGAGTGTGGATGACTTTCAGACAGATACAGCGGGGGAGTGTGGATGACTTTCAGACAGATACAGCAGGGGAGTGTGGATGACTTTCAGACAGATACAGCGGGGGAGCGTGGATGACTTTCAGACAGATACAGCAGGGGAGTGTGGATGTCTTTCAGACAAATACAGCGGGGGAGTGTGGATGACTTTCAGACAGAAACAGCGGGGGAGTGTGGATGACTTTCAGACAGATACAGTGGGGGAGCGTGGATGACTTTCAGACAGATACAGCGGGGGAGTGTGGATGACTTTAAGACAGATACAGCGGGGGAGTATGGATGACTTTCAGACAGATACAGCAGGGGAGTGTGGATGACTTTAAGACAGATACAGCGGGGGAGTATGGATGACTCTCCGACAGATACAGCGGGGGAGTGTGGACACAAATATTACTACTCTTGACAAAAGTATCCTAAACGTTTGAAACAAGTAATGATATAGGATTTCTCTCGTCCATACCACTTATCACATTTCATCAGAGAGCTGGTTTCTGATAAATGCGTTGTCTGGATAAACTGCCTGTTGATACGGCATGTATATATATGGAGGACGGTTTCCGTGAACAGATAGACAAAGGCAGGAAACAAACACTCACACATAACCTTGCACTGAAGATGTCCATATAAGGTCAGGGCGGAAATAGAAGTTAAAAATACTTTATAAAATGACAATACACCTAAATCAGGACAATATTTTTAAGATTTCAGGCTATCACAGTCTTGTTTGCACACGACAATAATAAACCGAGGCGGGTACAACTTCAAAAGGTGACATCACGTGCAGTTCTAGTGTAGTTAGGTCATGGTGACCCAGGTCATTCCGCCCTGTCTCTTTCCCCGGAGTTATAATAATGTATATGATAATGAAACGGGTAGATACAATGAGACAGACACTTCGGCCTAGTACTTACAATGATGTACGCTAGCCCGTACGTCGGTTACAGTATCGTCATCGTGACAACGACACATCACGCCAACATAGTTCATACAGTGTTACATCCTGTGACATCGAGTTGAACGTTTGTTCATCCGGAGATCGCAGCTAGTCCATGTACGTCGCCAGGCTGTGGCATGTCCAGTTGGAGGGGGAAGGCTGTGCAGAGTTATGCCCCTTAGATACTGGGAGCCACTGATAACAGTGGGTTTGTCTGCGCCATAGCCGTGCTCTCCGTGTTAACCATGTAGCTAACGTGTCTCTGGGATATCGAGTGGTACTTGTTCATTTTTTAAATAAATTTTGTAACCCCGATATTTGGAGCGTAAACGAAAGCTTGCAAACAGACGCGTACAAGAAGCTGGCAACGATATCTACAGGGATTCAACATGTCATGCTCGATGTAGAGTTGCGTCCCTAAGGCGTGCTCAGAAAATTACGATATTGGGTTCGAATCCCGGTTGGCCTTGATGTTATTGTATTTTTATGAAGTTTTGAACTTTCAACATTTGTCCTTACCTGACGTCTCCGTGGTCTAGTGGTACAGCGTCTGCCCGGGGAGCGGAAGGTCGGTGGTTCGATCCCCGACCGCATCATACCAAACAACGTTAGAAGATGCCTGCCTGATACTCAGATGCCTAACGCTCGGCATTAAGGGGCTAAAACAAGGACTGGTCGCCTCGGAGTCAGTATACTGTGTCTGAGTCGGGTATTCACGTTAAACAGCGGCATGGTCACAAGAAAACCGCTGAGGATGCCTTGGTCAAGATCTATATATAATTTCTATGTTTGATCTTGCCTTAAACAAGTTATTTCCTTCTCTTCTAACAATACCTATAACTCTGGACTGAGTTTCACAAATGAGAAAATATCAAATATTGTTACATCTCCGGCAAGTACTGTTGTGTAAAACGTGAGTCACTGCACCGCATCCACTGCTACTTCCAGAATAACTATCATCATACAACAAGTTGGACAACAGACCAGGAAGCTCGACTGACTCACTGTAACACGTCCGACAGGAGACCAAACCCGTGCATACAGTCATCGACCCCTGCATATACCATAACCCCGTGAAAGTCAGGGTTAGGTCTTCAGCAACCCATACCCATCGTCAGAGGCAACTGACGGGAAGGATGGTCAAGATTCGCTATCTCACTTGGAGCATGTCATCGTATCCCAATGCGTAGATCGATTCCCGTGATGTCCATCACTACGTTACTGGTCTGGACTCCATTATTTACAGACAGTTGGAATATTGCTGAGGGTGCGGCTGAACAAAAGAAAATCATAACAAAATAATAACGAAAATCCCATACTTCACCTCCATGCATTACTCGATATAACCATATCTTATCTAAGTTATGGTAATATTAATAATCCTTTAATGAATGCAGTTATGCTCGAAATTATTAACATGTTGTTATTTGCACATATACTGGAAGGTCACATGCCTGCACGACACTGCATGGATTGTATGTTATTAATTAATCTTCAACATACCTTTTCTAAAATGTATGAAATGCATACATGCATGATGTCACAGGTCTGTTAACACGTTAATCTTTTCAGAAGACATCAGTCCAAAATACTTGAAAATATTTGGTGGTTGGTACATGTAAGGCGATACATATTCAGGACACAAGTGATCCTATACTGGACACACACAGACAAGATGGGTCGTCTTCTACTTCCAGCTTATTGCACAAGATCTCTGAATACCTGTGTGTATCTTACCTGTCAAATGTTAAGAGTATGCGATAAGCATCTTATATGGACAAAGACATTCTACTCTTTAGTGCAAGAGAGGTTTCCAAAGATATTTTTTAGTTCTTAATTTCGTCTTGAGCATTACATTGTATTTACATTATGGTGATATAACTATGGTTTCATTTCTGTATATACCCATCCTTTAGTCATTGAGTGACCATGCTAAGAAACTGTTCAGGATATTCTACCTTTCTGACTTAACATGGTCAAATGCAGGTTCTTTAATATATTTCTTGACAGATGAGACCCGCTTCCCGAACTGTCATACAGTGACAACATTTCTTAACATTTTCTTGGATATTTATAAGAAGACGTACGTACTAATGTTACCCAATACCATATGACTTCAACCTGTACACATACAGCCAGTGGTCATCTACCACATTCATCAGGCACGACACCATTCTGTTCATCTCCACAGACATCTGTGAGACGCATGGTCTAACTTGTCATACTCCATACATAAGCACCATTTAACAGAAAAGAATTACTTTTTGAAACTAAAATCTTTAAAAAATCAGTTAAAGCTTTCGTCACTAACGTTATCGATTTTCTTAAGAATGCCTATGCAGATTTTCGCCTGGACAGCAGCTTTTGTTGAATGTAGTTTTCATGAAAGTTTAGTGAGAAATATTTGTATTTTGTAACATCTAGTACTTTGTATTTATGAAATCATTTCTCCCGTATTGGTAATATAGCTCCGTTTTCAACACAAATGCCTTATTTTCCATGTTGACTTTTTTACAAAACTGCTCTAATACATAAATTTGATGTTGTAATCCAGTTATGGTGCAAGAAAACACAACAATGACAAAAGCAAACAGCAGTAAAAAGACTTATATATCAATCGTAGAAAGTACAATATCTCACTATTATTACATGGCTAATTTGTGAACAAAGAAAGAGAAGAGGAAAGGGCTTAATATGCATCCTTGTCTTACTCCTATATTACATTGTCGATATCGATATCGTCTTATCATATCTTATATCATATAACTAAATTATGATAATTTTTATAATCCTATAATAAACACAGCATATGCTGGAAATAGTAGACATCAAATATTTCTCCAAGGTAATTTGAAAGTGTTCATCCTATATCTGATTATTGACATCTTGTAGTTGAACGCACACAGTTTTGTCAAGGATGTTTTGTTACTGGTTTGTTACAGAAGGACCCCAAGCTTAAGTGTAGGACCTGTAGTCAAATGGGTCAGTGTTGTTACAGAAGGACCCCAAGCTTCAGTGTAGGACCTCTTGTCCAATGGGTCAGTGTTGTTACAGAAGGACCAATAGCTTCAGTGTAGGACCTCTAGACCATTGTGTCAGTGTTGTTACTGAAGGACACCAAGCTTCAGTGTAGGACCTCTAGTCCAATGGGTCAGTGTTGTTACAGAAGGACCCCAATCTTCAGTGTAGGACCTCTAGTCCAATGGGTCAGTGTTGTTACAGAAGGACCCCAAACTTCAGTGTAGGACCTCTAGTCCAATGGTCCAATATCACGTGAGTCAACTGACATGGGAAACATGCACAGTACACCACGTGATTCAATAGGCATGGGAAATACCTGGTGATTCAACAGAAATGAGAAACATGCGCAGAATACAGCGTGATTCAACAGACAGGGGGAAACATAGGCAGAATACCACGTGATTCAACAGACATGGGAAACATAGCCAGTGTACCACGTGATTCAACAGACATGGGTAACATAGGCAGAATACCGCGTGATTCACCAGACATGGGAAACAGAGGCAGAATACCACGTGACTCAACAGACATGGGAAACAGAGGCAGAATACCACGTGTGTAAACAAAATGGGAAACATAGGCAGAATACCACGCGATTCACCACATATGGGAAACATAGCCAGAATACCACGTGATTCGACAGACATGGGAAACACAGGCAGTGTACCACGTGATTCACCACACACGGGAAACACAGGCAGAATACCACGTGATTCAACAGATATAGGAAATATAGACAGTGTACCACGTGATTCACCACACACGGGAAACAGAGGCAGAATATCACGTGATTCACCACACATGGGAAACATAGCCAGAATACCACGTGATTCAACAGACATGGGAAACAGAGGCAGAATACCACGTGATTCAACAGACATGGGAAACATAGATAGTGTACCACGTGATTCAACCGACATGGGAAACATAGACCGTGTATCACGTTATTCAACAGACATGGGAAACATATAAAGTGTATCACGTTATTCAACAGACATGGGAAACATAGCCAGTGTACCACATGATTCAACAGACATGGGACACAGAGGCAGAGTACCACGTGATTCAACAGATATGGGAAACTTAGACAGTGTACCACGTGATTCAACAGACATCAGAAACATAGGCAGTGAATCACGTGATTCAACAGACATGGGAAACATAGATAGTGTACCATGTGATTCAACAGACATGGGAAACATAGATAGTGTACCATGTGATTCAACAGACATGGGAAACATAGACAGTGTACCATGTGATTCAACAGACATGGGAAACATAGGCAGTGTACCACGTGATTCAACAGACACGGGAAACAGAGGCAGAATACCACGTGATTCAACAGACATGGGAAACTTAGACAGTGTATCAGGTGATTCAACAGACATCAGAAAAATAGGCCGTGTATCACGTGATTCAACAGACATGGGAAACCTAGATAGTGTACCATGTGATTCAACAGACATGGGAAACATATAAAATGTATCACGTTATTCAACAGACATGGGAAACATAGACAGTGTACCATGTGATTCAACAGACACGGGAAACATAGGCAGTGTACCACGTGATTCAACAGACATGGGAAACATAGATAGTGTACCATGTGATTCAACAGACATGGGAAACACAGGCAGTGTATCAGGTGATTCAACAGACATGAGAAACATAGACAGTGTACCACGTGATTCAACAGACATGGGAAACATAGGCAGAATACCACGTGATTCAACAGACATGAGAAACATAGGCAGCGTACCACGTGATTCAACAGACATGGGAAACATAGGCCGTGTATCACGTGATTCAACAGACATGGGAAACCTAGATAGTGTACCATGTGATTCAACAGACATGGGAAACAGAGGCAGTGTATCAGGTGATTCAACAGACATGAGAAACATAGACAGTGTATCACGTGATTCAACAGACATGGGAAACATAGATAGTGTACCATGTGATTCAACAGACATGGGAAACACAGGCAGTGTATCAGGTGATTCAACAGACATGAGAAACATAGACAGTGTACCACGTGATTCAACAGACATGGGAAACATAGGCAGAATACCACGTGATTCAACAGACATGAGAAACATAGGCAGCGTACCACGTGATTCAACAGACATGGGAAACATAGGCCGTGTATCACGTGATTCAACAGACATGGGAAACCTAGATAGTGTACCACGTGATTCAACAGACATGGGAAACATATAAAGTGTATCACGTTATTCAACAGACATTGGAAACATAGACAGTGTACCACGTGATTCAACAGACATGGGAAACAGAGGCAGAATACCACGTGATTCAACAGATATGGGAAACTTAGACAGTGTACCACGTGATTCAACAGACATCAGAAACATAGGCCGTGTACCACGTGACTCAACAGACACGGGAAACATAGGCAGTGTACCACGTCATTCAACAGACATGAGAAACATAGACAGTGTACCACGTGATTCAACAGACATCAGAAACATAGACAGTGTACCACGTGATTCAACCGACATGGGAAACATATAAAGTGTATCACGTTATTCAACAGACATTGGAAACATAGACAGTGTACCACGTGATTCAACAGACATGGGAAACAGAGGCAGAATACCACGTGATTCAACAGATATGGGAAACTTAGACAGTGTACCACGTGATTCAACAGACATCAGAAACATAGGCCGTGTACCACGTGACTCAACAGACACGGGAAACATAGGCAGTGTACCACGTCATTCAACAGACATGGGAAACATAGGCAATACACCACGTGATTCAACAGACATGGGAAACATAGGCAGTGTACCACGTGATTCAACAGACATGGGAAACATAGGCAGTGTACCACGTGATTCAACAGACATGGGAAACATAGGCAATACACCACGTGATTCAACAGACATGGGAAACATAGGCAGTATACCACGTGATTCAACAGACATGGGAAACATAGGCAGTATACCACGTGATTCAACAGACATCAGAAACATAGGCCGTGTATCACGTGATTCAACAGACATGAGAAACATAGGCAGTATACCACGTGATTCAACAGACATGGGAAACGTAGGCAATGTACCACGTGATTCAACAGACATGAGAAACATAGACAGTATGCCACGTGATTCAACAGACATTGGAAACAAAGGCAGTATACCACGTGAGTCAACTGGTATGATACAACACGGTTGTGCTTGGTGTTGTAAACCCTTGGCCCCGGTCTATTTTTCACTGGTGCTTTACCATCCCAAGCTTAACGTCGGAGTCTTTTAGTGTCTGCTTTTCTTTCTTACTTAGTTGAAATTTCAAGATACATCCTTAGTTAAAATTTCAAGATAGTAAGTTGCAATATTTAGATTATTACTAGAAATTTCAACTTATTATCTTGAAATTGAACTTGCAAGAAATATTTTAAAATTTCATGATTTATACAAAGTTGAAATTTTAAAATACTGATCTTTAAATTTTAACATAATAAGATTTTAACTTGAAATATTAACGCGTGTATCTTGAAATTTCAAATTACTATCTTGAAATTTCAAGAAGAAAACTTGTGTCCCTAAAAGGCTTCCGTCGTATTTATGATTTCTTTATGCGAATTAATTACCCTTTACCATTTATATGTTATAGTGAGCTATCTCCTTTATACAACCATCGAGTTCCCGGCAGAACAGCTGTGCTCTGATCGCCTAACTTCACTGACAACAAACACATGATTTACGGCGGCTGACAATGACCAGTTAACTATTGACAAACGAGGGAAGCTAACGTACAACAGCAAGTCTATTCTTCCCATTGAATAACAAACAAGATTAAACTACATTTATAATTAAATACTAAGTCCTACCAAAAGTGTATTTCCATTTAACATACATCAAGGCTTGCTTCAGTAGGTATATGCATGAATAACAAATGAATTATTTAATGTCCCCATCAACGACCGATATGCTGAATTCTGATTATACAACACCACCTGTTGGTCATAGAACTATTCAACCTGCTGAAAGCTCGACATCCTGTAACATTGCGGCCTGAAGTGCACAGGTACGTGCATGTTGTTGTGTTATATATGCATACCGCCCTGTGTGTTCATGACTTGTGTCTGTCGTGTTATCTATTTAGTCAGTGTTTCATGTGCACCAGTAACATCGTGTAACGACATTCCATGCAGTTACATATACTAGTACTTGATCTGTGGTGTTCGCAGCTGGATGTGTAGTTTGTTAGTTATGTCTCCCTGGCGGAATGCTGGATTTGTGAAATATATTCTGTTAGTCCACTATCTGCTTCAGATATTGCAGTTATTTCGAGATACTGGTTACCATGGTGAAGAGGTTGACACAAACTGATGTTTCAAACATGCATGTGTAGATCACAACAAATCAAGGACACGTGTGACGAAATACACCCGTCACACTCCACCCCTCACTGACACACCCATCACACTCCACCCCTCACTGATACACCCATTTCAAACATGCATGCGTAGATCACATCAAATCAAGGACACGTGTGACGAAATACTCCCCGACAAACATGTTTGTGAAGGGGATTCTCTGTCAGATGAATGTTTGTGTGTCATAAGTTTATTCCGTTCCTGCATCCCGTATTACCTACAGACGTAGTTGAGTTGTTTGTTTGTGTGTTGTTTAACGCCGCACCCAGCAATAGTCCAGCTGTATGAGAGCGGTCTGTAAGTCATCGAGTATGGACCAGACAATCGAGTGATTGACATAATGAACATCGATCCTCTAAATTGGGATAAAATGACATGCATCAACCAAGTCAGCGAGCCTGATTCACCCGATCCCGTTAGTCGCCTCTCACGACAAGAAGTCGCCTTAGTTAAATAGTCGTGACATGCTGAGATGTCGCATCTCCAGGATATGGTAACAAACAGACTGATATACACGTAGAGGTCTCGACATTCTTCATGTTTGTCACGTAGACTAAACCCCTCATTGCCATTTGCCAATTCGTACGACACAAAACAAAGACATGTCCTTACTCTGACAAGCAAGCAAAACGACAAATCACCTGACACACCGCCCACACCTAAACCCCCCAGTGACACACCCACCCACCCTGCTCCACCCATCCCCTTCACTGACACACTCACTCCATATACACCCCGCACCCTACCCCTCACTGACACACGCGCAACCGCCCCACCCCTCACTGACCCACCCAACGCACTCCACCCCTCACTGACACACGCCCAACCGCCCCACCCCTCACTGACCCACCCAACGCACTCCACCCCTCACTGACACACGCCCAACTGCCCCACCCCTCACTGCCCCACCAATCACACACCTCCCCTCACTGATGAACACACAACTGCCCCAACCCTCACTGCCCCACCAATCACACACCTCCCCTCACTGATAAACACGCTACTGCCAACCCCTCATTGATACACACACAACTGCCCCACCCCTCACTGACACACACGCAACCGCCCCACCCCTCACTGACACACACGCAACCGCCCCACCCCTGACTGATACACCCATCACACTCCACCCCTCACTGATACACCCATCACACTCCACCCCTCACTGATACACACACAACTGCCCCACCCGTCACTGATACACCCATCACACTCCACACCTCACTGATACACCCATCACACTCCACCCCTCACTGATACACCCATCACACTCCACCCCTCACTGATACACACACAACTGCCCCACCCGTCACTGATACACCCATCACACTCCACCCCTCACTGATACACCCATCACACTCCACCCCTCACTGATACACCCATCACACTCCACCCCTCACTGATACACACACAACCGCCCCGCCCCTCACTGATACACACACAACCGCCCCGCCCCTCACTGATACACACATCACACTCCACCCCTCACTGATACACCCATCACACTCCACCCCTCACTGATACACACACAACCGCCCCACCCCTCACTGATACACACATCACACTCAACCCCTCACTGATACACACATCACACTCCACCCCTCACTGATAAACACACAACCGCAACGCCCCTCACTGATACACACATCACACTCCACCCCTCACTGACACACCAATCACACTCCACCCCTCACTGATACACCCATCACACTCCACCCCTCACTGACACACCCATCACACTCCACCCCTCACTGACACACCCATCACACCCCACCTCTCACTGACACACCCATCACACTCCACCCCTCACTGACACACCCACCACACCCCACCCCTCACTGACACACCCATCACACCCCACCACTCACTGACACACCCATCACACTCCACCCCTCACTGACACACCCATCACACCCCACCCCTCACTGATAAACACGCTACTGCCCCACCCCTCACTGATAAAATCACAACCGCCCCACCCCTCACTGACACACCCATCACACCCCACCCCTCACTGATACACCCATCACACCCCACCCCTCACTGATAAACACGCTACTGCTCCACCCCTGACTGATACACGCGCAACCGCCCCACCCCTCACTCATACCCCTGTCACACCCCACCCCTCACTGATAAACACGCTACTGCCCCACCCCTCACTGACACACACATCACACTCCACCCCTCACTGATACACCCATCACACTCCACCCCTCACTGATAAACACGCTACTGCTCCACCCCTGACTGATACACACGCAACCGCCCCACCCCTCACTGATACACCCATCACACCCCACCCCTCACTGATAAACACGCTACTGCCCCACCCCTCACTGACATACACATCACACTCCACCCCTCACTGATACACCCATCACACTCCACCCCTCACTGATACACCCATCACACTTCACCCCTCACTGATACACACTCAACCGCCCCACCCGTCACTGATACACACATCACACTCAACCCCTCACTGATACACACATCACACTCCACCCCTCACTGATAAACACACAACCGCAACGCCCCTCACTGATACACACATCACACTCCACCCCTCACTGACACACCCATCACACTCCACCCCTCACTGATACACCCATCACACTCCACCCCTCACTGATAAACACGCTACTGCCCCACCCCTCACTGATACAATCACAACCGCCCCACCCCTCACTGACACACCCATCACACCCCACCCCTCACTGATACACCCATCACACCCCACCCCTCACTGATAAACACGCTACTGCTCCACCCCTGACTGATACACGCGCAACCGCCCCACCCCTCACTGATACACCCGTCACACCCCACCCCTCACTGATAAACACGCTACTGCCCCACCCCTCACTGACACACACATCACACTCCACCCCTCACTGATACACCCATCACACTCCACCCCTCACTGATAAACACGCTACTGCTCCACCCCTGACTGATACACGCGCAACCGCCCCACCCCTCACTGATACACCCATCACACCCCACCCCTCACTGATAAACACGCTACTGCCCCACCCCTCACTGACACACACATCACACTCCACCCCTCACTGATACACCCATCACACTCCACCCCTCACTGATAAACACGCTACTGCTCCACCCCTGACTGATACACGCGCAACCGCCCCACCCCTCACTGACACACCCATCACACCCCACCCCTCACTGATACACACACAACCGCCCCACCCCTCACTGATACACACACAACTGCCCCACCCCTCACTGATACACACACAACTGCCCCGCCCCTCACTGATACACACACAACTGCCCCGCCCCTCACTGATACACACATCACACTCCACCCCTCACTGATACACACATCACACCCCACCCCTCACTGACACACCCACCACACTCCACCCCTCACTGACACACCCATCACACCCCACCCCTCACTGACATATCAATCACACCCCCCCCCCCCCTCACTGACACACCCATCACACCCCACCCCTCACTGACACACCCATCACACCCCACCCCTCACTGATACACACACAACCGCCCCACCCCTCACTGATACACCCATCACACCCCACCCCTCACTGATAAACACGCTACTGCCCCACCCCTCACTGATACACACACAACCGCCCCACCCTTCACTGACACACCCATCACACCCCACCCCTCACTGACACACACATCACACTCCACCCCTCACTGATACACACACCCCACCCCTCACTGATAAACACGCTACTGCCCCACCCCTCACTGATACACACACAACCGCCCCACCCCTCACTGACACACCCATCACACTCCACCCCTCACTGATAAACACGCTACTGCTCCACCCCTGACTGATACACGCGCAACCGCCCCACCCCTCACTGATACACACACAACCGCCCCACCCCTCACTGATACACCCATCACACTCCACCCCTCACTGATAAACACGCTACTGCCCCACCCCTCACTGATACACACACAACCGCCCCACCCCTCACTGATACACCTATCACACCCCCACCCCTCACTGATAAACACGCTACTGCCCCACCCCTGACTGATACACGCGCAACCGCCCCACCCCTCACTGATACACACACAACCGCCCCGCCCCTCACTGACACACCCATCACACCCCACCCCTCACTGACACACACATCACACTCCACCCCTCACTGATACACACACCCCACCCCTCACTGATAAACACGCTACTGCCCCACCCCTCACTGATACACACACAACCGCCCCACCCCTCACTGACACACCCATCACACTCCACCCCTCACTGATAAACACGCTACTGCTCCACCCCTCACTGATACACACACAACCGCCCCACCCCTCACTGATACACCCATCACACTCCACCCCTCACTGATAAACACGCTACTGCCCCACCCCTCACTGATACACCTAACACACCCCACCCCTCACTGATAAACACGCTACTGCCCCACCCCTCACTGATACACGCGCAACCGCCCCACCCCTCACTGATACACACACAACCGCCCCGCCCCTCACTGATACACACATCACACCCCACCCCTCACTGATACACACACAACCGCCCCACCCCTCACTGATACACCCATCACACCCCACCCCTCACTGATACACACACAACTGCCCCACCCCTGACAGATAAACACGCTACTGCCCCACCCCTGACTGATACACGCGCAATCGCCCCACCCCTCACTGATACACACACAACCGCCCCGCCCCTCACTGATACACACATCACACCCCATCCCTCACTGATACACACGCAACCCCCCCACCCCTCACTGATACACCCATCACATCCCACCCCTCACTGATACACACACAACTGCCCCACCCCTGACTGATAAACACGCTACTGCCCCACCCCTGACTGATACACACACAACCGCCCCGCCCCTCACTGATACACACATCACACCCCACCCCTCACTGATACACACACAACCGCCCTACCCCTCACTGATACACACATCACACCCCACCCCTCACTGATACACCCATCACACTCCACCCCTCACTGATACACACACAACCGCCCCGCCCCTCACTGATACACACACAACCGCCCCACCCCTCACTGATACACCCATCACACTCCACCCCTCACTGATACACCCATCACACTCCACCCCTCACTGATACACACACAACCGCCCCGCCCCTCACTGATACACCCATAACACCCCACCCCTCACTGATACACACACAACCGCCCCACCCCTCACTGATACACCCATCACACTCCACCCCTCACTGATACACCCATCACACTCCACCCCTCACTGACATCGGATGCAAGCCTTCTGGGATGGGACATCCACTGGGAGGCGACTCAAATGGCAAGTTACAATCACATGTAGGACCGAGGATTATTTGCACACCGAACATGTCCTGACGCGCCGACAGTCAGGTCACATGGAACGGGAAACTGTCAGCATACACATTACCACCTTGGTACAGAATATAGCACTGCTGAACCAGTTAGCCATCCAGCGTAATCCACAGACAAGGCCGGGCTCCACTGACACGTTCGTGTGAACCTCAAGCTTCAGGGAAGTGGACCACGGACACGCCCGTGTGAACCTCAAGCTTCAGGGAAGTGGACCACGGACACGCCCGTGTGAACCTCAAGCTTCAGGGAGGTGGACCACGGACACGCCCGTGTATAGCTCAAGCTTCAGGGAGGAGGACCACAGACACGCCCGTGTGAACCTCAAGCTTCAGGGAGGTGGACCACGGACAGGCCCGTGTATACCTCAAGCTTCAGTGAGGTGGACCACGGACACGCCCGTGTATACCTCAAGCTTCAGTGAGGTGGACCACTGACACGCCCTTGTATACCCCAAGCTTCAGGGAGGTGGACCACGGACACGCCCGTTTATACCACAAGCTTCAGTGAGGTGGACCACTGACACGCCCTTGTATACCCCAAGCTTCAGGGAGGTGGACCACGCCCTTTATGAGGTTGGTGGCGGTGACGTTACATCAAACTATCATATGTAATGACTTGCCAGGACTAACTGATACAAAGACAGTCATCACCTGTCTGTCCAGGGTGTGTCACGTGCCACTGGGACGCTATTCTGTACAGAATACATACTGAGGGATTACTGAGCGTTTTCACGTCACACACACAACTCCCCCGCCCCTCACTGATACACACACAGCTGCCCCGCCCCTCACTGATAAACACGCTACTGCCCCACCCCTCACTGATACACCCATCACACTCCACCCCTCACTGATAAACACGCTACTGCCCCACCCCTCACTGATACACACACAACCGCCCCACCCCTCACTGATACACACATCACACCCCACCCCTCACTGATAAACATGCTACTGCCCCACCCCTGACTGATACACGCGCAACCGCCCCACCCCTCACTGATACACACACAACCGCCCCACCCCTCACTGATACACACATCACACTGCACCCCTCACTGATACACACATCACACTCCACCCCTCACTGATACACCCATCACACTCCACCCCTCACTGATACACACACAACCGCCCCGCCCCTCACTGATACACCCATCACACCCCACCCCTCACTGATACACACACAACCGCCCCACCCCTCACTGATACACCCATCACACTCCACCCCTCACTGATACACACACAACCGCCCCGCCCCTCACTGATACACACACAACCGCCCCACCCCTCACTGATACAACCATCACACTCCACCCCTCACTGATACACCCATCACACTCCACCCCTCACTGATAAACACGCTACTGCCCCACCCCTCACTGATACACCCATCACACCACACCCCTCACTGATAAACACGCTACCGCCCCACCCCTGACTGATACACGCGCAACCGCCCCACCCCTCACTGATACACACACAACCGCCCCGCCCCTCACTGATACACCCATCACACTCCACCCCTCACTGATACACACATCACACTCCACCCCTCACTGATACACCCATCACACTCCACCCCTCACTGATACACCCATCACACTCCACCCCTCACTGATACACCCATCACACTCCGCCCCTCACTGATACACACACAAGCGCCCCACCCCTCACTGATACACCCATCACACTCCACCCCTCACTGATACACCCATCACACTCCACCCCTCACTGATACACACACAACCGCCCCGCCCCTCACTGATACACCCATAACACCCCACCCCTCACTGATACACACACAACCGCCCCACCCCTCACTGATACACCCATCACACTCCACCCCTCACTGATACACCCATCACACTCCACCCCTCACTGACATCGGATGCAAGCTTTCTGGGATGGGACATCCACTGGGAGGCGACTCAAATGGCAAGTTACAATCACATGTACGACCGAGGATTATTTGCACACCGAACATGTCCTGACGCGCCGACAGTCAGGTCACATGGAACGGGAAACTGTCAGCATACACATCACCACCTTGGTACAGAATATAGCACTGCTGAACCAGTTCGCCATCCAGCGTAATCCACAGACAAGGCCGGGCTCCACTGACACGCCCGTGTGAACCTCAAGCTTCAGGGAAGTGGACCACGGACACGCCCGTGTGAACCTCAAGCTTCAGGGAAGTGGACCACGGACACGCCCGTGTGAACCTCAAGCTTCAGGGAGGTGGACCACGGACACGCCCGTGTATACCTCAAGCTTCAGGGAGGTGGACCACGGACAAGCCCGTGTGAACCTCAAGCTTCAGGGAGGTGGACCACGGACACGCCCGTGTATACCTCAAGCTTCAGGGAGGTGGACCACGGACACGCCCGTGTATACCTCAAGCTTCAGTGAGGTGGACCACTGACACGCCCTTGTATACCCCAAGCTTCAGGGAGGTGGACCACGCCCTTTATGAGGTTGGTGGCGGTGACGTTACATCAAACTATCATATGTAATGACTTGCCAGGACTAACTGATACAAAGACAAACATCACCTGTCTGTCCAGGGTGTGTCACGTGCCACTGGGACGCTATTCTGTACAGAATACATACTGAGGGATTACTGAGCGTTTTCACGTCACACACACAACTCCCCCGCCCCTCACTGATACACACACAGCTGCCCCGCCCCTCACTGATAAACACGCTACTGCCCCACCCCTCACTGATACACCCATCACACTCCACCCCTCACTGATAAACACGCTACTGCCCCACCCCTCACTGATACACACACAACCGCCCCACCCCTCACTGATACACACATCACACCCCACCCCTCACTGATAAACACGCTACTGCCCCACCCCTGACTGATACACGCGCAACCGCCCCACCCCTCACTGATACACACACAACCGCCCCGCCCCTCACTGATACACACATCACACTCCACCCCTCACTGATACACACATCACACTCCACCCCTCACTGATACACCCATCACACTCCACCCCTCACTGATACACACACAACCGCCCCGCCCCTCACTGATACACCCATCACACCCCACCCCTCACTGATACACACACAACCGCCCCGCCCCTCACTGATACACACACAACCGCCCCACCCCTCACTGATACAACCATCACACTCCACCCCTCACTGATACACCCATCACACTCCACCCCTCACTGATAAACACGCTACTGCCCCACCCCTCACTGATACACCCATCACACCCCACCCCTCACTGATAAACACGCTACTGCCCCACCCCTGACTGATACACGCGCAACCGCCCCACCCCTCACTGATACACACACAACCGCCCCGCCCCTCACTGATACACACATCACACTCCACCCCTCACTGATACACACATCACACTCCACCCCTCACTGATACACCCATCACACTCCACCCCTCACTGATACACACACAACCGCCCCGCCCCTCACTGATACACCCATCACACCCCACCCCTCACTGATACACACACAACCGCCCCACCCCTCACTGATACACCCATCACACTCCACCCCTCACTGATACACACACAACCGCCCCGCCCCTCACTGATACACACACAACCGCCCCACCCCTCACTGATACAACCATCACACTCCACCCCTCACTGATACACCCATCACACTCCACCCCTCACTGATAAACACGCTACTGCCCCACCCCTCACTGATACACCCATCACACCACACCCCTCACTGATAAACACGCTACTGCCCCACCCCTGACTGATACACGCGCAACCGCCCCACCCCTCACTGATACACACACAACCGCCCCGCCCCTCACTGATACACACATCACACTCCACCCCTCACTGATACACACATCACACTCCACCCCTCACTGACACACCCATCACACTCCACCCCTCACTGATACACCCATCACACTCCACCCCTCACTGATACACACACAACCGCCCCGCCCCTCACTGATACACCCATCACACCCCACCCCTCACTGATACACACACAACCGCCCCACCCCTCACTGATACACCCATCACACTCCACCCCTCACTGATACACACACAACCGCCCCGCCCCTCGCTGATACACACACAACCGCCCCACCCCTCACTGATACACACATCACACTCCACCCCTCACTGATACACCCATCACACTCCACCCCTCACTGATACACCCATCACACTCCACCCCTCACTGACATCGGATGCAAGCCTTCTGGGATGGGACATCCACTGGGAGGCGACTCAAATGGCAAGTTACAATCACATGTACGACCGAGGATTATTTGCACACCGAACATGTCCTGACGCGCCGACAGTCAGGTCACATGGAACGGGAAACTGTCAGCATACACATCACCACCTTGGTACAGAATATAGCACTGCTGAACCAGTTCGCCATCCACCATAAACCACAGACAAGGCCGGGCTCCACTGACACGCCCGTGTGAACCTCAAGCTTCAGGGAAGTGGACCACGGACACGCCCGTGTGAACCTCAAGCTTCAGGGAAGTGGACCACGGACACGCCCGTGTGAACCTCAAGCTTCAGGGAGGTGGACCACGGACACGCCCGTGTATACCTCAAGCTTCAGGGAGGTGGACCACGGACAAGCCCGTGTGAACCTCAAGCTTCAGGGAGGTGGACCACGGACACGCCCGTGTATACCTCAAGCTTCAGGGAGGTGGACCACGGACACGCCCGTGTATACCTCAAGCTTCAGTGAGGTGGACCACTGACACGCCCTTGTATACCCCAAGCTTCAGGGAGGTGGACCACGCCCTTTATGAGGTTGGTGGCGGTGACGTTACATCAAACTATCATATGTAATGACTTGCCAGGACTAACTGATACAAAGACAGTCATCACCTGTCTGTCCAGGGTGTGTCACGTGCCACTGGGACGCTATTCTGTACAGAATACATACTGAGGGATTACTGAGCGTTTTCACGTCACACACACAACTCCCCCGCCCCTCACTGATACACACACAGCTGCCCCGCCCCTCACTGATAAACACGCTACTGCCCCACCCCTCACTGATACACCCATCACACTCCACCCCTCACTGATAAACACGCTACTGCCCCACCCCTCACTGATACACACACAACCGCCCCACCCCTCACTGATACACACATCACACCCCACCCCTCACTGATAAACACGCTACTGCCCCACCCCTGACTGATACACGCGCAACCGCCCCACCCCTCACTGATACACACACAACCGCCCCGCCCCTCACTGATACACACATCACACTCCACCCCTCACTGATACACACATCACACTCCACCCCTCACTGATACACCCATCACACTCCACCCCTCACTGATACACACACAACCGCCCCGCCCCTCACTGATACACCCATCACACCCCACCCCTCACTGATACACACACAACCGCCCCGCCCCTCACTGATACACACACAACCGCCCCACCCCTCACTGATACAACCATCACACTCCACCCCTCACTGATACACCCATCACACTCCACCCCTCACTGATAAACACGCTACTGCCCCACCCCTCACTGATACACCCATCACACCCCACCCCTCACTGATAAACACGCTACTGCCCCACCCCTGACTGATACACGCGCAACCGCCCCACCCCTCACTGATACACACACAACCGCCCCGCCCCTCACTGATACACACATCACACTCCACCCCTCACTGATACACACATCACACTCCACCCCTCACTGATACACCCATCACACTCCACCCCTCACTGATACACACACAACCGCCCCGCCCCTCACTGATACACCCATCACACCCCACCCCTCACTGATACACACACAACCGCCCCACCCCTCACTGATACACCCATCACACTCCACCCCTCACTGATACACACACAACCGCCCCGCCCCTCACTGATACACACACAACCGCCCCACCCCTCACTGATACAACCATCACACTCCACCCCTCACTGATACACCCATCACACTCCACCCCTCACTGATAAACACGCTACTGCCCCACCCCTCACTGATACACCCATCACACCACACCCCTCACTGATAAACACGCTACTGCCCCACCCCTGACTGATACACGCGCAACCGCCCCACCCCTCACTGATACACACACAACCGCCCCGCCCCTCACTGATACACACATCACACTCCACCCCTCACTGATACACACATCACACTCCACCCCTCACTGACACACCCATCACACTCCACCCCTCACTGATACACCCATCACACTCCACCCCTCACTGATACACACACAACCGCCCCGCCCCTCACTGATACACCCATCACACCCCACCCCTCACTGATACACACACAACCGCCCCACCCCTCACTGATACACCCATCACACTCCACCCCTCACTGATACACACACAACCGCCCCGCCCCTCGCTGATACACACACAACCGCCCCACCCCTCACTGATACACACATCACACTCCACCCCTCACTGATACACCCATCACACTCCACCCCTCACTGATACACCCATCACACTCCACCCCTCACTGACATCGGATGCAAGCCTTCTGGGATGGGACATCCACTGGGAGGCGACTCAAATGGCAAGTTACAATCACATGTACGACCGAGGATTATTTGCACACCGAACATGTCCTGACGCGCCGACAGTCAGGTCACATGGAACGGGAAACTGTCAGCATACACATCACCACCTTGGTACAGAATATAGCACTGCTGAACCAGTTCGCCATCCACCATAAACCACAGACAAGGCCGGGCTCCACTGACACGCCCGTGTGAACCTCAAGCTTCAGGGAAGTGGACCACGGACACGCCCGTGTGAACCTCAAGCTTCAGGGAGGTGGACCACGGACACGCCCGTGTATACCTCAAGCTTCAGGGAGGTGGACCACGGACACGCCCGTGTGAACCTCAAGCTTCAGGGAGGTGGACCACGGACACACCCTTGTATACCTCAAGCTTCAGGGAGGTGGACCACGGACACGTTCGTGTGAACCTCAAGCTTCAGGGAGGTGGACCACGGACAAGCCCGTGTGAACCTCAGGCTTCATGGAGGTGGACCACTGACACGCCCGTGTGAACCTCAAGCTTCAGGGAGGTGGACCACGGACACGCCCGTGTATACCTCAAGCTTCAGGGAGGTGGACCACTGACACGCCCTTGTATACCCCAAGCTTCAGGGAGGTGGACCACGCCCTTTATGAGGTTGGTGGCGGTGACGTTACATCAAACTATCATATGTAATGACTTGCCAGGACTAACTGATACAAAGACAGTCATCACTTGTCTGTCCAGGGTGTGTCACGTGCCACTGGGACGCTATTCTGTACAGAATACATACTGAGGGATTACTGAGCGTTTTCACGTCACACACGAACTAACCGTGTTCTTTCAACTAGAAAGACAAATTGATTAAACGTGTTTTCATTCATACACAAATTATTACCGCGTTCTCTCGACTGGAAAAACAAACAAATTAAATGTGATTATAATACTCACCATAACCAGGGCAACAATGGATGATATTATGATATATTCTCTGCAGTTCAATTGTATTTCTCACCAAATAGCATATCAAGGAACCATTTAGTTTCCGGGAAATGTTCTTCTTGCAGATATCCGAGTGTTGCCCCAGAATCAATATCAAACATTTAATCCTGAATTATGAAACATTAGTGATATTTTATCAGCCATAATACGTGGTGTGAACACGGAACATCTACGGCATTCTGCCATGGCATAGCCAACATCGACTATAATACTTCCCTTTTAACACCAGCACTACATTTATCCAATAGACCATCATAGGCATACACAACGAACTGGATCAATCTCTTTAAAATCAGATCATAGTTTCGCTACCGCCAAACAAAGATCTGAGGACATCCCTTTATGGGCCACGTCCGACGGACCTTGCGCGAACTTTGACTGACCAATGGAATGACCAATCAGAAGGCAGCTTTCTCGTGCTTAACTGAACTAATTCAAATTGGCGACTAAACATATTTTGACAAATACTCGTTTACAAATTTCAAACCTAAACAAAAGAACATTCTGGAATGGTTAATAGATGGTCTAGATTGTATGGATTCAGTCGTTAAACCTGTAACTATCGTTCGGAATACCCCGTGTTAAAGTTTTCGAGGTTGTATGATTAGAAATCACATTCCGACTGTCATTTTCATGATCTGGTAAGCGACGCTCTGATTGGTCGGATGAAAGGTCGTTCTGACGTGACCTCTAATGCGATGTCTTCAGATCTTTGTTCAGCGGTAGCGAGAACTAAGGTCTGATTTTAATGAGATTGCCAATTGGATGAGATTGTGTCATCATCTAGCTCTGATAAATTGTACTTAAAGGTAATCATTAGAGAATAAATAAATTACAAGTGATTTCTTGGTGTTTGAATTGCTAACCAATCAATATCTTTTGCATTTAAATTTCCATAAATAGAAAAAAATAAATTTGGCCACGCCCTCTTTGAAACTACTTTTCCTGATTGGCTGATAATAGAATGGGCGGGGCTTGTGTTGCATCATTGCGCTGAACGATTTCGTACTGTTGTCTACTGTTTCGTTTGTGTTATTCTGTCAAGTAATAAAAATTGACTAAATTTATTTTTGAGAATTGACTTTAATATTTGGTTTGCGTTTATGGAGTTTGCACACCAATTTTCACGTTTATACGTCCATACGAAAATATATGATAAATGAACTACGAGGTGTTATGGGTGATATATCCTTCGGGAACGTCTGCACGTTATATGTCATGTTAAGAGTCAACTCGTAACAGGGGGCACGGGTGGCCCAGTCGTCTAAGGCGATGCGATTCGCTGTAAAGAGTTGCGTCCCTTGGGCACGCCAGAAACCTATGATTGTGGGTTCAAATCCCGGTTTGCCCCGATTATTTTACAAGGTTTGTCAGCACCATCGTCGTGCTCGTGGGTTTCATCGAAGTGGTAAACGTCTGAGACCTGCATAACTTCGGGCTTTCCTCCCACATTAAGCTGACACGCCGTGCTATAACTGGAAAACTGTTAAAAGCGGCGTTAAACCAACTCACTCACACTTACTCGACTCGTAACATTCCGCTGCAGCTGCTGTCTACACCATACTTCTTTTGCGAGGTCAAGTAGTGAATTGTCCTAAAACATATATAATCTCAAACATATAATCAAACTGCCAAAACCGTCGGACTGGATTGTGGACAGAATGCTAGATATCAGTTAAAATTGAAAATAACTTTAATCTTCGACGGCGCCCTTCGACCCGGGTTCAGACAGGTTGCTCGCCACATGATCTGTACGACGTGTGAGGACTCTCCTTCCACGCTCCGTGTCTTCTCCGGCGATACACGGCGAATCATTTGTTTTTTTCAAGATCAGTGTCAGGAAATCACGATTGATTACATATATATATATGCCTTCGTATATTGGCGACTGAATGTGACCCTATTTGGACACATTCAGTCAAAATGCTTCAATGGGGTAAGTGAAATTCATGGACATGTCAACAGAGTGAGCGAGAGAGAGTTTATTTTGTTCATCAGTGAGTTAGTGATAAGGACGTGCAGACAATATGTTAAATGAATTCAAATATTCTTGGGTTGTATACTCCCCAAGGAGCTGAGAATGACAATATCGAGCGCACACTGACCTACTGTCAGGAGTTATTATGTCCGCGCTTTGAGCATACATCTAGTGAAGGAGTTTAGCGCAATATAAGTCCACCCATCCTTGTATTCAAGTGATGTCCATTGGCGGTGTTGACGCGACAATCAGCACGAGCAGAGGCACATATCAGGGATCCTAGACAGAACCACGGTTCTGGTGATAGCATGTTGAGCCGCCATTGTGAACGGACCAGGTGTGACGTAACTGTGCCATGGCGTTAATCTGACATACATGTAGGTGTACATGCCTTGACTGGTGCATTCCTGTTAGCTCACCTGACTGCATGTCTCGTGGTCAGTTGTCCCTCATCGGCGGCGCTTCAGGACCACTGTACGAGTAAAGCTGAACCTCCATATGTTTTAAACCACCAATGTTTTTGATGAAGTTCGAATTCGAATTTGGAATATGGCTGATACGGATGATCGTATTTGGGGTCATAACTCTGTCATATATTTTTACAAATGTAATGAAATTTGGTTAATATGTAGTTAGTAAAGGAACTCAACAAACGTGTTACCTTTTTTTATCAATTTGTTTCAAATCTTGACTTCACCATAACAGATGACGATGCTCTCAAACGTATGCGTGAGTGAGTATGGTTTTACGCCGCTTTTAGCAAAATTCCAGCAATATCACGGCGGGGGACACCAGAAATGGGCTTGACACCGCTTTAACCACTCGGCTACCCGACCGCCCTTCTCAAACGTGAGGCACCTTATCGCCAGCACACAAAGTCAGCGATCGGACCCACTCAGGCACCGAGGCTTTCACAAAATGAAAGTAGGTGATCTAGACTACCAGTTGTCGGACGCAGCGGTGACAACTGTTTTGATTGGTTGATGTGTTTATCTACCTTGTGATCCTTAGCCGTTATACATATCATACCAGTGTAAAATACACTCAATATTGTTCCAATATGTTATGTAAATATTAGCGTTTTCTGATATAATTATTAGCTAAATATAAATGGAATTAAAATATTCATAAAGGTTTCATTTCCTACAACATATCAACAAGCAATTAAATCTTGTAGACGTTCACGTGTCACACTGAACACTGACAGCTACATAGCAGGCTACAGTGATGTAAGATGGACGTATCCATCAAACCCATCGCGCTGAGTGAATTCTATTGTCCAGAGGCCGTAGTCGCGCCGGCGTAGAAGTTATTATTATGTAATAATACAGCATCACTACCTCGTGACGTATAGTCCGTCGGTCAAGAACTAGATGAAGACAATGCACAATTCATTGACTAGGGAATCACTCTAAGTCAAAATGTACGAGGCGATTACTATAAAAGTCAAGCATCTTCACTGGTCAGTACACAACACCACTGACAGTAAACTGCTTGACTGTAATCGTTCCTCTTCTTCTTATTAAGGTAAGAAACATTTTATTATTTGATACATTTGGTCCTATATTATATATATGTGTGTGTTATTTTCTAGATAGTCTGTGTTTCTATAGATGGTTAACTCTAACAAGCTAATGTAAGATTGTGGAGACATATTTGCACTGTGCATGTGCACGGGTCCCTTGTATGTTTAAATCATGAAGCGTTCATTATTACCTATGTACGTATAACAGATCAAACACAATAACGTGCGTGTTTGAGATATTTGTTTACCAGAACTTGTATGTACTATGAATAGATGTTTACCATACTTTGTATGTTTTATGAAATGTGTTCAGCACCACATGTGTCCGTAAATGACCAGTAATTCACTATTAATTGAATATGATTTTCCATTATCAATATCCGAATATACACGGTATCAGAACACAATATGTATCAAATAAATGTCATGAAAGTAACGTTAATCGGGCGGTATGTTGAACGATAAAAGTTCGTCTGTATATCTAATGTTCGGCCATTATAGAAACTGTTACTTTATCATATTTTGATACAAACGATGACAAAGCTTTGATGAACTTAGAAATCAAATCTAACATCGTGATAAGTCAACTCCATGCAAATGATACTATTCTGATTATCAAAATCGTTCATATCCTTCATCTACATGTTTTATTATACTTGGTGTGAGGTTATTGTTATTATCGTTTATCGCGTATATGTCTATCTACATTTAGTAAATAGCGCGTCTCACATCGGACGTAATAAGCCAAGCGTATTTATAGTGACGTTACTTACAAATGCAGTCACAGGTCATAATGTTGGTGTCATGATGTAATGCTCTCTCTAGACATGAGAGTGTGCTTAGCTCTACCTATAGCTATATCCCCTACCTTTCCAGCTTTCCCCCTCAAGTATTATAACCGTTGCATATCCGAACGTTCTATTATTATTCTATAGGTTTCATGTATTCATACTATTATCATTCTATGTACCATGTATTGCTATTATGTCTCTTGTATTCTGTATTATATAACACAACACCACTGACAGTAAACTGCTTGACTGTAATCGTTCCTCTTCTTCTTCTTAAGGTATAATCAAGTTCCCAAACCCGGGACAAAACCTTGATTATAGTTGGTGGAAACAAATTCGATCTCGACACCAACGAACTTTTACTGCGCGAATTAGTGTAACCGGGTTTTGTGATGGCAAATACAAGGTCCAACACAGGCTACGGGTGTGAGTCTTTATTGCCTTATTAGTAGATAACAATGACACCCTGTAATGTACAAACAATAAGATTATAAAAACAGTAGTACACAGGTTTCATACACACATATATTAATACAATACAAAGCAACCTTTCATTTAATATAAACATAGTCTATATTCATTACATCAACATGAACTTAATAATCAATGATATATAAAATCATTACCTTACCTTGAAGTAAACAAACGATTGATCAAGGGCGATAACTCGATCCCGACATTACTGATAAGATTACAATATATAGATGGTCCACGGTTCTAACATACAATGAACATTACAAATACAATTACCACTTTGTTGAAACTACTATATTAATTCATTACCTGATCATACATTTGATATGATACACTATTTACAAGATATACTTCATGACAGAACAAACATGTAAATTATGCGTACCCTGTGGGTGACACTGGGGTGTTTGTCCTCTCCAGGCAGCCGCCTTACTTGGTAGCTTTGTAGCTGTCAGCACGCTCCTAATTACAGAATCAACTATGAATAAATGTAACATACAGAATACAATTTAGGAAATATAACTAACTACTAACTACCATCCAATGATTGACATTGCATACAAATTCAGTATTTACACAATGATAAAAATCAACGCATTCACTCAAACATTCACACACAGGAAGAAGAAGGATGAAAAGCATTTATAGTGTTTACTTAGCCTTATTTAATTATTAACTTAGTAATATGGTGACACAATCACCATACCAAAGATAAGCATGTTAATAATACTGAAATTACATTCCACATAACTTAGATAACATAAGTTATATTATTATACAAATACATAGATATTAGCTAGCAATTTTATAGATTACTAACCTTAATAATCGAATTATTTATCCCAGATCTGTCCGAGTCCAAATTGTTGACTGACTTCTGAATTGGTGTATTGTCAAGTGCAAGATGGATGAAAAGTGCACAGTTTGAACAAGCCAATGAAAACAAGGCTTGGGTTAGAACAAAGAGGAGAAACAATGACACAAACATAGACCAACCCAACCACCCTCTACATTATAAGTAAACTAATCCAGAAGCCCATAATATATATTGAATTAAGAACCTACTTTCCTAACAACTTAAAATAACATACAAACCTAAAGGACCTCAAATAGATAAAACATATATACAACAAAACTGTATGTTAATACTTGTGTCTGCCACATTAGGACCTGTCCAAGAAGAACTAGAACAATCATAACCAGCCCCTACAACTACAAAGGAGACCTTATCACACCCTGCAGACACTGCCTGAATTCCATGGCAAGGAACAAGACTGTGCCACT
The DNA here is from genome assembly GCF_022045235.1 of Haliotis cracherodii. Lineage (NCBI taxonomy): Eukaryota > Metazoa > Mollusca > Gastropoda > Lepetellida > Haliotidae > Haliotis > Haliotis cracherodii. Next base: position 1,386,802 of record NW_027266294.1, on the reverse strand, counting down.
ACCTGGCTCAACAGCTTTGACCAGTGGGCCCTGCTAAATGACATGGATGATGAACAGAAAAAAAGAGCTGCCTTTATGCTGTGTATGAAGGATGGTGCACAGATGTGTCTGACAAAGCTAGAGGCAGCTCAAAAAGACACGTTTCATCATTTATATGCCTCCTTTAAATCAAAATATGTAACAAAGAAGAAGTTCAATGCTGCTAATCTGCGCCCAGTACAGAAAGACGATGAAACAATTGAAGATTATCTCCTTAGGGCCCTCTCTTACTTTCGGCACATAAATATGAACGGGTTACAACAAAGCATAAAAGATATTGTTTTGATGCATGACCCCCACACCCTGGATGATTTAGAAGCCAAATGTAAAATGGCAGAAGCCATTATAACAAACAGGAAACATTCGGCAGACGTCAATGGCATATCAGCTAAGGATGAACAGATGAGCAACCTGGTGGATGTCCTGAAGGTTATGCTGATTTCATCCCAAAAGCCATCCCCCGACCAAGTGACAATGGCCGGACATGAACGGTATAGACGACCCTTCAGAACTTGCCCTCAACATCAACAGTATCAACAGGAACCTTTACAGTACCAACAGGCGGAGCATCTCCAACCTGAATATGAGCACAGATGACACAGTTCTTTTATTGGAACCCACTCAAAATCTGATTAATCACAATCTACAAGGTGCGAAGTGTCTGGTACAAAGACAGAAAGGTAAAACCACATTTCGTTTACTAAATCCGACTAACAGCACCATCAGCTTACCAGCTTGTACAGTTCTTGCAACAGTAAGTGAAGTAGATGTCACTTCTATTCAGATTTTGCATGAGGAAGATGATTCAGTAAGCGTTCTGTCTATCTCAAGTATCAACAGCAACCAAGGTAAATCTACCAATAATATCGACTTTGATCTTTCCACTTCTGATCTCTCACCTCTACAAAAGAGCCAACTGAACACTTTTCTTCAAGACAACAAAAAAGTCTTTGCTGAAAACTGGCATGAGCTGGGAAAACCAGAAAGACAGAATCCAGAAATTCGAAAAGAATGTTCCAGTCAGGTACAGGACATGCTTGACGCAGGTATCATTGAACCAAGTCGCTCAGATTGGAGAAGCCCTGTTGTCATGGTCAAGAAGAAATCGGGTGAGTATCGCTTTGAGGTTGATTTCCGAAAATTGAACAGTATTACTCAAGTTGAATTCTTCCCCCTGCCTCGTTTTGAAGATGTGGTGGACACTATTGGAGAAACTCAAGCTCAGATATTCTCAGTTTTGGACTGCGCCAGTGGATTTTGGCAAATACCAATGGACCCAGACACAAAACACAAGTCAGCCTTTATTACGCCGGAGGGAGTGTTTCAGTGGAACCGGATGCCTTTTGGGTTGACCAATGCACCCATGTCCTTCCAGATGTTGATGACAGATGTCCTACGTGAGATGAACTGGAGTTACTCGCTCGTATACGTCGATGACATAATAATCTACTCAAGGAACTTTGAGGAACATCTAAAGCACCTCAAACAGCATTTCCAGAAGCTCCAACGGGCAGGTCTTACACTGAAACCGAGTAAATACAAATTTGCTGAAAAGAAGGTAACTTATCTGGGCCATGTCTTCAGTAAGGATGGCATTGATGAAGACAAAACCAAAATCGAAGAAGTAAGAAGCATGCCAGATCCAAGAAATCAACAAGAGGTACGACAGTTCACTGGACTTGCCAACTATTATAGGAAATTTGTTCAAGGGTTTTCGCAAATTGCTGCACCTCTTAATCAGTTGCTTAGAAAAGAAGCAAAGTTCAATTGGGATGAAAAATGTCAACATGCCTTTGCAAAGCTCAAAATTGTAACAAAGATGTAAGAAAACCCTTCATTTTAACCACAGATGTTAGTGGAACCAGTTTAGGCTATATCTTAGGACTGCTTAATGACAAAGGACACGAAAATGTGATTTCCTATGGTGGTAGATCCTTAAATGAAAGCAAAAGGAAATGGACAGTCACAGAACTGGAATGTCTCGCAGTTTTGGACGGAATAAAAGCATTCTGATTTTACCTCGCATCTCAAAGATTTACAGTGGTAACAGACCACAAAGCCCTCACATGGCTTCACAAATTTAAGCAAACAGGTTCAGGTCATTTAGCTAGATGGGCTCTCCAACTCCAGGAATACACATTTGACATTATTCACAGGGAAGGAAAGAAAAACCAAACTGCTGATGCATTATAAAGGTGACCCTATCCTCCACAAGAACCAGCTACCAAGAATGAGAATGATGACACATCGGTTGTAAGTATATCTCCAGGAATGCATGCTGATTCTCATGAAGAGCAAACAGACCCAGCTTCTTGTTCTTCCCATACAATTCAAGCCGCCAAGTTCATAAAGACAACATTTGAATATACAAGTGACAAGCAGGAGATGGTAGCATCTGCTTCCTTAATTGATACATCAGCGCCTGACCTTCATGACATCGCACAAAGACAAAGAGATTGTCCAGACTTCAAACACATCATCCATTACTTGGAAACGTCTGAGATACCATAACATTTTACAGACAAGCAAAGCAAAGGATTGGTGCACAAGTCAGTAGAGTATGATTTGAAAATTATACCTTGCTGGTGGATGTCACAAGGGTCGTGATGCCACAAGAGCTGCATTGATTCAGAAATACTTCTGGCCTCGTCTTTATCAAGATGTTGAAGACTACATCAGATCTTGTGGTGCTTGTCAACGATCAAAACGTACATATCGCAACAGACCAGCACCATTGACACCATTACCAGTTGAAGAACCTTTCTCTCGCCTCCATATGGATTTCATAGGTCCAATCACACAGTCACCGGAAGGATACAAACACATCCTTTTGATTGTTGATGCGTTCAGTGGATGGTGTGAAGCCTTTCCAACAAAGACTCAAGATGCTAAGGAAGTTGCTACTAAATTGTATAATGAGATCTTTACACGTTATGGGGCACCTCGTACCATTGTGCCTGACCGTGGAGCAGCCTTCATGTCAAAACTGGTTTCAGCTATTTGTGAACTTTTTCAGGTCACACGTCATAGCACCAGTTCATATCATCCCATGTCAAATGCTTCTTGTGAGCGTCGTAACGCCATCATAGAGCAAGCCTTGAGAACATACTGCAATGAAAAACATTCAAATTGGCCTGAGTTGATTCCAAGCATCATGATGACCTTTAGGACTACACAATCAGAATCATCTGGGTTCTCACCTTTTCATCTCTTGTTTGGGAGAGAAATGATCTTGCCCTTTGACACATCATTGATCCCTAAAAACTCTCTTTGTCAAGATGCAGATGCGCATCTTAAATCAACCATTGAACATCTGAAGATGGTACACAAAATTGCATCGACAAACATCAGAAAGAGCCAGGAGAGAAACAAACATTACTATGACAGAAAGGCCAAAGAACCGAGGTTCAAACTTCAAGATCAAGTTTTGCTGAAGAATGAAAAAGAAGTAGCCTGGCTTATCCGCATAACTACAGCCCAAGTACATAGGACCTTACTACATAGTTAGATTAGGAGCCAATTATACATACAAGCTACGGTGTTGCCGAACAAACAAACCCATGAAAAGCATGATAAATGCAAACAGATTGATCCTGTACAGATCTCAACCATAAGACACCCAAACCAACAATCAGAAAAGGCAAGAAACCAACAATCAGAAAAGGCAAGAAACCAGCCAAGCACCCAACCAAACAGATCAAGGACAACAACGGTCAGGTGAAAAAGATCAATTTCAATCATCTGACTATTTTGAAGTAGATAAGATCTTGTCATCGAAATGGGTAAATGGTACAAGAATGTACCATGTGAAGTGGAAAGAGGATGGCACCACCTCATGGGAACCAGATTCGCATGTTGGTGAGTATGCCAAACGACAATTCCACAGCTCAAAGACCATGTCAGGTAGAAAGAGGGAACGACCACGCAAATCATACTTTACAAAGAAATAGATCACAGAGATATAGTATTCCACACCTGGTATACCATTTTAATTTTTTTTTGTATGTGCACATACATCATAGTTCCATTCCATCCCTCCCTTCCCCTTTTTGTCCAGGAAAATTATTCTAGTTCTGTCTTGCTATAAAAGTGCTAGAAGGTATTGTTGGCCGCTTTACCTCACCCCTACACATGAGACAGCTACATCATATTTTTTTTCTCTTTGGCACTTCCAGGACCACTATGGATCTACTTCTTGCTACTGTTGGGTATGCTTCTCCCATTTGCGGTTTCCTCAACTCCAGATATCGTCCAGAGACTGAAGACTGAGACTTTTGAACTGCCCCTCCCAGAACATGTTCACATGCCAATGCGTCCAAAATGCCATTCCGAATCACACAAATGTACCGCATTGAACAGTGTTAACACGATTCTACACTCAATTCAAACTGATGTCATTACAACACTCAATGAAACAGTCAAACTTGTGCATACACTGGTTCCACACACAACCTTTCCATCACCTAGCAAAACTAAACGGGTTATATTTTCTTTTATAGGTGATCTGTCTCGATCGCTTTTTAATACAGCCACACTTGACGATGTGAAAGTTTCAGCTGAACACATCAATGCCCTTAAAAAGGATCGTTCTCGTATCACCAATGCTTTAAGTCAACATTCAGAACATCTTTCATCGTTTATGGCATCAGCTGATAACAGGTTCCAAAATATTATTCGTGGGATGAAACAAAACCACGACAATATATCTAATATCACATATTCGGTAAATGCAGCTCTTTCGATCCTTCAAGCTGAAAACGTATTCATGTCTTCTCTGCTTACCAAACACATGATGCAATCATCACATGAAAAAAACCAACTCTACCAGGTTAGTTCAGGTGTTCAAGATCTAGCAAAAGGAAAACTTTTGTACAACCACAGGACATGAGACACAGTATTTGGCAAATAACTGCCATTATACTTGACAAATACAAAACGTTTAGAATGATGCACCAAAACACAAATTACTATTATTCACAGGCTGAATTCATCTTTGCTCGACACAACAAGAACTTATATGTTTCTGTTAAATTCCCCATTTCAGCTATGAAATTGCCAATGTCTCTTTATGAAATTATTTATCTTCCTGTTCCCATTAACTCCACTTCAGCTCATGCTACCCAACCTTTAGATTTACCCAACTATTTAGCTATTTCTTCAGATGGTCAATATCATGTTCCCTTAACATACAAACATCTTTCCCAGTGTCAAGGATTCAAACAATTACAATGTCCTTTCAAACTCGCCTGGATACCTAACACCCAGTCGTCCTTTGTTATGTCCTTGTTTCATAACAAAGTAAAAGATGTTAAACAGTTTTGCAACTTCCGTTTTCTCATCACTACCAAACAGTCTAATTTCATTCAAATATCCCCTTCCAAAGTACTAGTTTATCATGTTCCTCTAATTTCATTGGACTGCGAGTCAGGTTTAAAAATGGTAAAAGGTTGTAATTTCTGCATAGTGTCCATTCCATGTCGATGTGCGCTATCCACCCAATCACTATTCATTCCTGCAAGTCTTAATTCATGCTGTAACGCAAGTGACACTGTTACTCCTTCTCATCCAGTCAGTTTGGCCTTGCTACAACATTTTCTTTGAGGACAATACATTAGAATCACTTACAGGAACCACCACCTACCTATCTCCTGTCAAAGTTGAAATTCCAAGCTTTCACATTTATTCACACAATTTTTCGAACATCATAGCTAATGACCATAATAGTCACCTCAATCTCAGACGTATGGCTGAGAGCGCTAAAAAGGACCAACTCATTTTCCAAACACTTACTGAACCCTTATTGGATGGTCAAATAAACTTACAAACGTCATGGTTAGATGGTAAGTCTATGATTTCCTATGCTTCCTTATTCATGGTATGTGTATTATCCATTATCAGTTTTTGGATGTTTTTAATATTGCGCGCTCTTACAGCAATGATAATACTGTTTACACAAACTCCATCTGCCAAAGCCTTTGGAGATCCGACCGTTCCATCCTTTAAATATTCATTTGAGACCACGCCCCCTCCCCCCTCACCAGTCTACATTGATGCAGACTATGCTTTCCCCTTAGCATCATTATTGGTTGGTATATTACATTGCTTGTACTTCTTCTGTTCATTTCGAAATTGATTAAGAAGCGTTCCCACACCACTGAGCTACATTTGGAAATCACCACAGGTCCTGCCTGTGTTATTATCCCTATAATCAAACTGTCCCCCTGTCCGTCATATTGGCATCTGACACACCCTATTACCATCGATAATTTGTCCCTTACTGGAACATTTTGGCCGACCCTTTCTCTTAACTGGCCAGGATTCAAAATTGAAAACAAATTTCGGGTAAAAGCATATTAGTAAGTTCTACTCTGAATGTACCATTCCTTTCTGGTAAAACATTGAAGACCGTCTTAAAGCAACCCTTTCAAGCCCACATTCTGGTTGTACATCAAAGATTCTTCACCGTGCTGGAACCAGAGATTATCAGTGACAAAATATATCCAGACATGTGAATACTGAACCCATTACAGTACTAATCACCATGCCTTTATATATGTATGTTTGTATAGATTCAATATGTTATTAGTCTTATATTCAATTTGTCATTTGTTTAACATGTTCTTTAGTTCAGCTTTTGAGGCCAAAAGCTAAAACACACAAGAGGGAAATTATACCAGTGTAAAATACACTCAATATTGTTCCATTATGTTATGTAAATATTAACCTTTTCTGATATAATTATTAGCTAAATATAAATGGAATTAAAATATTCATAAAGGTTTCATTACCTACAACATATCAACAAGCAATTAAATCTTGTAGACGTTCACGTGTCACACTGAACACTGACAGCTACATAGCAGGCTACAGTGATGTAAGATGGACGTATCCATCAAACCCATCGCGATGAGTGAATTCTATTGTCCAGAGGCCGTAGTCGCGCCGGCGTAGAAGTTATTATTATGTAATAATACAGCATCACTACCTCGTGACGTATCGTCCGTCGGTCAAGAACTAGATGAAGACAATGCACAATTCATTGACTAGGGAATCACTCTAAGTCAAAATGTACGAGGCGATTACTATAAAAGTCAAGCATCTTCACTGGTCAGTACACAACACCACTGACAGTAAACTGCTTGACTGTAATCGTTCCTCTTCTGCTTATTAAGGTAAGAAACATTTTATTATTTGATACATTTGGTCCTATATTATATATATGTGTGTGATATATTCTAGATAGTCTGTGTTTCTATAGATGGTTAACTCTAACAAGCTAATGTAAGATTGTGGAGACATATTTGCACTGTGAACGGGTCTCTTGTATGTTTAAATCATGAAGCGTTCATTATTACAAATGTACGTATGAAAGATCAAACACAATAACGTGCGTGTTTGAGATATTTGTTTACCAGAACTTGTATGTACTATGAATAGATGTTTACCATACTTTGTATGTTTTATGAAATGTGTTTAGCACCACATGTGTCCGTAAATGAGCAGTAATTCCCTATTAATTGAATATGATTTTCCATTATCAATATCCGAATATACATGGTATCAGAACACAATATGTATCAAATAAATGTCATGAAAGTAACGTTAATCGGGCGGTATGTTGAACGATAAACACACAGACAGTTAGTCTGTATATCTAATGTTTGGCCGTTACAGAAACTGTTACTTTATCATATTTTGATACAAACGATGACAAAGCATTGATGAACTTAGAAATCAAATCTAACATCGTGATAAGTCAACTCCATGCCAATGATACTATTCTGATTATCAATATCGTTCATATCCTACATCTACATGTTTTATTATACTTGGTGTGAGGTTATTGTTATTATCGTTTATCGCGTATATGTCTATCTACATTTAGTAAATAGCGCGTCTCACTTCGAACGGTGTCATGATGTAATGCTCTCTCTAGACATGAGAGTGTGCTTAGCTCTACCTATAGCTATATCCCCTACCTTTCCAGCTTTCCCCCTCAAGTATTATAACCGTTGCTTATTCGATCGTTCTATTATTATTCTATAGGTTTCATGTATTCATACTATTATCATTCTATGTACCATGTATTGCTATTATGTCTCTTGTATTCTGTATTATATAACACAACACCACTGACAGTAAACTGCTTGACTGTAATCGTTCCTCTTCTTCTTCTTAAGGTATAATCAAGTTCCCAAACCCGGGACAAAACCTTGATTATAATATACTGTTTCTGCTATCTCTAAATCCTACCGACAATAACAGCATTGCACGAATGTGTGGAACGATTTTTGATCTTGACATTGTGAATAATTAAAATAACAATTAAGAACCGGTAAGTAGCGTTTTATGAATAACATCCTGTTTGGGCAATAATCCACCAGATGCCCTTGACACTGTTCCCCACAACAAATGTCTGTGGGGTGATCCCTGGACAACTAAAGACGTCTTCAGTGTTGTTGTGGACACCATTATCAATTGGATGGGCAGACAGAAAACAGACATAACATATTAAATATGCGGAAGCAGACGCAAGGAGACTGGGTGTCGTTCAGATCGTCGGAATTGAGCAGTGCATCGAACACCGGGAACCCGTTTTAACTCCAGTAAGGGCGGGGCGGTCGGGTAGCCTAGTGGTTAAAGCGTTCGCTCGTCACGCCGAAGACCCGGGTTCGATTCCCGACATGGGCACAATGTGTGAAGCCCATTTCTGGTGCATTTGCATGTTTCTGTTACGATGGGGCAGGATACGCTCACCTTTTGGCGAACACCTGGTATCCTCACTAGTTGCTGGAGATTCATAAACACATGCTTATGATATTGTCGGAATCCTACAATGAACTCTTCTTAGGATATTGGAAAGGGTTCAAAAGGATTGGGACATTGCTGAATTAAGTTTTTGAAAGGCATTTGGAAGTGATACACGTAAGGACGATAATCTATGGATGTCAGCTACTTTATTATGACATGGGCACAATGTGTGAAGCCCATTTCTGGTGCATTTGCATGTTTCTGTTACGATGGGGCAGGATACGCTCGCCTTTTGGCGAACACCTCGTATCATCACTAGTTGCTGGTGATTGCTGAATTCAGTCTTTGAAAGGCATTTGGAAGTGATACACGTAAGGACGATAATTTATGAATGTCAGCTACTTTATTATGAGGATCACGACGTTTCGGAGTATAGGCTTACTACTTTCTCAGGTGAAGACGTTATCAGCTGATGAAGGAGTAAGCATATACGTTGTGATGGGTGAATCGTTGAATCGTTGAATTAGTCTTGCTCTCTTACCTTCAGTGTCACGGTGAATGGTAGCTGCGTGTTTGTCACAAGCCAGGAGAAACTCCTCCAATGATATAACATTTGTATCAACTGCAATGTCTGGCGAAGGAAAGACTGGAGAAGATGAGAGGGAAGAAATGGCCGTGGTCCCGCCAGACGCGAAGGCCCCGGATGGAGGATGGGGATGGGTGTGTGTGGTGGGCCGGTTCTTCATTGTCGCGCTGTCCGCGGGGCTCACCAGTGGCTTCGGAATCATGTATATTGAAATAATTAACTACTTTGACACCACCCGAGCGGAGACAGCATGGATGAGTTCATTGTTCGGCGGAATGAATTGTGTTGGAGGTAAACAAACATTTATTCTTTTGTTCTATTTATTCTTCGGTACGAACGTGTTCTATCAATTATCCCAAACAAAGGCGAAGTCACCAATGGGGCCTGTTGGCCGTGGCAGGATCCGATACGGTCGCGGGGTTGAAACCCCGATCAACGAGGATAATCTCACCAAGTGACTTTTGATATCAAACATATCTACACGAGTCTAAAACTATCTAAAACTCAATGCTGCAGAGTAGTTTTAAACTTTTATCGACGAGTGTTCATCTCATATCCAAAGACACGAGGGTGAGATTCTGTTTATCATCCAACATCATTCTTCCAGCTTTTCAGTTTGTAGACAGTAATAAGCAGTGTCTAAAATGTAAAACTTACTGCTAACAGCTTCAGTAGTAGAGCCATTAGTGATGTCATTTGATTATGACGGAACAAATAAAGTCACAATGTTCTGCAAAGAATTGTGATGCAGTTTCGTTGTCAGCTATATCTACAATGTACATGTATACATCGCTTGATATTACCCAAACGATATCTCCTGTGGGAGCCAGTTTGGGATGTAAATGGTCCTTACTTGTTGGCACCATAACCTTGCTATGACACACACAAAAAAGGCGACTAACGGGTCAGGCTCGTTGACTTGGTTGATGCATGTCATCGATTCCAATTGCGTGGATCGATGTTCATGATATCAATCACTGGATTGTCTGGTCCAGACTCAATTATTTACAGACCGCCGTCATATAGATGGAATATTGCTGAGTGCGGCGTTAAACAACAAACCAACCAACCAACACACCCAGTGAAACGAATCATGGATTCGACGGATGACATATCATCGTGTACCTAGCTGCGTCTATAATGCCACGTTCGATGTCAGATCATCTGGTGGACGCTATCCGACAATTATTATTTCAGGCCTATTTGGGGGTGCTGCAATTGAGCGTTATGGCTGCCGTGCAGCGACTGTGATTGGATCCATCCTCGCCTGTGCAGGGTTCGTCATCAGTTACTTCTCCCCGAACATCTACCTCCTGTGCTTCGCCTACGGTATTCTTGTTGGTATGTAACGGTTGTTCAGATTGGGGATGTGAGTGCGTGTTGTCAGCAGTAATACGAGACCAACTATTTGCAAAGGGGAAAAGAGGTTGCTCAACCAAGCTCTTTTCCAGACTCCGTATCATGAATTTGAAGTGATAATATTAAAGGATACTTGAATATGAACTAGATATTCAGATACTTTCAGTGAGTTTTCAGTGTTATGAAAGATGTAACAATTGTCATTTTGGGGATTACACTTTTGTAGTAAAGTACACAATTTTAGTACTTTTTTTTTGGGGGGGGGGGGGAGGGGGGAGGGGTGGAAAGTCCAATCCACACTGTCAGAGTGAGGCTAATAAACGCCAGCACACAATGTTAGAGATCTAACCCATACAGCCACTGTAGGTTAATATTTAATTCTCAATATGACATTTGTTACTTTTGACCACTTTCTGAAAGGTGTTGTGTATTCCTGAAGGAAAGAGACGAGACAGGAATCCAGTTCTACTGCCGTCACAGGTGTCTAATCTTTTGATATCCGTCATTATCACAGGTCATCAGTTCCATATCAGTCGTTATCCAGGATAGACAATACAATGAGTGAAAGTGTAACGAAGTAATGTCTTTCTAACAACACTTCCAGGTTCAGGATTTGCGTTGATGTACGTGTCCTCGGCAGTGGTCGTGCTCCAGTACTTCGACAAGAGGCGGGGCCTCGCCATGAGTATATCTTCCCTGGGGGACGGGGTGGGTATGCTGGTGTTACCTCCCCTGACCTACCTCCTGATAGAGACGTACAGCTGGCGGGGAGCCTTCCTTGTCACGGCAGGAATCACTCTGAACGCAGCTGTGTTTGGGCTTCTGTTCAAACCACCGCCATACCTCAACAAAGCGTCCCAAAGTAAGTAACTTCTTCTCGAAGACTTGAAGGTTAACAACACAATTTCGAAAAAAAACAACGAAATAGCATTTCGAAAAGCATCATATCTAGGTGTCCTGTCACTTTACAAAGATACAGCTTATGCCAGAGACATTTTGATCTTCAGGAAACCCCCTGTTTCGATGTTTCATATCACTGTATTGAGCAATCATGGAATTAATATGTTACACAATAAATGAAACAATTCAAACAATTTGAAGTAGTAAATTCAGCAATTTGAAACCTGACTTTAGGATCAATGGTTTGGTGCATGTATATGTCTAAATATATTACACAGAAGTCATTGCATTCTTGACATTCTGTTTGCAGAACGAAGCGCACGACGCAGTGTCCTTCGCTCCTTCAAGCAACTCTTGCAGAACAAGTTGTTTTTCCTCTTTGCTTTCGGATCCTTCCTGCTTCACGTGGGCTACACCGTGCCCCTCATACACCTCATAGACCTGGTCATTCTCAAGGGTGTTGCCAAAAGTCAAAGCACTTTGTTGATGTCGGTGATGGGGACGACAAGCTTAGTCTCGATCGTCATCTTCGGCTGGATCAGCGACCTGCCAAATGTCAGCAGGATCGGACTTCACTCGGCGAGCATCGCAGTGCTGGGGGCGAGTGTAATGGCCGTTCCCTCACTGGACACTGAAGTTGCGTTCTTTGTTTTCGCTGGGATATTTGGAGTGTTTATGGGTATGTATTTAAATATTTCTGACATGTATGATAAGTCCCCATACTGTAACCATACTGTCCACAGCATTGCGCCAGATCACAGATTCACCAGTGTGATCAATGATGTTGTAGTCCCCATACTGTCCACAGCATCACGCCAGATCACAGATTCACCAGTGTGATCAATGATGTTGTGGTCCCCATACTGTAACCATACTGTCCACAGCATTGCGCCAGATCACAGATTCACCAGTGTGATCAATGATGTTGTGGTCCCCATACTGTAACCATACTGTCCACTGCATTACGCCAGATCACAGATTCACCAGTGTGATCAATGATGTTGTGGTCCCAATACTGTAACCATACTGTCCACAGCATTGCGCCAGATCACAGATTCACCAGTGTGATCAATGATGTTGTGGTCCCCATACTGTAACCATACTGTCCACTGCATTACGCCGGATCACAGATTCACCAGTGTGATCAATGATGTTGTGGTCCCCATACTGTAACCATACTGTCCACTGCATTACGCCGGATCACAGATTCACCAGTGTGATCAATGATGTTGTGGTCCCCATACTGTAACCATACTGTCCACTGCATTACGCCGGATCACAGATTCACCAGTGTGATCAATGATGTTGTGGTCCCCATACTGTAACCATACTGTCCACTGCATTACGCCAGATCACAGATTCACCAGTGTGATCAATGATGTTGTGGTCCCCATACTGTAACCATACTGTCCACTGCATTACGCCGGATCACAGATTCACCAGTGTGATCAATGATGTTGTGGTCCCAATACTGTAACCATACTGTCCACTGCATCACGCCAGATCACAGATTCACCAGTGTGATCAATGATGTTGTGGTCCCAATACTGTAACCATACTGTCCACTGCATTACGCCGGATCACAGATTCACCAGTGTGATCAATGATGTTGTGGTCCCCATACTGTAACCATACTGTCCACTGCATTACGCCGGATCACAGATTCACCAGTGTGATCAATGATGTTGTGGTCCCCATACTGTAACCATACTGTCCACTGCATTACGCCGGATCACAGATTCACCAGTGTGATCAATGATGTTGTGGTCCCCATACTGTAACCATACTGTCCACTGCATTACGCCGGATCACAGATTCACCAGTGTGATCAATGATGTTGTGGTCCCAATACTGTAACCATACTGTCCACTGCATCACGCCAGATCACAGATTCACCAGTGTGATCAATGATGTTGTGGTCCCCATACTGTCCACAGCATCACGCCAGATCACAGATTCACCAGTGTGATCAATGATGTTGTGGTCCACATACTGTCCACTGCAATGCGCCAGATCACAGATTCACCAGTGTTGTCTGTTTATTTACTCTATTGTTGTTAATATGGCCTTTCATTCGGCCGTGGATATGGAACAGTTATAACGGCTTTTGCTGCGATGTGGTATTACCAATCTTGTCTGGGCCTCCTTGTCACAGCGATACGTAAATCTGCAAATTATTGAGCGTGTTCATTTACATTTTTTTAATTTCGAAAATTTTAATACAATATTTCTTGGCTAGTGTGGAAAATATATGGAATAGTTGTTAACAAACGAATATTTCCATAAATCTGCTATATTTAACACCACATGACTGGTGGCTAAGGTAAGCGACGTTTTACAGGATCGGTTTGGACAGGAATGAAGAAGTAACGCAGCATTGAATTCTAAAAGTTATATTTATCAATATTTGTCAGAGACGCCAGATTTTGAAAGATACGGTATGAGGAGAAACCATGTTTATTTCCCAAACGTTAATTTCAGAACATATGAACATAATTTACCAGTCGTTGGAATAATTAAAGAAGGGACTGTGCAACTCCACTTAGTTGCAGGTGAATTTCATAATTTATTTTTTGACTCTGTCAAAACGATCCATTGTGACCACCCTTAGGGGAATGAAGCCATCACCTCTAACTTATTGTTGTGTGTTCATGTTTGAGAGAACCCATGATTGTGACCACCATTAATTAGGTGAAAAAAGCCATCAAATCTAACTTACTGTTGTGAGGTTCATGTTTGAGTTTTATTTATTTTTTTGTTTTTGTTTTGTTTGTTTGTTGTTTAACGCCGCACTCAGCAATATTCCATCTATATGACGGCGGTCTGTAAAATAATCGCGTCTGGATCAGACAATCCAGTGATTTACATCATGAGCATCGATCCACGCAATTGGGATCGACGACATGCATCAACCAAGTCAGCGAGTCTGACCACCCGATCCCGTTAGTCGCCTTTTACGACAAGCATAGTCACCTTTTACGGCAAGCATGGGTTGCGGAAGACCTATTCTACCCCGGATCTTCACGGGTCTGTTCATGTTTCAGAGAATCCATGATTGTGACCACCCTTAGGTGAATGAAGCCATCACATCTTACTTACTGTTGTGTTGTTCATGTTTCAGAGAACCCATGATTGTGACCACCCTTAGGTAAATGAAGCCATCACATCTAACTTACTGTTGTGTTGTTCGTGTTTCAGAGAACCCATGATTGTGACCACCCTTAAGTAAATGAAGCCATCACATCTAATTTACTGTTGTATCTGGAACTTGTTATGGCACGTGTCAACCCGATGTTATGACTCGTGTGACACCTGCCACAAGTTGACATTGTAAACACAAATGCCCAAGATGCAAAACTTATTGAACGCCCCTCGTATCTATCCTTATTCTTGTATGTGTGTTTGATTGTTTGTTTGTTTGTTTAACACCGCTCTCAGCAATATTCCAGCTATATGACGGCAGTCTGTATATAAACGAGTCTGGACCAGACAATCCAGTGATTGTCTTCACATGAGCATCGATCTACGCAATTTGGATACGATGACATGCATCAACCAAGTCAGCGAGTCTGACCTGTCGCCTCTTACGACAACCAAGGATTGCTGAAGACCAGGTCACACCCGAATAGTTCTGGAGAGAATAAACTGGTCTGTTATATTGTTTCCTGATGAAGGAAAACCTGGATGTATTGACTACCCGTGTGTCATCCTGCAGGTGCGTGGTACATGGGCCAAGGGGTGGTGGTGTCTCAGATAGTCGGCGTTGAACTCACCAGTATCGCCTTTGGTGTACACTCCTTACATACGGGTTCCGGAATGTTCCTGTCGTCCATTCTTGCAGGTAAGTAGGACTTCAGGTAAGTAGGACTTCAGGTAAGTAGGACTGCAGGTAAGTAGGACTTCAGGTAAGTAGGACTTCAGGTAAGTAGGACTTCAGGCAAGTAGGATTTCAGGTAAGTAGGACTTCAGGTAAGTAGGACTTAAGGTAAGTAGGACTTCAGGTAAGTAGGACTTCAGGTAAGTAGGACTTAAGGTAAGTACGACTTCAGGTAAGTAGCACTGCAAGTAAGTACGACTGCAGGTAAGTACGACTTCAGGTAAGTAGGACTTAAGGTAAGTAGGACTTCAGGTAAGTACGACTTCAGGTAAGTAGGACTTAAGGTAAGTAGGACTTCAGGTAAGTGGGACTTCAGGTAAGTAGGACTTCAGGTAAGTAGGACTTCAACTCGTGTGTACACACATCGTCTGTACGCTGCTGAGGTAATGAGATATCAGTTCTATTTGTTAAGGGAAAACAAATTATTTTTTTCAAGAAAATACAGGGTAAAAATCATTTGTTTTTTTCTATTCGTTCGTTCGTTCGTTCGTTCATTTATTCGTTCATTTATTCATTCATAAGGTTGAGAATAGCGATGTGGCACACGTTTTGTGTGTTTGTTGTCCTCTCAATTAATAAAAAAATGTCTGCCGAGCGATCACCCAACGGTAAAACGTATCAATATTTCCTCTAGTACACGCTGGGTGTCTAATACAATTCAGGTCTCTAATACACGTCGGGTTAGCAGCTCTCGCGAAATTCATACAACGCCTTGCGTCTGATAGAGGAAATACGGTAGTTTTTATATCGGATGTTTTTGACGACATATGATGTTCGAGGCCGTAAATCTGACTGCTTCGATGATAAGATTACAAGACTTAATTAAGGCATATCTTTTGCATACAAATGAAATGTTTATGAAACAGTTAGGGGCATGTATGATGACGAACAGACTCGGAACAGGCAATTTCCTCATTGAAACAACCGTCAATGAACGTAAAATATATCATTGTGTGTACTACATAATTTAATACACACAATATTTTTTCCAGGTTGGCTATTTGATATCACAGGAAGCTACGTTCTGCCGTTCTACATATCAGGATGTCTATATCTGTGCGCGAGCCTTGTAACTCTCATTGTGCTTATTGCAAGACGTAGAGTGCCAGACCATTCGCAGAACCACCCTGTGACTAGAGACTCTCCTTCACAGATGTGAACTGTTAGACGCGGAGTAACAGGCCATTCGCACAACCACCCCGGGACTAGAGACTCTCCTTCACAGATGTGAACTGTTAGACGCGGAGTAACAGGCCATTCGCACAAGCATGCTGGGACTAGAGACTCTCCTTCACAGATGTGAACTGTTAGACGCGGAGTAACAGGCCATTCGCACAACCACCCCGGGACTAGAGACTCTCCTTCATAGATGTGAACTGTTAGACGCGGAGTAACAGGCCATTTGCAAAAGCACGCTGGGACTAGAGACTCTCCTTCACAGATGTGAACTGTTAGACGCGGAGTAACAGGCCATTCGCACAAGCACCCCGGGACTAGAGACTCTCCTTCACAGATGTGAACTGTTAGACGCGGAGTAACAGGCCATTCGCAAAAGCACGCTGGGACTAGAGACTCTCCTTCATAGATGTGAACTGTTAGACGCGGAGTAACAGGCCATTCGCACAACCACCCTGGGACTAGAGACTCTGCTTCTTAGATGTGAACTGTTAGACGCGGAGTAACAGGCCATTCGCACAACCACCCTGGGACTAGACACTCTGCTTCATAGATGTGAACTGTTAGACGCGGAGTAACAGACCATTCGCACAACCACCCTGGGACTAGAGACTCTGCTTCTTAGATGTGAACTGTTAGACGCAGAGGTGTGACCAGGAAACACAATGCGCGCATCACGACCACGACATGTCTTCGTACACTTTCCCCGAACTCCTGGTGTCATCCTTTCATTTTGTTTGCATCGTTGTTTTGTCTGTTATGATCCTAATGGGACGAGACTGATTGTTCTTTGGTCTTGATGTTTAGAATGTACTTGAGCTGGGTCGAGGTTTCTGCTGGTGGACTGAAGTCACGAGTTTCATCATACGATCAGTAGCAACTATCTATCATGGAGAGTCAACTACAAAAAAATTGTTTAGGTCGAGTTATCAAAACCGCTCCAACTGTGTGACAATTCGAATATATTTCTTAAGTGTGTCCCCTTGCTTGTAGACTGTGGAATCTGCCATTCATAACGTATCGTTTTTAGTTTCAACAAAATCAATAAACGCACTATCGTCTCAACCTGGATTGTTCTCAAGACTCTCACTGGATTGTCTGGTCCAGACTTTCTGTCACTTGATTGTTGGCCAAGACTATCACTGGTTATCTGATCCAGACTCTATCACTGGCTTGTCTTGTCAAGAGTCTCCATCATTGGATTGTCTGATCTAGACTCTCTATCACTGGATTGTCTTGTCAAGAGTCTCCATCATTGGATTGTCTTGTCTAGACTTTCTTTCACTGGATTGTCTGGTCTAGACTCTCTATTGACTCGTAAAGATTCCGGGGTAGAATAGGTCTTCATCAACCCATGCTTGCCATAAAAGGTGACTATGCTTGTCGTAAGATGCGACTAACGGGATCGGCTGGTCAGGCTCGCTGACTTGGTTGATGCATGTCATCGTATCCCAATTGTGTGACATGCTTGCCCTAAAAGGTGACTATGCTTGTCGTTAAAGGCGACTCGACTAACAGACTCACTGACTTGGTTGATGCATGAATATCGATCCCAATTGCGTGGATCGATGCTCATGATATCAATCACTGGATTGTCTGGTCCAGACGCGATTATTTACAGACCGCCGTCACATAGCTGGGATATTGCCAAGTGCGGCGTTAAACAACAAATATACAAACAGTACCATGCAATTTTTAAACAGAATGTTTCTGCATCACTGGCAAAGTATGTTACATGGAAAGCGAGAGTAGTCAAAATTCACGTGACGTACACGTTTTCATGGTGATACGAGGTCACCCTTCATTACAATGCATATCATGTGCCATGCTACATCAAGCTCATATTCCCTCCACAAATGCAACAGCTTGGAGTCTTGAAAATACCTGCAGTCAATGCACATAAATCCCTTTAAATGGTTCTCCTGCCAAAAGCGACACCTGTGCAAGATATTATATGTGTCGTGTTTCTATTGTAAATCGCAGGATATTGAATCTGTGGCCTCGGAGTCTTTATAATTACATGTTTGAATGAAGCGTACAGCCCAGGTACACATCGCGCATCTGTTTGTTTGGTGAACCTGAACAGGGAAGTGATCCTACATCGTGTGTATATGTGTTGACGGGAAGCTGACTGTAGGCGCTTGGATGGGAGTTTAGTTCTAGGCTACCTTCAACCTTGAAGAGGATTGTGGACGTACTACGTTGGTGGGAGGACGCGGTCTGGGTATGTTAAAGGAAGGAACGGAAAGCTTATTAGTAGAGGCAGAGATTTATGATTATTTGGTAGAAGTTAACAATACTGTGGTTATTACAGCCCTATAACTTTGCTGTGTGGTATGTGTGTATTGGACTTCAAATGACTTGTCTCTTTATACCTATTTTATTATTGACTCAAATTCCATCTCCAATCAGCTATGTTTATTGTGCTGCATATCGGTGAAGATGCGGAAAATATGCACGCAAGGTAGCTGTATGTTATACCTCTTTATAAGACGATAGAGAAATATTTTAAACTAAGCGGAACATGTTATTCAGAACATTATGCATGGTTAGATCCACATATGCAGGGTGTATGTAACTCCATTGTGAAGAATACACAAACGAAGGCGTAATGTGCACATGACACGAATGCCTCATTATTGAGGGTTTGTCCATCCGGTTAGAAAGCCAAGTCTGAGCTGTTGGCTGTGGACCTCATGACGCAAAAGTAGTGATGGTTTGCACAAACACAGTCGTTGACAGTGATGTCCAATACAGTCATGTAATGATAACTCATGCAAGCTTCCTGGGCAGCTCTGACTGATAAATAGAGGGTAGAAACATGATATTTCACGAGACACATGACATATCCTATTTATTATTTACTTCTTGTGTAGTTGACTTTATGAAAATTCATAAATTTGCTTTATCTATGTGGAAATGACATAAAAAGGAAGTCGACAGTTTGTGTGCGGGTCAGACATTACAGTAAAGGGAGACAATCTACAGGGATTGTATGACAATAGTTCAGTCAAAGTGTTATGTTCACTGCAGTGAAATATCAAGTATTGTGTTCACTCCAATGACAATATCCCTTTTCTCAACATTAGAAATGAATGTTGGGGGTTACTGTTCTCATTAAAAACATCCAAAACCTCCCCTCACCCCACCTCAACATCAAAAGATCGGTCCTGCACCATCAGCTGAAACGTTTCTCACCCTGTGGTGACATGCTCGGCCGTTAGTAAAGCGAATGAGCGAACTATGGCTATTATGACTGTGAATACATGTTTTCTCACCCTGTGAAGATCCCGGGCTACAACTGTGGAAACACATGCATGTGTCAGGAGGCGACTTACTGTATCCAATTGCGAGGCTCCTCTTACCCCGACAAAATGACTGCTCTTGACAACAGGCCGCTGTCATAATTGGAATGTTGTTGGGCGCGGCATAAAACAACAGATATCATTTGCAACGCCCATAATGTCCAAGCTCCAGTTTAATCTGCCGTATAGCCAGCATATGAACGGGATATGTTATATATATTATTTATATATAATATATATATATATACTTGTGATACATGTATATATTTTTAATAGTTAGTAAACGGTGATGACGCACCAATATGTCATGTCAATCTATAGCGTTGTATTGTATACCCTCAGTGTTCTCACCTGTATCTGTTTGATAGTGAAACTCATTGAACTGGGATCTTTTACTTCCATCCGATGCCTCTCAACATGAACATCTGAGGACACCTCTATAGAACTTTGTACGTCCAGTCTATATGAAGGCGGGTTGGGTGCTTGCACCAGTCAATGCCAGCTTTATGAAATAATGCAGTAACTACCTCGATTAGTACTTCTCGATTTTAACAAAGGAAACCCCACACAGAACACACATTCCTTCGTTGAAACTGTTTGGGTGTAGTTTGTTTGTTTGTTGTTTAACGCTGCACACAGCAATATTCCTGCTCTATGACGACGGCCAGATGCAACTGGAATCAAACAGGTCAGCAACGCCTGACCACCCGATCCCGTTAGTCGCTTCTTACTACAAGCATAGTCGCCTCTTACGGCAACATTGCTGAAGACCTAATCGTCAAGGGGCCGTTTGGGTGTAGATACATGGCGCTTTGAAATGACAGTTGCTCATGACATTTGTTCAATTATTGGAACGTGTTGTAGAACGTGGACTTGGCAGCTCCTGAAGAAAATTGCACTTTCGTGGCCTGTTAAGACTCATAGTATACTGCTACCATGATGAACTGATTCTGCAGACTTCATGTCTTGATCCATAGGGAATTTGTCACTAAACGTGGTGACTATGGGTATAATTACATCTCAATCGTCAAAGGTTCAGGACAATTTGTCAAAGACGGAAGTAAATGGCATCTGAAGTTTTCGTCATTGATAACATTGGCGTGGAATGTGGGGATAGGACATTCTAATATACTCATGCAAAATATGGCGTGTATACATGTATGTAGTACTATTAAACTTGATAACCTTTTTTTCAAATTTGGGCGTGCGCAGCGTTATTCCAATCGACTATTATCTTTCGGTATAATCTCAAAATGAAAACCAGTCCTCAACTAGCCAGGTCACTTAGTCTGTTTTTTAGTGTTACTGGTGAGATGTGCAGCAGCAGCTGTTACCAGATCATTTACTAAATGCATCGAACCCTGCGATCTGACTGTGCTTTACCTGCATAAAATTATTCGTTGTTCTGTTTTATTCTCTCGGGACCAACCGTTTGATGTAATAATTATCCTTCATTGAAAAACACAAAATTGTCTGTCACAAGAAACACTAGGCCCATATTGTTTTATACACCCCCTCACCCACTCACTCTTTGATATTATGAGGAACTTCCAATGTCGTCGGTTTCGGCAACCAAACCGTTCACCAGTTCACCGATCTATTTTAGCTGACTCTTACGATAAACGTTTGGCAAGAAACAAACATTTACCTTTTATGCAATTTGTTTAAGCGGTGAGTGCTAACGGCATGGCAGAACAGTTTTCGCGAAAACACCTGGCGTTATCACAGATTGTCAGTTACACATTCGTATAATTTCACCACTTTTTGGCCTTTTCCACCCAGTTGTCGTCTCTCTCGGCAGCCTGTTGCTGGCTGTTCTCAGGCGTTAATGGGGCGGTGGAGTAGCCTAGTGGTTTAAGCATTCGCTCGTCACGCCGAAGACCAGGCCGGGTTCGATTCCTCACAATATGTGAAGCCCATTGCTGGTGCAAACCGGTCGCTATGAGAATTATTCTGCTCAGCTCCGAACATTTTATAATGTATTGATGCCATCATATCATTTGGATGACGATGTAAGAGATGGACTAGCACATATTTAACATTTCACGCTACTACAATAGAAACGACTTACATGAATAATGTTTTGGAAATAACTATGCACTTTCGGTGTCCTTTTATATCATGTCAGTGTTATAATGCGCACGCCTCTCCTAATCCAGTTGTGTTTTACAGTCTCTCACATCAGGTTTACTCTGTGCGTATTGTCGCATCAATGAGTGAGATCAACATAGACTTCTCTGTTTGTCAGTTGAGAAATCTATTCACACGTCGGCTAACTTCGCTCAGGTGTACAAAACAGTTGGAACTTTCTATTGTGCCCATCTCCTTACTGTAATGTACACGCAACAACAAAAGTTCCTGTGACACCAATATTTTTGTGTATTTTATCAAACAAGTTAAGTTTGGTTTTTAATATTGTAGTACATGTATGGAATCAAGTCACAAAAACGCAACGGCTATAGAAAAGCATGCATTCCATGCAAAAGTTGACTTTTATGCAAGCCCCATGCATTTCAGTACCAAAGAATGGACATAAAAACTTGTGCGTTAACGGGATTCCATATGCATTGTTTAGCATCGTGCTGACAATAACCACTCAGAAAAACAACAAAATTACGCAATTATTCCATATTATGAAACGCCAAGCCTGTCCGAAAATGAGCCTCTGCGAGCCATTGGTATGCTTGAATCAGGATCGAGTCAACGTGATGTTGCACGACAATGAAACGTCCACAGAAATACCATTTGGTGTTTATGGCAACGTTGGCAACAGATGAATGCAGTCAGAGACCAATAACCAATAATCAACAAGACAAATGGATTCGAACAACACACCTACAAAATCGATTCAAGCCAGTAACAGTGACTGCAAGAAGCATCCCTGGCCTTCGACGAATATCTTCACAAACCGTACGTCGTCGCCTCAGATGTGCAGGGAATTTTGTCGCCAGAAGACCCACCAGACGTCCCATTTTGACAGGAAACCACCGCCAAACACGTCTACAGTGGTGCAGACAACGTCTGGACGGCCATGCAGTGGGGACAAGTTCTATTCACTGACGAGTCTCGTTTTCACCTCAGCCACTGCGATGGACGGATTCGACTGTACCGACGTCGAGGTGAACGTTACGTTGTGTCATGGAAGAAGATCGGTTCAGGGGCGGCAGAGTTATGGTATGGGGTGGGATTACAGCAAGACAGAGGAACCGTTTGATAGTGACAGTGCTTCCGCGACGAGATCATCGGCCCTGTTGTTCTACCGTTTTTGCGTGGTCATGGCCCAGGCATTAACTTTCAACATAACAACGCCCGGCCTCATATTGCTCGACTTGTTCCTCTTCAACCCCTTCATCCCCTGGCCGGCTCATGCGGGATGAGATAGAACGGCGCCTTCGACGTCAACCACTTGTTCCACAGACTTCGAAACATGCTCCAGCAGATATGGACAGACTTTGTGCGACGCCTGGTCCAGTCCATGAGACGAAGATGTGTTTCTTGCATTGCAACCAGAGGTGGACACACACGCTATTGATTAGTAAATTGACATTTTGGCATGTTCATGTTTTTATTTAATGAAATCACGCATTTTCTGAAGTCTGTATGGCAAGTTAAACCATTTGAACTCTTACATGGGTCTTTTATCTGTTGCAAACCGACATTGTTTCAGATTTGGTAAAAAACATAACTTTGCATTAAATCTTATTCGATGTCACAGGAACTGTTGTTGTTCAGTATACATGGCAATAATCTCAAAACCTACAGGCGATTGAAGACGCAGGATGTAGTTGAAACTGATGGTTTAAATGTAAAATATAGGGAAAACCGTCGAATTTAGCTTTGTTTAGATGGGGATCCTTATCAATTAGGCGTGTTACGACGTAAATTGTAATAAAAAGGTAAATTGTAATACTTGCAGCAAATTGTAATAATTTTGACAAATTGTAATAACAACGTAAATTGTAATACAATTTGACGTAAATTGTAATACGCAAATTGTAATAAAAATTGACGTAAATTGTAATAATCTCAACTTGCGGTAAAATGTAATATCTTTTTACGTAAATTGTAATAACCTTATAAGTTTAGTGTCAAAGGCGTTAAATGACTAGAACCTATCCTTGTCAGGGTTGGTACAGGGTTTATCATACAATTGTCATTAAAGTATGGGATGGGGGGAGGATTGAGGTCGTTATCGTACATTGTTGTATAATTATATGTATACATAATCGCATTGGAATTTCATTTCTATGGTTGTCAGGGAGAGGAATAATTACTAGACTGAACTTAGTTTTCTTATTCATTTGAGAAATACTCTGTGTGTTTTGTACTTAATTGTAATGTATCCTATTGACGATTTTCATCATAATTGTGCATATTTAACCTAATGGAATCATATTTCAATTGGTAAAGTAGGTAGTAATATACACAATGGAATAATTATAACGTAACAAACTTACACAAATATATTGATGCGTAAATGTGGATAGTCTGACTTTCACTGATTGAAGCAAATTTATTTATTTTGCAACTGTATATTTGTACATATTTTATGCGGAGAGGGGTTTACTAAGTTGCAAGAACTTGTCCCCAATACAATTCTCATTTTGTTCTGTGAATAAAATATGTTTAAACTAAACTAAACTAGCAAATGGATGACATGTCATTCTGCAGTAGTCTGTGTGCAAGCTGATTTATACACGTTCATATACATAATATCGATTTATTATTATTCAAGTTTCAATTTAGTTAACGTTGCTCGGAGGATGTAAAGCAAATAATGACAATGCCCTGGGCGATGTACATGTAGGTATGTGAACCCGCAAGGACTACCTTTATCAATTATTTTACGTGCAGCTTGTGTCATGTCTGTATTGTTAGAATGATACTCTAGCAACTGTACACATCGAAATTTATGACTGAAAGATCCATCCTCGGGTTAAAAATGATGGATGACATTAGGTACGTCTATTCGACAAATAGGTTAATTGATTTATCATCCAATAGGAGCTTAGCGAGGCGTCCATTGCAATAACATTGAGTTACGAGTTACCGAAGAGAGCTCTGTGCAACCGGACCCTGAAATTATGTCAATTTGCATTGGAGGTTTACTTAATTTGATAAGGAGCACATGTATGCCAGTAAATACGACCTCTATATGTCATTGGTATCAGATCTATGACTGCACTTCTACATATAGTTCCAAGTGAAAGATAAGTGACACTACTTTGTGAGAGGTCCCACAAAAATGCTGATATGAGCAATTAAAGGTTATACAAAATGTAACACATGAACAAAGTAAGATATTTTAAAAGATAAAATAGAAACACAAACCTGTAGATATACGAATTAGAATGTAGCAAATACATTAGAAAAACGTATCTTCTACGTAGATAAAAGTATGTCCAACGAAGACATAAGTATTTTCTTCGTAAATAATACGTTTTTCATGTATGTATGTATGTATGTATGTATGTATGTATGTATGTATGTATTTATGCGCGCATGTAGGTGTGTATGTAATGACAGTAAATGTGAGCTCTATGTCATTGGTATCACATATATGACTGCACTTCTACATACTCTAGATGACAGTATCATGTACGTAGATGAAAGTATGTAAGTGGACGATAGTATCTAGATGGCATCTACGTATATGATAGTATCTTCTACGTAGATGATAGTATTTTCTACGCATATGGTAGTATCTTCTACGTAGATGATAACATGCCACAAACATCACATCACTTCCAATAAATGTCTTTCACTATGTACCAGCCAAAACCACTGTACTCATGGTACAACCAGGCATTGATCCACTTCTGATGGCAAATCACTTTCACAGCTGTAATGCAAGTCCACTACCTCTTCCATACGTCATTATTAGCCTTCGGACACTGATAACAGTCGGTAAGTTTTCTACTTAGTGTGGGGTGTGAGAACGTTTTGAAACTTGATATATCGAACATTGTTGTGTATATATAAACTCACTGGAGTGTTATTTCTGTAGGTTAAGTACGTGGTTATCAACACAATGTATTTATATATAAAAATATATGTTTGGGATGCTTTCCTTGCATTTAAAGTGTGTTAGCAGTAGTTGAAAAGAGCGATTCCGCATGAAACCAAATTTGAAATGGGGTAAAACAGTTGTTACAAATAGTGTATGAAATACCCTCTGAAGACATATATTGCAGTCTCAAATTTAGAAGTTTAACTCAATTTCAGAAAAAGTGATAAGGGCAGGCAATTAGAACTAGGTAAAAAAATCGGAGCAAAATATAATTTGACTTGTTGGTAAGTCACCAGTCATTTCATTGGAATTTTAAGAGAGTATGTTATTACAGTGCTTGATCTTAGCCCAAATTACTTTAATCCTCTTAATCTTTCAGAGGAGGTTATGTTTTCAGGGGATAATTGTACGTATATATTTCGTATCAAGGTTTCTTGGCGCAATCCACCAACGATTGTCGAGTTTAATGATCTTCAAGTACGTTTCAAGGTCAAAGAGAAAATTTACTTTAGTGACAAACATATTTTCATTATAAATTTTCAATTCCTTTCTTTTTGGATACAATCAGATATATTTCAGCAATTGATTGCAAGAAATTTATAATAATTCGTATACTCTTTGAAACTGTACAAGAGTTATCCGAAGATACCGGATGTTATTTGTGTATGCACGGGATCTGTCGACTCATTTGTTGTATTTGAATTCTTCGTCAAAATAAAATGAATTGTATAAATATGATTAAATTCCCTTGTTTGTTTCAAGAAAAGGATCACGTACTCCTTATCATCTCGTATAGCGTTTCCACTGCAAATCGACACACTGGATGACCAGCCTGTGTTTGTACCCTTCGTCATCACTCGTTCAGTCGTGTCGAACTGGTCAACGTACTGTTGAAGCAAGTCATTCAAAAACCATCTTGAATAGCCTTATAAGAGTATTGAACAATATGTCACAATTAGGTTATTTGTCGAATATACGGTTGTGTAACCCATCATTTTGAACCCGAGGATGGATCTTTCAGTTATTTAAATTTATCGATGTTGACACCACCCTTTAATGACGAGTGTACGATAAAGCCTATACCAACCATCCCTAACTTAACAGTTTTGTACGTTTGTCATCATACACAGTATTTCTCGAATTGTACATGTGAAACGCAACCTCAACTGACAAAGATAATTTCTAGTCAATTGGCGTCCTGGACACTACGGTAGTAAGGTTATTACAATTTACGTTAGAATTTATTACATTTTACCGCAAGTAGAGATTATTACAATTTACGTCAATTTGTATTACAATTTGCGTATTACAATTTACATCAAATATTATTAAAATTTACGTTGTTATTACAATTTACGTCAAAAATATTACAATTTGCTGCAAGTGTTACAATTTACCTTTTTATTACAATTTACGTCGTAACAAGGCGTTTTAACAAAACACCAGCCCATCGTTTAGATAGAATTTGTCCACAGAGTTAAATGATAGAATTATTATGAATTACAATTTTTAATATGATGTCCTTTTTATGAAGATTTAAGAATCGCACTTTTTAGATATTGTTTGTAATTAAATCCTCTCCTATCCTACAAATCGGAGTTATTCGTATTTATTTTAATATAAAAAGTACAGGTCTTATTAGCAATCACACTTAATAAAATGTGTGAACGAAACATTTTTATAAACTAAGAACATTGTGTTAACGCATTATGTTTACAAGATAAGAACAGTATCCTTCTTTTGGTTCATGTTTATATAATGTTTTATCGTCTAAAAGTATCTCATATTCAAAGCCTTGTTGCTTGGCCTTACTCTTAAATTATATGTCCAATGTTTGTATATACAACGCTTATGTAACGTGACATATACATAAGCTATGAAGACACATGTGCATTTTGGAAATTGGTCAAATGTAACAAATGTTATATTTGGGATAACCCTTTCTAAGTAAAGTACAGATTTCCGTACTTGTCAGAGGGGTACGCAAAGTACCTGAACGAGACTACCAGTTGTGGGACTTGCATCTTGTGGAAGCCTCGGTGGCTGAGTGCGTGCTGGCGATTAGGTGCCTCACTCTGGCAGTGTGAGTTCGAATCCCGGATGGGACTCAACCCACAAAAGAACAAGAATCGGTACTTTACTAAGAAAGAGGTATCCAAAATATAACAACTGTGACATGATATACATAAGCTATCTCTCTCACTGTCACGTTATGTCGGATACTAGTATACACGATAGGTTTCTGTGTGTCCTACATACACATGTAAATATGCTTCATGTACATATACAACGCATTTCACGTGAAACCAAAACCTAACAAAACACTCTGAACAATTTAACTATACACACTGCATAGGCAGCAGTTGGCACATCAACAATAGAGATTATAACTGTCAACTAAATCAAAGATTTGGGTGTGCAGTTACTGACATTTAACTGTACGCGATGTCGTATCAAGAGATGAAATATATAAACTGAGGTGCAAAAGAAACGCTACATCTCATTTGAATTTATCATATGTTTGATTTTCCTGTGGGAATATCTAAAGCCTGATATATTTATCAAAACATGAACTGTACTGGAGCTTGGTCAGCACTCAAAGAATACATGTACTTGGTTATATTTAAACCGGAATAAGTATATAAAATATTCATGTAAAACAAAACAATTTATGAGTATCGTATGTTTAAAAAAATCACATTTTTATGTATGGTTGGGCTCACATGGTTGCAAATCCATTTTTAAACCCAGACTTAATTGAACCAATCCAGCCATCTGTTGCTGGAATGGCTGACGGCTAAATAGAACAACAGTTGTTTCAATTTTCATTAACATCAAAGACAAACTCGAAAGAGACCATCTCCCCCCCCCCCCCAACATGCAATAAGTACATGCTTAAAGGAGAGATTATCAAACTAGTCTCTCCAATTACGCCTTGAAGCGTAAGTATATAACTATCCCAAATGACATACCACGTTCGGTTGTATTTAGAAATCAATAGGTTACGTCCCTGTGAACAATGAGGATGAATCCTATGTAACCTACTATACAAGGCTTTGACATTATACATGTCGTATTGAGTTATTGCGAGTTAATTTTCAAAACAGAGATTAGTAAATGGTACACTGTGTGTTTACACTGTGTATCAAATGGGGTTTCTATAGAGAAGTTCATGATTGATGTTTGTGATAAAACGTTCGTGCGTCTTTACTGGTATTAATTGTGACTGAAAGTTCTACCGATTTGAAAGTCTGTCTTTGGAACCATTGTAAGTGAAATGCTTAAGCCTACGACCTCGGAAAATCAAAGATGGCCAATGATTGGTATGCACCAACTTGGCATGTCATGTCGGGCTATTGCTGTAGTGGTATGCACAAAGGGAGACAACTACAGTTGTCATGATGTAGCCCTCACGAATAAACGTATCTGAACCACACTCCTGCGTCCGTCCTGATTTTCTGTACCCCTGTGACATTAAATGTATCGAGTACGTGTGTCTGTCTAGGTGACACGATTAATGTTTTGAACATTGTGTACATTGATCTTTAAACAGTGTTTCAATTACGGTTTCTGTGTCCTATTTTGAAACCTTCGCATTATATTACATTTTGAAAGTCAGTGTCAAGTTTATTTTTTGAAGAGTATATATCCAGTTGCTTGCGGATTGGATAAGAAACCTGAAAAAAAATCAAGCTCATACATTTCTACATGTTATTGGAAAAGAAGCCAGACAAGTGTATCATACGTTTGAATTTGAAAACGAGACAGAGTTCTTCTCCAGAAATTCACAGATTATTGTAATCCAAGAAAGAACATTACATATGAAAGATACGAGTTTGAAAATCGAAACCAGGCTCCTGGAGATAAATTTGATACTTTCTACACTGACATTAGAAACAAAAGTGCAACTTGTGAATTTGGTCAGCTACGTGATTCACTTAGTAAAGACCTGATTGTACTAGGGATTATAAATGATGAAGTTTGATATAGACTTCTTAGAGAACATGATCTAACGTTGGTGAAAACCCTTGATATTTGTTGAAATGTTGAAATGAGTGAGCTACATGCTAAATCTCTACAAGAAGAAACACCTGCTGCTGTTGGCTATCTCAAGAAGAAGACTACAGGACATTCTCAAGGTCACAAGTCAAAGGCAACCAATAGAGATAAGCCCTCTCGCCAACCTCCTAGTCATGCTCGCCAAGCTCCTATCTGGAATGATAGGCGATGAAACGACAGCTGTTCATATTGTGGCCAACACACACGTAATAGAAGAGCCTATCCAGCTAGGAATGCCATCTGCAACACATGCAAAAATATGAAATTTTGTAGCAGTGTCACAACTGAAGAGGTGAAGTCTCAGTTCCCAGAACTCTTCCGATGTCAAGGTGAAATAAAAGGGCGAGTACAACATCAAACTAGGTGAAGGTGCCATACCTTACGCAGTCACCACACCAAGGCGTGTTCCAATTCCAGTTCTCCCTAAGGTCAAGGAAAGTCTGCAGAAATTGGAAGAATAGGGTGTCATCACCAAAGTTGATGTGTCTACAGACTGGTGTGCTCCTATGGTAGTAATGCCTAAGCCTCGAGGGGATGTCAGGATATGTGTGGACTTACATCGTTTGAATCAGTCTTTGCAGCGGGGACGTCACATGCTTCTCACAGTTGATCACACTATAGGTGGGTTAGCTGGTGCTAGGATCTTTAGATAGACGCTAACTCAGGTTTTCATCAAGTGAAGCTGACTGAGAGATCCGCACTGTTGACAACCTTCATGACTCCTTTCGGGAGATATTGCTATAAAAGACTCCCATTCGAAATGATTTCCCCTCCAGAATACTACCGGAAGCAAGTGATGAAAACTCTTGATGGTTTGGATACAGGTGGCATCATGGATGATGTGATAATATATGGTGTTTCTGGAGAGGAGCATGATAAACGTTTAAAGAACACTCTGACAGCTTTTCGTGAAGCTGGCATCACACTGAACCAGGATAAGTGTGAATTTGGAAAGTCACAGATCCAGTTCCTAGGACAAACTGTGACTGCCAAGGGAATCGAAGTCAGTGATGACAAAGTCTCAGCAATCACAGACGTGCCAGAACCTAAGAATGAAGGCATGGTCAGACGCTTTCTTGGAATGGTCAATCAGCTTGGAAAAATTGTGGTCAATCTTGGGGATATGACAAAGCCACTCAGAGATCTTCTCTGGACATGGGATACGCCTCAACAAGAATCATTCTCTCGGATCAAGCAAGCCCCAAGTAGCAGTCCAGTGCTAGCACTCTTCAATCCGAACTTACCAACCAAGGTTACAGCTGATGCATCTTCGTTTGGTCTTGGTGCAGTCCACACTCAGAAGATCACAAGTGGCTGGAAACCAGTCATATATGCATCAAGGTCCCTCTCTGAAACTGAATCACGCTATGCGTTGGCGCTGACTTGAACGTGTGAAGGATTTGCCTCCGACCTCTTTGAGTATAAAAAGAACAAGTATGTTCTCGAGGTTGACTATTACTCCCGTTTCATAGAACCTGTCAAAAGAAGTAATCAACTTGTTCAAATTTTACTCTGACGCACATTTTAGGCAATTTACGTTACAGGTTACATGGGAAAGCAGTGACCCAATTGCGGATGTATTCTTTACATTTATGCAACAGAAAGTATACTAGCTACATAAAGAAACTGTGCACGGAGAAAATATATTCTGGATTGGAATACAACACAGCAAGAACAAAATGATGCAGACGCTGTAGCAGTTGAATGATCGGGCCATAAGAAAATTTCAACGGGACCTGAACAACATCTGTTACAATGACGTCAGAAGATCAAAATGGAGTAGGTGCCGTGCTGTTATCCCACCCCAAATCATCACAGAGCCACCTCCAAAACGATACCTCTCCACAATACAGTTGGCGCCCGTCACTGTAGGAAATGTTGAACTTCGATTCATCTATAAGGACAACCTTTCTCCACCATATTCGAGGTTGGCGAACATGATTTCGACACCATCTTAGACGGTTGATTCGATGACGGTGTGTCAGGATGGGACGTATGGCAGGGCGTCGTGGTCGAATCCCGTACTGACGTAAACGATTCCATGACAGTGTTGGGATGGATACGGCGCAGTCCAGGAATTGTCTGGGACGTCGTTACTGCCGTTTGGAACCTGTGTCAGAGATGTGTAACTCGAATCCATATGTCCTGTCTTGGCGTCGTTACTCGGGGACGTCCTGAACGTGGGTGGTCGGCAACGTCATTTGTGTTCTGATAACGCCTCACCAATGCCGATATCGTCTTACGATGGCATTGAAAATGTGTTGCCACCTGTTGTTGCCTCATTCCCGCTCGGATCATTCCAATGGCTTCATGACGCTGTGCAGCTGTCAATCTTGGCATGATTTGCTTGTGATATGCTTGTGTCTGCGCCTGAGAAGTTTTGAATTTTTGAATGACCACAGATCATGCTTTCCAAAGTGACAGCGAATTTTGAGTTGCACATGCTGTGTACAGCTGCACAGGATGCACGTGCAGTAACACATTGCACGTCCACAGGCCCCCGTCAAGGTGTTACAGTTTAACATTCATATGATGTCGGGGCGGTCGGATAGCCTAATGGTTAAAGCGTTAGCTCGTCACGCCGAAGACCCGGTTTCGATTCCCGACATGGGTACAATGTGTGAAGCCCATTTCTGGTGTCCCCCGCCGTGATATTGCTGGAATATTGCTAAAAGCAGCGTAAAACCTAACTCACTCACTCTCGCTATCAGCGAGGACATCCCATTACAGGTCATGTCAGAACAACCTTTCGCGAACTATGACCTACCAATGAAATGACTAACAGGAAGTTAACATTAGCCACTAAGAAAGCGACTTCCATTCCAGACTATGCCTTTAAAGTATTTTGAATAAGTCATACAGTCCGTAACAGTTGTTTTGTGTTAAACTTACGAGGTTGCATGATTAGAAAACATATTCCTCTAACAATGTAACATAACAATATGAATATTTATTTTATATTTATTTATTACGTGTTTGAATCGTTATCTATCGTGTAGTTGTCCGATTTTCGATCACGAACGTTGATACTACTTAATTTCGTTTATCCGACATACTCGTTAATCCGACATAATCATATGCAACCGTCGATGTCGGATTAACGGGACTTGACTGTAGATACATGTGAAATTAGCGGAGCCATGAAAGGCCTAAGTGGGGAAAATACAAATGTGGAATAGTCCATGAACCGTGAACATATACATGCACAACGCATTCTAAATTCATGTATGGAGCCCTATTCAAATGTTTATTGTTAGAAAGGCCATTGACCCAAATACGTGAACTGCATACATTGCTCTGTAGTATCATTTTACAAAAAAACATTCACATGATTCATTGAATTACATTTCAGGTCTTGGAGGCACATTTGAAAAGTTATTTCAAATCATGATATTTGATGGTTCTCATAAAGCGAAAAGATTGTTAGACTAAATGTCAGGTTACATTTGTATACTCAACAACAAAAGTTTCTGTGACACCAATATTTTTGTGTATTTTTCAAACAAGTAAGGTTTGGTTTTCAATATTGTTGTACATGTATGTAATCAAGTCACAAAAACGCAACGGCTATAGAAAAGCATCCATTCCATGCAAAAGTTGACTTTTATGCAAGCTCTCTGCATTTCACTACCCAAAAATGGGGATAAAAACATGTGCGTTAACGGGATTCTATATGCATTGTTTCGCATCGTGTTGACAACAACCAATCAGAAAAACAACAAAACTTATGGTCTCGGGTGGGATTACAGCAAGACAGAGGACCCGTTTGATAGTAGAGGGGGAATCTCAGTGACAGCGCTACCGCGACGAGATCATCGGCCCTGTTGTTCCACCGTTTTTGCGTCGTCATGGCCCGGGCATTACCTTTCAACATGACAACGCCCGGCCTCATATTGCTCGACTTGTTCAGGATTCTCTTCAACCAAACAACGTAAATGTCATCGCCTGGTCGGCTCGCTCCCCTGATCTCTCACCAATCGAGCACATGTGGGATGAGATGGATCGGCGCCTTCGACGTCAACCACTTGTTCCACAGACACTCCAGGAACTTCGAAACATGCTCCAGCAGATATGGACAGATATCCAACAGGACGTTGTGCGACGCCTGGTCCAGTCCATGAGACGAAGATGTGTTGCTTGCATCGCAACCAGAGGTGGGCACACACGCTATTGATTTGTAAATAGGCATTTTGGCATGTTCACGTCTTTTTATGAAATCACGCATTTTCTGAAGTCAGTATGGCAAATTAAACCATTTCAACACTTACAGGAGTCTTTTTTATCTCTTGCAAACCGAAATTGTTTCAGATTTGGTAAAAAACATTGCTTTGCATTAAATCTTATTCAATGTCACAGGAGCTTTTGTTGTTCAGTATGTATTGCTTTGAATGCCTTTCAATGATGGACGTAAGAGGGTTTGTCAGCAGGTTCTAAGCCTGACTAACTTTCAACTATGGGCCATAACAAAGTGAACTAGTCAATGTAGTACATTGTTTGAGTAGTTCATTGCAAGTGTATTTGGTTTGTTGAGACCGTTTGTATGTAAGTGACAGCCTGTTGAACGTTATAGGGGTCCAAATGGACACAGATTGGAAAAGACCGAGTACCGAGCAGCCATCAGGTTTGTTTTACTTTCCACTGGAAATTCATGACCGCGTGTCAAAAGTGTATGAGGATAAGTGCCCAAGCTATGCCACTGTAAAACGTTGGGCAGCTATGGTTAAGGAATGGAGAACAAGCCTTGATGTCGACTCTGGGTATAGACGTCAATCAAGGAGAAAAAGAAACTTATACTGTCAGATAGATGTATTACTATTGCTGAACTATTATTCATGAACATTTACAGATGAATAAGATATCTGCTCGCTGGGTGCCAAAGTTTCAAAATTCTGATCTTGTGGAAAAAAGGACTGACATTTCCAGAGAAAATTCAAATGAGATTAGTAACATGTGATGAAACATTGATCTACCACTATGCTCCGGAGTCAAAAAGTCAATCCATGGAATGGCACCATTCCACTCTTCTCAGCCACCACAGAAATCACAGTCAGTGAATAAAGTTATGGCCACTGTATTATGAGTTGCAAAGGGTGAGATCCTTGTTTATTACTTAGAAAGTCAAAAGACGATTACAGGTGTACACTATGATTATTTGCTTCTTCGCCTGAGAGATTATATCGATGAAAAGTGGCGAAGAATGCTGACTGATGGAGTTCTACTACTTCATGACAATGAATCACACCTCTGTATACTCGCCAGACCCGGCACCAGGTGATATCCACCTGTTTCCTAAAATGAAGAACACCTTCGTGGAAAGCACTATGACGACAACGATGACCTCAAATCTGCCGTGAATGGATTTTTAAAAGTGCCCTTAGAAAAAAACTTCTTCATGACTCTGGAATTGAAAGCTTCAATATAGATATGAGAAGTGTATTGAAAAGCAGGAAGATTGTGTTGAAAAATAAGATAAAAAACACTTGCACAATTGTTGTTTTCGTTTGTTGGGCTTGGACGGTGAAATATTACAGATCTTCACTATTGTTTAGGCTACAATATGTTCATAATCTTTCAGAATTGGGAATTTTGAGGTGTCTCCGGATATCAGTATTGAGCCTTGTACATCTAACTCAAGCATGAGCAAAATCGAAAGCAAAGGAACACATGATGGAATACTTGCCAACTATTTGCAGTACATCTTTCAATCTGGCTTGAACATTATTTTTCAATCTACGAGCGTAATTATACTTCCAGCATCTTGGTAGATCAAAGCATAGCTGAGACCCGAACTAAACAGAACATGTCTTACATGACCTGCCTAGCACGAATACATAGACTGAATCATATTGAAACGTACAGAATCAAAGTCTTTCTTAGTCCATAAAGGCGGCTTGTGTTTCCAAATTCCTTATGGAATTTTATTGCCTCAGTGATAATTTGGAATTGATGATACTTTATTTAATTACTGCACCTGAGCACTGTGTGTGTGCGTGCGTGCTTGCGTATGTGCGTGTGCGCGCTCGCGCGCGTGTGTGTGTAGGCGTTTGTTTTATTGGTTTGTTATTTAACGCTGCATTCAGCAGTATCCCAGCTGTATGATGGTCTGTAAATAATAAGGGACCGGGCCAGACCATCCAGTGATTGATATTATAGGCAACCATCCACGCAGTCGAGGACGATGGCAACCGAGTTTGAGCACTCTGTCCATGGGGTCGCCTATTACAAAAAGCAGTTGCTAGGGTCCTTTTCCAATCCGGAGTCCCCAGGAGGGGTGCTTTGTTCCAACAGCATATATCGGGGAAAAGTCCCTGTGCGTCACTGACTATCATGGATAATAATAAATGTGCTAACAAAGAAGAATACACGCAACAGAAGAATATATTAAATCACCATGACAGTGTTTACCTCTGTAAACATTATCTCAGGCTGAAAGTGGTGTGGGGTCAATTGTCAGTTCACAAATCAGTATGGGTATAACTACCATTAGCAGTTTGACAACGCCGCCAAAGTGACGACACCGATTGGTTGTGTAAGGCTTGCGGGATGTCATTCCAGACCTGGGCCTAGATTTTCGAAACGATCTTAGCTAGGATAAATCTTAACAACTTACGTTCAAAGATAAGATATCTTAAGGTTAAGATAAGATAGATTTTCTAAACTATTGTAAACCTGTCGCAGATCGTTCAGAGC
Source organism: Haliotis cracherodii (assembly GCF_022045235.1). Taxonomy (NCBI): domain Eukaryota; kingdom Metazoa; phylum Mollusca; class Gastropoda; order Lepetellida; family Haliotidae; genus Haliotis; species Haliotis cracherodii. The sequence goes on along the minus strand of NW_027266294.1, from coordinate 1,350,050 downwards.
TACGATACCTATCGTAACTCTGGCAGAGAACTCATTTGTGTTAGAGATCGAAAAAGCGGGTGTTTCCCAATGACGTCACGGGGATTCCCCAGCTGCTGACAATAACAACAACATAGATAAATGACACGGAATTCATGATCACATTGTCAGGTCACATTGTTTAACATGCACATATTTGAGTGAAATTCTGTACGATCCTACATATGTCCTACATGTAGACGTGTTGTTCTTATGATAAAAGATGCCATATGACTAACTGAACACAAAAAGCATTCGTGTGCCATGCAATAGCATTTTTCAAAGCCAAAAAATGTAATAATCAATAAGTATAGTGTTACCACACTATAGCTATTGGAATGGAAATAATGTGCCAAAAGATACTTCACTTTTGTCCCTTTAAATGGTCCTGTCGTGACCGTGCAGAACTTTATAATATAAACACATCGCGTACAAAGTCATGGCCGAAAGTAAGGGACGTTATTCTTAATGACAATGACGAGACCTTTGAACGAACAGCATATGCGTTAAGCATTTAACATGCGTGTTCAAGTCTGATGTTAAGTGATGTATACTGTATATGTTTGTGTTTATGTCAAAAGTCAAGTTTATATTAGTGTAAACACCAACATTATACGTGGAAACACTCAAAACAAAAATTGTTCAGGAAGCAGCGCACCCACAAGCAAGATTTTATGACAATCTAAGCTTGTTAAGTTGTTTTGTTATTTATGTATCCAATATATTTCACGAATTCACCAAGGACTTAAATACAATATCAAGCTTTAAGTATTAAGATGATATTTTTGTTGTTTATCTATCTAGATCCATAATTCTTTTCAAAATTTGAAAGTGACACTAATTTTCGTTCGCAAAGAGAGATAATTTCGGAATTGTCAAGTTATGTTGTCTCATGGAACACGCCACAAGTTAACGTGAACATACATATAAGGTAGTCATTTTATATCCTTTTAAATTAAGTAGAGCTAATAAACTGATTTGTTTGATTTCATTTAAATCTGACTAAGGAAAGAAATAATTTGTATTGTGTCAAACCTATTCCAGAACGTAGTTCATTGATGTTTGGCTTGTCTGACAGAATCGGTGAGGATCATTTACTAGTATTTGTCCGTTGACCCTAAACGTGACAACGATTTTATTGTTTGAATGGTCTCAAGTATATCTATATATTTTTTTAAACATAAAACGGAAAGATGTAAACTTTAATATTAAAAACACCAAAACATTTAAAAACCGGTTACTTGAATGCAAAGATTATTGTGTTGAAAATGTGTATTTTATATTGATCATTAAATTTCATTCAATTAACTTCTTTTCTGCGAACATATATTGGAATTTGCAAACTATGCTACATTTTGACGAGAACCAGAACAAGCATGGGAACCCATTTTCTATTTGATTTGTCGATACGAAAATCTGTGCTTAACTTTTACTGTCAAAATTTCAGTAAATTGTTATATTTAATTGAATACATCTGTATGCCGTTAATCATTGTTTTTAAAGAATGCAATTGTTCAACAGACAGTTTTGAATTATTTTTTTATCAAATATTTGTCTTTCAAGATGATATAGATAACATAGGTATTGAATTTAAAACGAAACAAATTACAATTACTTTTGCAAGAAAAATATTAGATATTGTATACAAATATTTGATCACATGTATTTTCTTGTTAAGTCAATAAATACTACACTGTATAGTTAAAATTAAATCATTAAAACCACCTGTCCCACACGATTTTAGATGTAAAAACTTATGCGAAACCTTTAAGGTTTTTTTACATATATAGATTGATATAATTTTATAAAATGCGAAAATAAAGACTAAAGCATTGACACAAATGCGATCCAGAAATATAACAGCGGAACTCTGCGCTATATGAAAACTGTAACATTGAGGAAGGTGTCCCGGGCGAATACAAAGGGAAACCACTCTCAACTAGAGTTTGAACTAAGATTAGCTCCCCCTGAAATATCAATGAGGTCACGGTCATTACTGTAGCCTGCCGACATTTTTATTCTTCCCAAAATATCGAAAAGGTATTGTGTTTCACACTTCTTCAGCATAGACTCGGATAGAAATATATTGTAAGCTATCGACTCCACAGTTATGTTGATCGCTGTCGTGATTAAAAACAGTTTTGACGTGAAATCCTTGATGCGTTCTTCGTGTTTTCGAAGTGTCAATTTGAATCACACAGTTTTACAAAATGAAATGTCAGTGTTTGAACGTAAAGCAGACTAATTGTTTGGCAAAATATCTATGGAAAAGTATGCCGCCATCTTGGATGGAGATAAAATAAACTTACGATAGGTATGGGGCTATCTTAGATTTACGACAATCTTAAGATATCTTAGGGCTACGATAGTTTCGAAAATATGCTACGATAGCCTACGATTTCCTTACAACAAATTTACGATAATTTTAGGGCTAAGATCGTTTCGAAAATCTAGTCCCTGGACTGAGGTGCTGCTGCAGCTGGACCTACATCTCTGGACAAATTATGTTTCATTTCAATCAACACACGATCGATGGATGGCAGTAGGTTAAACAGCAACACAAGAGAGTGTCGGGAAGTTTCGTTGTCTAAAGAAGTCTGTGACCACACCTACAACTTTGGGACTTGTGATTTCCTGCTATAAAGTTATGTGATGTCCATGGGTCTGAAGGAACTGAGGGACGTGAGGATCATACCGTACAGCTGCCACATCGGCAGCGACTACCTCTAAAGGGATACTGTGATGTGCAGTGAGGCCCCACCATAACGCTCCCACTACACAACACAGAACACACACGTCAGCGTAACGTCTATCCGACCTCGAGAAACACGCTGACGGCCACCGCTGCTGTCAGGATGTCTGTCTGGAAAAAGTAAAATGATATGAATTGCCTCTGTAAATTTAATCTGAAGTAGGTCTAAGTTTCTTGCTATGTAACTATTTTTGCAAGACTATTATGGAACGAGTGTGGTCAGCTATGATGACGTTATTCAAACTTCAAAGACTTTGTGTTCCTTTCGTGGAATTAACGTCCCACTAAATAATTTACAAAGACATTTCCCATTGATATTACAAAATAAGAATAATATATAATGCTACATACCCATGCAAAGTAATGACCCAATGAAGCCCAGTGATTTACAGATGTGGGCCCACCTGTTTCGATCACTATATGACGGAAACAAAGTGGGCCGACATTTTAGAAAAAGGTTATATGTAAACCAAGCTAATGAAGCTTCGTGATTCATAAATGTGGTCCCTCCTTTTGCAATCACTATGACGAAAGAACGTCTACCCACAAGGCTATAAACAAATGTGGGTCCACTTGTTTCGATCACCATATAGCCTATGACGGGAACAATGTGGGCCCACATTTTAGAAAATGGTTATCAGCACTAAACCAATTTGAGAAGATGTACGGATGGAAATATAGATATATAATGCATTCAAACATTTAATTAAGAATACGTTTTACCTTAGGGATAAGCTGGGCATTTAATAGCTGGACCAACAACAACGTACAGCGTGACTGACGCCATTTCTAATACGAAAACAATGGAGATAGCTCGCGTTTCAATCTAGAGTGACCTCCCTTTCCCAATATGAACCACTGATGCGGTCACCGTTTAGTTCGATCACGTGGCAGCAAAATTGGACATACAGTAGGACGTCGTGATCGGATGTTATGCTCTCGAAATTTATTCCCATGGTCCCTGCAGTAATCGGACGTCAGCCAGTGATACTGCGGGCTGTCATAGCTGAAGCCCTACACCGATGTCGCCGGTGTACCGGGACATGATGATCATGCCGACGTGACGTTACCCGTGGACGTCGACGTCCAGAGTGACGTCGGTCCCTGGTGTTGGCAAAGAAACCAGAGTGACTGTATGGTGCTACGATGTAAGCCACCTCGCTCTTCTCCAATAATATCTTTAATATCAAGAAAAGTACCCTGTCTCTTATTTAGTATACACGCGAATATATACCTCATGGTGTTAAGTAATTATGGTAGGTTCTTAGATCTCCTGTGTTACCTTTCTTATGTAGGCGTGTTATAATGGATATATTGGGTTGACAGCAAAGACACAACACATACTTACTACTTACTAATTCAATTTACATCTGTTTCAGGGCGGCGGTGTAGCCTGGTGGTTAAAGCGTTCAATCGTCAAGGGGTCGACATGTGCAGCCCATCTCTGGTGTCCCCGCATTGATACTGCTGGAATATTGCTAAAATGGCCTCTCAGACTAACTCATTATTAATAGGTATTTCGTTGTTTCGAACCCTGACAAATATTCCCTTTTAAGTAAGACAGTAAGACGGGTATTGTATCCCCGTAAGTGGAACTACAACGTGTACGGTACTGTAATGAAAGCCAGCTTCAGTCAGCAATATTCCCGTCACGGCAACGTGTGTGACCTCATGCAGTCAAGCTAAGGTATTGCCTTGTCTTTACCCTACTGTGCTCGAACCAAGCACCGCATCAAATCCAGGTTTGTAGAACAGCGTATACTTATTTTTACATATGTGTTTTTGTCATATTTAATAGTCCATAATGTTCCGCGTATCGAGGTTTAAATAATACATGTATGTGGGGGGGTCTGTTCATATTTATGTGACTTATATACTTCATAAAAATATAAAACATTTATTATCTTGAACTATTCTTATCTTTCCGAGAGCCTACTGGTGTCACTTTCGTAGTATATCTATTTTTTAAATCGAAATTTCCCGTTATTTCAATTATTTTATTGTTATTTCAAGAAATAAACTTAAATTTTTGGAAGCATAATTGAAATAACGATAAAATAATTTAAATGCCGAGAAAAAATCGAAAATTCGAGTTGGGGAAATGAGCTTGAAAAAGTAAGAAAATATCGGAAATTACGAGAAGAAAAACTCGAAGTAAAGAGAAAGAACTTGAAAATAATTAAGAAAAACAATTATGCTTTGAAAGTGGCATCATTATATCTTACCGAGGGTAGACCCAAATAATTTTCATTATATCTAAGGGTTAAAGCGTTCGCTCTTCACGCTAAAGACCCGGGCTCGATTCCCGACATGGGAGCAATGTGTGAAGCCCATTTCTGATGTCCCCCGCCGTGATATTGCTGGAATATTGCTAAAAGCGGTGTATAACCATACTCACTCACTCATTATATCTAGATTAATCATAAAAAGGTCTGTCAGTTCTGCCAACAAGTTCACGAAGTCTTGATACTCTGCGATGGTAACACGGTCATAAATATAGTCAATATAGTCAAGAGGCTGTACCAACACCGTGGGTTTCGACGTTAACAGGATGTCAGTACACATATAGGTACAGAATAGATTATTGGATCTATTTAACTGAAAGCTTTAAACACATTCAGTTTGAGCAGCAAAACACTGGAATTCATTTTGATGGGCATTGATACTGGAATGGGTACATTCATCATATTCAAGACAGTTATGCCTTGTCACGCATCTCGACAGAGAGTTCGCGTTTATATGTGATGGCCTGTGGTCCTTTATACAGCGCATAGGTCACACACCATAATTCCAGTAAGAAAATAGATATTAATTCTTTTAGTAAAGGCTAAAGCACGTGGACTCGGTGTCTGAAAGTTGAAATGTATATTTAAAGTTAAGGTCCGAGTTATTTAACCTAATTAAAACATCATGCACAGAAATGTTTAAACATTAAGAAGTTACTCAAGTAAACTCTATGCTTAATGCAGATGACGGGGATGTCGTTATTGTCATATAGAACCAATTGAAGGCACAGTCGGCACAGCCGTCTAAGTGTTGAATACAGGTTTTCCACGATTATGTGGTTTGTTGGGTTTCACCAAAGTGGAAAACATCTAAGACCTGTTTCACTTCCGGTTTCTCTTCCACAGTAAGCTGACACGCCGTGTCGTAAAACCAAATAATTCACTCGCTCATTCACTATAGAGAAATTCTAGGATATTTATTAATCATCTAAATGATATTTACCCATGTTCATTGAACAAAAAGCTTCTACGTCGGTAGTACGTTCCTCTGTAGCGAATATAGGGGACAGCATCGGAACTGAAGCCTTGAACCCATGATCGTTGTGTCTGAGCTTGTAAGCACAATACTCAACAAAATGTTAAACGTCCATGACCTGCATCGCTATCCTACACCAACATGTTTGACTGACGTACTGTTCAAATCCTCCTTAAACCAGACTCACGCTCTCAACACGTGTCACAGATTGTGATGGAGCGGCGTAAAACAATATTCATTTATTCAGATTACAACACTGATTTAGTCTTTGGGTCTGTTTTCAAACTACCACCAATGCTTGTCAAATAATCATAATTGTGCATTTGGTTAATTGGAATAATTGTGATTTCAGTCCTGCATGCTGACAAGCACAACCATCCAGGCAAGACAGTGAGATAAAGACTGTCTGCTGTCTCTGTTATGTTCAGCGGCACGGCACACAAAGAAGATTGCAATGAATGATTGCTGTTGATTCCAAACTACGATCTTATGACGTCCACCAGCACGGCACATAGAAGATAACAATGAATGATTGCTGTTGATTCCAAACTACGATCTTATGACGTCCACCAGCACGGCACATAGAAGATAACAATGAATGATTGCTGTTGATTCCAAACCACGATCTTATGACGTCCACCAGCACAGCACACATAGAAGATAACAATGAATGATTGCTGTTGATTCCAAACCACGATCTTATGACGTCCACCAGCACAGCACACAAAGAAGATTGCAATGAATGATTGCTGTTGATTCCAAACTACGATCTTATTACGTCGACCAGCACGGCACATAGAAGATAACAATGAATGATTGCTGTTGATGCCAAACCACGATCTTATGACGTCGACCAGCACGGCGCACATAGAACTGCATCCTGACCAGATGGTTGTGGAGCCTGGACGTGATGACAGTGGCGCGCTGAGAGCCCCGGACGGGGGGTGGGGATGGGCGTGTGTGGCAGGGCGGTTCTTCGTAGTTGCTCTTGTTTTGGGACTTGTCAGTGGCTTTGGCATTGTATATGTTGAAATAATCGACCATTTCGACACCACAAGAGTGGAAACAGCATGGATGAGCTCACTGCACAGCGCAACATATTGTATAACAGGTGAATACAATGCCTACTTTTAGAGTCACTCGGGATTCCATGCTTGTTTTTAAACAGTCTCATTAAAATAAGATCTTAGTTCTCGCTACCGCTAAACAAAGATCTGATGACATCCCATTAGGGGTCACGCGAGAACGACCATTCATCCGACCAATCAGAGCGTTGCTTACCAGATCATGAAAGTGACAGTCAGAATGTGATTCATGCAGCCTCGAAAACATTAACACGGGGTATTCCGAACGACTGAATCCATACAATCTAGATCATCTATTAGCTATTCTCGAATGTTCTTTTGTTCAGGTTTAAAAAATTTTTTTATCGAGAACTTGTCAAAATATGTTTCGAAGCGTAGTCGCCATTTTGAAATTAATGCAGTAAAGCATGAGAAAGCTGCCTTCTGATTGGCTAGTGTCGACTTCTTGTCAGTCATTCCATTGGTGGTTCAAAGTTCGTGCACGGTCGGCCTGATGTGACCCGTAATGGGTTGTCCTCAGATCTTTGTTTAGCGGTTTAGAACTAAGATCTGATTTTAATGAGATTGGTTTTTAAAGGAAGGTATTATTTCTATTTCTGTGGAATGCAAATGTTAGTTTGGTCATAGCTAGTGAAAACGTTCCGACAGATCTGCATTGCTTGGGACCATCAAAGTGCTTTGTCAAAGATAATTATAGGTAGTCCGTTAGCGTAGGGGGAAGGTGGATATTATGAAGAATAACTTGACTCACCTAAGAAACACATTCTTGAAAGTGACGGATTGTAACCAGTGCGTAGTCTGTGTATGGTAGTCTAGTGTAGATACTGGAAAACGTCATCACGTTTGAAGAATTTAATAAATGCTACCAAAACCATTTACATAATCATAAGAAATCTCTACTAAAATCAGAATCTATTGTATGATTCCGACTCTACCATCATCAGGTGTTTCTGAATCACAACAAAATAGTGAAGATACAGAGTGTTCACGAAATGGTGGCGTATATGTCCATCCTCACAAGTCAAGGCATGATTATTCTCATAATCAAAACATGTGGCCTTTGTAAATATCCAATCGGTCGCACCTTCTTCGGTTGTCAAGCGAAGTCATGACGATGCCGTATTAACCATAGTCGGTTTAGTCATAGCTATCTTCTACAAACTGACAAGGATGAGCCAATAAAAGGCATCTCTTAGGTTGACGGTCAATATTTTTAAATGTGTTTTATTTACATGCTTGTATTATGGTTATTATAATTCATAAGACTGCCTGAGTTTTTTTGCTATTATTTGTTTTACATGGGATCTCTGATGTTTACGTTACTGTTTTATGGTGCAAGATGTTTTTGATATATATCACAGATATATACACTTTGTATCAGGTCTTGTTGGTGGTGGCGTACTGGAACGTTTCGGCTGCCGAGCAATGACAGTAGCGGCGTCTATCCTCACAAGCGCCGGCTTCATCTTCAGTCTGTTTGCCCAAAACCTCGTCCTGCTGTGTGTCCTGTATGGTGTCCTGACTGGTGAGTCACCAGGGACCTTTTGCTTTCCTGTGTGGTGCAGTGGGTTTGCCTGTGTGGATGAGATTGGCTTAAAGTCGTTTAACAAGTCAATGTTTCTGTCAAGGTGGGGTGAGGTGAAATGGGGTTTAACGTCGCGTCCAAGATTATTGAACTTATATAGCGACGTGCATGTACGTGTATGTGTTTGTGTGGCTGCTTGTACTAGTCCGGACTGATGCCGATTTATAGTGCTAGCTCACTGAGATACCATGCCGCAGTTTAACATGAATACCCCACTCAGACACAGTATACTGACTCCGAGCCGACCAGTCCTTGTTTTAGCCCCTTAATGCCGAGCGCCAGACAGGGTAACAACAAGTATCATCTTTTGGTATGACGCGGCCGGGGATCGAACCGCGGACCTTCCGCTCTCCGGACGGACGCTGTACCATTAGACCACGGAGGCGGTCGTTTCTGTCAAGGGTTGTGGCTACAAATGTGTAAGCCAAACTACGAAGTAAGTATCGTCCACCCTTAACAGATTTCACGACATTGTTCAATGGTATGGGTTCTTATTATATGGCAGGGTTTTAAATCTTTTTGACATCTGGAGGCTTTATTCTTTTCAGATGCAAGTTGACCTTATCAGGATCATTTTATTAGGCTTGCATCTGAGCAATAAAGCCCTAGATGCCCAAATGATTTAAAACCCTGCCATCTAATAAAATTTAGTACAATACCTTCCATGCTTTCAGGTTGCATTTGAAAGATTACACAATTATATTATGTAGGCATCAAAGTGACTAGGTATTCTCACTTGATGGAAACGGACAAATTTGGCTACCGCGCTGTCTTCAAGTATCTCCAACAGTAAGGGTAGGCTCCAACGTCCATCTATGATGAGATGATGCTCCTACCTTTGTCGTTGTTAAGAGGTTGGTAGTGGGGTTCAGGAGAACCTGGAAGATGATTCAAGACCAGGAAGACCAACTGCAACCACTAAGGAACATGTTCATAACATACATGATAAGAGTATGGACGATCGACGACTCACCAGACGCCACGTGGTCAACACATGAGGGATATCTCATGAGAGAATTGAGCACATTCTGAGGAATGAACCGGGCCTTACAATGGTTTCATCACGCTAAGTTCCAAGGCTTCCGACACCAGGTTCAACATCAGGTTCATTGACGTTGTTTTGATTTTGTCTGATTTTGGTGAACAATTTGTTACTAAGGTGGAGTCCTGGATTAACCCAAGTACAAAACAACGCCTGAGAATAACCAGTCTCGATTAAACACTGAAACTAATGCGATATGTATTCATGTCAACAACAGTCAAAGCAGTTAAACATCTGAAACATCGAAGAATAAGGCCAATTCGTTGCATTCGGTTTTTTCGAGAATTCCAGAGGAATCCTACTGGTGGACTACCTCCCAGGCCAGGCATAGTAAAAGCCAGGCAATTAATGGCCAGTATCATCCCGGGACATGTACAGCTGCGTTATAATGTCAGGGCCAAACGCCTAACTAAAACTCACTGAAGGCGTGATGCTCCGGACACGTATGTAGGGCTATAATGTAGGGCTGTGAACCCATTTGAGTTCCACCCATTCCAAAACGTGAAGAGAGAACTGTTGAACAATAAATTAGCAATCAACTCCATAAACTCATGAGGTCGAGAATTTATGGATGTCAACTTCTTTATTATGCGGAACATAACACTGATGAAGGAGTAAGTATATGCTATGAAACGGTTGGTTCCTCATAATAAAGAAGTTGACATCCATAAATTCTCTATAATGTTTGAATCACTTCTTAGTCCCATTTAGAGACGCCATCAAGTCTGCCCATTTTTTGAGTCACCATTTGTGTATCACTGCAAATTTGCATGATGTGGGTGTCAAGCCCGAAGTGATGCACGTGATATATGTTTTCGGCTTTAGTGAAACTCACGAGGACAGGTATGATGCTGACAAAACTAGAAACATTCTCGGCGATAATCATGGACTCGAACCTGTGATCATATGTTTCTGAGACACATGATTAATTCTCCACAAAGAATCGCGGTACCTAATGCGATTCGGTCACCAATGCCAACTCATTTGTGAGAACAGGGTTGGAATTTCATTAACATTTACCTTCCATGATATTACTTTTTTAACTGCTGTCGAAAAAACAGTCTACACCTAGTCCTTGTCCACTTGTTGTGATCGTTTGTCAGTGCAGGATTTTATCAGTTTGTTTTAACAAAATACCCCATTTTACAGACGTTAAGATTTGAAAGCCTTTCTAGACAAATAGCGTCTATATAATGAATGCGTGAACGTGTAACTGTCCCCCAGGAATATATCATTGTCGAAGAAAATGGATGGGTGGTCAGGCTCTGAAGTTGTTGAAAACTTGAATCATAACTTGTGAAGGCCAGTACAAGACTCTACTAGATGGGAATGAAGGCGAGAACAGTAGCTACTAGATAGTAATAAATAGCGATAGTTTATAGTTTGCATGCTGCTTACTTCGTGTAAAACCACATTCCTTCACTCCATATGTAGCCCCAAAAGAAGAATTGCAGTCACTGCACCGTGTTCTTATGCTGCAGGAGCTGGAGTGTCCCTGATGTACACTGCGTCCACTGTCATCGTGCTTCAGTACTTCGACAAGCGGCGGGGCCTCGCCATGAGTATATCTTCCCTGGGGGAAGGGGTGGGTATGCTGGTGTTACCTCCCCTGACCTACCTCCTGATAGAGACGTACAGCTGGCGGGGAGCCTTCCTTGTTACGGCGGGAATCACTCTGAACGCAGCTGTGTTTGGGCTTCTGTTCAGACCACCGCCATATCTCAGCAAGGTGTCCCAAAGTAAGTTACGTTCTTTACAAATGAATGAGTGAGTGAGTTGGGTTGAACGTCGCTTTTAACAGTATTCCAGTAATATCACAGCGTGTCAGCTTAATGTGGAAAGCCCGAAGTGATGCAGGTCTCAGACGTTTACAACTACGGTGAAACCCACGAGCACGGGCATGGTGCTGACAAACCTAGAAACATAATAGGGCCAAACCGGGATTCAAACCCACAATCATAGGTTCCTAGCGTGCCCAAGGGACGCGACTCTGCATCACTCATCATGTCGCTTTAGATGACTGGGCTACCCGTGCTCCCTCTTTACAAATGTATTTTGTTAAAAACAGAAAGAAATGTCGAGTGTTCCGAGGTTCTACAGCCATTCACACGATTTAGGTTTGCAGACAATACTCAAAGACCCAACAACATTGTTCCACAATTTTATGATCAACCCATGCACAAGACTTTGCTTTTTCTGTTTGCCTTGGTCCCTTGCTACCGACATGCTTATCCTTTTCGCGAACACCTGGTGTCATCACTGATTTTTAGTGATCCATTTATCTAATTTTCACCACTATTTGCGAATGGAATCTGTTTCGTCAGATGATCGAAACTGATTGTTCTCAGGCATTGACATTTAGTATTCACTGTCATTATTTCGATTTATGTTTGCAGACAATACCCAGAGACGCAAACAAGATATGCTTCAGTCCTTTAAACATCTCTTGCACAAGAAGTTGTTCTTTCTGTTTGCCCTTGGGTCCTTCCTGGTCCACGCCGGCTACACCGTGCCGCTCATCAACCTCATCGACCTCGTGGATCTGAAAGACATCGACAAAAGCCAGAGCGCCATGTTGATCCCTGTGATGGGAATATCCACCATCTTCTCCCTGGTCCTGTTTGGCTGGGTCAGCGACTTGCCAGGTGTCAATAGGACGGGACTACACGCCGGCAGCATCGCTGTGATGGCAGTGAGCGTGATGCTGGTTCCGGCGCTGGACTCTATAGAAGCATTCTTTGTGTTTGCTGCCGTATATGGAGTATTTATGGGTGAGTAAAGTGTGTGAGTCATTTTGTGTGTGATGTTATATCATGCGGTCCACAGTACTGCAGTAATATAACGGAGCCTTCTAAATAATCGTGACAGGACCAACACGGCCAACGTGCTGTGTGGTATGTGTGTGGTGTGTGTGTGGTGTGGTGTGTGTGTGTGGTGTGTGTGTGGTGTGGTGTGTGTGTGTGGTGTGGTGTGTGGTGTGGTGCGGTGTGGTGTGGCGTGGTGTGGTGTGTGTGTGGTGTGTGTGTGTGTGGTGTGTGTGTGTGTGGTCCGGTGTGGTGTGGCGTGGTGTGGTGTGTGTGTGGTGTGGTGTGTGTGTGGTGTGGTGTGTGGTATGGTGTGGTGTGGTGTGGTGTGTGGTGTTTATGTAGTGTGTGTGGTGTATGTGTATGTGTGTGTGTTACAGAAGGGGGATGGGTTGTTGTATCAAGGCAGTCATCAATATTTAAGCTGTATGACGATGGCCTGCGAAAAGTCGAGTCTGGTCCAGATTGTCAGGTGACTGAAATTGAGCTACGATTGACACCATCGGATAAAGTGACGCCCAACTGTATGTCGACAAATTCCAGGTTCCACTCGATAGCAAAGTGGGAAAAAGAAGGCCCGGGTGCGATTCCCCAATTTGGTAAAAAGCCCATATCTGGTGTACTCCGCCGTACTATTGATGGGATATTGTTAACTGCGGCATGAAACCATACTCACTCACAACATAGTGTACGTAATATGTCTATACAACAATGAGTGTTGACGCTGAACATTGATTTCTCCAGGAACATGGCACATGGGGCAGGCGGTCATCGTCACTGAGATTGTCGGTGTCGAGCTCACAGGCGTGGCCTTTGGCGTCCATACCTTGCACGCTGGAGTGGGGATGTTTGTCTCTTCCCTTCTTGCAGGTACTTCTTGCTGCCCGCGTACCACACTCCCACGACTCTTGCTTTATTAGAAATTTTTTGAATGTGGAGGACCTTTCAAAATTTGCCGCATCGGTGAAATAAATGGTGTCTCATTTTGATCAGACGTCCCCGTTATTTTCGGGTGTACAATTGATTTACCTTTGCATGTGTTTGTGACGGGTGCCACCGCTAGGACAGGATACGCTCAATCACCTGGTATTATCACAATTTAAAAGTGATTCATAAACTCATGCTAATTGTTGTCATCGTACATTATGAATATGGAAAGTGTTTTGTCTATGTTATTTATAGTTTATCGTATCCGTTGGCATAAACAGTTTTCAAGCCGTGTAAAAAAGATTTAATCAACATGGGCCGTGACGTTTCTGTTACTCGGACCATAATTATAGTAGAAAATGTAAGTTATACTTTAAAACCTATCTGATGGTTATCGAAAATAGCATGTATACGAGGTAATTGATGAAGTAAACTACGCCCTGTCAACACATGTCGTTTATACAGAATGCTACGTTTACTGGGGGTCACAGTTGGCCAAGAAATGTTTTTTTGTGTCGCTTTTAATCTAATTATCTTAAACATTTTACATTTTGTCAGAGGGGTACACAAAGTACGTGATCTAGACTACCAGTTGTTGGACTTTCATTTTTATATATATTTTATGATCATGGAAATGTTTTTTTGTGTCGCTTTTAATCTAATTATCTTAAACATTTTACATTTTGTCAGAGGGGTACACAAAGTACGTGATCTAGACTACCAGTTGTTGGACTTTCATTTTTATGGGAGCCTCGGTTGCGAGTCGAATATCGGACGTGACTCAACCCCCAAAAGTACGAGAATCTGTACTTAACTATGAAAGTGTTATCCCAAATATAACATTTGTTAATTATTTTATGTTTTTACTTTTCAGGGTGGCTATTTGATATAACTGGTAATTACGTCTGGTCTTTTTATGTATCGGGAGGACTGTACCTACTCGGGTGTATCGTGACTCTCCTGGTGCTCATCGCGCGCCATCTAGCGACCAGGAACAAGCACAGACGTGACAACGCCCCTTCAGCCGAGGTGCATCCACTGTCACAGTCTTAGATACTTACGTTAGTAAGTTATGCAGATTCGGTCTCCAGCACCCCATTGCTGGTTGTAAGAGGAGATTAAACTGGATTAGATGTTCAGGTTCTGTGACTTGCTGATGTGGTGTCATCGTGCCGCGATCTCTTTTAGTAGAAATAGAGAATTCACGATGAACGTGATTAAAAAAATTCCACGGCTTGCACAGAATAGATTTGTTTGTTATCGAAAGACAAGGGTGAGATTATTAAATTTGGTTTCTTGATTGTGAAAAGAACAGCTAACAAGCATTGGCAGAGAGATTAGTGATGTCATTAGATTGTGACGTCATGGTAAAGAGGACGTCACAATGGCCTCCAAAGCAATATCTCTTGTGAAATGCAGAGTTGCCTCCCCATATATCGCCAGAATCCGCTGCTTCGAACCTCAGTATCATTCGGAACATGATCTTTGGTTTGCCGGTGTGTCAGGTCAAAATCAATCCCTCAGAATTCACTCAAGTGTGCATTGAACCATTCTACACTACTGTGCCCAAACCACAGCCCAGGTCATCATTGTGTCATGGAAGAAGATCTGTTCGGGGACGGCAGCGTTATGGTATGGGATCGGATTACAGCAAGACAGGGGACCCGTTTGATAGCGGTAGAGGGAAATCTCAATGGACAGCGCTACAGCGACGAGATCATCGGTCCTGTTGTTCTACCGTTTTTGCGTCGTCATGGCCCAGACATTACCTTTCAACATGACAACGTCCGGCCTCATATTGTTCGACTTGTTCAGGATTGTCTTCCACAAAACAACGTGAATGTCATCCCCTGGCCGGTTTGCTCCCCCAATCGAGCACATGTGGGATGTGATGGATCGGCGCCTTCGACGTCAACCACTTGTTCCACAGATACTCCAGGAACTTCGAAACATGTTCCAGCAGATATGGACAGATATCCCACGGGACTTTTAGGGACGCCTGGTCCATTCCATGAGACGAAGATGTGTTGCTTGCATCGCAACCAGAGGTGGACACACACGCTTTTAATTTGTAAATTGACATTTTCGCATGTTCATGTTTTTTTTTTATAAAATCACGCATCAAGACAGTATGGCAAATTAAACCATTTGAACACTTACAGGAGTCTTTTATCCGTTGCAAACTGAAATTGTTTCAGATTTAGTAAAAAATTTAACTTTGCATTAAATCTTATTCAATGTCACAGGAACTTTTGTTAGTTCAGTATATAATGTCGGGGAAACGTTCATCGAGGTAACAGAAGAGAAAGGAAATTTTTAAATGTGATTGTTGATGAAATCGCAAAACAAGAAGAAATTTTATTTGCTAGAATGAGTCGGCTCCCCACGCATTCAAGTGGACTAAGGCCAGGCATTATGTATTCAGGGACTATGGTTTGTTTAACTACATTCAGGACTCCTAAGCCCAACGTCACAAGAATGGGCCAAGTGAGGAGACTGTGGCGTCGTAATGTAAGGATTATACAAATGTAGTGAGACGCCCTCGACAAACCCTTAATCCCTTCTTGGAGGAAGGGGGCGGTCGGGTAGCCTAGTGGTTAAAGCGTTCGCTCGTCACGCCGAAGACCCGGGTTCGATTCCCGACATGGGTACAATGTGTGAAGCCCATTTCTGGTGACCCCCGCCGTGATATTGCTGGAATATTGCTAAAAGCGGCGTAAAACCATACTCACTCACTCACTCTTGGAGGAAGCGAGGGAAGACGGCAGGTTTTCTTTTATAAAACATGACAAGAAACTCTAAAACCTTGATGAGACTAACGAGGTCAACCCGATACATGTGTGAGGACCTTTAAACCCAGAGTCGACGAGTACACAGGGACAATATCAAGTAGGTCAAGGCCCTAGTGACACTGAAGACAAAACTGTTGTCAACTCTACAGTGTGGAATGCTGAAGAAATTTGAAATCCCCCCATTCACTGACTGGTCCATTCGTATAAAGTCGTAGGAATTGTGGAAGCTTGGGCAGGGCAGAATGATATATTAAGTCTTCCTGGTTCTAAACAATGCAGCAACACCACACCAAAACCTGCTTGATACCCAGGAGGAATTGGGACACGTTTGCATCATCTTGTGATCTACGTGCCAACTGCAGCACAACTCGGGTGCGACCGGTAGGGCAGGACATGTTTAACCTTTTCTGGCGTCATCACTGATTTTCATGGGTCTATTCATAGAGTCTTACTGGCTATTTTGCACTTTGCGCCAATGGAATCTGTTTCGGTGGATACTCTAGACTTGTTATTCTCTTTTATTGACTGTTGTTATATGTCAGTGCAATTTATTGTTAAACAATGTTCTAATTGTATTACAGTGTCTGTTGAGATTCAGTAGAAGTTCATATCATTGTGTTTTGACAAAAATTAGTTGTCAGGAATGTAGTCCTATTTAATGTAAGCAGTGATGTGGCCGTAACTATATTTAGAATTTTTAGAGTCAAGTGTAACCTGGAATGTTTTAGTACAGCTAGACCAGACCAACACTATATGGACTTTTCTTGAAGATATTTAGACTATAGTGGGCAAGGGCGTGTCTCTCTCATTACTCATGCCACATTACACCAAGACCAGCAGTTGTGTGAAGACCACTTTTCGTTTGAAAGCTTGACCACTCTTGCTGCTAGGTGAGTATTATTACTGAAGTTTTGCTATTGTATTTTAGACTGCCATTGTACGTGTACGGTCAATGTAATTGCTGTGCAGTGTTTCGTGTTAATTTGTAAACCTAGTTAGTGTTATAATACAATTGTTTATTATATACCATTTTTGTTGTCTGTTGTTTTCACAAGGCTACAGATTTCTGGGTTAACCTATTGATTCACTTTGGAGGTCAGCACGTTACACAATGTATATTTATTGATAATAATGCCATTTCATATTTACCTTTAGATGATTGCCTTCACCATATCGAAGATTGCCAGTTCATTTCACGAGTCTCACAAGATTGCGTTCTAAATTAGCGAGGTTGTAAATAACTTGATTTGTACAACTGGTGATGGTACGCTTGGTTACGAGGTAGGATGTGGAAAGGTAACAATAGTGTTAGGTGTCAGTTCCCAAATTGAAACAATATGTTAACTTAGAAATCTGTATGTAAAAGAACTGTGTGTGAAACCAACAAACAACCAACAAGTGGTGTTCAATCAACAAATATATTGCCAAATTCATTAAGTTTACAAATCAATACAAATTACTGCACAGTAATTACAGTGGCAGTATGCAATAGAGTGGTAGTACAATATTCAATGGCAATAACCAATATAATTGCAGTAGTCAGTATCAAATACACACACAGCAAAAGTCAGTGATAATTATATATATTCACCCAGCTTCCAAGAAGGGATGGGCAGGGAATTAGGGATAATGAACGATCCTCACACGAAAGCTGTGATGAAACTGCGTGAGACATAAGTAAACACGCTCTTGTCTCCTAATATAGTCTAACCAGATGGTGAAAAATTCCACATAGTGCCCTCACCAGTCCATCGGCACCAGAGCATTAAAGAAGTTTCCATATCATACTATCACCGACAGCAGTATACCGGACCGGAATTCACACTGCAAGCTAAAATCACTGTTAAACAATAAAATAAACCGTCATTTAACAATAGCAAACGATGGTGAGAGTGCAGTCGACTACGATATGGCTACAGAAGACAGTCTGTCACAGTCTGATCAAGTAGAATCTTCACATTTGCCAGTTGCTTTCTGGCTCCAAAAGGTTGTGACATGGACTGATACTGATGAACGTTTGACATCACGATCCACTTGGAAAGGTGACGATATAGATGAATTAACTACTAAACGTACAAATATACATTTGACATAACGATTCACATTGAAAGATGACCTCAGAGATGAATAAACTATTAAACGTACAAATATATATTTACTTCAATTCGTCATGATGTCAGGCTCAGGCAAATATTGAAATTTCGGTTTCAATGTTTTCAAACAGGATGACATTTTGTGCAGTACTTGCGGTGAGATTCTCACAACTCGTGTGAAGAACATAACAAATCAAGGGGAGGCAACTGGTGTGACCAGGAAGTTGGGGAGGCACGATCAACTGCTCGTCGAAAGCTTCGTGCATTTCATTCTAATATATTTTTCACGCATCAACACGCATCAACTCGGAAATATTATAAAGATGTATGTATGAAGAAATTGGATGTTTTATGTAGTATGTGATAAAAGAAGCCCTCTGTGATTAAAACAGCAAACATGTATGGTCAAAACATTCGTGTACACCACAAAAATACCCTGGGACTGGATATGCCACTTGGATAATTGCCAAAATTATCTGCTCTATACAAATATTAAGGGCTGGTATTGGGGATTAAATACTAAGGGCACAGGCGGGCTTTCGTAAAAGATTTCGGACCTAATGTTTCTGTTCCAAAAACTATAAACAAAAGTATATATCTCAGGAACGTGGTCGCTTCTATTGTGTATTTATAGATTTAGAAGCTGCAGTCGACATTCCTTTTCATTGATGGCATTGTAGACTTTCTACATTCCGATGAAGAAGGAGGAACTACCCTGGGTGTATTGGAGTTGTTTATATAGCTGTTGGCTGACGATATTGTCATGATTGATTTTACACCAGTTGGCCCAAAAAAAAGCGTTCAGATAATTTGGCTATTTACTGAAATGAATAGAAACATAGGGTTAGTATTAACAGTAAGATTATTGTTTTTCGAAACGGTGGACTATTACTTTGTTCTGAAACATTTTGCTAATTATCTTGAAATATTATCTAGCTATAAATATATTGATGTTCACCTTTCCGCATCTTGATCATGGTACTTAACCCAAGATACATTGACGCAACAACCTTGGAAGGTTATTCAAATATTGAAAAAGTAAGTCTGTTATGTTTCAAAAGCTTCCCATAATCATACAGCTTTATATTTATGATATTAAAATCATGCCAATTGTATAATATGGATCTGACGTACGGGGTTTCCGACCACCCCCAGGTGTTGATATAAACCATGACAGGTTTCGTAAATTAATTTTGGGTCTTAAACGCCAAACCCCGAATAAAGTTGCGACAGTATAATAATAATAGAAATTTCAGATTTTGGCCATTTTGTGTACTTGTCCATTCTATGCAGACTTATTGTGTCCATCTAAAACGGCAAAAACTTAACATGCTATTCCCCAGCTCAAATCCGCCTTTATTAACAGTCTAGATAAATATATGTTTTTAGCGCTTATGAAACGCAACAGATATTTTACATGTCATTGAGTATCCGAGGTAGTAATACTTCCTACTGTTACATCATAAGGCAAACACTTTGGCGCTCTCTGTCGTATATACTAGGTCTTGCATAGTGGGTCTGTATCCTCATGATGGAATAAACAATGCAATGCTACTGGAGACCGCCGACAGCGGGAAGGGAGTATTGTATTCCACGACAACATACAACGTGTTCATGTACAGTTGTTCTTGTGCGATGCCTGTCTATTATGATGATAATCTATACAAAACACGACCAGTGTGCACACTCCCGACGCTATGTACACGGCCCCGGCGAAGAAGAACGACGCAAGGTAATTGTCCGTCACATCGTACATCCAACCTGAAACGATTAATCAGGGGAATTATAAAGTGTGCAGAGTTCGTTAGTACATTAGGTAACGACTTTGTTCAATACAATAGGGCACATAGGTACTTGGTATTGTGGCCGCATGAAAACCTTGATTTTAAAGTTTACCGCCACAGAAATAGTGAAATCGCCAAACAGAGCACTGGGTGTCATTTAAATCGGATGGTGGCAAGGATTATAAAGTTTTCAATAAATTGTTTGATACTTTGGTTCAACCCTTCTGTCTTATGGAGCTGCGGGTTGGGGAAAACGTCTGTTTAGCTGCATTAACGCAGTTCAGAACCCTGCAGCGAGATTCCGTTTAGCAGTGGGTAGTACAACACTAAGTCTGGCTTTTTTTGGTGAAATAGGTTTCTGACTGTTTTTCTGAATTATGGAAAGACAAAGGTAAATCTAGCAGGAATAGGCTCCGCACATACCGCCTTTTTAAAGGCTCTGAAAGCTGAACCTTTTGTCAATACGAATTTTAATAGATCATATCGAAGAACTTTGAGTAAATTTCGTTGTGGTACGTTACCCTTAGATATTAAAGTAGTTAGATTATCACGACCTTAAACCCCGGTACATGAAAGTGTTGTAAGCGCTGTTCTTATAATGAGGTAGAACATGAAGTCCATTTTAAGTAAAGTGTGACCTGTATTCAGATCTTAGATGTGAGCTTTGGAAGGAAGTAACTGCCTTTCTCATCACTCAGTAATAAAGCCCCTGGTCGCTGTGCTGCCTGCAATGTGTAGACGGCACAGTCAGTCGGTTAATTAGTGTATTATAGTTTGTTTGTTTGTTGTTTAACGCCGCACTCAGCAATATTCCAGCCATATGACGGCGGTCTATAAATAATCGAGTTTGGACCCCCCCCCCCCCCCTACTAACCTGCAAGTGGTGGTGATATGATGATTGCCTCTCCCCCTACTAACCTGCTAGTGGTGAGGATATGATGGTTGCTACGCCCCCCCCCACCCCTACTAACCTGCTAGAGGTGATGATATGATGGTTGCCTCTATCCCTACTGACCTGCTAGTGGTGATGATATGATGGTTGCCTCTCTCCCTACTGACCTGCTAGAGGTGATGATATGATGGTTGCCTCTCTCCCTACTGACCTGCTAGAGGTGATGATATGATGGTTGCCTCTCTCCCTACTGACCTGCTAGTGGTGATGATATGATGGTTGCCTCTCTCCCTACTGACCTTCTAGAGGTGATGATATGATGGTTGCCTCTCTCCCTACTGACCTGCTAGTGGTGATGATATGATGGTTGCCTCTCTCCCTACTGACCTACTAGTGGTGATGATATGATGGTTGCCTCTCTCCCTACTAACCTACTAGTGGTGATGATATGATGGTTGCTACTCCTCCTACTAACCTACTAGTGGTGATGATATGATGGTTGCTACTCCTCCTACTAACCTACTAGTGGTGATGATATGATGGTTGCTACTCCTCCTACTGACCTGTTAGTGGTGATGATATGATGGTTGCCTCTCTCCCTACTGACCTGCTAGTGGTGATGATATGATGGTTGCCTCTCTCCCTACTGACCTGCTAGTGGTGATGATATGATGGTTGCTACTCCCACTACTGACCTGCTAGTGGTGATGATATGATGGTTGCTACTCCCACTACTGACCTGCTAGTGGTGATGATATGATGGTTGCCTCTCTCCCTACTGACCTTCTAGTGGTGATGATATGATGGTTGCTACTCCCACTACTGACCTGCTAGTGGTGATATGATGGTTGCCTCTCCTCCTACTTACCTGCTAGTGGTGATGATATAATGATTGCCTCTCCTCCTAATGACCTGCTAGTGGTGATATGATGGTTGCCTCTCCTCCTACTTACCTGCTAGTGGTGATGATATAATGATTGCCTCTCCTCCTAATGACCTGCTAGTGGTGATGATATGATGGTGGCTACTCCTCCTACTTACCTGCTAGAGGTGATGATATGATGGCTGCCTCTCCCCCTACTGACCTGCTAGTGGTGATGATATGATGGTTGCTACTCCTCCTACTTACCTGCTAGTGGTGATGATATGATGGCTGCCTCTCCTCCTACTGACCTGCTAGTGGTGATGATATGATGGTTGCTACTCCTCCTACTTACCTGCTAGAGGTGATGATATGATGGTTGCTACTCCTCCAGAGAAGATGAGGAAGCCGATGCCCCTGTTGGTATTCTTCAGGCCAACAATGTCCGCAACTATGACGCCGAGGAATGCACCCCATATGCCTGGAGGTGCACAGCATTCAAGTGAGAGTGAGTATGTGAGTGAGTATGGTTTTAGGCCGCTTTTAGCAACATTCTGGCACAAGAAATGGGCTCCACACATTGTTCATGCCGAGAATCAAACTCGGGTCTTTAGTCACTAGACTACCCCACCGCCCCCACATCATACACGAGTTCATGGGTTTTAGTATCGTGGCATAGATGAGATCGTGAAGGTTGAAGGTGGTGTCAAGTATAAAAGTATATATACAAGTTGGTGTCAAGTATAAAAGTATATGTACAAGTTGGTGTCAAGTATATATACAAGTTGGTGTCGAGTATAAAAGTATATATACAAGTTGGTGTCAAGTATAAAAGTATATATACAAGTTGGTGTCGAGTATAAAAGTATATATACAAGTTGGTGTCAAGTATAAAAGTATATATACAAGTTGGTGTCAAGTATAAAAGTATATGTACAAGTTGGTGTCAAGTATGAAAGTATATATACAAGTTGGTGTCAAGTATAAAAGTATATATACAAGTTGGTGTCAAGTATAAAAGTATATATACAAGTTGGTGTCAAGTATAAAAGTATATATACAAGTTGGTGTCAAGTATAAAAGTATATGTACAAGTTGGTGTCAAGTATAAAAGTATATATACAAGTTGGTGTCAAGTATAAAAGTATATATACAAGTTGGTGTCAAGTATAAAAGTATATACACAAGTTGGTGTCAAGTATAAAAGTATATACACAAGTTGGTGTCAAGTATAAAAGTATATACACAAGTTGGTGTCAAGTATAAAAGTATATATACAAGTTGGTGAAGTCGCGGATATTGAACTTCTTTGGGTATTTTCTTTTTGTTTGCTGTTTAACGCCACACTCAGCAATAACCCAGCTATATTGATGCGTAAATAATCGAGTCAGGAACAGACAATCCAGTGATTGACACCATGAGCATTGACCCACACATCTTAGATACCATGACATGCATAAACCAAGTCAGCGAGCCTGACCGTCCGATTCCGTCAGTCGCCTCTAACGACAAGCATGGGTTGCTGAAGACCAGTTCGTCACGGGTCCGCGGATACTGGAGGACAAAGTAGTATGGATACTGAGGGTCAAGACTGAGAGTATAAGTTCCATCTGCTACGCTCCCTCATCCGATGGTTTCAACCATCACTGTAAACTCCTACAACTTCTTTCCGGCCTCATCCTGATGACGTGAACTCATGGACTGACCTCGTGTCAGAGGTTCACGTGCATTGTACATTGTACGAGGTGGAGTTAACTCGACCATCCTGCCATCTCTGTCTGGAGAGCCATCCACATACTGCCCTAAAGGCCATTCATCCGTAGTCAGTAGGTTCAAGTCAATTATTACATCACGTGGAGCCTATTCACCCATACACCCTTCTCTGTGAGTATGGTCATTCATACCTTTCATCCATATTCAGAGTCTCAAGGTCGTTATAAACGGCCGGGCCAAAGAAAGTATACACTTGAAAAGTGCATTTGACAAAAATTACAAACATTATCAAATCAGAGTGCAAATAGTCGCCGAAACACTGCAAACGTAAATATGACAATGATACCTGTACCAAATACATCGCCATCGAACAAAATTATGGTTTGTTTAATTGTTAGCCACCATCAGACATGGGTGTATACTTTCTTTTGCTCGGCAGTGTTCTACCACCAGGTGGCGCTGACTCACCCATACAGCCTCCTTGTACAGCGGAATACACGGCAAAGGCGGGGAACGACGTGAGGAAAGGACACAACAACGTCCCCACTCCACACAGCAGCAGGGCAACGCCCAGTATGAGTGTCCTGCTGACAAAGGGGAAGTCACTCACCCAGGCGACTGGTATTCTCAGTACCACCCCCACAATACCCATGATGGACAGAAGGTACGCTACTTCATCCTTCCGCACGCCGCTCTGCAGCGCCAGGTCAGGCATGTGCACGATGGGGACGCCGTACCCGAAGTAGCAGAACAAAGTTCCCAGAGCAAAGAACGAGAACCGGATGTCCTTGAAGACAGAAAAGAAATCTTGAAGATGGCGTGTCCGTGTTAAGTTCTTGTTGACATCTTCCACTGTAATGAAAACACACGGAGTAAGTAGGGGTAATGTCACAACTGGGGTTGCTGTAGAATCAAACCTGGGCGTTAGTCGTGATAAGCGAACGCTCTTACCACTAGCCTACCACACCGCGCAGCCTTAAGTAAGAGCGGCGTGTGAAAAATTGATATACCAGATGTATACATTCAGAAATTAACCTTATTCCCTGTGCCGTGCGTGAGTGAGTGAGTCAGTGAGGGAGGGAGGGGGGGGAGGGAGGGAGGGAGTGGCGGCTGAACCGTCCATGCCTCTAAACAAATAGGAATGACGAGGTTAACAGGGCACTGCACTTCAGTCATGTGACCGACACTGAATCCCAGACCATACTGAATTTAGGTGTAAAGCCAGCTTGTAAAGTGTGTCAGTTGCATGTTTTCCAATCGCGCGGCTATAGACGGACACACAAACAAACCTAGACACAAATACAAACAACACAAGGGGCCACAAAGTGTCAGATACAGATGCTGTGCATCATTTGTTACACTTTCTGGTATTCAGAGCAACACTGAAGACCTGGACCTCTTTCCCCAAAGAGATTCAGTGCCGCCCTAATGTAATACAGCCGTACGACTGTCGTACTGCTCAGATCTCTTTGTGGAACGGACTCGGCTGTTTCTAAATGTAACAGTTGACATTAGGTGACTACCACTGACCTTCACGGGGGAGTTTGCGTGGTTTTAAATAATCTGGTTGTCGAAACACGGCTCCACACACCGCAGCGTTCAGTGCGAGCCCGGAGATGATCCACATGGTGCCCCGCCAGCCGAACGCCTTGATGAGCTCCGTGTACACCAGGGGGAGCAGCATGGCCCCCATACCTCCCCCGGTCGACCCCATAGCGCTGGCGAAACCCCTTTTCTTGTCAAAGTATTGGAAGATAATCACTGCAGAGGGGATAAACGTTAATCCTAATCCACTACCTGAAAATGAACATGAGTTTTAATGGATTTGTTTCTTCACCTGCATTGACGATTCATCTGCCCGAAATCCATATCAATTAGAGACCATGTAGACTTATGTTATTTTGTTTGTTTGATTGTTTGTTTGTTGTTTATCGTCGCACTCAGCAAAAGTCAACTAGGTGACGGCGGTCTGTAAATAATCGAGTCCGGACCAGACAATTCAGTGTTTGATATCACGATTATCGATCCACGTAATTAGGATACGATGACACGCATCAACCGAGCCTGACCGCCCGGTCCCGTTAGTCGCCTCTTACGACACGCATAGTCGCCTTTTACGGCAAGCAGGGGTTGCTGAAGACCCATTCTAACCCGGATCTTCACGGGACTGTGAACTTATGGTCCAAGCTGAAACCTTACATTACTGTTGTCGTGTCCCTTGTTGGGTATTCCGGGTTCGGATGGGTTCCCGGGCACCTAACTTGATCGTAAATGGGGGCTTATGGATCCGGTCGTCAGATTCAGTGAGTTTAATGACTGCGTGATTTTGTACCCAACAGTGTGGATCGTTGCTCACAATATCAATCACTGGATTGCCTGGTCCAAACTTAATACGTTACAGACAGCTAACATAGTGCGGCATCAAACAACAAACTAAAAGACACACAGTTGTCACGTTGCGCTGTTTATTTGGTACGTTCTAATAGCGAGTATTCCGTCTGTTTTTGAACTGCAGTGTTAACAATATTGGTCAGTTTTACACAGTGACAACCGAGGTTTGATATCCAGTGCCCCGTGACTTCAGCTGTCCCTCAATGTGCTCACGTCACGTTGTTCAGAGCATTAACTCGACATCCACGAATAAAACATGTGCTCCTCTTCCTTTGACCTTGAGTACGCTGTGATGACTTAGATGGCATTCGATTTTCGCATATCATTTAACAGTTCTTTTGTTTTCTTCTCATAATTGCACCCCGATTATATCTCAGTGTTTGTCAGCACCATACCCGTGCACGTGGTTTTCACAGAAGTGGTAAACGTCTGAGACCTGTTTGACTTCCGGCTTTCCTCCCACATCAAGCTGACACGCTGTGATATAACTGTAATACTCCCACATCAAGCTGACACACCGTGATATAACTGTAATACTCCCACATCAAGCTGACACACCGTGATATAACTGTAACACTCCCACATCAAGCTGACACACTGTGATATAACTGTAATACTCCCACATCAAGCTGACACGCCGTGATATAACTGTAATACTCCCACATCAAGCTGACGCCCCTCTATATAAATGGAATATTTTCATTAGGCTGACCAGATGATAGGCAGTATCAATATTCGATCACTGTTACACGGGGTGCTTGATACAGATTCCAATTGTTAAATCTCTGCAATAAAGGGATCACGTGACCGTAATCCTTCACTTCTCAGAGCTAATGCCATGTGCGTCAAACTCGTCAGAAGGCTATTGAAGCATACTTTTTGTTTGATTGATAAGTGAACATGCTGCAATGTTTAGCAAATACGGAACATGTATTAATAAACCAACATGAGCACCAGCGTGAAGTCTACTTTAGCGGGTTTGTTTTCTTTTCGTAGAGTACAGACTTGAAACAATTCATTCACTCGCTTGACAGCAATTGGGAGGACGTGTGGTAGGAGAATTTCGTTGATGTATCGTTGAGCCGTAAGATTGTCCTGAATATGGAACATGATTAGAGATAACAGCCCACATCATAACGCTACCCTCACCAAACCTGTCCACTTCCTGTATGCAGTTTCCGGCATTACGTTCTCCCCGACGTCTGTAGACCCCTGCTCTTCCATCCCCTCGACAGAGCAGAATCTTGATTCGTCGCTGAACAAGACATCCATCGCAGTTGAGGCCATACCCCGTGTTGATGACACCACTGCAGTCGTTGTTGGCGATGTTGTCGACTCAATAAAATGAGTCAAACAGAACGTCTGCTCTTAAACGGTTTCGTACGGCCTGGTCGGAGATTCTGAGCAGTCCGCGTATTTGGGATGCGGTTGAGGTGCCTGTGGTCTTCCTTTCACGTAGGTGGCGTAGTCGGATTACTCTTGGTCGGCCTGACCTTAGCCGGTCAGGTGTGACCCATGCTGTTGAAACCGATCCCGTAGCCTTGTGATGGTGCTGGGCGCTACATTGAAAACCCTGGCTACAGCTGATCGGGATTCCCCTGCCTGCAAGCGGCCTATGACGTTGTTTCTTTGCACTTCTGTTAATCTTGGCATGTTGGTGAACGGTCTCTGTTCGAATGACGCAGATGCCAGGCAATCAAATACCCTGCACTTTAATACCGTTCATAGTGCTGCTGCACGTGCAGTGCGTGCAGCTCCATGGCCCTTTTGTTAATGCACTGGGTGCGTTGTCCGAATCGTACGTGTTTCCCGCCTAATGGTTTTTATGTCCTTGTTGTGATCATTTTGATCCGGGAAATGTATCACTGACACTTTAACACATTAAACCTCTTCATTTTGCACCTCTTGGTCCGCTTGTTTTGCTTTAATGGGAAAAAATATCCGTTTTGCGTTTCTTTTTTGGAAGAGTATATATACATTTCATATTGAAAACCATTTAGATCACACAGTAACCACTAACAACATTGTATTGTGTTGCTTCTACGTGGGAAGATACACATGGTATAACCTACCTGCTATAACTCCGTATGTGATGCACAGGTACACTATACCGTTAGCAAACCAGCTGCTAAACAGGGCGACGGACGCTATGGTGGCTCCGATCATGGTCGTGAGGCGGCACCCATAGCGCTCAGTCATCACCCCGGACAGAGGACCTGGAACAGAGACGGAAGTGAAGTTCCTTGTCGAGGGAATCATCGTCACTTGTAGCTTGGAGTACATTTCAGTCCAGATTAATGTTTTGTGGTTTGTGTCTTGTTTTACGCCGCACTAAAGACGGTGGCCTGTAAATTATAGAGTCTGGACCAGACAAGCCAGTGATTGACAACATGAGCATCGATCCACGCAATTGGGAATCGATGACATACATCAACCAATCCTGTTAGTCGCCTCTTACGACACGCTTAGTCGCGTTTTACGGCATGCATGGGTTGCTGAAGACCTATTCTACTCCGGATCTTCACGGGTCAGTTGTAGCAGGTGCGCGGTGATGTGACTGACATAGTGCTCAACCATTGTCCTTACTCTTACCTACAAACATGCTGAGTCCGCCTGCCAGAGACCCAACCCATGCCGCCTCGGTCCTGTTGGCGTGAAAGTAGTCAATAAGTTCAATGTAAATGATTCCGAATGCACTCATTGACCCCAGCAGCAGGAAGTGGGTGTAGAAGCGGCCGAGGACACACACCCAGCCCCAGCCTCCTTCTGGGACCGTGGCCTCCTTCTTCTCCAGAAACACCTGGCCGACATTGTCGGATGTGGCCAGGTCAGCGTCAGGCAGAGCTTCTTTCTCACCCAGTTCCATGTTGAACTACCCCAACTCTGAAAGAATGAGTGAGTGAGTAGGATTTTACGCCGATTTTTACAGTATTCCAGCAATATCATGGCAGGTACACCAGTAATGGGTTTCACACATTGTACCCATGTGGGGAATCGAACCCGGTTCTTCAGCGTGACGAACGAACGCTTTCACCACTAGGCTACCCAATCGCCCAAACTCTGAAAGTAACCAGTGTCACATGTGGATGACAAACCTGCATGTAACGTATAAATCGCCACACGAACTTCTCTAACCAGTCAGTACTTGTTGGTCATACCTCACCTCAAGATCTAGGGTTGCGTACCTTTACCGCGCCAGGATCCGCTACTCTAGATCGAGTTACATTGTAGCCGTCTCCGATCCGCGCCATGTTTGGTCTTCCTCCCACATTAAACTAACACGTTGTGATGACCATTAAAATACTATTCAAAGCGGTTATAACCAAATATCTCACTCACTCACTCACTCACTCACTCAGCCGGGTATCGTTGACATATTGCCATACATTGCCATACGAGACATTCATCCACACAACTCACGTTTCACTGCGTGGTACAGGCTACGGAAAACAGGCAGTATAAATAATAATATTTCCCAGTATTGAGCCGCGGTCGCCGTGTTACCGCTCTTCTCCGAGAGTGCAAGGACACCCAGGTGTAGGATGTCGACCTGCTATAAATAGACGTGTCAGGGACGATGTTGTGCCGGCGTTCTGAAGGTGTGATCTTGCAAGTTATACTACATCTGTCAAAGGACACTAACATTAAGGAGCGATCATTTGAGATTTATGAAGCATGATAATTTGTTCAAAAGAAAAAAAACAAAAAACAATTTTTTAAAGGTTTAAAACCAAAACACAAAGTAAGCTTGACATAATGGGTCGGCTACACCAACACCCACACCCACACCGACAACCACACCACATGAACATCCAACACCAACACACTAAAACACAAATCCATCCCACACGACATACACTGCACACACATGCCAACACGACACACACTGCACACACATGCCAACACGACACACACTGCACACACATGCCAACACGACACACACTGCACACATGCAAACACGACACACACTGCACACACATGCCAACACGACACACACTGCACACATGCCAACACGACACACACTGCACACATGCCAACAAGACACACACTGCACACATGCCAACATGACACACACTGCACACATGCCAACACGACACACACTGCACACACATGCCAACACGACACAAACACACACATGCCAACACGACACAAACACACACATGCCAACACGACACAAACACACACATGCCAACACGACACAAACACACACACATGCCAACACGGCACAGACACACACACATGCCAACACGGCACAGACACACACATGCATGGAACACGGTATTTTGCATTTATTTAATAAAAATATTGAAATGCCATTTATCCGTCAATATAAACTAACACACACACTAACACACACTCACGTACACATACCAACACGCACTCCAACCTATACACATACCAACACACACTCCAACATATACACATACCAACACACACTCCAACATATACACATACCAACATACACACTAACACACACTCACGTACACATACCAACACACACTCCAACATATACACATACCGACACACACACTAACACACACTCACGTACACATACCAACACACACTCCAACATATACACATACCAACATACACACTAACATATACACATACCAACACACACACTAACACACACTCACGTACACATACCAACACACACACTAACACACACTGCAACATATACACATACCAACACACACACCAACACGCACTCACGTACACATACCAACACTCACACTAACACACACTCACGTACACATACCAAGACACACTCCAACATATACACATACCAACCCAAACACCAACATATACGCATACCAACACACACTAACACACACTCCAACATATACACATACCAACACACACTCCAACATATACACATACCAACATACACACTAACACACACTCACGTACACATACCAACACACACTCCAACATATACACATACCGACACACACACTAACACACACTCACGTACACATACCAACACACACTCCAACATATACACATACCAACATACACACTAACATATACACATACCAACACACACACTAACACACACTCACGTACACATACCAACACACACACTAACACACACTGCAACATATACACATACCAACACACACACCAACACGCACTCACGTACACATACCAACACACACACTAACACACACTCACGTACACATACCAACACACACACTAACACACACTCCAACATATACACATACCAACCCAAACACCAACATATACGCATACCAACACACACTAACACACACTCACGTACACATACCAACACACACTCCAACATATACACATACCAACACACACACTAACACACACTCACGTACACATACCAACACACACTCCAACATATACACATACCAACACACACTCCAACATATACACATACCAACATACACACTAACACGCACTCACTTACACATACCAACACACACTCCAACATATACACATACCAACATACACACTAACACACACTCACGTACACATACCAACACGCACTCACGTACACATACCAACACACACTCCAACATATACACATACCAATATACACACTAACACACACTCACGTACACATACCAACACTCACACTAACACTAACACACACTCACGTACAAATACAAAAACGCACTCCAACATATACACATACCAACCCAAACACCAACATATACGCATACCAACACACACTAACACACACTCACGTACAAATACCAACAAGCACTCACGTACACATACCAACACACATACCAACACGCACTCCAACACATACACATACCAACACACACTCCAACATATACACATACCAACATAGACACTAACACACACTCACGTACACATACCAACACACACTCCAACATATACACATACCAACACACACTCCAACATATACACATACCAACACACACTCCAACATATACACATACCAACACACACTCCAACTCACACTCACGTACACATACCAACACACACTCCAACATATACACATACCAACACACGCACCAACTCACACTCACGTACACATACCAACACACACTCACGTACACATACCAACACGCACTCACGTACACATACCAACACACACTCCAACATATACACATACCAATATACACACTAACACACACTCACGTACACATACCAACACTCACACTAACACTAACACACACTCACGTACAAATACAAAAACGCACTCCAACATATACACATACCAACCCAAACACCAACATATACGCATACCAACACACACTAACACACACTCACGTACAAATACCAACAAGCACTCACGTACACATACCAACACACATACCAACACGCACTCCAACACATACACATACCAACACACACTCCAACATATACACATACCAACATAGACACTAACACACACTCACGTACACATACCAACACACACTCCAACATATACACATACCAACACACACTCCAACATATACACATACCAACACACACTCCAACATATACACATACCAACACACACTCCAACTCACACTCACGTACACATACCAACACACACTCCAACATATACACATACCAACACACGCACCAACTCACACTCACGTACACATACCAACACACACTCACGTACACATACCAACACACACTCACGTACACATACCAACACTCACACTAACACACACTCACGTACACATACCAACACTCACACTAACACACACTCACGTACACATACCAACACGCACTCTAACATATACACATAAAAACACACACTCCAACATATACACATACCAACACACACACTATCTCACACTCACGTACACATACCAACACACACTCACGTACACATACCAATCACACTCCAATATATACACATACCAACACACTCACGTACACACACTCACGTACACATACCAACACACACTCCAACATATTCACACACTAACACAGTCTTTAGCATTTTACACATTTGAGATCAATCAGGTGGTTATAAAATGGGTTTCGTGCCATATGTCGAATTTGTGTACGCAACATGTATGTCGTCTTCAATTCTATTGATTGAAAAGAAAAGAAAGCAAAATAAAAAAAACTTACCTGAGCGGAGCTATCTTCTGTGTATATATACAACGTGAAATGTGTTCTTGTTCTCTGTTTTGTGTCACATATCAACTGTCACCTCCTGCAGACAAGGACTCCACTTCCGTTACATTTAAAGTCTCAAATCAAATTTAAATGTGATAGAGAACAAAGGTGTTCAGTTCGAAACGATAAAAATGTTTTGACACAGAACATAGCCAGTCAATTGAGTAACATTCCTGTCACAGCACACAAGGCATGGTAACATGAGTTATTGCACCCTCCACACCAGATCGGGAGCATGACTCTGTATAAAGAGGTCTGTGGATGAATCTTGTCGCGCTGAACGTAATGCTTGATAACACAGGCCACTGGGACACACAGGCGAGGAATTTTCACCTCGATATAAA
Source organism: Haliotis cracherodii (assembly GCF_022045235.1). Classification (NCBI taxonomy): domain Eukaryota; kingdom Metazoa; phylum Mollusca; class Gastropoda; order Lepetellida; family Haliotidae; genus Haliotis; species Haliotis cracherodii. The sequence continues at coordinate 1,316,583 of NW_027266294.1, read as the reverse complement.
TATTTTTTTTAAGATTTTCTGGATGGGAGCTTCTAGTTGATGAAAACACACCTTAGAACTATCGCGTGGCTGCTTATATCAGTTGGTGACTCGATCTTCCTCAACTTTTGTTCCCGTTACATTTCACAGTGGTCTACTATCGGGATATTCTGGAGCTGTCTGCATTCATATTCCTACTGCATTTGCCAATCCGACAGAACAGTCTATATTTGCCAGAAACCTTCTACGTTAATTGTAACTGTAACATCTGGAGGTGAAGTTAAATGGGTCGCATTTCAGCTTATTGCACTTATATAGCGACTGCATGCACTGTGTGTTTGGCTGATTGTACTAGTCCGCACAAAGTCCGGGTTTATATGCCAGCCCACTGAGATACCATGCCGCAGTTTAACATGTTCGCCATTTTAATGGTCTTTTGGTATGACTCGGCCGGGGATAGATCCCCCAACCTTCCTCTCTCCGGGGAAACGCTTGACCACTAGACCATGAAAGCGGTCTGTCACCTTCTGGAACACAGTTTCACTGTACATCGGATATAACGAACTCTGATTATTACGAAGATTATTGAATTACCAAAACTCGAATTTCAGAAAAGGAGTGGTAATACATTTCCCGGAGAAAACTGTACCATGCAAGCTAGGAAGATGTTACCTCGGCGCCTCTGAAGGACATTGTTATGGGCGGCCGCAGCAAGTCTACATGACCTCCTGTATAAACTACAACACGACACACAGTATCAGATATCGTATCTGTGCCGGTCACATTCTTGTATAATATATTTATAGTAACTAAATCACGTGTGCTTACGCATCTACCCATGTTTGTGCGTCCAGCTGTTTCAGAGCTGAAATGAGTTTTGGTTTTTGACAAAAATGGTTAATCATATAACGCAGCATGTATATCTGGTGGAGGACTAACACGGGGACTAACACACGTGTTTAGCAGGAGATCCACATGTATATCTGGGAGAGGACTAACAATAACTCTAACAACGTGACCCATCAAGTTTAATTGTATGACATACAGACACAGAAGTTGTCAATTACAAAGCAAACACTGTTTTTCTGATTGTTTCATGTTAATCCATTACACAGTTGTTGGTATTAAGGATGCTGGTCTCGATTTGCGAGTCGCGAAGTGTTGACCATAGATACAATATAGCGACTGGTTCAGTGACTCCACCTTCCACCAAGCTGTGGGTGGGTCTCAATCAGTGTGGATTATAAGCGACTGAAAAATTGTTTGATAGGCATTACTTAGAAGTTGACGGGTGACAAGATAGACACAATTTTTTATGGATAACAACTTCTTTAATACTGTAAAAGGCGACGTTTCGGTATAGATCCTTATACCGTTGTCAAGCAAGACTGAATGAGGGACATAGTGTAGAATATATATAGCAAGTGGATGATAACAATAGAGGATTAACAGTAACAACAAGGGCATACATGAGTGGGATAACATAGGTAGGTGTGACAACAAAGGGATTATGCTGTCACAACACGATGGGCAGAAAACACATAGCTAGAAGCCAATGGGGGCATGAAGCCAATAAACAGGTGATTATTGGTTGATGAGGTCTGGGTGTGGGATGGAGTACAGAGGCGATGGAAGCCCACCCACACCGACCAGTATATCCACTTCAACTCAAACCACCCTCTTAGAACCAAGACTGGCATCATCTCCACCCTTACCAAACGTGCCATCAACCTTTCCTCTGCTGACCCCAAACCTGAGATCGCTCACCTCCGCCAAGTCTTCACCCATCTCAACAATTATCCAGCCAAACTAGTCGACAAAATCATCGCCTCTGTACTCCATCCCACACCCAGACCTGTAACCCTTAAACCCGAATCAGCGCCCTTCCGCATCGCCCTCCCGTTCATAGGAAAAGCCTCCCACATCATCAGCCGCCTCCTCAAACAGCAAGCCAACATCGACACCCACTTCACCAGCTCCAACTCCCTCAACACCCTGGTAAGAGCCAACGGCAGGAACACATCTAAACCCCAAGAGGCTAAAGGTGTAGTCTACAAAATTGACTGCAACTGTGGGCAATCTTACGTAGGTGAAACATCCCGCCCAATCAACACCAGAATCAAAGAGCATAAAACCTCCACCACCAAATCCGACAGCAAATCAGCCATCTCGGACCATATCATCAACTGTCCCAATCACATCATCAACTGGGACAACGTCCAAATCCTCGCCAACAACCTCCATGACTTCACCAAAAGAAAACTAACAGAAGCAGTCCATATTCGCCGCCACAAGCCATCAATCAACAGAGATCAAGGCTATTTCATCCCATCCGCCTACTATGAACTCATCAACCAATAATCACCTGTTTATTGGCTTCATGCCCCCATTGGCTTCTAGCTATGTGTTTTCTGCCCATCGTGTTGTGATAGCATAATCCCTTTGTTGTCACACCTACCTATGTTATCCCACTCATGTATGCCCTTGTTGTTACTGTTAATCCCCTTTGTTATCATCCACTTGCTATATATATTCTGCACTATGTCCCTCATTCTAAAAACTTGACTCAATACAATATCAGGCTCTCAAACTAATTACACGCACCCAACATGGCACCTCCTACACCTCACTTCAGGCCCTTACAGGAGAAATGCCACTAAATCTACGCAGGGAACATCTAAGCCTTAATTTCTGGGCCGCGTCCCAAACAAACCCTCTCATCCAAAACCTAATTAACCAAAACATTAGCCCAAGAAACCAAGCTCTAGCTCGCAAACACCCCTTACTCACCCCAATATCCCAAAGAATAACTAACTACCTCAATGAACACCAAACTCAAAATCTTAAACAAAACTGCAAAAAATCAAATATCTTCACCCCTAAACTCAAAATACCCCAAATAGACACAACGCTAACTAACCAAATAAATAAACAAACCGACCCAAACATAGCTAAAACCACCACACTTGCATACATACACGAAAATTGGCCAAATTGGTGTCACATATACACTGACGGATCTTCAGACCCGATCTCCAACCACACAGGCTTCGGAGTCCATACCACACAACCAGTTATATCCACACAATCTTACCGACTCCCTAACAACCAATCTATATTCACGGCCGAACTTATGGGCATGGCCTCAGCCCTGCATAACCAACAATCTAAAAACAACAAAAAAATCCTAATTCTCACTGACTCCCTTAGTGGACTACAAGCCCTCCAAAACAAAAATACCAAAAAACGACCTAAATTAATAAACCAAATACTTAAAAGCTCCAACGACCTAACAAAAGCAGGCAAACAAATAACCTTCTTGTGGATCCCCGCCCACGTAGGAATTTACGGCAATGAAAGCGCCGATAAAGCAGCTAAATTATCTCTCAAAATACCAGAAATAAGCCTAAACCTACCCATCTCAAAATCAGAAATTAAAAGTGTAAACAAACAAAAAATAACCAAAAAATGGCATAATCAATATCAAAACTCAAATAGTCAAATCAAAAAAGTGCTCAGAAAACCACTAGCCAAACCTAAAATCCTACACCCCTCTAAAAAAATTGACAGATTAATTACAAAACTCCAAACAGGACACACCAACCTAAATAACCACCTAAAACAACTTAAAAGACACACCACAGGCAACTGCCCCCACTGCAAACAACCCGAAACCACAGAACACGCACTCATTCACTGCACCCACTATCAAACACACAGAACCACACTACAAACCACCCTCAATCTAAATAAGGTTCCTACTCTAGATGAAATACTAAACCCTCAAAATAAACTAGAAAACTTCAAGGCCCTAGGCGTATTCCTAATCAAAACAGACCTAATTAAGCGCATCTAAAAATTAATTAATCTACCAATCCAAAATCCAATAAACATACAAACACCCACCTCACCCGGCTCCCTTAGTTCCCTCCTCCACCCACCTCGGCATTTATTCCAAATTTAAAAATTTCAAAAAATCAATATAAGCAACCCCTAAAAGCCCCCTCTTGGGTTGCACACACCACTTTCACCCTTCTCGGAATACACTAAATGGTCCGACCAGGCCCGTGTGCGAAATACGCTGTAGTCGGAAAGCGCACGTTAAATCTTTTATATCAGTCAGTCAGCCCTCATTCAGTCTTGCTTGACAACGGTATAAGGATCTATACCGAAACGTCGCCTTTTACAGTATTAAAGAAGTTGTTATCGATAAAAAATTGTGTCTATCTTATAAGCGACTGGTTCAGTGACTCCACCTTCCACCAAGCTGTGGGTGGGTCTCAATCATTGTGGATTGTACACGACTCGTTCAGTGACTCCACCTTCCACCAAGCAGGGGGGGGGGGGGGGGGTGGTGTCTCAATCAGTGTGGTTTATAAGCGACTGGTTCAGTGACTCCACCTTCCACCAAGCTGTGGGTGGGTCTCAATCAGTGTGGATTATAAGCTCCACCCTCCACCAAGCTGTGGGTGGGTCTAAATCAGTGTGGATTGTACACAACTCGTTCCTTGCATCAGTGACTCCACCTACGGCTCTACTGGCAGAGCGGTTGTCCATGCTGGTTTGTTCAGAGCAATGTTTGTATTTTTACTGTATCAGAGGGTTCTCGTATTCTAGTATTTTACACCACCTAACACGGCACACATACTTAGCTATATGCATTCAATATCACTACAGTTCACGTGGTAGACCTCTAGGGGCCAGGCGGTTCTCCGGTTCAATACAAGTTAATATAAACGTCACTGCCAAACGTGTGCAGCAAGTGTCGTTTTGTTTCTTGCTGGCACCCTGTTGAGTTCATGATTTCAAACAGAGAATAATCTCGAATATCTGCTGTAACAGTTTCCATAAGTAAAACACTGATATAAAACGTCAAAGAATAACCCGTCTCGATTATCTGACAAAACAGACTCTTTTGGGGGTAAAGGGCCTATATAGCGATGAATATACGAATATATCACTGAAAATCAGGATGACACGAGGTGTTCGCGAAGAGATTCAGCTGGTGAGTGGGGAGGTGTGACATCTCCATGTTAAGGTTGGGATAGCATCGCGGATCACGTTGACAAGCCACCTGGCATATTTGGGCATTTGCTCTGAATAACTGTTTCTAACAGAGTTGATTGTGTTATGAATGAAACATAATGTCATGAACTAATGCAGCTGATACACATCCTTGACCTGCAGGTACTTCTTGTCTGACATCCATCTGACATCCCTGCCTGTTACAACGTTGACGACCTGCATGCACTGACAGTAACGTCTCTATTTATATGTTCGCACTGACAAACACACAGAGGAACGCCATTATCTAAATTTAGCACACAACTGTTACGTCACTGCATTGTTTAAATCATTCATAATTTGTCACAACTGTTTGAACATACTAGCAGCCATTTCTACTATGACCCAGTTGTCAATTAATACACAGTTGGGATTGACATAACTATATTTTCATTTGACACTCAAGCACATAATTGTCATGTTTGTGTCGAAAAACATGTGTCGCCAAAGTGGCTCGAACCCGTCTCGTATTATTTGAGGATGTAGCTCTCTGTAAGAAACTGAAAGAAATAATGTACCAGGAAAAGGCACGATGAAAATGCCAGCGTTGTACACGACACCATGCCTCCAGAACGCACTCGAGGTTGAGCAGTTCAAGCAAATTACCGTCTCACCGCGGGTTTATATCATTACGTATACTGGGCGAACATGACAGCCTTGTGTTATATCACCCGGGAATCTCTCGCCAGATAAATAGGAGTTTCTTAACCACATCTGTCTCATCTTCTACTGCCATGTTTCAAACTCGTTCAAGTAGGACTTAAATGAACGTAATATATCTTTGTGTTAGACATATGTTAAATAAATCTATACGCTGAGCAAAATGTTTAAACACTGGCATGTTTTGTTCCTTTAACACTCATTAGATATATAACATGTCAACGCTAGGGAATACACAGTGTCGATTATCACACAAAACAGATTTCATTGGCTTACAGTAAAAGGCAAAGTGGCAGTGAAATATATGAATGAATCACTGAACATCAGTTATGACACCAGGTGTTCGCCAAAGGAGTAAAGCATGTTGTTAGAGTCGATTCCCCAGGCAGGCAATCCGGGGTCATTTTCACATGAAAGCGGGTCATGATAAATTCTCAGATGAAAATGTCTGACGAAATGTGTGAGTGATGAGAGAGGCGTCGGACTAGCTTCCAGAACGTTCTACACAGTGATGTAATGCTTTAACAATGCTGGACGAGTCTCGCCGTTTCCGGATGTTACCACACAACACTAGCATCTAAATATAGTACTTTCCTGACGACTGCTTAAATTAAAAAAGTACATTACTGACGACTAATCATTGTCCACATACAATGCAATGAGCGTCTGCCGAATCTCAACAGAAACAATGTAACACAGTTACAATCACTGTTCAACAATAAAATAACGTATAGCGATGATCTGATATTGTTCAATAACCCTCAAATACACAATTCCCTTCCAAGACACATAAAGATGACCAGAGGTCTGTGTGTGGCCGAGTTGATATTATTTTGTGAATATTTTAGTAAAGTCTTTCAAATGTGTTGTTGCTGTTTCAGCAAGTTTCTGGCTCAAGCTTGATTACTTCAGCAGTATAAAGAACAACAATTAGACTAGCTCCAGCACTTTTCTTCTCTCTGTCTGTCTGTCTGTCTGTGTCTGTGTCTGTGTCTGTGTGTGTGTGTGTGTGTGTGTGTGTGTGTGTGTGTGTGTGTGTGTGTTTGTGTATGTATTTAGATTATGATTAAATGGATAGGTATGAAAAGGTTATTTCACATGTTCTTAATTTTATTGGCCATTTCCTGTTTTAATTTTCTATAATATGGCAATCGATCTTATGATGCCTGTGCTCTGACCTTCATAACCATAGTTGCCAGCTCATTGCCAGACAGTGGTTAGTTATGTGTATATTTTGTGTTAACTCGTTGCCAGGTCATTGCCACACAGTGGTTAGTTATGTGTATATAGTTGCCAGCTCATTGCCACACAGTGGTTAGTTATGTGTATATAGTTGCCAGCTCATTGCCACACAGTGGTTAGTTATGTGTATATAGTTGCCAGCTCATTGCCACACAGTGGTTAGTTATGTGTATATAGTTGCCAGGCCATTGAAACACAGTGGTTAGTTATGTGTATATAGTTGCCATGTCATTGCCACACAGTGGTTAGTTATGTGTACATAGTTGCCAGGTCATTGCCACACAGTGGTTAGTTATGTGTATATTTTGTGTACATTGTGTTTATATGATAGCAGTTTGTGGAGGCAGTACTTATGTAACCGTCTGAAGTATTGTAACTTGTAATCTGGCTTAAAGCCACAAGTGTAGCTGTAACAACTGTTGCTGTAACTACTGCTCTGCATGTCTGATACATTAATGTAACATATCAAGTATTAGTAACATGTACCCCATGCATAGCATATTAAAGTGGACGAGCCGTGTATCTAACTATAGTTAATTCATTGTAGTGATGATACCCTGTGATATGTTTGTTTTATTTCATCTATTTGATATTTCAATTGTATTTTTATCCATATTTGCAGAGTTATAACTGCACATGAAAGAAAGTCCAGCTGTCAACTCACACCCTAGTAGCCTGTTCTGTGTTTGCTGCCCAAACCGGACCCTTGCCCACGACTACATTTGTGTTTGTGACTCGTGCGACCGTGGGGCAGGATACGCCCACCCCTTCGCGAACACCTGGTGTCATCACTATTTGCTAGTTATTCATAAACAATTGCTCATGACACAGTCGGAAAAGTACATCGACAGTGCGTTTGGCAGACATTCTTTGTGGCTTTTGAAAGGGTTTTGTCGCTTTTATGTATTGACCACAAACTGTTAAAATAATATAGATTCTAAACTACATATCGATACGATGCATGACCTAATGTACTTTAAGTTTGTTTCCAAAGGTCAACATCTGTTGTGACTTATGTGTGACCCACTCTCAGCCGTGAGCACCCTTCTTAGTTCTCCTACTTAGACGACCGGACCACCACAGCCCTCGAGTCTGCCTGTGAATAAGGTTCCCAGCAGTCAGCACCCTTCTTAGTTCTCCTACTTAGACTACCGGACCACCCTAGCCCTCGAGTCTCTCTGTGAATAAGGTTCCCAGGCGTGAGCACCCTTCTTAGTCCTCCTACTTAGACGACCGGACCACCCTAGCCCTCGAGTCTCTCTGTGAATAAGGTTCCCCGCCGTCAGCACCCTTCTTGGTTCTCCTACTTAGAAGACCGGACCACCCTCGCCTTCAAGTCTCTCTATGAATAAGGTTCAGCCAAAATTCATTCTGATAATGATGAGGAGGACTATGCAACCTCTAAATATGTAACATCTTGTCTGTAAGCCGACATTGTAATCAGGTCAGGGTTACAGTGAACGATCAGCTTCATGACAGGGAATACATTCAGGGGAGAGTAAGCTTAACATTAGTTCTGAAGCACTTAACATTGTACGACACTGGGATCCAAAATTTAACCAAGTTCTGTCGTAAACCCGATACACAATTATGCATTGTTCGTTCTCCTTTAAACCCGTGTAGATCCGGGGTAGAATAGATCTTCAGCAACCCATGCTTACCGTAAAAGGCGACTAATGGGATCGGGTGGTCAGGCTCGCTGACTTGGTTTGATGCATGTCATCGATTCCAATTGCGTAGATCAATGCTCACGATGTCCATTACTGTATTGTCTGGTCCAGACTCGATTATTTACAGACGGCCGTCATATAGCTGGAACATTGCTGCGTGCGGCGTTAAACAACAAACGAACAAACGAACGTTCTCCTGTAACACGGCTGGGGATCGAACCCCGGACCTTCCGCTCAGTATAACATTTTACAAAGAAATGAAACATTTGGAAACTCCAAGGTTATACTAAAAAGAGCGATATGAATGCTTACAGAGAATGTTGTTGTGCCACCGGCTGGTTTCATCCATTTCTTTTAGTCTTATTTCTGAAATATTCCGTTTACAAAGTTGACTTTAGAAACAACTTTTATTTTTGAAAAACTTTAAATTTTATAAAAAGGCGGAAACATTTTGTATAGATTCCTCTTAATAATAATGCGCAGGAGGGAATCAAAACGGTGAAATAGGACGTTCGGTTCCGATTGACTAAATGTAACTTAGGGAGATTACTGTGATATTTTTGTTCAGCTTAAGTTCCAAACCAGATATTGTTTCATTCAAAACTTTGAGCCTGAATACTAGTATTCTATTATGAGACACACCTTGGAACGATGTTATGTTTGTGGCAGACAGTTAAATCTTTTCTCAATTTTCTGTAGCTATTTTTTTTTTATAAATTCTGGGACAATGTTTTTCCCAATAGTATCCCTGCGTTACTATCTCTATATGGGATATATTTGCAAAACGTACGGCCCAACCTTACCCTGGATGACAGAAGGACATATTATGTGTCACCCCTCTTCACCCTTCACTTTGCAGTCGAATAAAATTCATTCACAATACATCACGCAGAAAAATACACTTTAAGGTTTTGAATGTGTGGGCAACGCCCTGTTCTGTGATGTCATCCAATGTCATTTTATAGGCAAAGCAAGATTACTGAAAATGACCCCTGAAAATTATGTACATCGTAAATCTCTTCATTTTGGACACATATTACTAAATCACCATACAGGCGAGTTTATTTAATGTCTGTTTTGAAACATAATATCGGATATTTACTCGGATGTTTAGAAATGAGTTTTAAAAATAGCATTTGAATGATCACGGTTATCTGTTGTTTATCAAATCACCAAACATCATTCTGAAACGATATAAATAACCCAATAAATGTTTTAGAAAAATACGAACGCCAATTATGTGAACGTTCCGCCATATTGGGTAGTGTTTACAAAATCACGTTTCACTTGTACCGGTAATGGGACGCCTGTAACATCACGAATATTTCAAACTCGACTACAATACATGCATCCTTGAATTCCTCATACTTTTTAGAATGAAATGACAAAATGTCTTTGTCAAATATACAAAGCGTCCAGCTGAAATCAAGCGACATACATAAGGTGTGTTACATGAAGGCTGTCCTCTCAAGACTGCACTGGTTGGGAATGAAAACAAAGCAAACTTAAGATTTTACATTGTAGCATTATCTCATATAGTTTGAGAGATCAGTTCGTCTATTCGTTGCATATATTGGCTCAATAAGCAAATCAATCTATTTGATATATATTTTTGTCGTTCACGTTTTAGGCAGTATAGACTGTTAAATTTACACAATCAGGAACTTTAATAACCGACACGCCCTATGCAAGTTTATTGTACGGGGTAGACCCAGTACGTGTCGTGGAGATAGCAGCAAGCTATATATATACGGTCACTAACGAGGGCAGTAATATTATTCCATGACCCGTTAGTGTTCTTGGTGAGTCGTGAGGATGCCGGGTAAAATAGGTCTTCAGCAATAGTCAGGCGACTATGCTTGTCGTAAGAGGCGACTAATGAGATCGGATGGTCAGACTCGCTGACTTGGTTGAAGCATGTCATCGTATCCCAATTGTGTGGATCGATGCTCATGATATCACTCACTATATTGTCTGTCCCAGACTTGATTCTTTACAGACCGCCGTCATATAGCTGGAATATTGCTGAGTGCGGCCGAGGATATAGGAACGGAGTTCGTTCTTTCGTCCCTCCCCCCAGAGAAATGAAACTTTTCACACCGATGTTACTGGTCATGATCTCAAATGAGTTCCAAAATTGGTGTCCTAAATAATTTTGTACATAGTTCCAGCCCGTTCGTTTCAACTTAGTGCATACTGCGTGCATACTGCGTGCATACTGCGTGAAATGGGGACACCGTTTCTGAGAAACTACTGAAGTTACATAGATGAAAGTTTGCACGTCTATCTATGAGATACTTGTGAAGTCTGAGTTCGTAAATTGGTGCTTCTAATTATTTTTCCGAGAGGAGGGGTCTTTTGTGTGTATTAGTTTCACATTTAATCCTTTTTTCTGATGACAGAAAGCAACCCTAGCGCCTATATTTTCTTTACCCTTTATAGGACTGTTTTATTTCCATAGCTAATATTGACTTCCTTACAGGTCATTACTGCACGAACAAACAAAATACTTATGTGCCCATGGTGGAGAATATTGATAACTCTGTTTTCTTCATATGTTGTATCCTTAATAATAAAATGTATTCGTAAAAAAAATCTTATGTGGGAGAAAGATGAATGCATTATTGTGTTTATTTAGATTGTTTTTTTTCTTCACACGTTAAATGATATTACTTCCGTCCAAAAGAAAAAGGGTAAACTATATATTGATGGAAGGAATAAGGGAACATTGAACAATGAAGGGAAATACTCTTTGCTGTCCGTACATTTGGATAAGGGCGCATGCAAATTCAACAGGTCAGAATCAAACGTTGACATGTATTTGTGTGCATTGTTTCCAACAGGTAGACAAGGCAGGGAAACCCATGATAGCATATCATATTGCTGTCTCTTAAACAAAGTGTACCCTTATTCATTTACATCAGCATGTTTGCTGCAAACCATTTATATTTACGACTTTGCCATTTTTTGATTAAATCTACGTAAACTTACTCTTAGGTGATAGTACGATTGTAGGATTGTTTGGGCTATTTAATCATCTTTTATAAAATGTTCGATGTCAATCACCCCGAAGTTGTGTTTATCATGAAACAGCACAACACTGACATCTATATGGACGCAACCATCTTTCATCTATTGTAACATGATCTTTGAAACAGTCTGTGCATGAACTAATGACGACCACTTTCATCAAATTGTTTTGACCTATCAAAAAACACTTACAATTTCGACGGGATTCTTTATCGGTAAATTAAACTCAAGGACAATTTTCAGTTAATTTATACTTTGACATAAATGTCATGTCTATAACCCTCAGGATATGTACTTTACCATTATATGAATTAGGGGAGATCTAACAAGGGCGCCCACTTGACTTTACTTGCCACCTTCGGGTGCTTCAATATTACAGTTATTGTAGAAAAAGTAGGGAACTTAGAATCCCGCTACTATACCGACGGCTAGGCGGTGCATACACGTTTAGGATTTGCTGTATTTAGACACTGGATAACGACCAGTTATCACAGAGGACCAATTAGGCACCATGAGGGGGATAAACACATGCTCATGATATAGTCGGATTCGTACATTCGACTGTTTTTGGCTGCGATTTCTTATAAATATGGCAACGGTTTTGCTGCTTTCATTTTTTATATTTAAGCACCAATAATTTGTACATATTAAAAGTAACTCCACAGAATATGATGTATATATCTGCCTTTGTTAGACTTTATCTACCACAAAGTGTTGTATGCATATGCCATGAAGCCTGCATTGTGCCGCCCTGTTTTGGCAGAGAAAACAGCCGGTCACTTTGGTGCATGACCTTGACTGCAATGCCGTGACGTCATGGACAGTGTGACGTCATTGTCATTGTATATTTGGCGCCACGTCAGCTGGGCGAACCTCGGCTCAGTCTGAGGTCACCGAGTGCAGCGGGATGTAAACAAACAGTTTGTTGTGTCTTTCACGACTAATTCCAAACTCCTCACATACAATTATCACAGACTAATTGTATCACGAGATGCAGTGTTCACATCATAATCACACATCATCAATATTTACACTCTGTTAACAATTCACCTACCTTATAATGCGAAGTTCCAAACACAACAAATGACAAAATGTCTCAAAATATTTTCAACAAGTTTTATTTCTCCTCAAACACAACAAACATTCTCACCAAATCCGGGAATATATAACACGACGACGTGCACGGCACACCACGTCAGTGTCTGTAACAACATGTCCCCCTCCACCGTCTACACAAATACGACACTGACGTCACTGAGCGCCGCGGGACTTCAGCAGTTTCACCACTGGCTGACGTCCCCCGAGTCTAGCCATGATGGCCGCTGTCTGCCCCGACTTGCTCCTGGCGTCGATGTCCACCACGTTCAGAGACAGCACATACTTCACCGTCTCCACGTCTCCTCCCCTACAGGCGAGGTGAAGGATGTTGTCACCGGCCACGTCCACCAGTGACACATCAGCCCCTTCACTCACCAGCAGCTCCACCACGTCTCTGTATCCCCTCCATGCTGCCTCCATCACCGGTGTCCTGCTCCCCCATCCTCTACTGTTGATGTCCACCACGTGCAGAGACAGCACATACTTCACCGTCTCCACGTCTCCTCCCCTACAGGCGAGGTGAAGGATGTTGTAACCGACCACGTCCACCAGTGACACATCAGCCCCTTCACTCACCAGGAGCTCCACCACGTCTCTGTGTCCCCACCGTGCTGCCGCCATCACCGGTGTCCTGCTCCCCACTCTACAGTTGATGTCGACTCCCGGTGTAGACAGGAGCCGCTTCACCTCCTCCAGGTCCCCGTCCTTGCTGGCGTAGTGGAGGTGCTCGCGGTCTGCTTGTGATGGAGTCGCTGTAACACAAAGTAAACTCTGTACTCATCCCGACATCTTTGTCCTACATCTACTGTGTTCACACCTCGAAGTGTTGATACGTGACAGGAACATCGATACATGATGAACCACTTCCTGTATGGATGACTACAATATAACGATGTGGGGAGTGGTTCATGTATTGAACTAAGAATAATCTATTCACGTGACATTTGTTCAAGTGCTTTGTTCTACTTCCAGCAGTTGTAACATTATTCTGTGTAGTGCTTTTAGAGTTGTACTGAGCTTTATAGGATGATAGTCAGACACTGTCTGTACAATTGCTGTCTCAAATTATTAAGATAATATGATATTTATTTTTACATTGCTTTACATAAGCTTGTTCATTGAATACACTGTATGTATGACGGGTTAGGAGTGAGCTTTCTGCCTGCTGGGTTCTCCCACCTACCGTGTGAAGCAGTGGGGAGCCGTGGATCCTCCTCGCTCTGGCTTTGACCCTGGCTCAGGTCACTCGAGGCTGAAACACAGAATATGTTGTTTAGAAAACTATATATAGCATTATAAATATTGGCCACAGACCAGTAATTGCCATTCCACCAGTTTGAAGCCTTTTGAAACGTATTCTAAGTTAGAATACCTTTGTTATAGTAGAAGTATAAAGCAGTTTGGTGATTGTCAACTAGAATACATGACTGTTAAATATATAACACAAACATAGATTGTAGTTCATCTACACCGGTCTCTATACACGTGCTTGTTGGATTAAACTTTATGGTGGAACTACGGGCGTATTTGCGGACATGTTTGAAATCAATAGGATAATAAGGATATTTATTTATCAACTTGTTAATTACAGAGAATGTTTACAGGAAAGTTGCGGAGTTGAATCTAAGCTTTCTGGCTGATATGATGATCTGACCAAATATCATACAAAGTTGGACAATGACACTGTCCACCACATACTGGGTTCTCCCACCTACCGTGGTGATCAGACTCTTGTGTCGTCAGGACAAATGGCACTCTCTCGCTCCGGCTCAGATCCTGACTCGGATCACTTGAGGCTGAAACAGAATATGGTGGTCAGAAAACTAAGTAAAGCATATGATAAACATTATAAAAACTGGCCACAGACAACTTATTGTCATCCATTCGACAAATAGGTATATATATCAGGTAGCTCAGTGATTGGTAAATGGCTAAAATGACATACTATACCGTAACACAGGGGTTAATAAAACGGACCTGCTCAGAAGCAGTAAATGTCAGTAAAACATTCCTAAATCGGAATAAACACTGTCCCAATATATAGAACTGATTTTATGGCTTTGTAGAGGTAACCTGTATTTCACTGATAACAGGATATATAGGAAGAGGTTTCATGCTCAGTTTTAGATTATTACACTGATTTTACAGTTCTAAATAAGTTCAATACAACGCTACAAAAACTCTGAGTTTAAGAAAATTACGATTTGTTCCCAATTTTGTCTCAGCTTAAAATCCTGGATAAATCCCACATACAACAGACGCCTAGATTGTTGCTTACCTATAGATATACCCCGTGTGTCTATATACTATAACATGAAACACTTTTTGAATCCTATTAACTTACTGAGATATATTGCTTCTTTTTGATGAAATGATGTAGGAGTAGCTCAATAGATTGTTATGTTGTTTTGGAACATAAACTTACAACAGAATTAAACATTGTTTTAAAACACTGAAAGCAAAATCAGATCTATTGTAACATGATAAACGTAATAATATTATGTACATTCATTATATTAGGACGCTCACCGAGGTTTCACATCAGACACATCCTCATCATAATTTCATTTTGGGGATTGAGTAGTATTTTAGTTTGAATTAATTAATGGTGGCTGGAATTGTTGGGACAAGGAAAAGGCCAACGGAAGTTGATGCGTAAGGCCTATTCTGTTGTAGCATAATGTCTGCACATGAGGATAATACATATTTATTTCTCATTTTCATTGCCGTTTATGTTATCATGTGTATTTAAATAATAATATTTTTGTTGTTGTCTGCCAAAATCAATGCCCACCGTTATATATTTTGCCAGAATGATAAGGCACCCTCAAGTGTAGTTCCAGTGTTAAATACACGTTTGACGCTCGTTCATTCAGCGTCTGTATTGATCACCAAAATGTAGAATTCTGCGACGAACTATTGTAAATTATTTGGTGTCCCAAGGGTATACATTGACTTTAAGGGAATACATCAAAACATTAAAACATCAACGATAGATATGTGACTAGGTAACCCCCCCCCCCCCCCCACCCCCACCCCTCCCCTCGCACAATGGCCACACACACACACACACGCGTACACAAACCAAAACTCTTAACTATTAAAACTGTTGCAACTATTCACTTCATGAAGCGATATGTAGGCCTACCTCTGTCATGTTACGATATCACTATCTTAACTTCGCCACAATAACAAAATTCAGTAACCCTGTTAAAAATAGACATGAATATCTATTGACAACGGAGCGTTATGTAGATCTAATTAGAATATTTGTTTTACGTTTAAATTGGTGTTTATTCAGGCAGAATTTTATATCGTTTGGTTAAAGGTGTTACAGTTTTGATGGTATTTCCGGTACACAGTCGTGCGGCATGAAACAGAAACAGACTAATATTTCAGGAACATGTAACTAATAACAATAATAAACAAACTCACAAAACACTCGTAGACGAGTCCGAAGTTTGCGAGTGTGTTTGTTATTATTATTAGTTACATAGCTCTGTGACTTGACCCAGCGCTTGTGCAACACAGAGACAGTTAGAATGTCAGGCAACATTGGTGCGATGTTTGGCTAAAGTACAAGGGTACAAACACGAGGTGGTCGGCCCACATCTGGATCTAAAATGTATATTGCGACAAAGAGAGAAATGGCGACTGCCCGTGCGATATGCGCTAATATTGATGTCGCATTTAACTCTTTGCCATCACCCTGTCTTCTACGTTTCCTTGCCATTCTTTAAAACATGTTGGATCTGGTAATAACATTTGCTGCACATAATATTTCTCGCACTGAAATCAATCTCATTATATTATATTATTAGTTCTCTCTACAGGGTAAACAAAGCTTAGCGGTAGCGAGAACTAAGATCTGATTTTAATGAGATTGCACTGAAATAGCTAGGCCGAATAGGCTTTGGCGAGGCCTACATTATAGACATTGTGTAGCGTGTAGCTTCACAGACATTAGTAGGCCTAGGCTAATGCATTTGACCCCTAGAGGTCATAACGCCATGTTTAAATGTTTACATCCAGACGTTTGTTTCTCCCCGGTGACAGGCTAAACAACTGTCTGGGTGTAAACACTGTGTGAAGCAAGCACCTGATTCCTACAACATTCATTCTGTTGTACATCAATCTTACCTTATTTAAAATATCTGTTTCATCTAATTTACTAAAACTTACCCACCGATTACGTCCTAACACGAGTGACACATCTCACTGCCGGTCATGAAATGCCTTGACCGGCGACACTACGGCCGTGAAGGTGCGAGCTATGACGTCATTTTGACGTGTCAGGAGCATGGCATAGTTTGGCGCTCGCCTGCTTGTACCGATCAACCGCTAGATATGCACCTTGTTGTACAGTTAGCTGTATGAACTGATGTAAACTTGGCATTCACACGGAGGCGAGTTGCATACAGCTACATTACAGCTGGAATCCTGGTTGTCCAGGCCCACAGTTTTGTAAAATCAATGCTGTGCGAGAATTGCGGTCGCGCGGTACCGTGCCAACCTCTGACTTTGCAATTTAACGGAGTTGAAATTTCAACCCAATGGTGAACAATGAAAGACAAAGACAATCAAACAAAAAGTACTAAATGTGGTCCAAGCTTCTGTTTTGCTTAAGAAATAAACTCAATAATCTGAAGCAACATTTGATCGTACATAACTGAAGTACAGTGCGACGAAATCTTTTATTCAAACTGTTAGGGAACTAAATATAGTGTCTTATATCCGAACAACTATGACAGATATTGAGTTGTGTACGGTTATGTGTAATGTGACACTTAAAATGTAAGATACCGTGTATTGATATTTTATGGACGTTTCATTTGCCCTATCATGTGCTTTACCTACCCTCATGTCTTAACCGTAAATAATGATTACAACTAGGTGATGTGAGTGAGTGAGTGAGTGAGTTGGGTTTAACGCCGCTTTTAACAGTATTCCAGTTATATCACGGCGTGTCAGCTTAATGTGGGAGGAAAGTGATGCAGGTCTCAGACGTTTACCACTTCGGTGAAACCCACGAGCACGGGTATGGTGCTGACAGACCTAAAAACATAATCGGGGCGAATCGGGTTTCGAACCCACAATCATAGGTTTCTGGAGTGTCCAAGGGACGCAACTCTGCACAGCGAATCGCGGCGCCTTAGACGACTGGGCCACCCGTGCCCCCTAGATGAGGTGAAATGGTGTCCAAGATTATTGCACTTACATAGCGACGTGCATGTACGTGCATGTGTTTGTGTGGCTGCTTGTACTAGTCCGGACTGATGCCCATTTATAGTGCAGGTGAGGCAAGATTCGTTGACAAAACTAGGTCATAACTCGGGTTGGTGACGTCACATGAGACACAAAAGAATGTAGTTTCTTTCGCCGTGAAGTGATCAAATATCACATGGGCGGATACAGAGGGGGGGAGCGATTTTTATTTCGAAAAAAATCTTTATTTCTGTATTAATTACCACCAAAGACAATAAATAGATCTTAATTGTGCATCCCCGCACGGTGCACTAGTTTTGTCAACGAATCTTGCCACAGTATACAGACTCCGAGCCGACCAGTCCTTGTTTTAGCCCCTTAATGCCGAGCGCCAGACAGGGTAACAACAAGTACCATCTTTTAACGTCTTTTGGTATGACGCGGACGGGGATCGAATCCCGGACCTTCCGCTCTCCGGGCGGACGCTGTACCACTGAACCACGGAGGCGGTCAGCTCTGTATGTTGCTAGATCCTCCATGTTTTGTTCATAACGTATCCACAGAGTGTTCACACATTACCAAATGCCCTTTTTGAGGTTGCCAGGTTGCCTTGATTTTTATATTTAAAGCAAATTCTCGGAGACTACAGGAATGTTGGTGTGCTCTCCAAATTAAGGGATGTAACTCTTATTTTCATTTTTCATTAATGAATTATATTACGAAATAGCTGCCAGTGGTAAACATGGTATCCAAATGTTCCCAGATTGGATAGGAATATTAATACTACTTTTCGCAGATGATGTCATTCTAGTGTCAGATACTGTTGTTGGTCTTCAAAGGCAATTAAATATTTTAAGTACATTCACGAAAGAATGGAAATTATCAGCAAATTTGGAAAAAAACTAAAATTGTGATTTTCAGAAAAGGTGGTCCAAGAGCGTCGAAAGAGAGATGGTCATTCGATGGTCAGTTAGTCAATATAGTAGATCACTACTCATATTTAGGAATCTGGTTCTCACACACAATGAATTGAAAAAAAAAGAAGGGGCCCTTGACTTGTCCTTGCGTGCAAAGAAAGCTTTAATAAGTGTAATGTCTATTTCTCATAAAGTGGGATCGATGTCACTTAATATCTTCTTTAAGCTTTTTGATACCCAGATACAACCAATTTTACTGTATGGTTCTGAAGTATGGGGATTTCAACGTTATGACTGTTTAGAGAAGGTTCACTTATTAGCATGTAAAAAGTTTCTTTGAGTCGGATCTTCCACACCAAAGTGCATGGTTTATGGTGAATGTGATAGATACCCATTATATATTAACTCTCAGATCAGATGTTTAAAATACTGGTTTAAAATTCTTCATATGCATGAACAACGTCTCCCTAAATTAGCTTATAACATGCTTCTACATTTAGATAACATGGGAAAGAATACTTGGACATCGCATATAAGAAATCTTTTATTTTCGCATGGTTTTGTTTTTATATGGCTATGTCAGTCAGATGGAAATGTAAATATGTTTCTTAATGAATTTCGGAATCGGTCTATAAATATGTTCTACCAAGAATGGCACTCCACTTTAGAGGATAGTTCACGTTATGAATATTACAAATCTTTCAAGACTGTTCTTCAACCAGAAATATATTTATCAGTTTTCACTACGGAAAACTTAAGAAAACAGTTAATTAAATATCGACTTGGTTTGCTAGACCTATTTGTAAATGAAGGAAGAAGACTGTCCATTGAAAAAATGAAAAGAATTTGTCCATTGTGTAATCTAGAGATAGAAAATGAAATTCATTTTGTGTTTGTCTGTCCATTTTACAATGATCTCCGAAAGGAATATATAAAAGATTATTTAATAGCAATGTCACCGATAAACGCCTTTGTAGTTATGCTGACGACAAAGACCGAATCAAAGATATTAAATCTTTCTCTTTATATTAAGCATGCATTAGCCAAAAGAAATGAATTAATCAAACAACGTGTATATCCCAATACCTAACATATATGATTGTATCTACCTGCGTAACTCTTTCTTGTATATGGGCCGGTGGCCTTTTGTACAATAAACTTCTTTGACTTGACTTTGACTAGTGCTAGCTCACTGAGATACCATGCCGCAGTTTAACATGAATACCCCACTCAGACACAGTATACTGACTCCGAGCCGACCAGTCCTTGTATTAGCCCCTTAATGCCGAGAGCCAGACAGGGTAACAACAAGTACCATCTTTTAACGTCTTTTGGTATGACGCAGCAGGGGATCGAGCCCCGGACCTTCCGCTCTCTCTGGGCAGACGCTCTACCATTAGACCACGGAGGCGGTCTGATTACAACTAACTGCCCCTGATGTTTGAACATAGTTGTCAGTGGACATTCATGCAACGTCGATGTCGGACATGCGTACACCTCTATCAATAAATCTTGTATCCAACGAGAGTAGTTGAAGCCTCTATCAAACAAAAGGTTTGAAGCATGGTGAAAGCATCAGACACATTCGATATAAAAAAAATAATTGTTTGTTGTGGCGAAAATACAGTTTCTGCGATATCAAAACAGGAGGGAGAAGTCGACATTTTAAAGAAAAAGAGGCATAACTCCGCAATGCTTAACTCCGTATCCGTCATGTCCGTTGTGAGCATCTGCTATGGTTCAAGGACAATTTGATACATTCTGGTATATTTTGTGATATGTATACCCACATATTCCCAGCTATCGATACGGATAACCACATCGGTTCTTTTCACGGACATTGAATGAACATGATCCAACAGGTCCTGAAGACATATTTGAAATTTGGCAATAAAAGAGAAGAATGTGCTATAAAAGTCATGAAAGTGTCCTATGGCCAGTTGAAAGCAGACTTTTTGTGGGGTTTTATCTCAATTTACAACAAAAGTTGAAATTGGTCCCACAAAAAAACCTAACAGTATATACTACCTTTAGTATTCGTTCACGGTGTAGACAATTTCAAATAAAATAACAAAATGTTAGACTTTATCAATACGACAGCTACCCAACCCACCAACGCACACCCAAAAAGACCATGACCCTTCTCCACCCATGAATCTTAAATGGTCGGCCCCTATGAACGCTCACTTGATGCAACCTTTAGACATCAAATATTCTGCCAATCAACCGATAAAATACAAATATAGAAGAAATAGTTTTGTCCAAACTTGTGTCAACATATATATAATAATCGAGTCTGGACCAGACAATCCAGTTATTGACATCATGAGCATCGATCCACGCAATTGGGATACGATGACATGCATCAACTGACCACAGCGAGCCTGACCACCCGTTCCCGTTAGTCGCTTCTTACGACAAGCATGGTCGCCTTTTTACGGCAAGCATAGGTTGCTGAATCTACCCCAGATGTTCACGGGTCAGTTGATACACGTCATCGCATTCCAATTGCATGGATCGATGCTCATGATGTCAATCACTGGATTGTCTGGTCCAGACTCGATTATTCACAGACCGCCATCATATAAATTTAATATTGCTGAGTGCGGCGTCAAACAACAAACAGACAATAATAATGTCATAGTTCCAAAATACATCATATTTTTTTCTATTCTTTAAAAATAATTTTGACTTTCTAAAATAAGACTAAACAACATAGTTTGTGTATATTACTTAATAATTTGTGTACTTCAAGTCTATCTCAGTCGGCGATGATATACGCCGGCTTTCATTCACAAGGTACTTACTTACTTTTATTGGAGATTTTACGTGCGCTTTCCGACTGCAGCGTATTTCGCACACGGGCCCGGCCAAGCCATTTAATGTGTTTCCGAAAAGGGGAAAAAGTTGTTTGGCAATCCAGTAGGGGTGTTTTAGTGGTTGCTTATATAGAATTTTGGAAATTTTGAAATTTTGAAAAAATGCCAAGAGGGTTTGGGGACGAATTAAGGGACCTGAGTATGGAAGTTTGTTAGTTTGATTATGTGGTCTGGTTTTGGTAGTTTATTGGGGTTTTAAATGCGATTTATTAGTCCTGTTTTGATTAAGTATACGCCCAAGGCTTTGAATTTTTCTATTTTATTTTGTGGGTTTAGGATTGCTTCTAGAGTAAGGGTTTCTTGTTGTTTGCAATGTGGGCAGGTTCCTGTTGCGTGTTTTCTTATTATTTTGAGGTGGTTATTTAGGTTGGTATGTCCTGTTTGGAGTTTAGTAATTACTCTGTCGATTTTTTTGGACGGATGTAGAATTTTGGTTTGGTTAGGGTTTTTTTAGAACCTTTTTGATTTGGCTGTTTGAGTTTTGATATAGGTTATGCCATTTTTTGGTGATTTTTTGTTTGTTAACATTTTTAATTTCTGATTTGGAGATGGGTAGGTTTAAGCTTATTTCTGGGATTTTAAGGGATAGTTTAGCTGCTTTATCGGCGTTTTCATTGCCGTATATTCCTACGTGGCCAGGGATCCAAATGAATACTATTTGTTTGCCTGACTTAGTTTTCACAAGGTTTGGTTGATAAGCATTATGTATTAAGCGTTAAGACTAAGATGTTCAACGAGAGAAGTAAACATTGCTCTATGATAACACCCTCTCCGAGAAAACTTATATAATTTTAATCATTTCTGCATACTAATGTTATTCAAAACTGCGAGGTAATCTCTAAATTCAGATAGTCAGCACGTTAGATTAACAACATTGTGTAGGTATTGTTTAAGTAAGTAATAATTGAACATGACAGTTATCACCCAAAACTCCTACATCCTATTTCCCCTACAACCCAGTTCCCCTACAATTAGTTAAAAGAACACGCGGCATTTACCTGTATTGCATTATGAACTCACCCAAAAGGAGAGATTAAGGTCTGGAGTAGAGGTAGTAGAAGTGAAAGGGGTCGAGCTTTAGGGGGTTAGGGGACTTAAAGGAAAGTTTAAAAAAAAAAATTTAAAAAAAAAAAAAAATTAATGTTAGTGTAATAAAAGATGCCTGTATGATGAGAAGACAATTTTTAGAAATTAGAAAAATAACAATAGGAAGAAACAATTATTACACTGAGCAACTGAGATGAGACGATTTACAGTTGAGATGGCTAGGTTTAGTATATAGATGCTTGAAACTGACTAACATGACATCAACATGGCTGGTCTTCACAATGTTGAGTTTGTTATGTCACAGAGAGGAAAGCCCCAAGTTCTATTTGATGGTTATCTTCACACTAAGAACGTCGAGAGACTGACTTGCGTACACTGGAAGTGTGTCAAATCCACATGTAGAGGAAGACTCACGACAGTAGGAACCGTGATGAGGAATGCTACAGAGCATAACCATGCCCCTGAGGACAGCCAGAAGGTCCGGTTTATGAGCACCCTGAGGAAGAGAGCGAGAGAAGAGTCAACCCCGATGCACACCCTCTACAACGGCGAACTCTCCAACTTGAACAACTTCCCCACCATGAGCAGCGCGTTGTACCGGCACAGACAGAAGACGATTCCTGTTTTGCCACAGACAAGATCGGAGGTGGATCTTCAGGATTCCTGGACGCAGACAACAGATGGACGACCTTCCTCCTGTTTGCTGACGGTGATGATGACAAGATTCTGGCGTTTGGCAGTCTAGAGAGTCTCGAGGCCTTGTGGTCATCTGAGATTCTATACATGGATGGAACGTTCACTGCCTGCCCTGGACTGTGGAATCAAGTGTACATCATCCATGCAAGACTCGGAGCCACGACCTATCCCCTCATCTTCGCCTTACTCCCCGATCGTCAGACAAACACCTACTCATGACTCTTCAGGCTACTCAAGGATGAAGTTCAACAGAGACTAAACAGACCACTTGCCCCGTCATGCATCCAGACAGACTTTGAGATGGCTGCTATTCGTGCTGTCCAAGTCGTGTTTCGTCCTGCCGATGTGAAGGGATGTTTCTTCCATTACTGCCAGGCGATATGGAGGAAGGTCCAGGATCTGGGACTAGCTGTCGCGTATCGAGAAGATCCTGAAGTCTGCAAGAGGATAAAGGAGCAGCTGGCCTAGCCGTACTCCCCAAGAACAAGACTCAGGACACGTGGGTTGACGCAATGGACAACAAATCAGATGTACCAAGAGCTGTCGCCTTCAACGACTACATCATCACTACCTGGGTCGACCACGGAGCACGATTCCTCCTACCACTGTGGAACCATCACGGTACAACAGGTCCCAGGACGAACAACAACCTGGAAGGCTTTCATAACCGACTCAACCGAGGTGTTCCTCACCGACATCCCAACATCTACCGATCTGTGGAGGGAGTCAGGAAGGTGGAACAGGCAGAACGAGCTAAGATTTTACAGCTGGAAGCGGAAGTGGAAGCAAAGTTATTCTTGTGCATCTGTTGTCAATTGTATATTTTATTGAATGTTTGCAATTGAAGTACATGTAAATGAATGTATCTTTAAATGATTACTGTGTGTGTTCCATTCAAATGATTCAAACTACCTTTGATGAAATTGATGTTTAAATAATGTACTTATTAAGCGAGGTAACTATACTGCGTACGCGAAACCCGTGAGCGCACATAACACTTGTTGTTTGATTCATTTGCTCATGTATGGCTACATTTTCAGTATTATTAAGCTCTATTTATGTCTACATTGTACACATTCAATGACATGCCGTCGAGCATATGACTTTTAATAATTAACGGTAGTTTAGATAAATAACATGTGGCTATATTATTTAATTAGCAGATTGAAATCTTATAAATATTTGTTTATTCTTATTATTCGGTTTAAGTTGTATTCTGTAAGGTTGTATTGAAGCAAAGCTCATCTTTACGTTTCTCATAAACAACCAAAGATCATGTAAGATTATAGTAGTAATTGGTGAGATATTTATTGATACTTGTGTATTCTTATTATTCGGATTAAGTTATATTCTGTAAGGTTTTATTAAAGTAAAGCTCATCATTACGTTCTTCATAAATAGCAAATATCATGTACGATTGGTTTAGTTATTGGTAACACATGTAGCACGTGCCTTACCGAAGAGTTATCCTATTTATTTAAAATACATTGTTTTTAATTGCGCTATATCACGTGTAATATATTTTCAACCAAATGGAGAGTGTCTTCGTTTCATTGTTAAATGCATTTGTTTATTGTATGATACATTGTAAAAGTTATACTGCAACTGTTAATTCATAATTTTCGGAATACTTTAATTGTCTTAGGTTGTACTTTGTTTATGTTTTATTGTGATATGTAAATGCCTGATGACTGATAACACCGCATCAGTCGGGACGAGTACAAGCAGCCACACACATACACGCAAACGTGCATGCACGTCGGTTTTTAAATGGACACGAAGTTAAACCCCATTTCACCTCACCTCACCTCACCTCACCTCACCTCACCTCACCTCACCTCACCTCACCTCACCTCACCTCACCTCACCTCACCTCAAGTCAACTCAACTCACCTCGGCCTCAGATTTAAAGCAGAAGTATACGTTTAATTAATTAATAAAACGGAGTTGCTTTTTTATTTAACCTACATGTATTTGTATATATTTGGCATAGTGAATAGTTCACGGTTCTCCAAAGGACATATGTATCTGCTGCATTCACAAAACATCTTATAGGAAGAATATGTGTCACACGACACATGATGAATGTCAATTTCTATGTTCAAACAAACAACAGATTATCAAAACTTTCATACATTTTATTGCATTTTAGATAATATTAAACAGTAGTAGATAGCCTACATGTGCCTATATTGCAGCATTGAATTTGTTTAATGGCTGAAAATATTATTCTACATTGAAATAGTAAACTACTTCATGAAATGAATGTTCTGTGTAATTCCCCGCACCTCAAAGAAATTAACAAGTACGATGTACAACGATATTGATGTATAGTATACTGGACCGCAAAAGAAACGTTACCCCAAGTAACATTGCATGAACGTTGTCATTTAAATATTTGGGTAATTTTTGTCAAAGTTTCTACAATTTAACATTGCCTTGTCCGGAAAATGAAATTTGATGATAAAAAAAACCTAAGCAGATGAC
This sequence comes from Haliotis cracherodii, assembly GCF_022045235.1. Taxonomy (NCBI): domain Eukaryota; kingdom Metazoa; phylum Mollusca; class Gastropoda; order Lepetellida; family Haliotidae; genus Haliotis; species Haliotis cracherodii. The sequence goes on along the minus strand of NW_027266294.1, from coordinate 1,290,609 downwards.
AATAAAACCGATCGCCCAAACGCATCACGGCAACGGCCATGGTGTGTGTTCCGTGCAAATTGAAATTCACATGCGTTACCCCATTTCTTGCCCTGTGAAAATCCACCCAGATCGGATAACATTCATTCGTTATTGAAGTGCTACCACAGAAATCCGCGACACCAAGCTCTTGGACGATTGCATGCTGGACAAACTGCCCGGCAAGTAGGCAATACATTTCAAGTCCACATAAGGACCATATACAGACTCAAGCAACGGTACCAGACCACCAACACTACACATGACCGACCAGTGGGAGACCAAGGGTCACAACCCGACGTCGGGATCGTCAGATTGTGAGACATCATCTTTAAGATCGCTTTGTTACTGCTGCGGAAACTGCTCGACAGGCCATGGGGACAGCGACACATTAGTGCGGACACCGTACGTCGACGATTGACGAGCAGACACCTCCACCGTCAAAGGCCACACCAAAGACCCATTTTGACACCACGTCATCGCCGGGACCGTCTTCAGTAGGCAACACAGCACCAGCATTGGCGCCACCAGCAGTTAAGAGAGGAATCCTCTTTTCAGACGAGAGCCGTTACTGCATCTCAACAGCAGATGACAGAGAGAGAGAGAGTCTGGCGACGCCGTTGGGAACATTGTTTGGATGCTTGTGTTGTTGAGAGAGACTCGTGGGGTGGTCCGAGCATCAAGGTGTGTTGTGGAATTGATCTTGCACAGAGGGTCGGCCCTGTGGTCTTCCCGAACATCGGTCCAGGGAGAGTCAATGGTGACACAGCAGCTCGGTATATTGATCAAGTCTTGAGACCACACGACATACCTCATCCTCCAGCAGAACTACATAAAAACCATGCAGTTGCCTGCACTCATTCCCGATTTAAATCCCATTGAGCAACTGTTGGACAAGATTCAATGACAGCTGAATGACGTCCGACCAAGGCCTACAACTGAAGCTGAACTGCGTCAGGCGTTCCTCAGAGTGTGGGCTCAAGTGCCTATTGCCTTCATCAACTGCCTCATCCATTCCATGTATCGAAGTAGTTGTGTTTCACTTTAAGAACATTTGGCACTTTAATTTCTACCTTGATGATCAGTTTTGCGAAGTTTCATCTTTTTAATATGTCTCAAAGTATGTTAACAGTGTCTGGACAAATAAGGTTACCCAAATATCTATCCACGGTGACGTTTCTTTTGCGGTTCAATATATTAATATGACATCACGTACATCACATACCCCTTCACAAAATAGCGAGTTCACTGTCAGCAGTACGCGGAATGTTTAAGAGCAGGTTTTTCCGTGATGCTGGGATCGCACATATAAAAAAATGAGTCATTTAAGTTCAGTGATCAGAATAAATCTGAAATCAGCATGTTTTTATGTTTCCATTCTTTCCTTAGGATTACGTGTAAAGGCAGACCGACGTCGGTGTGCGTGATTTCGCGTCAGTCATTGCGTCACGTGGAACGATTTGTCTTGAATTTTTCTTAAATATTTAAGTATCTTTTTAATAATTCATGAATTCTTGCAACGATTGTGTCACTTGATTGTTAGTGGTATGATGAATTGAGGGATGTACGTGTCATAGCTGAGTGTAAAAATCAGCATTAGCAATTGGCAATAGTCCTTTGGTCATTATCAATCTATCAAATAGTATTATAAGGACTAGTGGACTAAAACTGTAAGTTTCTATCGTAATGTGACAGGAACCTCGACAGACGCGAAAAGAATCGTGATTTTGCAGCATTGTCAAACATGGAGGTTCGGTTCAGAGTTTTTACGACGTTACCAAAACGAAAATAGGGTTATTGGAGTATTTTCGGAATGCTTTTTGGTGTTTGGACAAAGAGCAGACACCAGATAGTTTTACGTTTAGCTATACGTCATTCAAATAAATAATTACATTGAGAATGGGGAATTGGTAAACTGCGAAAATAGTGCCATTTTCTTGGTATATTATTTTCAGATGTTGTTTATTGTACATATGCTTTGCCTATAATGGTTGTTAATGACATAACATAATACACAACTTCCCGAATACCTTCTTGCCGAATACAAAACTATGAAGTGTATTTGTGTGCGTGATGTAGTGTAAGTTTTAGAAACGTAATATGGAACTATACTCATCTAGCCCAGGTCAACAGTGTACAGTGGCATAGCTTACCATGTCAAATATGTCACTATGAACAGTTTAACATGGAGAAGTACACCGATGAAAATGTCAAAATCCACGTACCTGCGATTCATATGCCTTTTATTGACTGGTGACACTTAAGATACCGAAAAGCAGACGTTACCGACGTCGTCATTATTGTCTATAAATTGACGTGTAAATGTCACGTGATTTCATACGCGATTTGATTGGCTGCGTGCGTACAACTTGTCTTATCAAAACAGAGGATGTCCCATTTCGTACAGCTCACGTCCAACACGTTCCTTATGTCAACAGTTGGCTCGACCTTCCTGTTCACACGATGGAACGTGTTGCATGCAACAAATTGTACACAACCAGTTGATCTGTCTGAATGCCCCTTTACCATTCACACAGTCGCCGCTCTAAGATAAATGCAGTTAGGAGTTATACTACAGTCTAACCATCGATCACGCCTGCCGTCACTCCAATATTAATGCAGTGTGGAGTGATATACTGTAAGTCTTACTACAGTCTTACCACCAATCCAGCCGTCTATTTGTGGCTGCAATAGGGACCTTGGGGTGCCTGTCTTGGTTATAATGTCTTATGTGTCTGTAGTTGCAATAGGAACCTTGACGTTCCTGTCGTGGTCATAATTCCGATGCATGTGTGGTTGCAATAGGGCCTTTGGTGTTCCTGTCTAGGTTATAATATCCAATGTATGTGTGACGGCAATAGGGACCTTGGGGTGCCTGTCTTGGTCATAATGTCCGATGTATGTGTGGTCGCAAAAGGGATCTTGTAGTGCCCGTCTTTGTCATAATGTCTGATGTCAGTGAAGACGACCCTCTGCCAGTCACGTCGCTGCCAATGACGTAAAGTACGGGCCTATATCAATCTCGTCGATGATGCACTGTCAATAACTGTCCTCCTAAAGGCCAGTGAGCCCTAATTCCTTCAGCCCTGAGTCGCCTGGCCACTGTCTGTCGACTAACCATAAGCCCTAAGGCATTCGTCGCTGATGACGACACTGTCAGGAAGCGACTCGCGAGATGCAAATACGCAAGTACCGGTGTCCATTGGGCGTGGTTACCCTGGGTCTGTCAATTCTTGGCCTGTTTGATAACTGCTCGGTCTGTCTGTAACGTTGCATCAGGTTAGTTACATCAACACGGGAGCTACCAACGGTTCTAGCAATGTGGGCATGGTTGGCTCCCATCTGCATCTATCAAGGGTCCGCACGCGTTGTTCGGGAGTCAGTTGTGGCATTTCTGTGGTTCCGTCTGTATTGCCAAAACTCCTTATTGCATGTGTTGTGTCGACTGCCCAAGTGGCATGTGTTTCGCACTTTTTCACACTTCTAGAAAAGACGTGCTGTCGACGTGTATCACTTTCTGCAGAGACCATCGCTGCGTTTGCACCATGTGTTTTCAAAATTCGTTTTTAAAGTGGTAAAGTTGATTTGGGTCGTCAGTTTAGTATTGCTGTAATGTACGTATTTAAGTTTATTTCTTAATATTACTTAAAAAAACTGAAATAATTTATTTTTCTGAAATTATTAAAGGGAGATGCAAAAGAGATTTTGATATTATTATTGAGAACACATGCTCACACCATTTAAGTATATTTTGATAAAATACTTGCATATGTAATTCAGATATTTAGTCCATCACCCATGTGTTGTTTGGTTGTGTTGACATAGTATCATTCATGTGTTGTTTGGTTGTGTTGACATACTATCATCCATGTGTTGTTTGGTTGTGTTGCCATACTATCATCCATGTGTTGTTTGGTTGTGTTGACATACTATCATCCATGTGTTGTTTGGTTGTGTTGACATACTATCATCCATATGTTGTTTGGTTGTGTTGACATACTATCATCCATGTGTTGTTTGGTTGTGTTGACATACTATCATCCATGTGTTGTTTGGATGTGTTGACATACTATCATCCATGTGTTGTTTGGTTGTGTTGACATACTATCATCCATGTGTTGTTTGGTAGTGTTGACATACTATCATCCATGTGTTGTTTGGTTGTGTTGACATACTATCATCCATGTGTTGTTTGGTTGTGTTGACATACTATCATCCATGTGTTGTTTGGATGTGTTGACATACTATCATCCATGTGTTGTTTGGTTGTGTTGACATACTATCATCTATGTGTTGTTTGGTTGTGTTGACATACTATCATCCATGTGTTGTTTTGTTGTGTTGACATAATATCCATGTGTTGTTTGGTAGTGTTGACATACTATCATCCATGTGTTGTTTGGTTGTGCTGACATACTATCATCCATGTGTTGTTTGGTAGTGTTGACATACTATCATCCATGTGTTGTTTGGTAGTGTTGACATACTATCATCCATGTGTTGTTTGGTAGTGTTGACATACCATAACCCGTGTGTTGTTTGTTTTTGTTGAATTTACCTGACTGTCCTAGAGTATGGCTTGAGTGAATGGTGGATAACATGGATGTCAGAGATAGCAGTGGAAATTATTGAACATACCAACTATAATATTATGAGAAATAATGAATTCCCTTTGCTAGATTCCCAGACAGGAAACCTGATATTGCCGTTGCATTATCAGTGACAGTCGTAAAATGGGAAACAAGAACGTCCACATCCCCAGACAGTTCATCTGATTAGATAAGATTAGGGGCATACATGTATTTTGTATGTGTCAAAGTTTGCTTCGAGTCAAATATGAATAAGTATATGTCACTTACAAGGCCTTGGATTCCTGAAAAAGAATAAAAGAGGAGGTAAGTAAACTGCAATATTTACATAAAGTAATGATGTGTTTATCAGTAACAAGGGGGCACGGTTGGCTCAGTCGTCGTATACGTTACAGTTTGTTGTGCAGAATTGCAGCCTTTTTGTGTGCCAGAATAGTGTCCCTCAGCATAGCGTAAACCAAGGATCATATAATCCCATATCGCCCCGTCTTTTCAGCCAGGTAAACCCTTTGTCAAACGTTCTTCTAAATCGTGGACTGCAAAGAGATGTGCTTGATAAAACACAGGGCACTTGCTTGACATTTCCTCATATACACCAACCCCTTCTGGTGACTCCACACAAATACATTTAACATTTGCCAGTAAAACCATGACTCGTGTTGAATTCAGACGGTCATCAATGAACTACTGTATACAATTGCTATAACTGATAAGGATGGTTATATGTTAAATATAGAAAAACATTCGTGTGTTCGTAGAGTGAAATCTTGTAGACCAGTACAACATTATAGCCTTTGAAAATAAGTCAAAGTTATGCTGAACAAAATGAAGCAGTTTGAGGTCACTACCCGACCCACACAAAGTAAACATACCTCTTCCAGCAACAAATTGTCGAAATGATTAAGACCGCGACAGGTAACATCCACATCCAGTGCATACTCTGTGTTCTGTGCCCCTCACCTGTAACAAACAAACAAAATATGACTAATTAATCTGTCTGAGTCGTCCCTCAGCTGCAACAAACAAACACAATCTGACTAATTAATCTGTCTAATGCGCCGCTCCCCTGTAAAACACACACAATATGACTAATTAGTGCGTTGAATATAACCCTCACCTGTAACACACACAGTATGACTAATTAGTCTGTCTAATGTGATCGTCACATGTAACTAACAAAATTAACATGACTAATTAGTACTAATGTGCCCCACACCTGTAACACACACAAACAGAATAGGTCTAATTAGTCTCCGAATGTGCCCGTCACCTGTAACACTCAAACAGAATAGGTCTACTTAGCGAAAAAAATGTTTTAACAAGGGATGAACAACCGACAACAATCACAGTATATAAATCACTGAGAAACGTGTGTGGCCCCCAAAACCAAGCCCTAGCTCGAAAACACCCTCTACTTACTCCAATATCCCAAAGAATAACCAATTACTTAAATGAACACCAAATAAACGATCTGAAACAAAACTGTAAAAAATCAAATATCTTCACCCCAAAACTTAAAACACCCAAAATAGACATAACACTAGCTTGCACAATAAATAAACAAACCGACACAAACATAGCTAAAACCACCACACTAGCACACATACATGAAAATTGGCCAAATTGGTGTCACATTTACAAAGACGGATCCTCAGCTCCGATATCCAAACACACAGGTTTCGGAGTCCATACCACACAACCAAATAAAGCCACACAATCCTACCGACTCCCAAACAATCAATCATTATTCACGGCCGAACTAATGGGCATGGCCTCAGCCCTTCATAATCAACAATCTAAAAAACAAAACAAAAATCCTAATACTTACCGACACACTCAGTGGACTACAAGCCCTCCAAAATAAAAACACCAAAATCCGCCCTGAACTAAAAAATCAAATACTGAAAAGCTCAAACGATTTAACTAAGGCAGGCAAACAAATATTATTCATTTGGATCCCCGCCCACGTAGGAATATACGGCAATGAAAACGCCGATAAAGCAGCTAAACTATCCCTTAAAATCCCAGAAATAAGCTTAAACCTATCCATCCCCAAATCAGAAATTAAAAGTGTCAACAAACAAAAATTCACCAAAAAATGGCATTACCTATATCAAAACTCAAATAGCCAAATCAAAAAGGTGCTAAAAAAACCCTAACCAAACCAAAAATTCTACATCCGTCCAAAAACATCGACAGAGTATTTACTAAACTCCAAACAGGACATACCAACCTAAATAACCACCTCAAAATAATAAGAAAACACGCAACAGGAACCTGCCAACATTGCAAACAACAAGAAACCCAGGAACACGCACTCATACACTGCACCCACTACCTAACACACCGAACTACACTACAAACCACCCTAAATCTAAATAAGGCTCTTACTCTAGAAGCAATCCTAAACCCACAAAATAAAATAGAAAAATTCAAAGCCTTGGGCGTATACTTAATCAAAACAGGACTAATAAATCGCATTTAAAACCCCAATAAACTACCAAAACCAAACCACATAATCAAACTAAAAACTTCCATACTCGGGTCCCTTAATTCGTCCCCAAACCCACTTGGCATTTCTTCCAAATCTAAAAATTTCCAAAATTCTATATAAGCAACCACTAAAACACCCCTACTGGATTGCCAAACAACTTTTTCCCCTTTTCGGAAACACATTAACTGGCTTGGCCGGGCCCGTGTGCGAAATACGCTGCAGTCGGAAAGCGCACGTAAAATCTCCAATATAAGTAAGTAAGTAAGTAAGTAAGTAAGTAAGTGTGTGTCCATATTCACTTAAGCCAAAACGAACATGCTGGAACACGAACTGTTGGCTATGACTGATGACACCCCGTGTTGATTCGTTAGAATAGGTCCCTGGCGACTTGTAGTCAGGATCCGTGCAACACAGACACAGCTTGTGAGAACACTGTAGGAGAAAGCAGTCATCGATGTGCAGACGATTAATAGATTCACGTTTTCATACGCAAGTTTTTTTTTTGTGAAAAGGCATCTTAATTGTAAAGTATTGAAATTAGACACCTGATTATAGATGTAAATCTAGTTTGACCAGTCAGAATCAAGTATTCCTCAGTGTTATGGTTGAATGAGTAGATATTTATTAATAACTAGAGCACCACCTAGGTGGTGCTCTGACGTCATCAAGGTCACGTGACTGTCAGTGTCTCATTAATATGCAGAATAACTCATTAATATTCAAATGTATGCATGACGTCACAGGTCAATTAGGTTAATAAAGGGTCAACTGACCAAATGCAATCATGCAATTGATGACTTGACCATTCGTTAACCGTAGAACACGGGATAGTAATGAATGTCCCTAAATGGACATGTTACTACGACCGGGGTTGGGTTGGGTCTTGACTCACGCGGAATGGAATGTCATTGTGAGACCATTTTGGCGCGAGAACATGTGGTGAACATTTGAACCTTTTTGCATTGAAGACATTTCTCTGTGCACATTCAGTGGCGGGGCTATGTGTGGTAATATTTAAAAGCCCAGGAACAGGTTCATGTAGAAAGATCTCCCGATATTCAATTACGTTAATAAAGGGTCAACTGACGGGATGCAATCATGCAATTAATTACTTGACCATTCGTTAAACGTAGAACACGTGTCTAAAAACAAGACGTTGCCGTGAATGCTCACGGGTTGCCACGTGTCCTCGGTTTGAATCTCGCGCCTGACCTACAAGTCAGTTCTATGAGGCCCCATTCCACATCTCAGGCTAAGTTGATCCATAAGTGCAATAACTCATTCATAGTCAAATATAATCATGACGTCACAGGATAGAAAGGGTAATGAGAGGTCTGTTGTTCCAATGCACGAAGGAAATGTGTTAATGAGTCCTTCATTAAGTGAGAACAAAGCGTAGTAATGAGTGTCCCTATATGGAAGTGGCTACTACGAGGTTCAAATGTGATTCACGGGGAAAGGAATGTCATTGTTAGACATATTCCATTGATGCATGGATTTCACGTAGTAATGACTGTCACATGTGGCAAAGAGGGGTGTGAGTTGAATTTCCATAGAAACCACATGTCCAGTTCTTAACTCTTCTAGTGCTACCTCTTATAAGTTCCTTTTAACATTTAGTTGCCATGACAACTATATATAAAAATAAGGGTTAACAGTCTTGACTCCTAGCTAGAGGTCAGCTCGGAGAAATATAGAGTCGGTATCGCGAAACCCGTGTGTTGAAGACTGTAATGTATGCCAGTCTGGTATATGACGTTTTAATACTGTAAAATTCTATTCTTTTTTCTAAAAGATGTTTGAGTTCAAAATGTCGGTTCAGTTTCCTATTTCAATGGAAAAAATACTCGTTTAACCCTTACCATGAATCATTTTTCATGAAAAAAAAATTAGAGTGAAATAACGTAGTTTCAAGAAATTGTATACGATATCCTGTCACTTGTCAACATTTTTCAATGAAAAAAATATCATGTCTCACGTTTATTTCATCGAAAAAAAAAATACAAGCGTGTTTCAGTTTTAATGCATAAAACTCTTGTTCTTAAACAATCTGGTGAATAGAAACAGCTGTGGCAACAGGGGCGTGTTAGGAATATTGGGTTGTAGCAGACATGCCTGTTGACTGAGTAAACAACTGTGTTGAACGAAAACAGCTGTGTCAACAAGGGCGTGTTAAGAATATTGGGTTGTAGCGGACACGCCTGTTTACTTAGCAAACAACTGTGTTGAATGGAAACAGCTGTGTCAACAGGAGTGGCGTGTTAGGAGTTAGGTGTAATTGGCTAAAGCGGACACGCCTGTTTACTTACCAAACAAATCTCGTAAATGAAAACAGCTGTGTCAACAGGGGTGACGCGTTAGGAGTTAGGTGCAATGGATTGAAGCGGACACGCCTGTTGACTGAGCAAACAACTGTGTTGAACGAAAACAGCTGTGTCAACAGGGGCGTGTTAGGAATATTCGATTGTAGTGGACACGCCTGTTGACTGAGCAAACAACTGTGTTGAACGGAAACAGATGTGTCAACAGGGGCGTGTTAGGAATATTCGATTGTAACGGACACGCCTGTTGACTGAGCAAACAACTGTGTTGAACGGAAACAGCTGTGTCAACAGAGGCGTGTCAGGAATATTGGGTTGTAGCGGACACGCCTGTTTACTTAACAAACAGCTCTGTTGAATGGAAACCGGAGGGACTGTTTTCCCTCTTGGGTGGACTTGTGTCAAAAACAACGATTTGCATAGCTATTGTGAACCAGTTGACCAACACCTGTGTCAACAGGGGCATGTACCGCTTCTCGCGATAGCCATGCAAAATCATATAAAAAAGAAAGCCCAAATCTTTTTGCGATACAGTTGGTCTCCAATCCACCATTGGTATCATCACAGAGAGCTTTTTCTCAAAGTCGGTAACAGCATACCTCCCCAAAAATGGCCAAGTCTCTCAAGCGTTTGTCATCAGAAGTAGCTGATAACATGGAGGGGAATAAAATGTTCAAACCCAAAGTGACCATCGTTTCCCGACATGAACTGATGAAAAAGGTGAATGCAGACGGAATCCTACACGAAAATGCCACAAGATGTAAAGTGAGTGATTTACCAAAGAATCTTTTGCTCGAGATCATCTCTCACGAATCCATCTGTGTCAAGGACGAAGACCTGTGGAAAGTTCTACTGTCTCCTGCAGTGAAGAAAGTGGGGAGCATGGACTTAGACGTCCTTCTGAATATGCAGTACTCGGAAGCCCTCGAAAATTCAACTCATTTGATCTTCGAGGGACAAGGTCGGTCTAAATCCAATCGAATGTTCAACCGAATAAAATTCTTCAAGTGTACTGAAGACGGAATGAATGAGGAGAATGGAGATGACGTGCTGCTGTGTCAGAGTCAGTCTTAGGTGAGTAATAATTTTAATCTAAATATTTTTACAAATTATTTACTGATATGTAATTAGTTACATTGAAATCTTTTTTCTTTCTTTCTCATCTGTCTACCTCTAATGCATATTTGTGTAAAGCATTTTTGTAATGTTATGTTTGCTTTTGTACATCATGCTTTTGACTAAATAATTCATATTATTTAACAGTTAAACTTAAAACAGATTCTTATTTTACTAATTCATTTGTAGAGTTTAATACCCAACAGAAATCAGATATAATCCTTCTTCTTTTTGTTGTTGTTGTTGATAAAACATCACTCGTTAAACATTTTACAAAGCAAGAAATAGAATACTCAAAGTGATGTCATGAAAATTTACTTTTTATGAAATGTAACAAAGTGATTTCTGATACAGACTATACTTTGCTTTGCGAGCGGCGCACAACTTTTGGGTACTAGCATTGCGATTCTTTGGCTGTAGATGTTATAGTCTGTTTCTGCATGATGTATGCATTTGTATGAAAAAAATACCTTGATTGAGTTTATTATCTTATCATGAATCCAACGAATTCTCATTTAGGAAAAAAAAAGTACATGTACAAATTCAATGTTCCCTTTGTTCTAGGATGTGTGCACCACAAATGGCGTCCCATTGAAGAACCATCGTAATGAAGAGACATAGTGATGTAGTTACCTTTACCTATGTGCTGTTTAATAAAGTCAAGACATCGATCAATGTATTCTTATATTGTTTTTTTTATCTCTTTTGACAAAAACAGTTACGATTAATCTTAAGGTTTTAAAAAGGTGATCTTAGCATAGTGTTAGTTAACCCTTGTCATGATACATTTCTATTACTCCAGATAAAGTTAGAATATTCTGAATTTAGCATGATTAGCTTTTTAAAACCTTAAGATTAATCGTTTGGTGTATTGTGTCCTCTGTCAATGGTCAGGAAGTACATATTCGCTGGGGAGTCACGTGATCACCTTCTTTACAACGCTCAATGGGCATAGTAATATTTCCATATTTAGTTAGTGTACTATGTACACAGTTGTCGACGCATCTAACAGTAGATCATATTGCTTATATGGTAACAAGTGAGGTTTATTTTACAACACTCCGAATGAGTTGGTATATGTGATACACATAACACCTTGTTTTGTCCGTGTAGCTGTTTTGTGAAATACTGACATCTAGAGAGCCTCCTGAAATTGAGGTCACCACATGCCATTTATCGTGAGCCTGCTTATGAATGGAGGGGATTGGTTAACAACAGCTCCACTCCGTTGTAGGAAGTTCACATATGGTATGAGTTACTATACACATGCCATGTGATACACGTGAATGGAGAGACAAAATTCACGTACCGCGTATTGAATTTTATCCAATAAATAATGGTCGGTAATTCCAATACAACTGAAACACCCCTCCCGTTTTTTGACAATGAAAACCCAAACTGCGGGCCTAGATGACTGTCCCGACACTGTTAGATGCCCACACCCAACTGTCTGACTGACATTGAATAACGCAAATATTTTAAACGAATAATTTGTCTAGTCATACGGTTCTAAACTAAACACGCTACGTGGGGTGTGTTCATTCTTAGATGTTTCACTTATAAGAAACTGGTGTCATTTTATCATATGCTATTCAATAAAGACATGATGAATACTAAGAATATCAGGATCTAATTTTGTAAAGGAACAATACTAATTATATGAAAAACACCAATTCGCCTGTGTGAAATTTACAACCATAATTTATAACTCTGCAAAGTACGAATTTGCAAAATCATTGTGTAATATTTCATGACAGTTTTAACTTTAAACTGAACATGTAACCATTGTTTGCTAGATACATATTATAATACCGCGATAGCTAGCTAACGGAATGGTCGTTGCCTGATAACTTGGAAGTCAATTGATAATTATTGGAGATTGATTGAGAGCATGTTCGTGTATGAGTATGTTTGATAAGTAAATATATTGCTTGGCAATCGAGTTGTTGACAGTTTAATTTAACTGACCGGTCGTAAAATCAGACTGTCAGACTTGCGACTTAACTAAATATTTACTGAATAAAATATGTTTAAATCATAACTTATGATATGGGTGGTATGATATGGGTTGTCCCAGAGAAGAGTGCTTAAACAATGATGAATGCTTACATCTTGTGTTTAACTTACCGACATTTATTGGAGGAACTATTCTGCTCACATACGCATTTCCCCAAGAGAACAATGCCATACATTATTTTGACTGCTGGCTTAATGACATCCTGAGTCGATGTGAAGAGATCTGACAGCAATAAGTGACATATCATCGCCCTCATTTTGTGTATGTAAACAGAACAGCACAATATGAACTTAATAAGAATTATTTGATGTCTATTTTTTGTGTGAAATTTTACATCCTTATATCAACAAGTATTGCGGACTTTCACATAATATCGAGAATGTGTACGTTCATATGTCAACACCAAGATCGCATGGCTAATGATGTTTTTAAGTCAACCAGATAAACAAAATGGATTCTTTAATTTGCCCACAGTTCCTATTCTGTATTGCTGAGGGAGTGCTGAGTTCATATTTATGAAAGTGTTGTGTGAAAAAAATGTGACACATGGGAACCTGTCAGACACGTTTTTGTTTTGTTGTGGTTTTTTTTTTTGGTGGAGGGGCAAGCACGATGTGGTTGTTTGGATGTGGTTTAAGCATAATAGGTATGCAACCCTGCTGTTGACATTCGTGGGGGCATACAATAGCCGCAACACCTGCTGCTGTTAATACAAGACGGGATCCAGACTCCAGGGCGTGATGCCTACGGCTCAATGTCCATATGTATGAATGTAGGTTTAATAAAATAACTTTCATCAAGTACAGCTTATTCAACACGGATGGTAAACAATGATTTTATATCACTGAACATTTTCTACAAAGAGTCCATATTTCTTTTCTTTCTAAAGTTACTTTACCGCATCTTGCGACGTCATCAGTGAATAAACAGTGTAGACTTAAACTTCTCCTTGTATATCACTGTCCATCCTTGGAAAATAGAAGACTGCATACACTTAACACGCAAATTGACATCGGGAACCATCTTAATCAAAGACAATGTAGTATGATGGTAAAGCATCTAACCCCTCAGTAACATATCATTGATACAAAGTGATGGGATGTTTACTGCATTGTTTTACTGCAGAACAAACATGCCTTGGGATTTGAGTTTTACTGTAGAACTAAAAGACCTTGGGATTGAAGTTTGCAACTGCAATTAAGTCATGTGGAAGCAAATGTAGATTTCTTCTCCTGTTTCAGTCCCCATATTTGGAAATAGACTGCAACCATTGTGTAACGGAGTGTTCTCGAGGAAAGGGGATTTTTAAAAACAACACCGGAAAAAAATAATGAGATCTACATTTTATTTAACACAATGAAATTATACATTGAGAAACAAAATTGACGAAAAGCATCAAGAGGTTATCAATGTTGATCAAAAGTAAACATTAGTTTGTCATAAACTATTTCAAACAATGTATTTCATGTTATGCATAATTTGTATCGACAACTTGTACATCATCTATATGGATATACATGTTCATGTGCATTAAAAAGCTTCTAACTTTCTCGATTTAGCGTTCCCGGGCACACCATCAACTGCTTTACGCTTGATAACTAAGGCTTTTACACGCTTTTCTTTTTTGTCTTCCTTTTGTCTGCTTTTCACGAAATGCTTTGGAACGTTTAATTGTCTTAAAAGTTTACGAAATTCCTGGTAACCCTCCGGATGCCGTCTGCTTTGAACACGGGGTGACGTGATGACATAGCGAATCAAGTCCACAATGTTTGAATTATGCAATACATCTCCATTGCTCATCACAACTTGTAAATGTTTATTCAAACTCAATTGCCCACTCAGAATGTTTTCTTTGACGAACAACCACAAAGCCATTAACCTCCCTATTGTCTTCGTAGAGGAAATGTCTCTGATTAACTGGTCAGGAACTTGAAGCATGAGCTTTCTTTCAGTTTGTCCCTCTGTAATAGGCAGTGATGTATCATTGTCAAGTCTATTAGAAATCGCTGTCTGAGGATCCTCCGCTGTCTGATTCACTGTCGTCTGTGGATTCTGTTCTTCTCGGTTGGTCATCAATCTTTGATACGTCTCCCTCGTCAGAAGAACCAAAGGTTTGCTCATGATGAACGTTATCTCCCGACTGTGCTGACGACGAGAGGTATGCTCGATAGGCTCTGATGCAAACCGGGAGAACAGAATGATGTGCGAGTATCAACTCACGTTTTTCACGTCGACTTACTGTCTTGCTGGCCAAGGATCGAATGCACTTCTTGTGACGCGACAGTCGAATTTTATCCTCATCCGATAAGTGTATATTCCCTCTTAAAATGTTGAATAACAGAGTGATAACACCCATAAACTGTTCACGCGATGCATGCGTCAGCAAAGCTTTTCTTTGCTTGGTGTTAGCTTGTTCCAGCATCAGTAGAAAAGTTAAATGTTTCTCCAGTAGTTCACTCATAATGGTGTTTACTGTTTGATTGTCTGGCTCTCAAATGAACAGGTGTATGCTTGCCAATAGTGTTTTATTGCATCCCCCCCCCCCCAAAAAAAAAAAACCAACAGAGATTTCTTTTTTCTACCCTTCCTTGTTGACCTTGGGTTCTTCGCACACCATGTGGATATAGGTACAGCGAGGGGACAGTCTGAAGTGTTCCGTCATCGGGTCATCTTCTGGTATCCATCGGTGTACGCGAATTTTGCATTTGAAACAGTAGACTCTGTCGTTTTGTCCTGTGTATATAAATCCAGCCTCTGCCATGGATTTTGGAGACTGCTTCATCTGAAGAGGCCAGATAGCGAAGGATTTCAGTCTGTCGCTAAACTTTTCTCTGTACACATCTGTACTGCGCTCTAATTTCTGCGCAGTCTGTAACTGAATCGACATCAAACCTCCCACATACATCCATCGTGTTTCGAGCCTTAGTTCTGTTCTGTTTGTGAGGTGAAAGTGAAATGAACCAAAAGGGTATAGCACATCTGTACTTCTTAGTCACACATCAACAATGTCATGCGCAATGGTTTGTTTTCTGTTGTTGTTGTTTTTTCCTTACTGTGGTAAGTACACCGTGCACACGTCACCTGGAAATATCCCCGTACGCAAACGTCCGTATTCCTCTTCTGCATAGGGCGACACATCCATAACGAGATACCCATATTTTTTCCTACTCACAGCATCCTGGAAGGAATCCGAAAAATATTTCGCTTGACCCGGAAATATTTGTGATGCTAAAATTTTGTATTCGTGTGCCGATCGTGGGTTGGACAACAGCACGAAGTAATGAGTGTTTAAAGACATGGTTCTGTTACACTCTCCTTTGGGATAGGCCGATTGCTGTATGTTTATGACGGAAATCCCGAGGTGATGGGATAAAGTACTGTAGAGACGTAAGAATAACTGATTTTTACACACTTGCTCCATATAATCATCGACGACCAGCAAACAGTTCTTGTCAGACTCCAAAGAATACGATTTTAGTTCATCTTCTGTTGGTAGAGAATCCCGAAATCGAATGTTGTTGTTGACAGATCTCTCTATGTCACTGTACACATCTTGCCAAACAGCGTAACAGTAAATAATGAGGTTTGGTGCTGGGTCGAACATGCTATTGACTTCTTTTAGCAGTTGTGCAACCCAAAATGTTTTACCGCTCGATGACCCGCCCACCACTGATATGGTAGTAGGGGTTTGAAAAGGCAACAGACATTTCAATTCTTCTTCCATGGTGATGATGTGTCTTGGTCACTCTTTACCACAGAACTGTTTTTGATAGACTACTCACATAGGTATTTATACACAACATGACACAATGAGGACTAAAACTGATGTTTTATTGACTTCTACCACAGCATATAGACATGAAACAAAGCATTTCACTAACTACATGCCCATGTCATATGATTATCTCGTACATGACTCATGAATATGGCGTGAACAGGAATCTGAACAATATTTAAAATACCGACAAACAAATGCGGAAACGTATTCATCGTTGATTAAATGATCATTTGTATCGAACTGCTGTACAATATCATCCATGCGTAATTTGGATTTGAATTTACATAACAGATAATACAATGTAAAAAATCCGCATGTATCAGAGTTTGAAGATTGTAATTGCTTTCTATTGCGAGTGTAAGAGGATCTATTCTCAGACTTCAAATAAAGATCGAATACTTTATCCACGGGTCGTTCTGATAAAGAATCAAACATTTCTGCTTTATTCCCTTTGAAATACATGGCAATCCAGTGACGACCTTCTCGTGTGCTAGTCTCTGTGTTGACAATGAGTCCCACACCTTTGGCACGCTGGCCAGGTGTCAGAGTGGGCAAAGTATCTTTGGCAAAAACACCTATGACATGAGATTGTAAACTCGGGTCACACCGTATGGCGCACCAAAGCTGAGAGGCTTTCATATTGTCTCTGCTTTTTTCTTTTGGATGAATTGAAAGTTACTTGACAAACACGTTGCGAGCCTGGTCGATTTCGATGATGGAATTCCTCTGAGTCAAGACGACGCAACTCAGCGTTGTGATGAGTGGCCATTTGAATTCAAGTTCGAGCCTCACACTTCCAGATTTCACCAGGTTCAGGTACTCCGAATCTGCACACATTTTATCAATGTCGAAGACGAACAAGGCATTCCCCAAGAGAAATTCACTTCTGGTGATAGCGTTTCCCTTGTTTTCCTTCCACAGACCCATGCCGTCTAGCATGTTAACGTAACAGGCAACATCATCTGCTTCAGTGGGTTGACCCGGAACACTGACCCCATCGATGTACAACGTCATCTTTTTAAGCATGGACGACTTAAAATTAAACGGGTTGCCTGTATAGCTGCCATTTAGACTCAAACTGTCCACCAATCCGACGACGTATCTGTTGGCCACAGGGTTAGAGACGTTGTCTATGCAGTGAGTCTGCTGCGTGGTGGGGATGCTAGTGACCTTGACCTCATTTTTTGTATACGGGTAGAGAGCGTTCGTCTTTTCGAACAGCGTGTTGTGAGCCAAGATCAGGGCGGGGTTGACTTTGACTTTGCACACCTGCAGGTAGGCATCCAAGATCTGAACTTTGAATTCGTGCTCGGTCACGCTGCTCATCAAGCAGAATTCAGGATTCGATCTGTACATCTTCAATGTCAGGTCCACCTCGTTCAGCAGGTACCGGTTCATGTCGAAGATATCTTCGTAGATGGGTCCCGACATGGTCAGTACTTTGCTGTCCGCTATGTAGGAGGCTCTCGATGACATTCCGCCGTTGATAGATCCAGTGACGTCGCTGCTCTCCAGGTCGGAGTTTTGTTCGGCTACGTCCTTGTAGAACAGCTGAGCTGTCAACTGAGTGGTCTTTGCCTCGGCTCCGTACTCCAACAGGGTCTTCATCATACTTTTGTAAGCGTAATGGTTGTTGGTGGAAGACACGAGCTGATTCTGCAGGTAGACCGTGACTTGAGAAAAGAGCGACTGCAAAAACAGGTTCACGGGGGCCACGTTTTCATCTTCTGCTAATGGTGTACCGTCCGTTTGAGTGACTTTGACATTGAGGTGCAGACGGGTGCGCTTCAGATCGACGTAGTCGCCTCCGGAATTGGACACGTGAAATTCCAAAGGTGTGGAATCGTTGATTTGGCTCAGAGGACGCACGTTGACGAAGTAATGTTTCTGAACGCTGGTTTGATAGGGAGGCAGAGTGAAGAGATTTAACGATTCGGGAACCAGTTCCTCGAATTCTTTGTCGTTCAACAGGGCCATGATTTAACTAAAGATGTCGTTTTCTTTCACTGGGGTACACTTGAGCACTTTAGCCGTCTTGGAAGGTGCGTTGATGTTGTCAGTTCGACGTATCTTCTTGGTTGTGACGCACTTAGCCCCCGCCTTGCGTTTTAAAGCCTTTTCTCTTTTGCCGTGTGCTTCTGCTCTCTCTACTTCGCTTTGGGATTCGGATGTCATTTGGAGAGTGACCTTAGTTGGAGGATCTGCCTTTTGTTGTTGTGTTGCCTGTCGATGAACTGGAATCACCATCCTTTGCATCTTCCCATTAACCAGTCTGGAGGATGACCTTGTCGCGTGTTTGTCAAAGTAATGTTTAAACTTGGCGTAGTCGGGGAAATACAATGGGCGCGAAGCATCCATGTTTACTCCACAAAAGGATAACGTCTTAAGTGAAGTGTGGCGTAGGTCTCTTCCGTTAAGAATGACGGTGTAGAGGTACTCCCCGACTTTAAATACAGCTCAATATTGTCGGTTTCTTTTAATTTGACACGAATGGTAAATTCACTACCAAACGTATAGGTAGGCCCCTGTCTCAGATCGATGCGTCTCAATAAGGCCAGTTGAGTTTCCCCTACCAACGAGCTGTCACATAAGTTACATAACACGTCCACGTAGGGGTCACCACTGGGGATTTTTTTCGCATCCAGCTTTCCAAAATTGAGCTCGACTAAAGACACCACCCAGAATCCGTCAAAGACTAACCTTTGATTTAATTTGACTCGAAAATGATAGGGTGAATTCTCAGGAAAGGAGGTTGTTTTGGAGTCTGAGCTTTTGAGAAAAACGTACTTTTCCATCATCAGAGGTCTTTCAGTTCGCTCTCTTCTACGTAGGAATCAAAGGAACTGGGCCACCCTAGCCAACGCACTAGAACATGGGTCTTGCCTTTCACCTTTTTTCTTTTCAGAATTTTGTCGACTTGCCACAGCACATCACCCTCTTTCTCGACCTTCTGTAGTTCGTTCGCGTAAAAGCTACCTATCAAGGGTTCGTCGTGGAAATCTTTCAGCTTGTACTGAGGGAACGTTTGCTTCTTGTAACGTCGAGCCACTTTAAACAGTTCTTCCGTCCACTTGAGATCGAGTTCCTTGGTGAAAGGTTTCCTGAGGTATGAGATGCGAACCAGGTCGCCCACTTTAAATAAGTATTTCTTGATGTTGGGTTTGACTTTTCTCAGAGGTTCCAGATAGAGGTGATCCCACACTTTCACTTCGTTGGTTTTATCGACATCTGCAGGAGAGAGATGAGGCAGAGACGAATGAAGGGTGTGATTATAATTGGATACTAAATCCGCCAGAACGTCCAGATAACGTTTGGTGTTATTGTGGGTCATGTATCTGGTGATCAGTGATTTCAGTGTTCTGTTAAAACGTTCAACGTAATTACTTTTGATGTTTTCGTTGTGAGCTATGGTGAGTTTTATCTTTTGTTTTTCTAAAAACGTCTTGAACGCCCCCTTAAATTCGCTTCCGCCATCTACTCTCACCTTCCCGGGACGTCGCTGTTCGAGGATGTGTTTGAAAGCTTTCAAGACGGTTTCGGGTTTCTTATTGTCTAACGGAAGGGCGAATGCAAAGCGGCTCAATATGTCGATGGCCACCAGCAAGTATCTCACACCATCGTTCCACTTCGTAAACCTAGACAGGTCGGCCAAATCCACGTCGAACATTTCGTCGATAGAATTCACTCTGACTTTCATTCGTTTGAAACGGTATCTGACGGGTTTGTGTAAACTGTAAGCATCTTGATTGTTGACAAACCGTCTGACACTGCTCGCTGGAACTTCCAATTGACCTTTTAACACCTTTTTGAGTTTACTCGGACCCAAAAACGCGCCCGGATTTCTGGGAGTGAAATAATAATCTTCTAGTACTTTGTCAGAAGTTATCTCTCGAGAGCTCATCGTGTAATGATAGAATATCATGGATGATGTTTCGTTTTATATCATTGTTGTTGTGCGTCTGTGTGTCTGTTCGCAGGTACCAGGCCGAAGCTCGCAGGTGTCACTGCATCACATAACCACATTGGTGATGCAGGCTTTTCCTCCTGCAGCTATAAACCCTGCCGCCATGGTATAACGGAAAACAATTGTTGAAAACGGCATTAAACCCTAACTCACTCACTCACTCGCTCATTATGTGTGACTGAAGATAAAATACAAACAAAATACAAATTTTCAACATTGATTTTTATTATCAAATCAATATCATAATTAAAATAAACAAACAAAACATTCATTCAATTAGTCCCAAGAAAAAACATTTCACATTCTTTTGTCTAACTTTAACATTTTCTCGACGCGTTCTTTCAATCCCTCCTTCCATTGAGACGTTTTAAATTGAGAGTCACGATAGTCCTTGCATCGATACGGGACCAAGTTAAAGTCCCTCACATCTCGAAAACTTGGGTCTTCTAGCAGCAGTTTTATCCAGCTCTCGTGCACCTCTCCATCGTCTACGTCGGATAATGCCATGTTAAAGTATTTCTCCACCAGTTGTTGTTCAGACATATCGCAGGTGTGGCCCCATTCACCTTCTGCATCGAACATGCACCCGAAACACAATTCACGAGACAGTCGTTTGATCATCTTGGTGAGTTGAAGACAGTAGCATAAAGTCAACAAGTTTTCAACGAGTTTCATCTTCTCCGCCACGGCGACCTCGTCCGCGGAGAGTGCCCAGCAAGATTTTTTTATAATCACTCGCTTAGTGACGTTGAAATCGTCTCGAAACTTGCGCTTGGCGTTTTTCACGCATTCGTCACGATTTGGAAACCATTCGTGAGATTGGTGAATGACCGCCTCGTTTAGGGTGTGCGGCATTTTCATGACCTGCTTCCAGGAATAGAATGTAGATTTGTCTTTTCTTCCCACTCTGTTAAAAAGATAGAATGAAGAGGTTCAGAAATTGACAATATCATGTTATAGCTAAGCAGCAGCAGCAGCATTAAGAAATTCTTTGTTCGCTGATTGTCTTGCAAGCATCAATTTCTCAAGAGTACTTATCATAAAGCTATACCTATTGTAGTGATTACTAAATAAAAATTAATTGAGTGAACTAAGAAAAAATGCACAAACCTTGCCGACATGGTACACTGTTTTTTACGAACACAACTTCTGTCTCTGAGGGTAGACGACGAAATGAGTGATATAGGCGTGATTTTGTGCATGTCACTATTTGAAATTCACTGGTTGATAGGATTTTATGTTTATCACGTGTTAAAAAAATAACAACCCACCTATGATGATTGGATGTGGTTATGTAAATATTTAAACTCAAAAATCTCATTGGTTGATGACTAAGTGTATGTGTGTAAGTGTAATTTGGTTACATTCTATTCAAACTCTCTCATGATGAATATAAAAACATTCTGTTTTCTTCTTTCACGATAACATCAACAAAGAAAAGACATACACGAATGAAAACACAAATAGATTTTATTTTAAAATTATATCATGAATCAATTTCTCGGATTATTACCATGAGAATTTGAACTATAAACATTAGTGACACTTGTGTCTTGGATTACAATAGATAATAAAAAATTGGTGTTTTTTTAGTGTGACATCACTGTCTTCTCCGAGAGGATTAAAGCAATCAGAGTTATGCCCCTTCCTCATGAGCTAATCAGAATCATGTCTCTTGATGCAGAAACACTAGTATGAGGTAAATGTGATAAAATCATTGTCACATTCTAAAAGTCTCTCATTTTCTCTCTCAGCTTCTGTTCTAATTGTTCTTTTCTACTCGAAGTAAAGAAATAAGTGTTCAAGTAGTGTTCGTTTTCATAGCATTTGGTGTTTAGGAGTGAAAATAAAATTCTGGATGATGATGCCATTTGCTCTCTTGTCTTTTCGAGGATAAGCCTGTGAGACATTGTTGACAGTGCATCATCAAAATAAATATCAACCCTCTCTTCAGCACCCATCATCAAACACGGATGATGGACTTGAGATGGATGATCGACTTCACATCCGTAACAGTCTTTATTGCACAATTCATTAACTTTGCTCTGAAGTTCATCCACATAAACAGATGTCATCACGGATTCAAACACTGAACGAATGTGTTTCTTCAGGTTATGGTTTCTTTTGTGACGCCACCGTTTTGAAATAACAACTTCTTGGCTGGTCACAGAGAAGGGTCCCCGGTGAAGCATAGTCTCTGCTGCTCCATTCACCTGATGTCTCAGCATTCTCTCGAGACATCGAGAACCGGTAAGACAAGCCGCAAGGTGACTTCTTTGGAGAATTCTTCCTTCCTTCAGCACTTCTCCTTGGCTTCCAGTCACCCTGAATCGATACCTCGTGAGATTTCCAATCATCCTGTAAGAGCAAAAAAAAAAAAAAGTGTGTTAATTATTAATATATATTTTTCCCCATCATGCAAATTTTAGATTATGTTATACAAGTTTTTGTTTTCTGACATATACATTTAGTTTCTAACATACAAGTTTTTAGTTTCTGTCATATAAGTTTTAGTTTCTGACAAGTTTGTTTTTTCATACAGAAGTTTACCAGCAATAAAAGGTTATTTATCTTTGATAAGATAAGTGAATTAAAGTTTCTTTTTACATCATTTGTGAAAAACATTTTGCATAAGAAATACCTTTTCACATATCAGGAACACAGGGACGAAGTTTCCATATGCTATATCATCCATGTTTGCTAGACACTTATTGTACTAATGAGAGGGAATTGTTTAGAATTTTTCTTGAAATGAACAGGTTACAAAAGGTTCTAAATAGGATTAAATCCATAGGGTCGAGATTCGATGCCACCTGCCAACAGGTATCGCTTATCATCTTGAGGAGTTAAAGCCAGTTTGGTCACTTTGTCTGTGTAGAGGGTGTTGTGTATGGATCGAATTTGATGAAATGTTGATATGTTTTGTTGGTGTTTAAAAAGACAATCTTTAAACATCTGGTGACGGAGATGTTTTTTGACAAAAGCTTTCTGCACACCTTTAGCAGTGCGTTTCTCAACCCTTTCACCAGGAGTTTTGTCAAAAATAAAACTATAGTTTTTGGGACGAAGTCCGACAAACTCTCTGATGGTTTTGCCACCCACTTCATCTTTCATCAAACCGATGGCCTTGTGTCTTTCCATTGAATGAAGTGGGTGGTCTACGGGATAGTTTGAGGTGTCAAAGAGGTGGGTGTTAGCTAACATAAAGTCTTGAGGATCGCGGACAGGAGTACGCACAGGGGACCAGATTTGATAAAACAAGCTATCCGTGTCTGTCATGAGGACCCTGACATTGTCACTATCGTATTCCTTCAACATGACATTGTAGTGAAAGTCATAAAGAAGTCTTTTTGCGTGTTCCAAAATGGTGAAGCCCACGGCGACGGGTTGGTTCAAAGTCACAGACACCTTTTCCATGCTCACCACGACCAAATTTTCCGAAAAGATGTTTACACTTTTGAAATTGGATTTTGATGAAAACCTTCGCAGTCTTTCCTCGGTCACAATTAATTCAATTTGTTTGTAATTTCTTACATTTTGCAACTGTTTCCCATACACGGCATTTGAGAGAAGTTTAAACAAATCTTTCGAAAAGTCATCCGTGGCTTCTTTTCGTTTCTGAGTGTTAAAGTCAATGTAGGGCTTCATCCATTTGGTCTGAGTAAATTTCAAAACTTTGTGTACTTTTTTCAGTTTCAAACCCAATTGTAAATATTGCTGCAAAGTAGCCAAGTAAATGATATAATTTTCTTTGTTTTTCAATGTGCCAAAAAGTTTGGTTCCCGTGGCTTTCACCCCTTTGATACCAAGCTCTGCGAGCAATTCTCTATGATAGGGGGACATATCTTCAAAGGGAATGCTTTCTTTGGTGGGAGCGAGGGGCAGCGACTGATGGACAGAATGAAGGTGACGTTGATATTCCAAATCACACTCTACAATGTAACCCACGCTACCTTCGGGGTCTAGTTGCAACCAATCAATAGACTCTATTTCTGTTTCGTCTACCCAGTCAAAATGACCTTGAGGTAAAGGACAACTCATGGCTGCACCATACAAATTGTTAATGTCAAAGTACATCAGGTGAGATTCGGGTTTGGACGGGTCGAAATCGGACATGTGTTTGTTATTGGCTTGAGCGTGGCGATGATTGATACTCGCCACGCCTCCTCTCACTGCGTTTGAGACAAAGTTGTACATATCGGGATCGGTCATAAGATCTAAGCTCACCCCCGTCATCAAAAGACAAGCATCCATGGCCATCCCCGGGAGAGTAAAGTACTGACACGGGTCCAATCTGTAGTAGCTCAGACACATGTCACGGAATGCTTCGAACACATCGGTCAAAATCAAAGTGTCTACGGCAACGTACAATTCCATGAACTGTCTCACCGATCTAATTTTAAAAGTCTCCCAAATGTGACGGGCGAAGGCATAGTCTTGTTCAGAAATGGTTTCTTCCGTTAAGGAAGAGTAAAAGTCGTCACGACTCGGAAATTCTGTTCGATCTAATTTTTCAAAACTGTCCACATACTCATAAAAGTAGGGTAACTTTCGAGTCAGCAAATCCACATGTTCGGGAAAGTTCTTTGTCAAATAGACAAATTCTTCTTCGCCTTTGCTTCTCAAATTGTTGGCCAAATTTTGTAAGCTGGTGTTTAAAAATTTGAAACTGTCCAAGAAACGAAGTTGATCTATTTGAAACATGATGAAGTGTTCCGAATTTTGACCTATGCACGTCAACTTTCGATCGGCAAACAGTTCTGCTGCTTGAAGAATCAAATGATTGTCATACCTCGAAGCATTGTGACAAATGACATTGACAAATTTGGCTTCGTTGTAGTTGACGTTGCAGTGATTGTGACACAGACCCCTGACTCGACCCGTCAAATGATCGTGATCGATGTGTCGCTCATTCTGCTGTACTTTCTCCCCGCAAAGATAGCAATGGGTTTCCAAAACTGAAGCTAACTTTTCCTCATCTGTTAATGTCATGGGCACGGGATGATTTAAGATGTCCATGATTTGATCGTAATCCTCCAAAAGATGCGTCATGAAATGCTCTGAGGCCCGTTCCCCGCTATAGGTTCTCAATGGAAATGTGTACATGTCGGGTTCCCGACATACAATTTCATAACTGTAACCACATGGAATGTGCTCATGGACGTGGTGACTTTTCCTCTCCGATGTCTCATTATGTTCTAAAGGTGACAACACAGATTCAAAATCGCAGTAGATCACAAAGGGGACTTTGACTGTTTTGGCATAGTGACCCAATCCAAACCTTCTAAAGGCTTTGTTTGGTTCAGGCATTTTAATTCGTTGAGCTTTGTGATAACAGTAAGGGGTGTGCTTTTGTAATCTATCATCAGTTGTAAACGTCCACAAACATTTTCGGCAAATGAATTTTCTGTTACAATCTCCAGCTTTTCTGGTCAAAGCTGCCAAACTAGTGATCAAAACATAATGACAAATGGGAGGTTCGTCCGACTCTTCCTCGTCTACTTCTGACGTTAACAGAAGGAGATCGATATGCCGTTCTTTGGGCAAGTGGGTCATATCGGAACTAACTCTTAAAGGAAAGACAACATGGTGTTGATCTTCATCTCCATCAATACCATACACATTGATGCTGAGATCGTTTGCTTTTTCAAATTTTGAAATATGTTTCAGAGGCATGGGAAATTCACATCCATTCAAGTCTAACTCGTGTAGTTTGTCCTTGTAGTGATTCACTTGTTCTCCGACCAGTTGAGACTGAACGGGGAACAGATGAGCCAAAACGCAATAGGCAAAACAGAGGTCATCGTCCACGTTTTTAATGTTTAACAGACAGCGCTTGTTCTCTAGCGAAGGAGGGAGGGGGAGATATGAACTTCCGCGAAAGGGTTGAAATTTAACCACGGATAATTTCACGCTCAACACAGTTTCAAAGTTTAAGTTGGAACTATCTCCTTCGTAATTGTCCATCAGTTTCATGATTGTGTTTGTGGCTTCGGTGTACAACGCATCCAAATCATCAGCTTGGGTGGCTGGAGACATTTTGGTTCGAAAGAAAGGTTCAGTAAATGAATTCAGACCGTCCGAGTTGGTTTTGCTGAATCTAAATTGAGTACAAAGTCCCCACTTGATACTATGTTTTGTTTCAATTTCTGTTTTCAAGTGATGAATCATGTCAGGTTGAATTTTCACAAAATAATAGTAGGGATCATTTCCCTCTTGGCCCTGAGGAATAAAGTCAAATTCCCTGACATTTCCATTTATTGCTTGTCTGGAACATGACTGTTGATTATCTGCATTAGTTTTCCTACGTTTAGCTACAGCCCCGCCACCACTTTGTTGATTTGAATGGGTTTGTCTCCTGTGTTTGCCAAGAGCTTTTACTGAAGGAAGAGTCTTAGAACATGTATGACTAGTAAAAGTAAAAGTAGAAGTAGAAGTAGATGGTTGTGGATCTTTGTGTTGACTTTTTATGTGTTTTTGTAATATATCACTACGCAAGAATGAAGTGGAACATATTTCACAATCAAAATGTCTGGTAGATGGACCACAATTTCTTTGATGTCTAATGAGGGAACGTTTGTGACCATAAGTTTTTTGACAAAACTCGCAGGTATAAACAGGTGTTGTAAAAGGAGAAGACATTTATTTTTTTTACATAAAGTCTAGCAAACAATGTGCTTGGAACACTTCTATTTTCTGAAATAAATAAATAGATAATAAATAGAATAGTTTGTCTTTCAGACTATTAAAGTCAACATAACAATTTAAAGGAGTTCGAAGTGTTCTTCATAATCACAACTATGATAGATCTTGGGACAAAATTTACACTGTTTTAAAATTGATGCAAGGATGTAATACATGTGATATACTGAAATTATAATTATAATTAGAAGATCTTTTTAATATAACTGTTTATGCAATGTAAAACATAAAACTCTTACCTTTTGTATGAAGAATAAATCTATCCAATTTGAAAAACAAACTCCTGTGTCACCTTTTGGTAGGGAGAAAAATAAATGGCACAGATAGGCACAATGTTCATTTATGAACCACGAGAGACAGAATGTGAGGTTTAGATGACAACTCTGCTATTTATAGGGTAATATTGACACATATTTAACACCCCTTGTTGAGTTGACACAGGTGTTTTCATTCGTGAGACTTGTTTGTTCAATCAACAGGCGTGTCCGCTACAACCCAATATTCCTAACACGCCCCTGTTGACACATCTGTTTCCGTTCAACACAGTTGTTTGCTCAGTCAACAGGCGTGTCCGCTACAACCCAATATACCTAACACGCCCCTGTTGACACAGCTGTTTCCAATCAACACAGTTGTTTGCTCAGTCAACAGGCGTGTCCGCTTCAACCCATTGCACCTAACTCCTAACGCGTCACCCCTGTTGACACAGCTGTTTTCATTTACGAGATTTGTTTGGTAAGTAAACAGGCGTGTCCGCTTTAGCCAATTACACCTAACTCCTAACACGCCACTCCTGTTGACACAGCTGTTTCCATTCAACACAGTTGTTTGCTAAGTAAACAGGCGTGTCCGCTACAACCCAATATTCTTAACACGCCCTTGTTGACACAGCTGTTTTCGTTCAACACAGTTGTTTACTCAGTCAACAGGCATGTCTGCTACAACCCAATATTCCTAACACGCCCCTGTTGCCACAGCTGTTTCTATTCACCAGATTGTTTAAGAACAAGAGTTTTATGCATTAAAACTGAAACACGCTTGTATTTTTTTTTTCGATGAAATAAACGTGAGACATGATATTTTTTTCATTGAAAAATGTTGACAAGTGACAGGATATCGTATACAATTTCTTGAAACTACGTTATTTCACTCTAATTTTTTTTTCATGAAAAATGATTCATGGTAAGGGTTAAACGAGTATTTTTTCCATTGAAATAGGAAACTGAACCGACATTTTGAACTCAAACATCTTTTAGAAAAAAGAATAGAATTTTACAGTATTAAAACGTCATATACCAGACTGGCATACATTACAGTCTTCAACACACGGGTTTCGCGATACCGACTCTATATTTCTCCGAGCTGACCTCTAGCTAGGAGTCAAGACTGTTCACCCTTATTTCTATATATAGTTGTCATGGCAACTAAATGTTAAAAGGAACTTATAAGAGGTAGCACTAGAAGAGTTAAGAACTGGACATGTGGTTTCTATGGAAATTCAACTCACACCCCTCTTTGCCACATGTGACAGTCATTACTACGTGAAATCCATGCATCAATGGAATATGTCTAACAATGACATTCCTTTCCCCGTGAATCACATTTGAACCTCGTAGTAGCCACTTCCATATAGGGACACTCATTACTACGCTTTGTTCTCACTTAATGAAGGACTCATTAACACATTTCCTTCGTGCATTGGAACAACAGACCTCTCATTACCCTTTCTATCCTGTGACGTCATGATTATATTTGACTATGAATGAGTTATTGCACTT
Source organism: Haliotis cracherodii (assembly GCF_022045235.1). Taxonomy (NCBI): domain Eukaryota; kingdom Metazoa; phylum Mollusca; class Gastropoda; order Lepetellida; family Haliotidae; genus Haliotis; species Haliotis cracherodii. The sequence continues at coordinate 1,261,832 of NW_027266294.1, read as the reverse complement.
ATGGATCAACTTAGCCTGAGATGTGGAATGGGGCCTCATAGAACTGACTTGTAGGTCAGGCGCGAGATTCAAACCGAGGACACGTGGCAACCCGTGAGCGTTCACGGCAACGTCCGCCATCTTGTTTTTAGACACGTGTTGTTCTACGTTTAACGAATGGTCAAGTAATTAATTGCATGATTGCATACGGTCAGTTGACCCTTAATGTAATTGAATATCGGGAGATCTTTCTACATGAACCTGTTCCTGGGCTTTTAAATATTACCGCACATAGCCCGCCACCGAATGCCCACAGAGAAATGTCTTCAATGCGAAAGGTTCAAATGTTCACCACATGTTCTCTCGCCAAAATGGTCTCACAATGACATTCCATTCCGCGTGAGTCAAGACCCAACCCAACCCCGGTCGTAGTAACATGTCCATATAGGGACATTCATTACTATCCCGTGTTCTACGGTTAACGAATGGTCAAGTCATTAATTGCATGATTGCATTTGGTCAGTTGACCCTTTATTAACCTAATTGACCTGTGACGTCATGCATACATTTGAATATTAATGAGTTATTCTGCATATTAATGAGACACTGACAGTCACGTGACCTTGATGACGTCAGAGCACCACCTAGGTGGTGCTCTAGTTATTAATAAATATCTACTTGAATGATAGTTTAATGACTTTGATCTTGTTACACTTATCAAGAACGCACTGTAACATACCGTTCAGTTTAATAGTAATTTCAGTTCAGAAACAATTCATAAATTACCCCGCTAGTCTTATACCAAACCGGTAAAATACAGTAATGATTGCACATCGTTCCTGTCATACAATTTCATAAAACAAAGGCTATAAACCAATTAAAATAGTATTATAACTCTGAGGGATTAAACAAAATAATTTCTCATTAATGTGGAAGAGGCAAAATATGGCAATATGGAAATGTGGGATAGTTGTCTGACTGCTGGATGCAATGTGGCTGACATAAACTTCAAATCATAAATGAATTATATCTCGAATATCTGCTGAAACCGATTCCATAGGCCTTACACACATGGATCAAAAATAAAAACGGGTCACTGAAAATCTGGAATGAATCAAAGTCTTCCCGAACAGGTAAGCAGGTGGGCATGTCCGTCTCTCACGGTGGCATACCCAAGGGACTGAAGGGTATGTAAGTCTGCCTCAAGCTGCCTGACATATGATACTTTCACGTAACGTCAACCCTGGCTAATATATGATGCAATCCTGCACCACATTTGGTTCTCCTGGAAGCATGCTATCATAGAATAGGCAAGATAATGGTGAATATCTGTACAGACTTCGTTAAGACTTACGTGTCCTGATATCTGGGATAAACAATGATTATCTAATGCAATTTTTCTCTCTAAATGTTAGCGTTCACTGAAAACTTAACTGGAGGCAAATTCAATACAACTAAATATTTGTTTGTCTATGTATAAAACTGTCTACCTGTTGTCGTGATACAGAAATATCCACTGTGTCCATCTATACACCCGATGGTACATCCCCCGTTGGCTTGGTTACACGTGGTCTTGATGCAGTTCTGACTACAAAGTTGATCACAGTGGTCACCATGCCGACCACGAACACACCCTTGCAAACACTTCCCTGTGTATTTGTGACAAGGTCGAAGGTTTGTCTCTGGGAAAAGGCCACAGACTTCAGAACAGGGTCGGTCGCAGCTTTCTCCATACTTGCCAAAGTCACATACTATGCTATTTTGTACTATGGGACCTGCAAGACAACAAGTTAATAAATGGCATACTCAGGACGTTATTTGCATTCAAATAATCACAATTATACTTGACTGAACTTTATTAGGACAACCATAACTTTTTCAATCTCTGCATCTTTTCTGATTAATAGTTGCCTGATTGTTGAACGTGTAATGGATCCATTATGGCTGACATGAAATTCAAAACATCAACGCCAGATAATAATCAATCACGAATATCTGCCTAAACCGATTCCATGGCACTTATAAGGTACAATCGTCTTGACAGATACAAACAGCTGCAGGTCACTGACAATGGGGATGAAAAGAAGTTTTCGCGAACAGTGGAAGCATACCTTGCTCTTCCGGTAGTTTCACTCACTCACACAATGTTCATGAACAAAGAAGTTATATCAATACAGAGAAGGATTCCCCAAAGAACGTACGGGTATATATTTCTATAACAACTTGCCAGGCATATGACATACGAGCTATCTATTACAAACACAAACACAAAAAGAAGACATTGCTGCCTAAAATATGATACAAAGAGATTACTAGGCGAGTGAACAGTGGAGAAGTTACCATACGACGTCACTAGACGAATGTCTGCCAGCTGTCATTTATCTTACAAAACGAAAATGAAACAACGAGTTGTTAGATAAGTGGTATCTTAAAGGCACGAGAGCAGTAGTGTGTTTCTCAAACACTCTAAAATCACACAATTTTAGCATCGAATCAATTCACATTTTGTTTATTTCATGATCACAGTGGCGCATGAACACATAATACAACGGCCATTTGTGACGTCATCTGGCTTACTGTTTACTACCCATACCTAGTGTGACCCTCCACAATAACAACTTCCGACATGTCTGTGGATTATCAAGGTAATGATGATAATGCAAACCTGGCAAGACCAAAGAACATGTAAAGAACTCTAAAACCATCGAGTTTCGATACCTACGTAGATGAATTCGACCAAAGCGCCAGTTACGTATCAATGAAATACAGTCAGGAAACTTGATCTTCATAATCTGATCTCAGGTCATCACCATGGAGTAGCCAATCACGGACCTAATATTCCATCTCACACATATGATTGATACCAGTTATCTCAAATGGGCTTCTCACTACAGGCTGGTACGAAAAAACAACTTCATATTTGGTTTACTGAATGCATGGTGTCAATGAAATACGCTGTGTGTTTGGGTGGTGAATATTTGTGCAGAGTTCATTATGACATACATTTTCTGGGACAAACAACTATTAACTCCCGAAAATGTGCTTTCAAAATGTAGATTGAACTGCGAATAGATTGGACTCATTCCAACTATTACTCTCACAAGTGTATATGTGAACATAAACTATATAACTTTTTTTTGTTTAATCTGATGTTAGCACTTCAGATACAAATTCAAGACAACTAAATATCTGTTATAGTCTGTGAAAAGAACTGTATCTGTGTACCTGTTGTTATATTACAGAAATATCCAATGTATCCATCTATACACCCGATGGTACATCCCCCGTTGGCTTGGTTACACGTGGTCTTGATGCAGTGGTGGCTACAAAGTTGTTCACACTGGTCACCATGCCGACCACGAACACACCCATGTAAACACTTCCCTGTGTATTTGTCACAAGGTCGAAGGTTTGTCTCTGGGAACAGGCCACAGTCTTCAGAACAGGGTCGGTCGCAGTTTTCTCCATATTTGCCCATGTCACATGCTGGGGCACTATGTACTGCAGCAACTGAAACATTAAATATGGTGAGGGTACGGTATGGAAATTTCCAGCAGCTTTCTAGGTTGTATATAAGGGTACAATAGCGTGTGTACGTGTCCCTCATATTTTATCACCGTTTCGGAAGGATTAGCTTTCATGGAAGGTTCGCTCATTATACCTAATTCCCTGCAAACCCCATCTCGGAAGCTTGACCACTGTCGCCGCCGGGGTGAATTTTAATATTATTACCACTGACTTTTGCTTTCACCACTGTATTTTTGTACAGTAAACTACGGTTATAACGAAATAAAAAAGACCTCTAATTTTAGTTCGTTATAACCGTAGTTGGTTATAGGCACATATACAGTCTATATGCAGCAAATGGACGGGACCCCAAAACAGTTCGTTATATCCGTCAGTTCGGTATAAGCGTGTTCATTATAAACGTAGTTTCCTGTATTTGATACTGACCACTGCCGTCATAGTATATATTGCCATTGACTATTGTACTACTTCTCTATTGTGTACTGCCATTGTAATTTCTGTGCAGTAATTCGTGTTGATTTGTAAACCTAGTTCATTCTGTAATACATTTGTTGATTGTATTCCACTTCCTGCTTGTTTGTTGGTTTCACACCAGGTTCTTTTATGTACAGATTTCTGGGGTCACATATTGTTTCAATTTGGAATTCGAAGCCAAACAAGTACACCTAACAGTAGTCCAAGCGTGAACGTGACATGATTTGCATCTATTCTACCCGAAGCCAAGTCGTCACCTTAGCGAATGATGCACACTTTGTGACGATCTCTCGAGACTGCATAATAGAACCTGACATGAACAACCTCAACTTTCGCTTCCTGTGATAACCCCTAAGAATTCCCTACCATGAATACACACTCGTTATTTATGATCACCGCAATCCTATACTCAAGACTTGTGCTTACTATTCAATTAGATGGGTCACCGAAGAAATGGAACCACACTAACACCAGAGAGTGTCGGTGACAATGACGTAAACCTCAACACCTATTCATATGTCTTTATTCACCTTTCAAGAATAGGCCAATTCAACAACAGCAACAACATATCTCTGTTAACGTCATTTACTTGAAGTCGGTGTATTACCACACATAGAAAGAGGCTTAAGGGAGTTCTTCAAAATAAACTACCTAACAAATTATGTCGGCGTACACTGATACGCGATGAACCAAGACACCAGAGAGGGTTAGGGTTAGGGTTAGGGTTAGGGCTAGGTTTAGGGAAACCGATGTATGTCTCAGTCTGTTCTCGCCTTCTCCATTTAGCCACCACGTTCTCAGATCAGAACTTTTCATACATTACTAACGTTAACTCAAAGTATAAATGCAGTAACTATGTAGCTGTGTCATGTGTGAATAAGTACTCACAAACTGTGACAAGCAACGATCCAAGCATGGCTGCTTATCCCCTCAAAAGATCCTGCAAAATCAATATCATTATAAATTTCACCCAATTATTGTTATTTTACTAATAATTCATTAGTTTTTATTTTGTGTAAAAGATTCGGATAGAAGGTAGACAAGTCATTCAAGTATTTAACACGTAAATACTTGGAAACATGTGTCTCGAATTCTTGATGAAAATGACTGAATTCAATATATGCACTCATGCATACCACAGTGCCCCGAGTGAGTGCGTGAGTTGAAAGTTAAGGTCACATCGGCAATATTTCAGCCATATCGTGACTAGTGTGCCCTGAGTGTCGAACACTAATATGCTATGCCTCATAACGCTTTTAGTTACACGATGCCTCTCTCACCATGGATAAGCGTGAGTCAAAGGGAACAACAATCACTGAGTCACACTATGTGTAGACAATCACATTTAACATCTATATGTTCTTCGTACTAATTGACATTGCATTACAGTAACTAAAAGCGACAAGGCCCTTTCCATATTCATCAGAAGCCTCTGCCAAAAGTATTGATTAACGTAGGCATGCCATTTCTCAGCTTAAGTTTCAAGCTTGTGTAAAATTGCGAAACTATTTCTCCAGTTTGTGTTTTGTTCAGAAACTACCAACGTAAATGATTTGAAATGACTTACCGCACCCAACACAGTGACACACGACAGCGCAGTGAACAACTACATGACGGTCTATCTCGTCTTCACTGAACTATGACGCGAGGTGGGGGTGGCTATGACTGAATTGTGCAGTTGTATACAAGGTGGGTATCTGTCACACAGGAATGCAGTAGACCAGGTAGTACTGTTGTTTGTATGTTTGACCAGTTAGTTGATAAAGTAGGCAGAGTTATACCGAGCGCTCATTTTATGATTAGTTTCTTTAATTCGATTCTTCAATCAAATAGTATCTTGGCTGTTGGGGTGGAACCAGTGTAACCTTAATACACCCTCGATCAAATATGCACAGCTCATTATTGAGGGGCCAAGCAGATAATAAGAAATAAAAGTATCCACCCCAACACCTTTGCCCATATCACCATTTCTGTTCATCTCACCATCTATGATCATCACACCATCCATGTTCATCTCACCGTCTATGTTCATCTCACCATCTATGGTCATCTCACTATCTATGTTCATCTTACATCTATGTCCATCTCACCATCTATGCTCATCTCACCGTCTATGTTCATCTCACCTTCTATGTTCATATCACCATCTATCTTCATCTTATCATCTATGTTCATCTCACCATCTATGTTCATCTCACAATCTATGTTCATCTCACATCTCTCTTCATCTCACCATCTGTGTTCATATCACCATCGGGCGGTCGGGTAGCCTAGTGGTTAAAGCGTTCGCTCGTCACGCTGAAGACCCAGGTTCGATTCCCGACATGGGTACAATGTGTGAAGCCCATTTCTGGTGTCCCCCGCCGTGATATTGCTGGGATATTGCTAAAGGCGGCGTAAAATCATACTCACTCACTCACTCATATCACCATCTGTGTTCATCTCACATCTATGTTCATCTCACCATCCATGTTCATCCTATCATCTATGTTCATCTAATCATCTATGTTCATCTAATCATCTATGTTCATCTCGCCATCCATGTTCATCCTATCATCTATGTTCATCTAACCATCTATGTTCATCTCACCATCCATGTTCATCCTATCATCTATGTTCATCCTATCATCTATGTTCATCCTATCATCTATGTTCATCCTATCATCTATGTTCATCCTATCATCTATGTTCATCTCACCATCTATGTTCATCTCACATCTATGTTCATCATATCATCTATGTTCATTTCACCATCCATGTTCACCCTATCATTTATGTTCATCTAACCATCTATGTTCATCTCACCATCCATGTTCATCCTATCATCTATGTTCATTTCACCATCCATGTTCACCCTATCATTTATGTTCATCTAACCATCCATGTTCATCCTATCATCTATGTTCATCCTATCATCTATGTTCATCCTATCATCTATGTTCATCCTATCATCTATGTTCATCCTATCATCTATGTTCATCCTATCATCTATGTTCATCTCACCATCCATGTTCATCCTATCATCTATGTTCATTTCACCATCCATGTTCACCCTATCATTTATGTTCATCCTATCATCTATGTTCATCTCACCATCTATGTTCATCTCACATCTATGTTCATCCTATCATCTATGTTTATCTCACCATCCATGTTCATCCTATCATCTATGTTCATCCTATCATCTATGTTCATCCTATCATCTATGTTCATCTCACCATCCATGTTCATCTCACCATCCATGTTCATCCTATCATCTATGTCCATCTCACCATCCATGTTCATCTCACCATCCATGTTCATCCTATCATCTATGTTCGTTTCACCACCCATGTTCATCTCACATCTATGTTCATCCTATCATCTATGTTCATTTCATCATCTATGTTCATCCTATCATCTATGTTCATCTCACTTTCTATGTTCATTTTATCATCTATGTTCATCCCACCATCTATGTTCATTTCACCATCTATGTTCATCTCACCATCTATGTTCATCTTATCAGCAGATGATCTCACCATCCATGTTCATCCCACCATCCATGTTCATCCTATCATCTATGTTCATCTAACCATCTATGTTCATCTCACCATCTATGTTCATCTCACCATCCATGTTCATCTCACTATCCATGTTCATCCTATCATCTATGTTTATCTCACCATCCATGTTCATCCTATCATCTATGTTCATCCCACCATTTATGTTCATCTCACCATCCATGTTCATCTCACCATCCATGTTCATCCTATCATCTATGTTCATCCCACCATTTATGTTCATCTCACCATCCATGTTCATCTCACTATCCATGTTCATCCTATCATCTATGTTCATCTCACCATCCATGTTCATCCTATCATCTATGTTCATCTAACCATCTATGTTCATCTCACCATCTATGTTCATCTCACCATCCATGTTCATCCTATCATCTATGTTCATCCCACCATCTATGTTCATCTCACCATCTATGTTCATCTCACCATCCATGTTCATCCTATCATCTATGTTCATCTCACCATTATGGACACATAAACCAATGTTGGGAGACGTTATATATTCAAAAGTCAGATGAGCTGTAATCAAATATACTCAACAACAAAAGTTCCTGTGACACCAATATTTAAGTAAAACGCAACTGCTACAGAAAAGCATGCATTCCATGCAAAAGTTGACTTTTATGCAAGCCCCATGCATTTCACTACCCAAGAATGGGTATAAAATCATGTGCGTTAAAGGGATTCCATATGCATTGTTTAGCATCGTGCTGACAACAACCACTCAGAAAAACAACAAAATTATGCAATTATTCAACATAACGAAATGACACGCCTGTCCGAGCGTCTGGGAGCCATTGATATGCTTGAAGCGGTCGAGTCAACGTGATGTTGCAAGACAATTTATGGCGTTGTTTATGGCAACGTTGGCAACAGACGAATGCAGTCAGAGACCATCTTCTGAGTGGCAGGCCACGCGTAACCAATAATCGACAAGACAACTGGATTCGAACAACACACCTACGAAATCGATTCAAGCCGGCAACAGTGACTGCAAGAAGCATCCCTGGTCTTCGACGAATATCTTCGACTAATATAAGACTGTCGCCAGAAGACCCGCCAGACGTCCCATTTTGACAGGAAACCACCGTCAAGCACGTCTACAGTGGTGGAGACAACGTCTACGCTGGATGGCCACGCAGTGGGGACAAGTTCTATTCACTGACGAGTCTCGTTTTCACCTCAGCCACAGCGATGGACGGATTCGAGTGTACCGACGTCGAGCTGAACGTTACGTCAATCATTATGTCATGAAAGAAGATCGGTTCGGGGGCGGCAGCGTTATGGTATGGAGTGGGATTACAGCAAGACAGAGGACCAGTTTGATAGTGGTAGAGGGAAATCTCAATGGACAGCGCTACCGCGACGAGATCATCGGCCCTGTTGTTCTACCGTTTTTGCGTCGTCATGGCCCAGGCATTACCTTTGAACATGACAACGCCCGGCCTCATATTGCTCGACTTGTTCAGGATTCTCTTCAACAAAACAACGTGAATGTCATCCCCTGGCCGGCTCGCTCCCCTGATCTCTCACCAATAGAGCACATGTGGGATGAGATGGATCGGCGCCTTCGATGTCAACCACGTGTTCCACAGACACTCCAGGACTTCGAAACATGCTCCAGCAGATATGGACAGATATCCCACAGGACTTGTGCGACGCCTGGTCCATTCAATGAGACGAAGATGTTCATGTTTGTTTTTTATGAAATCACACATTTTCTGAAGTCATTGTGGCAAATTAAACCATTTGAACACTTACAGGAGTCTTTTATCTGTTGCAAACCGAAATTGTTTTAGATTTGGTAAGACAATAACTACATCTTGACATAAAACAGGTATATACAATGTAATCTTGACAGTTTGTCATCAAGTACCCAAGACATTAACTACATCTGTCTTGGCATAAAACGGGTATAAACTATGTAATCTTGACAGTTTGTCATCAAGTACCCAAGACATTAACTACATCTGTCTTGGCATAAAACAGATATATACGATGTAATCTTGACAGTTTGTCATCAAGTACCCAAGACATTAACTACATCTGTCTTGGCATAAAACAGGTATATACGATGTAATCTTGACAGTTTGTCATCAAGTACCCAAGACATTAACTACATCTGTCTTGGCATAAAACAGGTATATACGATGTAATCTTGACAGTTTGTCATCAAGTACCCAAGACATTAACTACATCTGTCTTGGCATAAAACAAGTATATACGATGTAATCTTGACAGTTTGTCATCAAGTACCCAAGACATTAACTACATCTGTCTTGGCATAAAACAGATATATACGATGTAATCTTGACAGTTTGTCATCAATTACCTAAGACAATCACTTCACGTGTCTTGACATAAAACAAGTATATACAATGTTAACTTGACCAATCTTGGTTTCAGGAAGAGTGCTTCGCATTTATTTGCACAACTTTACAGGTTGACTTCACAAATCTGAAGTTAACAATAAAACATTAGTATTCAATTTAATGTTTGCGGTCAGTTGTAACTGTAATTTGTTAATGTAATTCAGGATACATTAAACTGAATATACATGTATATTTGCACTCTGACAGAGTTAGAGATGCGATATTCGTCTCCACAATAATATCGCCCTCATAAGGCATGTGTCAACTTTGTACAGATGCGTGACTGGTACCACAGGTGGGGCAGGACACGCCCACCTTTCCGTTGACACATGGTATCATCCCCATCTGATAGTGGTTCTGTCAGAAACACATGTTTATGATGTAGTCAGAAGGAATAAGGAGGTGCATGTTGAAGAAAGAACATTTTAAGAAGAGTCATGTGACGCCCTAGGCAATCTTCATTGAAAGCGCTAAATACTCGCTTATAAAATATGTGAAATGTAGGCGCCAAGAGAGATGAATGTTTTTGTAGCTACATTTATGTTCACCAGAAACACCGATGCAATGAGGAAACTTTATTCTCAATCGTTGTTACAAGGCAGAGGTCACATGTATACCTGTTTCAAGGGCTGGTGAATTGAAGTGGAGGCATTCTGTAAAATGAGTACTTATTGTGAGTCCTGCCTTGGTGACAGATATGTCACAACTGTTGTCGGGTCATCAACAAACACATTCTGGAGAAGGCGAGTGTACGATGAGTGGTCTTCAGCAGAAGCCCCGGATGTAGCATCCTCTTTTTCTCCTGCATCACTGGACACAGGGAAGCACTCAGGAAGAGCAGGTATGGCGCCGGCTGCAATGCTCTCCTCCTCCGCCTCTTTCCCCTCCTCCTCGTTTTCCTCCTGCTGCTCCTCTTCTTTCTCCTCCTCCTCCTCTGCCCCCTCATCCTCCTCTTCCCTCATCATGTTGTCTGGTACCCTCCTTGGAAGATCCGGGTCCATGTTTTCATCATGTATTTCGTAATACCTGTGTAACACCTGGTATTGCACTGAAGGCAGATGCATCTGTCCATTGTGCATCCCAGCCTCTAATTGATGGTCTTCTGTATAAAAGTATAAGTGAAATTCTTACATCGTTTGCAGTGAGATCCAATGTATGGAAACTTAAAGGTGCGACTTTGGTAGCATTATCATAATTTCTAAGTTGAAATGTCTTGTTATTTCAATTATTTTCTTATTTTATAGAAATTACGAGTTTTTTCTCGTTACTCCAATTATATTTTCATGATATTGATTATTTTCTCATTATCAAAAGTTAATTCAATTAACTTGAAATATTGAATTTTTACTGGTTAATTTTCTTCGACTTTTTTCATGGTTATTTTAGTTATTCTTCAATAAAATCGATATTTTTCGAATTTTGTAAAATAATCAATCACGTAAAAATAATAGAAATTTTGATCAAATAATATACATTACGAGAAAATAACTCGAAATTTGAAAAAAATAAACATATAATTGATATAATGAGATATTTCGATTTAAAATAATAAAACTACGTTACGAACGTGGCAGTACAAAGTTTTGTACAATGCTCTTGCCAGTGACCTACAATGGGAATGTGGCCTTTGTGAAAATCATTAAGAATCTGCATAGTTTCCCCAATGTAATCATGATAAGATGATCACTTTAAAAAAATTCTCGAATTATCAGCAAAAATTCATTTTTCACTTGTCGTCTAATAACTGTCCTATTCCATTAAGTAAGATCTCGACTTTCGTCAGGGATAGGCATGTCTGTGGCAGTCATATCTATGATAGCAAAAATAATGGATTAAAATAAAAATATAATACACTGTGCGTCATCACAGTGACATTGTGACATGAGCTGATGCATTGCAAATATTAATGCAACGTCATTGTATTCACTGTTAAGGGAACTTTAAAACGTCAGCGCCAGAGAAAAAATCTGCATTATCTGCCGAAGCAAATTGCATGGGCTGAAGAAGGCAAAATAGTAATAACACTTATATGAATGAACCACTGAAACTAGTGATGACTCCAGGCGAAGCTAATTTCTTTACAGGTTGAAGCTTTGCATTCTTTCAACAGCTCAATCTCAGTGTTGAATTTTATCAACCGATTTAGACGCATGTGAAGAAAACAAGGACATGCCTTTTTTCTTTTATATATTTATATAAAACCATCATAGCACGTGGTCAGACATCGCCCAGTCTTCTCGTCACAGTCGGAGCAATGATGATCGTCTTTGCATTTGGCAGCTGTGAAAAGATACTTTTTTTTATATTCGTTTTCATATTCTGTTTTCATTGTTTTCATTGGTGGAATGCACAAACTGAAAAAAGGGACATCAAATTGAATAAACCCATTCTGTCCCAGCCAGCTGCCCACATGACAAGCTTCAACTAACATAACCAACTCACTCACAATTTTCATGAAAAAAGTATATATTGCCTGAAATTTGGGGATCGGACATTTAAGTAGTAGGCATCCCCATGGTTTGCTTGGAAACATAGTGGCAAGAAAACATGAAACGGAAACTAACACAACTCCAAATGTCTGGTCAAAGCAGAAGTATCTTATTGTAGTGCTACCGGTAGAGCAGGATGTGGATAAGGTAGAGCAGGATATGCTTACCTTTTACGCCTGGTGTCAGGACTGATTTCATTTTTTGTCTTTTACGCTCAATGAAACAGAAACATTAAGCTGTTTCTGTCTATTATTATTTCAATATATATTTGGGATAGCAAGTCAAAACTGGAAACTAATACTCTGGTCACATATTTTGTTGTGTGTTTTAATATTCACCTCTTTTACAAGGAGCAGCTTGACGGTATTCCTCTATGGAGCAGTTGCCTGTACAAGAGGGATCACACCCGCTGATAGTGCACCCCTTGATGCATGTGCCAGTCTTCTGATGACACACCCCGTCACGACACACTGCACACGTCTGGTCACACACTTCCCCATACCAGCCCTGGCTGTATCCATGTGTACAGGATCCGGTGTTTGAGTGACAGGTGTGATTGAAGCACGTCTCAGAACACAGTGTACAGTTTTTCCCGAAATATCCAATCTTACATCCTTCAACACAAGTACCTGTCAGGTCGCACCTGTGGTTCAAACAATTAGCGTCACATCGAGATGAACACGTGGGTCCGTACCATCCATCTTCACAACCACGTGTACACTCGCCACTCTGGTTGTGAGAAGTCGGTGTACAAAAGTTGACAGTCTCCTTGTCAGTGCAATTCAGTGGACATGTATTACTTATTGATATGCAATGTTCATTGCAAGGCTCAATGCAGAACATTTGGTAAAATCTAGATGAACACTCCTTCAAGCATTCACTGTCACAACTTCCTGAACAGTTTGCACAGGAATGTTCACAGTCCTGACCAACGTATGGAGGATGACACTCCTCACATGTTCCTGTGATCCTGTTGCAGGATCTACATCTGCTGGAGCATGGTCGACAGCCAGAACCGTAGTAGGAGTCGACACATCCAGACACACAGGTGGAGTTCAGCTTGCAGTATTCTTCCTCACACCCGTCAGGACACAGTGTACACTTTACTCCAGGGTTACGACAGTTTATGTTGCAACTTGTGCCTTGGAAGCCTGTAACACAGCCTTCAGAACATCGCTCAATCCCTCCATCTGTGGTTTCACATGTATTGTTGCGACAACCGCTGCTGCACCTTAAACTGCACTCTTTGTCCCAATAGCCATCATAGCACGTGGTCAGACATCGCCCAGTCTTCTCGTCACAGTCGGAGCAATGATGATCGTCTTTGCATTTGGCAGCTGTGAAAAGATATTTTTTTGTATAAGCGTTTTCATATTCTGTTTTCGTTGTATAGTCCTTCTCCACACATGGAATTAGAAATATATTTGAATTGCTTGTTCATGTATACTAACGGAAATAAATAATATTATGAAATGAAATAACCTAATGTCACGTTGCACCAGGAAAATGGCCGCATTCACACCCCTTTATGTGAGGTAAGCTTCCGTGTGTTTTTCAAATCCAACGTACAAAGACGGATGATATGCTTTACTGATGGTTCACATCTGATTAATCGAATTAACTAAATTCTTATAAAATATCGGTTCATATTTGACACCAAGGATATGAAGAACATGAGAGAAGACAGGAAGGGAGTAAGATCCAAGTTGTGGATTACCTTGTGTTTCAACAAACAAACAAGCAAACGCCAGGTACACAATAACAGCCATCTGTTATCTTGAACATAAAGAAGTTGATACATTGTTTGTTTGTTGTGGCAGGGGCGGGGGGGGGGGGGGGGGGGGGAGGGATGATCGCTTGCTGGAAGGGGGCATTTTGTACATGATCTTTTACTCAACGATATGGACCTTAGAACCAATTCTCCATCACGCCCCTGTCTTGATTGAAAAGTGGAGAAAATGAACCTGATGATGTCTTTCAGAGTGTTAGGTTGACATTGCACAAACCGAAAAACAGGACTCCGAATTGAATAAACCCATTCTGTCCCAGCCAGCTGTCCACATGACAAGCTTCAACTAACATATCTGTTGTATGTAAGCATCACCACATTAATTGTATGATCAAAGATAAAACGTCAGTGCAAGAGAATAGCCAGTCTTGATTATCCGCAGATTCCCTTTGGCGTAATGGGCAAAAGAGCTGTGAAAACTACCTGGATGGATCACTGAAAATCAGTGATGACACCAGGTGTTCACGCCAGGGTATCACCCACCATTTGCATGAAAAAGTATTTATTGCCTGACAGCAGTCCTCCCCCGTGCGACGACGGCCTGTAAACAAACCAGACAATCAAGTGATTGATGGACCAGAATGTCCGTGACACGTCAGTTCACTTAATGATTACGATATGTTAATTTTGAATAGCGTCTGCTCTGTACAAGTGCCAAATTAAATCTGCCAAAACCAAGCATCAACTGTGTGCTTGACTCAAATAACCGAAGAGATGTCCATTTACTTGCCCTTTTATAACTGAGTAAGGAAAGTCTCGATTATGTCAAGATTTGATTTTTCAACATTACAAGCACAGAAACATCATCCCTTTATCAGTGGGGATCAGTCAATAAACGGGATGACCATAGATACAGTTTACATCTCTATCGTCAAAGGTCCAGGACAATCTGTCAATAATGAAAGCAAATGCCAACTGACGTATGTTGACAAAACTAAATCTGAAATACTTGAATTCCTCGTTAATAACATTTATATAAAATTTGGGGATCGGACATTGAAGCAATAGGCATCCCCATGGGTACACGGTGAGCTCCCAACCTTGCGCATCTGTTTCTTTATGCATACGAGTCATCATTTCTGCCTGACAAACATAGAAATGTTGCCAAGAAGTTTTAAATTAAGCTTAAACATCGGTGACCTGATATTGTTCAATAATGGTTAAATAGCCAATTCCCTTCCTCCAATATGTCCTCATGAAAGTTTCACATAGATCTCTGACAAGAGGGACATTTCTAAATTTAACGCATCAGTGACAACAGTGGTGTCTGAAACAATTCTCTATTTTGATATGTACACTTGACTTGCCTTTATATGTGTTATGAGTGCTTTAAGTTGGGTAAAATGCTCTCAACTTTCACGAACTATCACAACTAATTGACAGTGACTGATAAACAGATGCTTAATGATATGGTAGGAATCTTTCAATGGTACATGTGTACCTTGCTTATGGAAAGGATTTGTTGCTTTGTATCGTGTTTTCAAGTGTTTCTTAACTTGAACACTTGACGTGCCTTTACATGTGTTCGTGACGGGTACCATAGGTGGGGTAGTATGCGCTCAGCTTTGACGAACACCCGGTATCACCCGATGACAGATGAACTCATGCTTATGACATTGTTGGAATCTTACAATGGACTCTGCCTTCAGCAGCGATTTCCTGTGCTTATAGAAAGGCTGTGTTGCTTTAATTCATTGCTATTGAGGTAATGACATAAGTAGAACTTTATTTTTACATGCAAAAACTATATCAGGAGCAAACAAGTACGATTTAAAAGACGTAAATAATGATAATTACCTCATGACTTAGTTGAGAAAGCTGTTAGCGGCAGGTTCAGTGTGGTTGTGTTAGCCTTTGTTCTCAGTGCCCTAATTTCGTCTTCCTCCTCGCTCCACGTGATTAAATATCATATCATATCAATGAGGACTGGATGCACCATACAGAAGAGACTTCGGACAGATCATCTGGGGATAAAAGGCTATGGTATACCATGGTTTTGAATAGTGTAAGCGAAACTAGGTAAATGAGAGTTTAGATATTATATTTTTGAATCATTTAACCTTTAGCCTGCTGAATTATTTTCACACTTCTTACCCCTGCCTGCTGGATTAATTTTAGCATAAGGCGCTCTAAAGAGGGTGGGTGATTTCAAACAGTCGGTGCCTCATTAAACAAGGGCCAATTGAAGAAATATTTTGCACATTTATTCCTGATAGAAAACTACACAATTCTATATAAAAATATCCTGATGTTTTCAATCATACCAAGGTTAAGACCAAAGCGAACACAAAATTTGTACATTTTCTTGAACTTACCTGAATTGCGTTATTGAAGGTGGTTTGCATTTCCTGCTAGGAACCTTTTAATATCGTAACATTTGTGCAAATTGATTTCAGTAATCATATCTCCGATATCTTAATTTTAATTGAGTAAAAAATCGGGTTTTATAATCGGCATATATCAGCGCGATGGTAAAATTATGAACCATTTCAGTGAATTTATTATCTAAATGTTAAACAGAAAAAAAACTTAATTTTCGAGGTCATCATGTCGGTTGCAGAAATACGAATATTCGGGTTGATCTGAAGTGTCAGTTATAAAATTTGCAGGAAACAATTAATGACTTATAAATATTCACCAATCCTAATTTCAAGCGTTTTGGTTGAATATTTACGATATACAAAAATAAACAACCCGTGTCATGATGCTAGCAGACGTCCTAAAATCAAACATGGCGCGCTTCGCCCGACCTCCGCATAACTTATTGCTATCTTAATATCAACAAAGTTTACATTGCCTTTATAAATATAACTTGGCGAAAGTTGACGATCTTCTCAATCGAAGAATGTTTTATTCGTCATATTCCAATAAATATGACGAGAGAAAAATGAAAATAAAGATCGTGAATTCTGACAGCACTATTTCAATAAGTGCAAAGGTCACCGGATGTGATGTCACAGACAGGGGTAGTCTGCTGATAAGCTTTCGAAACAAAACAATTACAGTAAATTTTGAAATAGTTCGCCTATCACATAGAGCAAAAATATAAGTCGATACACAGTATAAGTAATCACCACAAACATGAAATAAAAATGTGACTTTGACGATATAATTCGCGTATTAGTTAATCCGTTTGACCTTGCATGCTCCCGTGACCCGGAAACGGTAGACGATAAATCAACATGCCACATGCAAGTTTCTTGGTATCTTTTATTTGAACTTCTGTTGATATTTAAGAATCACCATTCAATGTTGTGAATATAAATGGGACATGATTCATATTTCTGCGATGTACACGCTGATAAGTTTCACTACAACAAGTGTATCCCACTTAATACGTCTATGGATATCGTCGATCAGCAAGATCACCCTCAACAACAGGTGCGCGAAAATGGGCTTGACAAAACGTGTTTCAAAATAACATCCCCGCGTTGCTGAATATGATAGGGTATATATAAGTAATAAAATGCTACGTACATATTTTCGGTGTTAGTTCCACATTACATTTAGGATAGTTTTCCTTTCGGGAATACATTCATAGATTCTAGTATGATTCTAGAACAGTTACACGAAGGATTTCTAAATTTATTCCAAAAATATGAAGACCACCATGATTGCGTATTGATGATAGATTTGTAATTGTTTAATTATTTACAGCTGTTTACAGGTTTTAAAATTTTAAGATATATTTAATAGTTATTGTTCCCACAATGATGGTGTGTGGGGACAGTAAATATTAGTCTTTGCATCAGCACAGTGTAACTGATCAAACTTCAATTATTATCTTTAGTTTAAACATATTTATTCAACAATTATTATCTTGCACTCTGAAAATCAACTATATGAAAAAGTAACTCTCTGATGTCATCATTTTAATTTTAGTATTCCATGAATAATGAATAAATCAGATCCTTAACATATACATACTAAACTCATATG
Source organism: Haliotis cracherodii (assembly GCF_022045235.1). NCBI lineage: Eukaryota > Metazoa > Mollusca > Gastropoda > Lepetellida > Haliotidae > Haliotis > Haliotis cracherodii. The sequence goes on along the minus strand of NW_027266294.1, from coordinate 1,243,699 downwards.
GACATTAATCTTGTGCATTATGTGGTTTGTTTCCAAATAAAACAATTCTGAAAGATAATTTAATAGGAATTAATTTAATTTAATTACAGTAACAGTACTTGTAACAGTACATGACATTTTTGTTTGTTTAATCACAAGAACCATGGTGGCACATGAGCTGGTAAGTTTGCCATAAGTTTCTTAGAAAATGCTATCTCAGTCTTCTGGTTGGAATGAAAAGAAACATGCCTGTGTACATGTTTACCCTTGCCAGATGTATTTTTTCCAGTCAGCCAATCCATTACTTTTGTTCACCTTATGTGGTCTATTTTATACATACAGGTACTGCTTCCAACCTGTTTTTTCTTTGTATGCAATCACAGTATCACAACTTCCTCAGCTGGTGTGTATAAAAATTCCCCTGTCATCATGAAAAAAAAATTATAAAGGAAGGTCATATTTTCATTCAAAAACATATCTGTCTTTCCTTGAATACTCTTTGTCTAAGTGACAGAAATGTCAGTGTCATAAAAAAAATTTAAAAAGATTTTCATAAGGACCTTTCTTAGATAGACCTAGATCTAAGTCAAACCATGTGACTAGTTAGGTAGAATTATACTTATAAGCCCTCATTTCTGAGGTGTCCATATTTTTCACATTTTTAGGACTAAACGTGATCCGTGTAGATCTGCCTGTTTTGTTATGTAAACAAATTCTTGTCTTAAAAAATGAGAAAAGGAATCATTCAGACGAATTTTTTTATCCCATTGATTCACGAAAATCAGTTGAAATGTACAGTTGTGACTTTTGTACCCAAAATTTCTAGTAATTTGTTACCAGAATTGGTATGTGATTTTGTAGATCTACCTAGAATTATTTCAAAGATATACATTAATTTGGTGTCTTAAACTTAACATAATATCACTTTCCTATCAAAACAATTCATTCTAACTTAGGTTTAACCAACTTAACTGGCCTCTCCTTCAGTGACAAGACGTCAATTTTCTCTCAACACTAAACAATCAATTTCAAGGATAACAGTCATAATCATATTTGGAACTTGATGAAATATTTTATCATGTGTTCTGTTCATCTACATGAAAACATAAATATAATTTTAGATCTATTGTCTTATTTTCTTAGGTACGAATTCACAAAGTATTTTGGGTACAATTTAATTTGTTTTGGGTACAAAATCACATATATAGGAGCCTAGAATCTATATATATATTTACACTAGCCTACCTCGTTGTGTACCAAAATTGTATCGGTTCAGAGGACGGGAGGTTCTCAGAAAGTTTTCAACAACATCTTTAATATTTAAATTGTTCTTTTTGTAATGTTAGACCAATAACAATATTATGTTATTATTATGGCATATCAATACGTTGTATCGCTCTCCGTTGCGTTCGTTTTTAGAAAATATTTTTAAAATTAAAATCATCGAGCGTGAAATCCATTACGGTTTCGGATTTAGACTTACACATTTGATGGCGACAATCACGAAGAAATATGAAACAAATAGGAGTGTAGACTGCTCTCCAGATCAATAAATAGTAAATAGTTGACGAAAAATAGTAAATTATGTATTGTCTTTTGATTTTGAATCTATTTCGGAATTTCTTTATGATAGCTTACCAACTTTTGCATATTTTGCTTCCATGTGTCACATGCGGTACGTGCTTCCGGTTTCAGAAATGATAGCTAAAATTGCAAGTATTTTGATTATTTCTCGTAAAATGCATTATTTTGCTAATGAATGGTTTACCTAGAATGTATATCAGTTCAGATTTTGCGTATCATCCAATATTTGTCATTTTTCCGCAGTGTTTGTTGACTTTGTTCAACTCAACAAATCGCGAGTTAGGCCACGCCCAAACGTATCTCTGACGTTTGTCGGCTTGTCAATGTGTCGGAAAGTTTATCAAACGAAATCATTTGCAAACTCTTTAAAAATGAAATTCTTTTTACAAAGATTTATACATACGTGTCAATAATTCTAGAAAATTAAGTTAGATGTAACAAAATGATTGTAATAGTCTAACGGGATAACTATGCATGTGGAGTTGTTTGTTTACCGCCCTTTCCATGATCGTACAAGTTCCATCCAATCGATGATGTTACGATTCAGATTGTTTTTGTTCACAATTAGTTACACCGAAAGTTGCTAATTTTTAGAAATAAAGGAACATGAGTGTTTTCCTTTCGTCAGCAAACAAAAAATTATGATCGAATAGGAAAAATGATGAAATTATAAAGAAAATATCGGACTGCATGCCGCTCAACGTGAAGTGCCAAAAGTCAACAATGGCCGTTTCTGGTAGTTGTGTGCCGAGAAGTTTGGCCGAAACTTTTTTAACTCGCGATATTTTCTTTTTGAGGTAAATAAATGACTGAACGTTTTGATATTGAGCAAGCTGAGCATTTATGCATGTCATACGTAATTTAAATGTTACGCAAAGCCTTCTTGGTAAATAGATATGGCGAGTTTTATTTTGGGGTGTTGTTATGATATTCGCCTGTCGAATGGGTTCGACATCAGATGCACGGGGATGGACACCTCTGTCGAATGGGTTCGACGTTAGCGTGCAGAGCTTTAAATAAAAGCATATGTAAATGTAAGGTTTGGATGGGTTATATTTCCGTCACCAGTTTGCTCAACCAGTGAAGGCATGGCTTCAATTCCCCACATAGGTACAATGTCCATCTGTTAGATCATGTGACTTGACTGTTACACTGTACACTTGATCAAGTGATCTGACTGTACGTAACACTGTACACGTGATCAAGTGACCTGACTGTACATAACACTGTACACTTGATCAAGTGATCTGACTGTACGTAACACTGTACACGTGATCAAGTGACCTGACTTTACGTAACACTGTACACGTGATCAAGTGACCTGACTTTACATAACACTGTACACGTGATCAAGTGACCTGACTGTCCGTAACACTGTACATGTGGTCATCGGACCTGAATGTACGTAACACTGTACACGTGATCAAGTGATATGACTGTACGTAACACTGTACCCGTGATCAAGTGACCTGACTGTACGTAACAATGTACACATGATCAAGTGACCTGACTTTACGTAACACTATACACGTGATCAAGTGACCTGACTGTACATAACACTGTACATGTGATCAAGTGATATGACTGTATGTAACACTGTACACTTGATCATGTGACCTGACTGTACATAACACTGTACACTTGATCAAGTGACCTGACTGTACGTAACAATTTACACGTGATCAAGTGACCTGACTGTACGTAACACTTTACACGTGACCAAGTGACCTGATTGTATGTAACACTGTACACGTGATAAAGTGACCTGCTTGTACGTAACACTGTACATGTGATCAAGTGACCTGACTGTACGTAACACTGTACACATGATCAAACGACCTGATTGTACGTAACAATGTACACGTGATCAAGTGACCTGACTGTACGTAACAATGTACATGTGATCAAGTGACCTGACTGTACGTAACACTGTACACATGAACAAATGACCTGATTGTACGTAACAATGTACACGTGATCAAGTGACCTGACTGTACGTAACAGTGTACACGTGATCAAGTGACCTGATTGTATGTAACACTGTACACGTGATAAATTGATCTGACTGTATGTTACACTGTACACTTGATCAAGTGACCTGACTGTACGTAACACTGTACACATGATCAAATGACCTGATTGTACGTAACAATGTACACGTGATCAAGTGACCTGATTGTATGTAACAATGTACACGTGATCAAGTAACCTGACTGTACGTAACACTGTACACATGATCAAATGACCTGATTGTACGTAACACTGTACACGTGATCAAGTGACCTGACTGTACGTAACACTGTACACATGATCAAATGACCTGATTGTACGTAACAATGTACACGTGATCAAGTGACCTGACTGTGCGTAACAATGTACACGTGATCAAGTGAACTGCTTGTACGTAACACTGTACTCGTGATCAAGTGACCTGATACTGTACACGTGAACAAGTGATCTGACTATGCGTAACACTGTACACGTTATTAAGTGACCTGACTGTACGTAACACTGTACATGTGATCAAGTGATATGACTGTACGTAACACTGTACACGTGATCAAGTTACCTGATTGTACGTAACACTGTACACGTGATCAAGTGACCTGCTTGTTCGTAACACTGTACACGTGATCAAGTGATCTGACTGTATGTAACACTTTACACGTGATCAAGTGATCTGACAGTATGTAACACTGTACACGTGATCAAGTGACCTGATTGTATGTAACACTGTACACTTGATCATGTGACCTGACTGTACGGAACACTGTACACGTGATCAAGTGACCTGACTGTACGTAACACTGTACCCGTGATCAAGTGATCTGACTGTACGTAACACTGTACATGTGATCAAGTGACCTGATACTGTACACGTGAACAAGTGATCTGACTATGCGTAACACTGTACATGTTATTAAGTGACCTGACTGTACGTAACGCTGTACACGTGATCAAGTGATCTGACTGTGCGTAACACTGTACATGTGATCAAGTGATCTGACTGTACGTAACACTGTACACTTGATCAAGTGATCTGACTGTACGTAACACTGTACACGTGATCAAGTGACCTGACTGTACGTAACACTGTACACTTGATCATGTGACTTGACTGTAACACTGTACGTGTGATCAAGTGATCTGACTGTACGTAAAACTGTACATGTGATCAAGTGACCTGACTGTACATAACACTGTACATGTGATCAAGTGATCTGACTGTATGTAACACTGTACACGCGATCAAGTGATCTGACTGTACGTAACACTGTACACGTGATCAAGTGATCTGACTGTACTTAACACTGTACACGTGATCAAGTGATCTCTCTGTGCGTAACACTGTACACGTGATCGGTGACTTCGGTGCATACGTGCTGTCTGGTTACAGTATTTGCATTATGTTATCACGGATCTTTTGTGTTAACTTGAAAAGATATTTTTTTTCATATGCGACTTCATTGAGACTTGTATCAATGTTACTCTCCAGGTGGCTGTTAGAAGTTGTTGGGGAGTGCAGTGTGCTTGGTTGAGAATGTCATTGTCACAGGGGGCCGAACATGTGCTCATAGCGGGTAGACAGAAGTAAGACTCGCATAGTGACACAACTGAATATGTGTATTTTGCTTGGATAGAAAATTCTCGATAGGCATATGTTTAGGCCTTGTCAGTAATGTATTCCATGAAATGAGTATGTGTTGTCAAGGCGTGTGCTCATTCTATATAAACTGTAGGAGGTACTACAATTCAGGGCTGCCACTTTCTAGAACTAGCACACCACAGGCTTCAATTTTTAGTAATTTACCTTCATGTTATTAAGGATGTCTGCTGGTGCTGTCGAACTGTCGTGTCTTATTTAACACAGATATTTACATCATGTACAAGAACTAGCACACCACAGGCTTCAGTCTTTAGTGTTTTACCTTCATGTTATTAAGGATGTCTGCTGGTACTGTCGAACTGTCGTGTCTTATTTAACACAGACGTTTACATCAAGTACAAGACGTCAAAATGGCCGCAACAATAAACGTGACGGGAGAGATTTCGGAAGTTGTTTATGAACCTGTGGCGGTTACATGTTTTAGTCATCATTGATCAATTGGCCGATTATTGAAAGGTGATTAAAGATGTGTCAAATAGACACTGTTGACACTCATTGTCAGCCTAGACACGGATCGAGTCGATACTACCATAGTTTGGATGTGCATTTTTTCGTTTTGCTCACTTGGATTGGTCGTCAAATTGTGTCGTTCATACAGTTATGAATGTCAATTTCGCGTTCATGTGACCGACCTCTCGTCCGATGGAAAAGCCGTATATCGTGCAACCTTCAAAATAAAAAATATATTATATAAAATTGGACATTGGCATCACATTGGTTTGGCCGAATGTATAAGCCTAATTTGACTCAACTTTAACGTAGAACATTGACCACCATTGGACAAACGTTACCATACTATCTGGGATTCTAAAAGGGGAATGAGAGGGGTTGTTGACAAAGTAGTCAATACAATGTCAGGAAAGGAGGAAGTACAAACTCTGAAATCAGATACACTCGGAATATCAACTGGCTATTTGTCATAAAGAACCGGAAGAACATTGAATGGTTGACTTATTTGAAATAGCCCTGCACAGATTGTCCGAGTAAAGCATTTTAGAAACGGATTTAGACATGACATTGGGCCGACATTGGCAACTTTTCGTATATAGTTTATGCCGATGAGCAAGGTTGAGTTGACCCAACGTTGTAAGCCAACTGTGACTCAAAACCCAACGGAGAGCGCTGCGCCAATGAGGGAGCGTATCAAGATGTTATATGGGTATTTATGTAATTTGGACCAGGATCGAGAGGCAAATAGAATATTTATTTGGGGTAATAAGCTAGCTTTAAAAATAAAAATGAATTGGAATTATAGAGTATAATTTAAGCTTTCTAACCATGGTCTTGGACATTTTAGTAAGGTTGACAATAATTAACATGTATATGTGTGTCGGACATAAAACGTGTTATATTGTGAAGATATACGACGCAGTGGAATCCAGTAGTACAGAGTGGCACGGGTACAGGAGGCTATCAACTGAGAGTTTTACTGCAACTTTTAAACACGTGTTTGATGAGGAATAATAGTTACTCTTCATATGTCTCGTCCCTTCCAGAGGGCATTAGCTTGTTTTAGATTTCTTGCTCCGCTAAGAGTTGAAACTGGAAGATATAATGGTAGCCCCTCTGTGAAACAACGTGTTTCTACTCTAACGAATTTATTAAAGATGAATGTCATGTTTTACTCTATCGTCCTGTATATACAGATGGAAGAACTAATGTAATTACTAGATGAACTATTAGATAACTTCGGTAATGTTACTGATAAGGAAAACGAACAATCTAGTTTATTCAGATGTGTGTCTACTGGCGACAAAACCTGCTCTTATTTACTACAGAAAAATATATGTACAATGTTGGATAATATTAAACATTAATGTTTCACTGTTTTATGATGTTCAATTAATGTTTTACGTTTGCATATGCATCAGACACATGTATTACTGACAAATAGTTTCTCATAATGCCGTGTCGAATAGCTCAATTATTGTAACCTATTTGTGTATGTTATATGTTTGTGGAGGTGAGACTCAAATAAGGCGTCCGTCTGTTAACAAATGAGTAAATATTTCAGTGTTCACCATCATTGATGAGTTATTACATAACCTACATTAGCGCGTGCATTGATGAACCTCACAGGTTATTTTCAATATTGTTCATTACAATATTCTTATACAAATACACACTCAAACTGGCGTATATATTTAGCTTGTCTGTCATGGGGGAGACTTTCTCAGTTAATCCACATGTCAATACACGTGTCTTTCTGTATGCTGGCAGTGTTCAGGTATTTCCATGTGCGTTATTACTGTAAGGTGGACTATAGGCATACGGTGAAAGTGTGGACTTTTGACACAGGACGAACAATATGAAGTGTACTTGAAAAGACATGACTGTCAGATACAAGTCGTATTGCAGTCATTAAACGCTGCCTTTAAAACGCAGACGTCATCCGAACTGATTTGTTGATCAGCCAAGCCGTGTCCCACGCCCGGTGATGACACCAACATTATATAGTTGACAAAAGAGGACATATCGACATTCTTGTGAAGTTTCACTCTTTGAAATGTAGCATGTTTTACACATGCTAATACCATTCAAAAGAGTCATAATAGCAACCAAACATGAAACGTATTTCAATCTGTTCATTGTTGATATCGAACCCTCACTGTACTGTTTACTTGTGTTGTGACAACACCAACCCAGTCAGGCCCCGGAGTCGTACTAAAAACGCATTGTGTTTGTGTGAACTCAATAATGGCTGTCTGTTACCGTGTTGTGCAGGGTATCGCGTGTTAACATACAGACGTGTGACACGTTGATCTATCCATCTATCTGTTACAGGCCACATATGTCTGTAACATCCACCTGGTCTGTAACATCCACCAGGTATGTAACATATACCAGGCCTGTAACATCCACCAGGTCTGTAACATATACCAGGTCTGTAACATATACCAGGTCTGTAACATATACCAGGTCTGTAACATCCACCTGGTCTGTAACATCCACCTGGTCTGTAACATATACCAGGTCAGTAACATATACCAACTTAGACCTGATCATATATAACATATACATCGTCTCTAACATACATCTGCTCTCTACACCAGGTCTGCAACATTTACATGATCTCTAACCTACACCTGGCCTGTAACATACACAACGTCTCAAAGGTGGCACATGTCTTCACAGCGGATATACAGTAGTAAGACCGATAAGCCTATATTCAGGCCGTGTGCAATAATGTATTCCATGAATTGTGTATGTGTTGTGGTGGTGTGTGTGTGTGTGTGTGTGTGGGGGGGGGGGGGGGGGGGGGGGGGGGGGGTCTGGTGGTGTTGAGACGAAAGGAGGATGCTTTTGACAATCAATACAATGGTCAGGGAAGGAGGAAGTACAAACTCTGAAATCAGATACACTCGGAATGTCAACTGGCTATTTGTCACAAAGAACCGGAAGAATAGTGAATGTGTGAGTTATCAGTGGTCGCCCTGCACATACTGCACGTCCGAGCAAAGCATTCTGAAACAGGTCACATGTTATTATTTAACAATTTACGTAATCGAATGATTTAATTGAAAATATATCACCAACCGGGTAAGTGATTGTGATGTTCTATATGTAAACATAGACACTGAATAAACTACATTGGAACCCCGTTATTTCGAACTCGGATGTGTCGAATGCCTGGCAAACAATCACCGTATTTATCACTATTTCAACCTGGGAGCCAAAGGCGAACTTAAAATATTTGGCACAACTTTGCACAAATACACCGGCCTTAATACGGCGGGAAACATCAAAGAACAGTTGATGGACCTGGATGAAATGCTAAAACAATCAGTGCATTGACTTGTTTACTGTGTGATCTGATATCGGTAATGAACAATCCCGCTTGTCAGAACTACATGTTCGGCTGTTCTTTATGTAATGCGGTGACGTCGATGTGTTGAATCCCGGATAAGTCAAACTTTGTTGATTTGCCGTTGTGGAGGTGTGCTTGTTAGGAACTCCTCCTACCCCACCCCACTTCCCCCGACCTACCAGTGCATATAGAATACAGACAGATTTGTAAACATTGTGGATGTGTGCTTGTCAGGAACGTCCCCTACCCCACCCCACTTCCCCCGACCTACCAGTACATATAGAATACAGACAAATATGTACACATTGTGGAGGTGTGCTTGCCAGGAACTCCTCCTACCCCACCTCACTTCCCCCGACCTACCAGTGTATATAGAATACAGACCGATGTGTACACATTGTGGAGGTGTGCTTGTCAGGAAATCTTCCTACCCCACCCCACTTCCCCCGACCTACCAGTGTATATAGAATACAGACCGATGTGTACACATTGTGGAGGTGTGCTTGTCAGGAACGTCCCCTACCCCACCCCACTTCCCCCGACCTACCAGTGTATATAGAATACAGACCGATATGTACACATTGTGGAGGTGTGCTTGCCAGGAAATCTTCCTACCCCACCCCACTTCCCCCGACCTACCAGTGTATATAAAATACAGACCGATGTGTACACATTGTGGAGGTGTGCTTGTCAGGAACGTCCCCTACCCCTTCCCCACCCCACTTCCCCCGACCTACCAGTACATATAGAATACAGACACATATGTACACATTGTGGAGGTGTGCTTGTCAAGAACCTCCCCTACCCCACTGGGTAAAATCAAAGGTCCAAGACACTGGTTACGGGGTGAGAACGTTTTATTCCGGTCAATTAACACACCCTGAAACATTCATTCAATATATACAGCATCATAAAATATACTTGAGGCTTAAAAACAGTCCATTACACAAATTAGGTGAAACATAAATGGCAGATCATATGACAATACAACAAGGGGAGATAACTCCATGATTAACTCATATCTTATAAACATACGAGATGCAAAATAACATAGTTCCTACCCGGTGTATGGCATTAGGGTGCACATGACGTTCACCAAGCTCCGCCAAGCCAGATATACCAAGCGTACCTAAAATCCGTGTAAACAATATGCAACATTAATTCTACAGTAACTACAAATCAACATATCTATTATCATTACAAACGCATGTAACAAATCAAAACAACTTAGGCTAAAATCACATTCGTCCTTACATTCACATATACACTATTCTTCCTCTCATATATGAAATCAGTCAAACACTCAAACATGCAACAATTCACTCATAGGGAAAATATAATGAATGAATTATATGAGTTATTTGATAGTTATTTTGTATTAATTCTATACTCTGAAATGCACTAAAACCTGACTAAAGTGTTATTTACATTTAGGTTAGATTAACCATTGTTAAGGTTGAATTTACTGGTAATATTTATACCCACACAATACAAATATAACATATAAAGTGTACACACTTATAAACCAATGTAAAGGATTAAATTAAACTGTGAGGTATTTGCATCTGTTTATGACTCCATTACAATCCTGAATGTGCAAAGTTCGAATGTGAAGTGCAGTTTTGAATTAAGAAAGAGGGCAAGAGTTTGAATGATCCAATCGGTGTTGATTAAATCAGGCCACGTAATAATGTGGTAGCCCTACCTATCTACCCTCAATCATATTAGAATGAAACTAACTATAGAGCTAATAATAGACCCAACTTTCTGTGTCCTTATAATTATAGTCTGTATCAAAATGACCAAACCTGTTGATAGAAAAAATACATTCATTTGTTAAAATTTGAAATAATATACCTGCAATTCTTAAAGCAATTGTCATTAAACAAATATCAATGCAACGCTTGAATGACTTAAAACTAATATTTACATAACTATGTAATACAATAATATGTATCTGCCACATATACACATTGTGGATGTGTACTTGTCAGGAACCTCCCCTACCCCTTCCCACCTCCCCCGCTACCGCCATCATTGGTCACATCCGCAGTGGTATATCCAAAGCACTACTTTCTCTCGTTGATGAACAACCAGAATGACGTGGACGTCATTTTCACAGGAGGGAAGTATGTGGCAGTTACATATTTTGACTATTTCTTGTATTCTACCTTTTAAGTATAATTCATGTACATGATTAAATGCAGTTGTAGTCATTTTATTTTATTTCTCAGCTATGCAAGTAGAAAACTTAGGAAATCAGAGGGAAACTATTCAGCTGATCGCCTTGAGTTTCTAGCACTAAAGTGGGCAGTGACTGAAAAGTTTCATGACTATCTGTATGGTAATACTTTTACCATCTACACAGATAATAATCCTCTTACTTATGTACTCACCTCAGCTAAACTTGATGCCACAGGACACGGATGGCTAGAAGCCCTTGCTGCATACAATTTTGACATTGTATACAGACCAGGCCTCAATAATGTTGATCCAGATGGGCTCTCCAGACTACCAGGAACAGAGAATGGTAATCACCACTAGCAAATGTCAGCTGAGTCACTAAGAGCAGTATGCAATACTCTACAAGATCATCCAGTTGTACAGTCCCTGTGCTTCTCTGTAACACCAGAGGTCACACATATGGATCCACCTGGACAGCATCTTCAGACAATGACACAGCAAGACTGGAGAATGGCTCAGTCATCTGATAACATTCTTAGACCATAGATAGAACTGGTGAAAGCAAGGAAGAAACCCAGGCGACAGGATTATCCACCATGTCCAGCCAACACTTTTATCGGCACTTTGACAGTCTGACATTACAGAGCGGATAGACTGGCACTAAGGAATCGAGGTGATACTGATTCAGATAATATAAAGAGAGCATAGTCTCACGATTGATATATGTTAAGCCCATTTCTGGTGTCCCCCGCCGTAATATTGCTGGAATATTGCTAAAAGCGGCGTAAAACCCCACTCACTCACTCACTCTTAATATCATCCAGCGTCAAGCAATGGAGTTACGAAACACTCGCTAAACACCGTACAACCGACTGTTTAATTCAACATTAATGTCTGATCGCGCTAATGCTATGCCCTGATGTGCTTTGCAGGTCATGTTTTTAATTTCATACACATGTACGCAAATAAAGCAACATTTGATGGTGTTTCAGCAACACGCATTGGACAAGGAAGGTTGCTTTTTCATATGTACCCCATCTTGATCAGTCGCTGTATTTACATATTCGGCCTCTAATAACTGTAGTGTTGTGTGAGAATTTATTTTTTATTTGTTCTCGATTACTGTTTTTTAGTTACATGCAGTTTTCTTTTTAAACATTTTCAAATGAAATGCTAACAAACCAAAACAAATGTACTCTGCACAACTGGCGTTGTAGTCTGTGAGATAGTTCCCTGATCATCAGCACTTATTTCGCTGTTTTCCTCACCTGAACTTTAGCAAATACAAGGAGTGGGCCACTTCTATCATTTCCTGTCCTTGTGTAGACAGTCAGACAGCGCCAGGTCCCAGGACAGCCACAGAGTTGTACGCCGTTACATCGAATCTTGTCTGGAAGGAAACACATGAGGATATGTATGAGGATATCAACTGAGTACATTACAGCTATTGTATACATGGAATAGAAGCCCGAGATACTCGTCAAGTTCTACTACTGCATTTATTCTTACATCCTGATTGCTCTATAAGGCTGGTCAAACGCTAACAACGTGACCCACCAAGTTTAAGTGTATGGCATACAGGCACAGAAGTTGGCGCAATTACACAGCAAACACTGTTTTTTCTGATTGTTTCATGTCAATCCGATACACAGTTGTTGGTATTAGGGATGCTGGTCTCGATTTGCCAGTCGCGAAGTATTGACCATAGATACAACATATGTTTTACTTGATGTTATTAATCATATGTGGATGAAACAAATTTAACAATACTTACAGTTAATTCAGAAGTAGATACCAGCTTGAGGTGACCGTTCTTCTGTCTGCGGATCCACCTCCCACCAAGCTGTGGGTGGGTCTAAATCAGTGTGGATTGTAAGCGACTGGTTCAGTGACTCCACCTTCCACCAAGCTGTGGGTGGGTCTAAATCAGTGTGGATTGTAAGCGACTGGGTCAGCGACTCCACCTTCTACCAAGCTGTGGGTGGGTCTAAATCAGTGTGGATTGTAAGCGACTGGGTCAGCGACTCCACCTTCTACCAAGCGGTGGGTGGGTCTAAATCAGTGTGGATTGTAAGCGACTGGGTCAGTGACTCCACCTTCCACCAAGTTGTGGGTGGGTCTAAATCAGTGTGGATTGTAAGCGACTGGTTCAGTGACTCCACCTTCCACCAAGCTGTGGGTGGGTCTAAATCAGTGTGGATTGTAAGCGACTGGTTCAGTGACTCCACCTTCCACCAAGTTGTGGGTGGGTCTAAATCAGTGTGGATTGTAAGCGACTGGTTCAGTGACTCCACCTTCCACCAAGCTGTGGGTGGGTCTAAATCAGTGTGGATTGTAAGCGACTGGTTCAGTGACTCCACCTTCCACCAAGCTGTGGGTGGGTCTAAATCAGTGTGGAATGTACACGACTGGTTCAGTGACCCCACCTTCCACCAAGCTGAGGGTGGGTCTAAATCAGTGTGGAATGTAAGCGACTGGTTCAGTGACCCCACCTTCCACCAGGCTGTGGGTGGGTCTAAATCAGTGTGGATTGTACACGACTGGTTCAGTGACCCCACCTTCCACCAAGCTGTGGGTGGGTCTAAATCAGTGTGGATTGTAAGCGACTGGTTCAGTGACTCCACCTTCTACTAAGCTGTGGGTGAGTCTAAATCAGTGTGGATTGTAAGCGACTTGTTCAGTGACCCCACCTTCCACCAAGCTGTGGGTAGGTCTAAATCAGTGTGGATTGTAAGCGACTGGTTCAGTGACCCCACCTTCCACCAAGCAGTGGGTGGATCTAAATCAGTAGGGGTTTCAAGCGACTGGTTCAGTGACCCCAACTTCCACCAAGCTGTGGGTGGGTCTAAATAAGTGTGGAATGTAAGCGGCTGGTTCAGTGACTCCACCTTCCACCAAGCTGTGGGTGGGTCTAAATCAGTGTGTGGATTGTAAGCGACTGGTTCAGTGACTCCACCCCTTCCACCAAGCTGTGGGTGGGTCTAAATCAGTGTGGATTGTAAGCGACTGGTTCAGTGACTCCACCTTCCACCAAGCTGTGGGTGGGTCTAAATCAGTGTGGATTGTACACGACTGGTTCAGTGACTCCACCTTCCACCAAGCTGTGGGTGGGTCTAAATCAGTGTTCTACTGTAGTATCAGTCAGCTACTGGCAGAGCGGTTGTCCATGCTGGTTTGCATGCTTGTTTGTTCAGAGCAATGTTGTTATTTTTACTGTATCAGAGGGTACTCGTATTCTAGTATTTTACACCACCTAACACGGCAGACATACTTAGCTATGTGCATTCAAAAGCACTACAGTTGATGTGGTAGACCTCTTGGGGCCAGGCGGTTCTCCGGTTCAATACAAGTTAATATAAACCTCACTGCCAAACGTGTGCAGCATGTGTTGTTTTGTGTCTTGCTGGTACCCAGCGGTGTTCCTGTAAAGTTCATAATTTCAAACAGAGAATACTCTCGAATATCTGCTGTAACAGGTTCCATAAGTAAAACACTGATATAAAACGTCAAAGAATAACCCGTCTCGATTATCTGACAAAACAGACTCCTTTGGGGGTAAAGGGCCTATATAGCGATGAATATACGAATAGATCACTGAACATCAGGATGACACGTGCACGAGGTGTTCGCGAAGAGACTCAGCTGGTGAGTGGGGAGGTGTGAAATCTCCATGTTAAGGTTGGGATAGCATCGCGAATTACGTTGACAAGCCACCTGCCATATTTGGTCATTTACTCTGAATAACCGTTTCTAACAGAGTCGATTGTGTTAGGAATGAAACATAATGTCATGAATTAATGCAGCTGATACACATCCTTGACCTGCAGGTACTTCTTGTCTGACATCCATCTGACATCCCTGCCTGTCACAACGTTGACGACCTGCATGCACTGACAGTAACGTCTCTATTTATATGTTCGCTCTTACCAGCACACAGAGGAACGCCACTGTCTACATTTAGCACACAACTGTTACGTCACTGCATTGTTTGAATCACTCATTATTTTCACAACTGTTTGAAAATACTAGCAGCCATTTCTACTATGACCCAGTTGTCAATTAATACACAGTTGGGATTGACAAAACTATATTTTCATTTGACACTCAAGCACATAATTGTCATGTTTGTGTCGAAAAACATGTGTTGCCAACGTGGCTCGAACCCGTCTCGTATTATTTGAGGATGTAGCTCTCTGAACATCCACTTTGTGAATGGAATCTGGCGCAATATAAATGTACTTATTATTAATGGTAAGTTTAGATCATGTATTCGGCTAGTAGAGTCTTATTCAAGAACCAAACAGTTGTTCTTCATAACTGAAAGTAATAATGTACCAGAAAAAGGCACGATGACAATGCCAGCGTTGTAAATACGACACCATGCCTTCAGAACGCACTCGAGGTTGACCAGTTCAGGCAAATTACCGTCTCACCGCGGGTTTATATCAGTACGAATACTGGGCCAACATGACAGGCTTGTGTTATATTACCTGGGAATCTCTCGCCAGATAAATAGGAGTTTCTTAACCATATCCGTCTCATCTCCTACTGCCATGTTTCCAACTCGTGTAAGTAGGACTTAAATGAACGTAATATATATTTGGGTTAGACATATGTTGAATAAATCTATACACTGAGCAAAATGTTTAAACACTGGTATGTTTTGTTCTTGTAACACTCATTAGATATATAACATGTCAACGCCACGGAATACACAGTGTCGATAATCACACAAAACAGATGACATTGGCTTACAGTAAAGGGCAAAGTGGCAGGGCATACACAGTGTCGATTATCACACAAAACAGATGACATTGGCTTACAGTAAAAGGCAAAGTGGCAGTGAAACATATGAATGAATCACTGAAAATCAGTTATGACACCGGGTGTTCGCCAAAGGAGTAAAGCATATTGTTAGAGTCGATTCCCGAGGCAGGGAATCCGGGGTCATTTTCTCACGAAAGCGGGTCTTGATGTATTCTAAGATGAAAATGTGTGAATTATTAATTCGTTAAACACTTGTGTTAAATCTAAACTAAATCTACAATCAAATTTAACTATTAATCATTGCTTAAATACCATCTAACTACATGTGTGAAAGCAGTACTTATGTATGTATGTATGAAGATTATGATTAAATGGATAGGTATAAAAAGGTTATTTTACATGTTCTTAATTTTATTGGCCATTTTCTGTTTCAATTTTCTAGAATATGGCAATCGATCTTATGATGCCTGTGCTCTGACCTTCAAAACCATAGCTGCCAGCTCATTGCCACACAGTTGTTAGTTATGTGTACATAGTTGCCAGGTTATTGTCACACAGTTGTTAGTTATGTGCATATAGTTGCCAGCTCATTGCCACACAATGGTTAGTTATGTGTATATAGTTGCCAGCTCATTGCCACACAGTGGTTAGCTATGTGTACATAGTTGCCAGCTCATTGCCACACAGTGGTTAGTTATGTGTACATAGTTGCCAGGTCATTGCCACACAGTGGTTAGTTATGTGTATATAGTTGCCAACTCATTGCCACACAGTTGTTAGATATGTGTACATAGTTTCCAGCTCATTGCCACACATTGGTTAGTTATGTGTATATAGTTGCCAGCTCATTGCCACACAGTGGTGGGTTATGTGTACATAGTTGCCAGCTCATTGCCACACAGTGGTTAGTTATGTGTACATAGTTGCCAGGTCATTGCCACACAGTGGTTAGTTATGTGTATATAGTTGCCAGCTCATTGCCACACATTGGTTAGTTATGTGTATATAGTTGCCAGGTCATTTCCACACAGTTGTAAGTTATGTGTATATAGTTGCCAGGTCATTGCCACACAGTGGGTAGTTATGTGTATATAGTTGCCAGCTCTTTGCCACACAATGGTAAGTTATGTGTATATAGTTGCCAGCTCATTGCCTCACAGTGGTTAGTTATGTGTATATAGTTGCCAGGTCATTGCCACACAGTTGTTAGTTATGTGTATATAGTTGCCAACTCATTGCCACACAGTTGTTAGATATGTGTACATAGTTTCCAGCTCATTGCCACACATTGGTTAGTTATGTGTATATAGTTGCCAGCTCATTGCCACACAGTGGTGAGTTATGTGTACATAGTTGCCAGCTCATTGCCACACAGTGGGTAGTTATGTGTATATAGTTGCCAGGTCATTGCCACACAGTGGTTAGCTATTTGTACATAGTTTCCTGCTCATTGCCACACAGTGGGTAGTTATATGTACATAGTCACCAGGTCATTGCCACACAGTGGTTAGTTATGTGTATATAGTTGCCAGCTCATTGCCACACAGTGGGTAGTTATGTGTATATAGTTGCCAGGTCATTACCAGACAGTGGTTAGTTATGTGTAGATAGTTGCCAGGTCATTACCACACAGTGGTTAGTTATGTGTATATAGTTGCCAGCTCATTGCCTCACAGTGGTAAGTTATGTGTACATAGTTGCCAGCTCATTGCCACACAGTGGTTAGTTATGTGTACATAGTTGCCAGCTCATTGCCACACAGTGGTTAGTTATGTGTACATAGTTGCCAGCTCATTGCTACACAGCTGAGATATCAGGTCATTAATATAGACTAGAAACATCCACGCGACCTTGTCCTACTCCTTGTTGGACATTGAACAAATCACTTGTCCTCCCATTGTATTTAACACAAGCACTTGCTTCTTGGTAAGATTGACGGATAATGTGCCATGCACGGCCTTTCACACCAAGATTGTATGGTTTCAGTAGCAGCCCCTCATGCCATATCCTGTCGAAGGCCTTTTTGTTATCCAGAAAGGCAACATATATATTTGAGTGTCTATCTTGATAATAGGAAATGGCCTCTTTTAACACATATGTAGCAACACTGGCGCCATGCTCCTTCCGGAAGCCGCACTGGAGACGATGTGGGAAATCAGGATTAATAGTTTTGATGTAGGACTCCAGTCTGTCTAGCAACAGCCTCTCAAATACCTTCCCAGTCACGGATGTGAGAGTGATACCGCGATAATTAGCTGGGTTGCATTTATCTTTATTATTCCTTTTGTAGATGGGAATAATACTTCCAGTTCTCATCATGACAGGCGTGTAACAAGTACTGATCATCATATTGTAGAGGTGTTTAAACAGAAGATTGTCAGCATTATAGAGGTGTTCTACAGTAATACAGTCTGGTCCTGGAGACTTGTTCTTTTTCAGCCTCTTAATGGCTGATTTCACTTCATTAGATGCAATACTTGTTGTCAGGATTGGATCGTTCTCAGATATGTTACTGTTTGCTATATCACAAACCTTTGTTTCCTCATAAAAGTCCGTTTCAAAGTCAGGCCTACCGAGAGGAGACAGCAGATCCCCATAGTAATCAGTCCACATATTGCAGATGTCCTCGGGTGTGTGGCCGTCTTGTCTTTTTACTGTAAAGATGTACATGTTACATTAGTCTTCCTCTGTTTCCTGACATTTCTATAAAATTCACCAATGTCCACTTCACAGGCAGAAATCAGCTCTGTATATTTGTGTCTGTCCCATTGCCGTTCGGCTTTTTTTTCAGACAACGGAAGTTTCATTTAGCTGCTTTATACTGTTTATAAGAGCCATGTGCATCTCCTCAAGGTTTACCTTGAGATATCCATTGTTGTCTAGCATGACGCATCTGGTAGTGGTAGTAGTCTAGACTAGATCCTCTCCAATAGGGTGGAAGGTATGGTCTGTAGTATCCTGTTGGGATGTACATTGCTGTTGACGTGTGGAGAGAGCTCACTTTAGCATCAAAGTAATATTCCACCATATCGCTGTCGGCATGTGTCACGTCTGGAAGGGTGTCACCAAGTATTTTGTTAACTTCAGATGAGTACATCTTCAGTTCAAAGCCATTCGCCTTCTGCCATTTGTAAATTGGGGAAGTCCATAGCTTGTGCTCTGTTAAGAACGCATCACTAAGGAATGATACCACTACTGGTGAATGATCCGATATCTCGATATCGATGCTGTTATTGACAGAGGTCGTCAGCACAGATGATTGAAGAGCATCTGGCAAGAATATATAATCAATCAGAGATGACTGTGTTCCAGCCTTGTTGCACCATGTCTTGAGATGACCTTGAGTGACACCACAGTTGTATGATGGTATCCTGTTTCTTGTATCCAAGAATGACTACAGTGCAGTGGAGCGAGGGGATGCTGGGTAATTCACAAGATCTGTATTAAAATCTTCACAAAGAACAACATAACTGTTTTCTGATAGCTCATCAACCACGTCGAACATTTTCTTGACACTCTCCTCATACACTGATGTGTTGTGATTATCGGAGGGGAGCAGAGCCCACACTACATACATATCAGCACACTATATAGTATGAGCTTATAATAATGCTACAATATGATATGGTGTTATAGAATATGTTGTATGATATAACAAGTTGTGATATGGTACAATCACAATTATGAAATTACAGGGTATGGTATTGTACTGTATGTGCTAAATTATGTGACTGTGTTGAGATGCGATGTGGAATGACGTGAGGTGATTTGGTGAGCTATGTACATAAATTGTATAAAATTGTATATTCTTCAAATTGTACTATAGGCCTGTGGCCTCTTCAGTACGTGAAATAAAGATAGAACACTATCATACTCACATCCACATATCAGTGTACCTGTACATATTTTTCTTAACTAAAATTGCCACAACGCCTTCTCCTCTACATCCTCGCTGGTTAGCCTTAACCTTAGCCACGACGTCAAACTTGTCATTTAGACAGTCAAACCAGCTCTGCGTTCTATCGTTCAACCAGTGTTCACACACTGCAAGGGCATCACAGTCACTCGCTCGTTTCTCTAAGTACTGACGACAATACAGTACACCTCTTACATTCCATGTTCCTATACTTATCATGGCAATAAGTATTAGGCAAGTTTTCAATGCTATCATGTTAGATGAGTTAACGTGCACCATTGCTGTTTCTGTTTGACTGTGGTATCCATTCCCGACATCTTACATTTGGCGGCCAGAAATGTCCATTCTCAGTAACTTGTTCTGCTGTCCTACTGTCAATGTTCACTCTCAGTGTGTAGGTGGGATTGTAGCCTTCCCAGTGCCTGATCAAACGAACGTAACTCACATGGACGCCACGTTGTTGAGCATATTCACATATGGCATCTTGCACTGTTTTTAGTGGTTTATCCGCTCTAACATACGATAGCACAAACCTTTTTGTTTTAAATTTTGGTGAAACACCCCTAAAAGCTCTGGACCATTCACTGTCGAATCTCACAGATCTCAATGCATGGTCGTCTTGTTGTTTATGGCTGACGTCATCATATCCAACATCCCTGATATGGTCATCGCTGACTCTGTCATGTTGAGTAGGGCTTGTACATATAGTGTTACTGTCGCCGCCCTCGTCGTTCTCGGTGTTGTCCCCAATAGTATTCCTCTCATGGTTAATAGTTATGTCCACAACACTTGGAGTCTTAGTTTTGTTGGTCTCTGCTGTTCTGGTCAGAACACTGTCAGCCTCATTTCCTGGTTGTGCACAAGAGCTCACGGTTCTGAGCAGTGGGGGGCTTTTAACTGCCTCAGAGTACATCAGCTTGTTGCGAGTGTTTACTATGTCTATTTTGCCGTCTATAGTATTGGTTTTTCGTGTTAGGTTACTAATATTGTCTTTCAGATCACTTTCAAGGTGGTGTACCCATGAATCTTTCTCACGTAGTTGAGAGACTAGTATCCGTACGTCTCCACGTAGCTTGAGCTCTGCGTTTTTCTATCTCCCTTGACGCTGTTATTAGGTCGCTGTTCTTCTCTTCGATGGTCCGCTTCATATTCCTGAGTTCAGTGTCGAATTTGTTATGTAATTCTTCAATTCTTCTGTCCAGACTGGCATTATGTTCGCTCGCAGAATCCCGCATTTCCGTCAATATGGCATAGATTAGGGTCAAAAGATCATAACCTATTTGTGTATCCAGTAATCTATCTCCTGGTACGTTGGTGGGACGTGCGTTTGATTTGCCTTTGCTGAGTACTTGTTTTTCCAGTATATGGCAATATACATCAGACGGATATTTCTCAATTACAGACTTCCTGGAATGTTCTCTTTGTACACGTTTTGGTAGATATCCATTTGGGGTTTCGTGTCGAGTATCCTTGGCTACGTCATAAAGACTTTGTCTCACTTCGTTTAGTTTTTCTTCATCATCATTGTATATGTCCAAAAGTTTCAAAAGCAATTCTATCTAGTTGTCCAAGGCGTCTGTGTATTTCATTGAAAATGTCATTGTCTATATCATCCACACTTTATGTAGCGTATCGAAGGTCATCTTCCTCGCTGACAGAGCTACTCAATGCTTCACTGACTCTGCTTGGGCTGCCCATTGTTTGTTGATTAATCGGACGCTCAGTCAATCAGCACTGGTCCACTTGTGTAGATTCTCCTTCACATTTCTACACATTTTGGAGACTTGATTTTAAGCAAAACCCTATATCACCTTCATGATTCACTAACATGAGTCCATTGTAGGTATCTTCACAGTCACCTTACCTGACTTTTGACCTGACCTTACCTTGACACAGTGGTTAGATACATGTACATAGTTGCCAGCTCATCGCCACACAGTGGTTAGTTATGTGTATATTTTGTGTACATTGTCTTTATATCATGGCAGTTTGTGGAGGCGGTACTTGTGTAACCGTCGTAAGTATTGTAAGATGTAATTTGGCTTAAAACCACAAGTGTAGCTGTAACTACTGTAACTGTAACCACTGTAACTGTGACTACTGCCCTGCATGTCTGATACAAATCAAGTATTAGTAACATGTATAGTATGCATAGCATATGAAACTGGACGAGTCGTGTATCTAAATGTAGTTAATTCATGGGTGTGTTGACACCCTGTGATATGTTTGTTATATTTCATATATCTGATATTTCAATTGTATTTTTATGCATATTTGCAGAGTTATAACCAACTAGTGTATGTGCATTGCACATGAAAGAAAGTCCAGCTGTCATCTCACACACCAGTAGCCTGTTCTGTGTTTGCTGCCCTAACCGGAGCCTTGTCCTCTACTACATACATATAACTACATACTCACTCCGTGGCAAGGCTGTCATCTCACACACCAGTAGCCTGTTCTTTGTTAGCTGTCCTACCCGGAGCCTTGTCCTCTACTACATACATATAACTACATACTCACTCCGTGGCAAGGCTGTCATCTCACACACCAGTAGCCTGTTCTGTGTTTGCTGCCCTACCCGGAGCCTTGTCCTCTACTACATACATATAACTACATACTCACTCCGTGGCAAGGCTGTCAACTCACACCCCAGTAGCCTGTTCTGTGTTTGCTGTCCTAACCGGAGCCTGGAGCCTTGTCCTCTACTACATACATATAACTACATACTGACTCCGTGGCAAGGCTGTCATCTCACACACCAGTAGCCTGTTCTGTGTTAGCTGTCCTACCCGGAGCCTTGTCCTCTACTACATACATATAACTACATACTCACTCCGTGGCAAGGCTGTCATCTCACACCCCAGTAGCCTGTTCTGTGTTTGCTGTCCTACCCGGAGCCTTGTCCTCTACTACATACATATAACTACATACTCACTCCGTGGCAAGGCTGTCATCTCACTCCCCAGTAGCCTGTTCTGTGTTTGCTGTCCTACCCGGAGCCTTGTCCTCTACTACATACATATAACTACATACTGACTCCGTGGCAAGGCTGTCATCTCACACACCAGTAGCCTGTTCTGTGTTAGCTGTCCTACCCGGAGCCTTGTCCTCTACTACATACATATAACTACATACTCACTCCGTGGCAAGGCTGTCATCTCACACACCAGTAGCCTGTTCTGTGTTTGCTGTCCTACCCGGAGCCTTGTCCTCTACTACATACATATAACTACATACTCACTCCGTGGCAAGGCTGTCATCTCACACCCCAGTAGCCTGTTCTGTGTTTGCTGTCCTACCCGGAGCCTTGTCCTCTACTACATACATATAACTACATACTCACTCCGTGGCAAGGCTGTCATCTCACACCCCAGTAGCCTGTTCTGTGTTAGCTGCCCTAAACAGAGCCTTGCCCGCGACTACATTTGTGTTTGTGACTCGTACGACCGTGGGGCAGGATACGCCGACCTCTTCGCCGACCGGACCACCCTCGCCCTCGAGTCTCTCTGTGAATAAGGTTCCCAGCCGTGAGCACCCTTCTTAGTTCTCATACTTAGACGACTGGACCACCCTCACCCTCGAGTCTCTCTGTGAATAAGGTTCCCAGCCGTCAGCACCCTTCTTAGTTCTACTTAGGCGACCGGACCACCCTCACCCTCAAGTCTCTCTGTGAATAAGGTTCCCAGCCGTGAGCACCCTTCTTAGTTCTCCTACTTAGACGACCGGATCACCCTCGCCCTCGAGTCTGTCTGTGGATAAGGTTCCCAGCCGTCAGCACCCTTCTTAGTTCTACTTAGGCGACCGGACCACCCTCACCCTCGAGTCTCTCTGTGAATAAGGTTCCCAGCCGTGAGCACCCTTCTTAGTTCTCCTACTTAGACGACCGGATCACCCTCGCCCTCGAGTCTGTCTGTGGATAAGGTTCCCAGCCGTCAGCACCCTTCTTAGTTCTCCTACTGAGACGATTGGACCACCCTAGCCCTCGAGTCTGTCTGTGGATAAGGTTCAACCAAAATTCATTCTGATACTGAGGAGGAGGACTAAGCAACCTCTAAATATGTAACTCCCCGTCTGTAAGCCGACATTGTAATGAGGTCAGGGTTACAGTGAACGATCAGCTTCATGACAGGGAATACGTTTAGGGGAGAGTAAGCTTAGCATTAGTTCTGAAGCGCTTAACATTGTGCGACACTGGGATCCAAAATTGAACCAAGTTCTGTCGTAAACCCGATACACAGTTATGCATTGTTCGTTCTCCTTTAGACCCGTGCCGATCCGGGGTAGAATAGATCTTTAGCAACCCATGCTTACCGTAAAAGGCGACTAATGGGATCGGGTGGTCAGGCTCGCTGACTTGGTTTGATTGCGTAGATCGATGCTCATGATGTCCATTACTGGATTGTCTTGTCCAGACTCGATTATTTACAGACGGCCGTCATATAGCTGGAATATTGCTGAGTGCTGTGTGAAAAAACAAACGAACAAACGAACGTTCTCCTGTAACACTTCATACGCACAAACCACGCAAACAACAATAGGTCTGTATAGGTCGCTCTGCAATCACCTTTCTATATTATTACCATGCATTCTGTAACTTATCTATATGAACCCAAAAATGTTTAGAATTGTGAGAGATATAAGTTCCTTGAAATAGTTCCATGATAATAATTAACGAGTTGGGAAAACATTAAAACCGGTACTCTGTAATGAAGAAGGACAGTTGATGTTATGACCGCAAACGATATTGACGGACGATATGTGTTGAACCTGTCAAACATGTGTTCTGTGTTTGTTAGAAGTATTTTGGATGCAAATTTGGTACGCCTATAGTCTTAAGTCTTGCATTGTGAGTGAAATCTATAAATAACTTCGGAAATCTCGGAATTGTTCGCAGTAGAGAGACGTTGTTGAGCGCGCTTACGACGGTCATATGCGACGCCACGTTGGTGACGGCAGTGAGGTGAGGTGAAAGGGGGTTTAACGTCGCGTCCAAGACTATATTGCACTTATATAGCGACGTGCATGAGCGCGTGCTAGTGTGTGTGTGTGTGTTTGTGTGTGTGTGTGTGTGTGTGTGTGTGTGTGTGTGCGTGTGCGCGCGTGCGTGCGTGTGTGTGCGTGCGTGTGTGTGTGTGTACTAGTCCGCACTGATGCCGATTTATAGTGCTGGCACACGGAGATACCATAAGGCAGTTTAACATGAATACCCCGCTCAGACACAGTATACTGACTCCGAGCCGACCAGCCCTTGTTTTAGCCCCTTAATGCCGAGCGCCAGACAGGGTAACAATAAGTACCATATTTAACGACTTTTGGTATGACACGGCTGGGGATGGAACCCCGGACCTTCCGCTCATTATAACATTTTACAAAGAAATGAAACATTTGGAAACTCCAAGGTTATACTAAAAAGAGCGATATGAATGCTTACAGAGAATGTTGTTGTGCCACCGGCTGGTTTCCGCCATTTCTTTTAGTCTTATTTTTTAAATATTCCGTTTACAAAGTTGACTTTAGAAACAACTTTTATTTTTGTAAAACGTTTATAAAAAGGCGGAAAAAGTTCGAACAGATTTCTCTTAATTATAATGCGACAAGAGGGAATCAAAACGGTGAAATAGGACTTTCGGTTCCGATTGACTAAATGTAACTCAGGGAGATTACTGTGAATATTTGATTCAGCTTTAGCTGCAAACCAGATATTGTTTCAATCAAAACTTTGAGCCTGAATACTAGTATTTTATTAAGAAACACACCTTGGAACGATCTAATTTTTGTGGCAGACTGTTAAATCTTTTCTTAATTTTCTGAAGCAATTTTTTTTTTTTTTATAAATTACGGGACAATTTTTTCCCCGATAGTTTGCCTGCGTTACTAACTCTATATGGGAGATATTTGCAACACGTACGGCCCAACCTTACCCTGGATGACAGAAGGACATATTATATGTCACCCCTCTTCACCCCTCACTTTGCACTCGAATAAAATTCATTCACAATACATCACACAGACAAATACACTTTAAGGTTTTGAATGTGTGGGCAACGCCCTGTTCTGTGATATCATCCACTCTCATTTTAGGCAAAGCAAGATTACTGAAATATGACCCCTGGAAATTGGGTACATCGTAAATCTCTCCATTTTGGACACATATTACTAAATCACCATACAGGCGAGTTTATTTAATATATGTTTTGAAACCTAAATATCGGATATTTACTTGGATATTTAGAAATGAGTTTTAAAAATAGCATATGAATGATCACGGTTATCTGTTGTTTATCAAATCACCAAAAATCATTCTGAAACGATATAAATAACCCAAGAAATGTTTTAGAAAATACGCAAACACGAACGCCAATTATGTGAACGTTCCGCCATATTGGATAGTGTTTACAAGACGCCTGTAACATCACGAATATTTCAAACTCAACTACGATACATACATCCTTGAATTCCTCATATATTTTAGAATGAAATGACAAATGGTCTTTGTCACATATACAAAGTGTCTAGCTGAAATCAGGCAACATACATTAGGTGTGAATGAAGGCTGTGCTCTGAAGACTGCACTGGTTGGGAATGAAAACAAAGCAAAATTAAGATTTTACATTGTAGCATTATCTCATATAGTTTGAGAGATCAGTTCGTCTATTCGTTGCATATATTGGCTCAATAAGCATATCAATCTATTTGATATATATTTTTGTCGTTCACGTTTTAGGCAGTATAGACTGTTAAATTTACACGATCAGGAACTTTAATAACCTACACGCCCTATGCAAGTTTATTGTCCGTGGTAGACCCAGAACGTGTCGAGATAGCAGCAAGCTATATACGGTCACTAACGAGGTCAGTACTATTATTCCATGACCCGTTAGTGTTCTTGGTGAGTCGTGAAGATGCGGGGTAAAATAAGTCTTCAGCAATAGTCAGGTGACTATGATCGTCGTAAGAGGCGACTAATGGGATCGGATGGTCAGGCTCGCTGACTTGGTTGAAGCATGTCATCGTATCCCAATTGTGTGGATCGATGCTCATGATATCACTCACTATATTGTCTGTCCCAGACTTGATTCTTTACAGACCGCCGTCATATAGCTGGAATATTGCTGAGTGCGGCCTTAAACAATAAACGTACCACCGGGCGGGGCCGAGGATATAGGAACGGAGTTCGTTCTTTCGTCAGTCCGCCCAGAGAAATGAAACTTTTCACACTGGTGTTGCTGGTCATGATCTCAAATGAGTTCCAAAATTGGTGTCCTAAATAATTTTGTACATAGTTCCAGCCCGTGCGTTTCAACTTAGTGCATACTGCGTGCATACTGCGTGCATACTGCGTGAAATAGGGACACCGTTTCTGAGAAACTACTGAAGTTACATAGATGAAAGTTTGCTTGTCCATCTAAGAGATTCTTGTGAAGACTGCAGTTCGTAAATTGGTGCTTCTAATTATTTTTTCCGAGAGATGTGGCCTCTTGTGTGTATTAGTTTCACATTTAAAGCATTTTTTTCTGATGACAGAAAGCAACCCTAGTGCCTATCTTTTCTTCACCCTTTATAGGACTGTTTTATTTCCATAGCTAATATTAACTTCCTTATAGGTCATTACTGCACGAACAAACAAAATACTTATGTGCCCATGGTAGGATATTGATAACGCTGTATTTGTAAAAAAAATCTTATCTGGGAAAAAGATGAATGCATTATTGTGTTTATTTAGATTGGGTTTTTTCTTCACAAGTTTAAAGGATATAAATTCCCTCCAAAAGAAAACGGGAAAACTATATATTCATTGAAGTGAATATGGGAACAATGACAAACATAGGGACATAAACTTTGCTGTCGGTACATTGGGAATAGCGCGCATACAAATTCAACACGTCGGAATCAAACGTTGACATGTAGTTGTGTGCATTGTTTCCAACAGGTAGACAAGGCAGGGAAACCCATGATAGCATATCATATTGCTGTCTCTTAAACAAAGTGTACCCTTATTCATTTACATCAGTATAATTGCTGCAAACCATTTATATTTACGACTTTGCTAGTTTTTGATTAAATCTACGTAAACTTACTTTTGGGTGATAGTACGTACGTTAGTTGAGTGTTAGTTATCATGAATTGTTAATTTTAGGATTGTTTGGGCTATTTAATCATCTTTTATAAAATGTCCGATGTCAATCACCCCGAAGTTGTGTTTATCATGAAACAGCACGACACTGACATCTATATGGACGCAACTATCTGTGACGTCACTGTCATTGTACATTTGGCGCCACGTCAGCTGGTCGAACCTTGCCTCAGTCTGAGGTCAGAGAGTGCAGCGAGATGTAAACAAACAGTTTGTTGTCTGTTTCACGACTAATTATAAACTCTTCACTTACAGTTAACACAGACTAATTATATCACGAGATGCAGTGTGTACATAATACTCACACATCATCTCTATTTACACTCAGTTA
This sequence comes from Haliotis cracherodii, assembly GCF_022045235.1. Taxonomy (NCBI): domain Eukaryota; kingdom Metazoa; phylum Mollusca; class Gastropoda; order Lepetellida; family Haliotidae; genus Haliotis; species Haliotis cracherodii. Next base: position 1,215,329 of record NW_027266294.1, on the reverse strand, counting down.
GCAACTTTCTTACCTGATTATGCGAAGTTCCAAACATAACAAATGACAAAATATCTGAAAATATTTTAATCAAGTTTTATTTCTCCTCAAACACAACAAACATTCTTACAAAATCCGGGAATATATAACACGACGACGTGCACGGCACACCACGTCACTGTCTGTAACATCATGTCCCCCTCCACCGTCTACACAAACACGACATTGACGTCACTGACCGCCGCGGGACACCAGCAGTTCCACCACTCGCTTATGTTTATAGGCTCTCGCCTCGTCTGCCGCTGTCCTCCCCGATCTGTTCTTGGCGTTCATGTCCACCTTGTTCAGAGACAGCACAAACTCCACCGTCTCTACATCTCCTCCCCGACAGGCGCAGTGAAGGATGTTGTTACCGGCCACGTCCACCAGTGACACATCAGCCCCTTTACTCACCAGGAGCTCCACCAAGTCTATGTATCTCCACCGTGCTGCCTCCATCACCGGTGTCATTTCCTCCTCTCCTCTACTGTTGATGTCCACCACTTTCGGTAACAGCACACACTTCACCGTCTCTACATGTCCTATAACACAGGCCAGGTGAAGGGTGTTGTTACCGTTATCGTCCTTCAGTGACACATCAGCTCCTTTTCTCACAAGGTGCTTCACCACCTCGCTGCGTCCCTTGTATGCTGCCATCATCACCGGTGTCCAGCTCCCTCCCACCCTACAGTTGACGTTGACTCCCGGTGTAGTCAGGAGCCGCTTCCCCTTCTCCAGGTTCCCGGCCTCGCTGGCGTCGAAGAGGTCGCGGTCTGCTTGTGATGGAGTCGCTGTAACACAAAGTAAACTCTGTACACATCCAGACATCTTTGTCATACATCTACTGTGTTCACACCACGAAGTGTTGATACGTGACAGGAACATCGATACATGATGAACCGCTTCCTGTGTGGATGACAACAATATAACGATGAGGTTTATGTATTGAACTTAGAATAATCTATTCACGTGACATTTGTTCAAGTGCTTTCTTCTACATCCAGTAGTTGTAACACTATTCTGTGTATGTACAGAGCTTTATAGGATGATAGTCAGACACGGTCAGTGCAATTGCTGTTTGAATATGATATGTATTATTACATTGCTTTACATCAGCTAGTTAATTGGAAACTCTGTTTAAATTCGACAAGTTTCAGACATTGTGAAACTTTTACTACAGAACGAGATTTAAAATACGTTTATTATAGCAAAAGTGTAAATATATAGTTTTGTGATTGTCAAATAAATGAAATGACTCTCATAAAAATACAACACAAGTATAGATTGTTGTTCATCTATCCGGCATGTCAATACACCTGCTTGTTGAATTGACCTTTATGAAAAAAATGATGATATTATTAGTGCAATTGTTGATTTGTTGATAAATTAATAGGATAAAACACGTATCAAATTTCAGAGACTGTTTATAGGACATTTTCGGAGTAGAATCCCCCTAGCCTTGGCTGACATGATGATCTTACCAAATATCATACAAAGTTGGACAATGACACGATCTACCACATGTTGGGTTCCCCCACCTACCTCGTCGATCAGAATCTTGTCCCTTCACAGGTGGCTTCAAACTCGGATCACTCGAGGCTGAAACAGAATATGGTGGTCAGAAACTATATATAGCATAGGAAAAGCATCATGAATACTGGCCTAAGATAACTTATTGCCATTCGACAAATATTTTGCCCCTTAAGATGTTCACTCATGAATGTGTTTGTAGCAAAGGTATAATATCAGGTAAGTCTAGTTCAGTGATTGGTAAATGACTATAAATGATTGTGTTGTTGTTTACTCAGCAATATTTCAGGTATGTGCCAGCGGTCAGTAAATAAACGAGGCTGGGCCAGACCATCGAGCGACTGACATCATGAGCATTGTTCCACGCAATCGGGATACGATGACATGCATCAACCAAGTCAGTGAGTCTGACCACCCGATCCCGTCAGTCGCCTCTCACAAGCATAGTCGTCTTTTATGGCAAGCATTGATTGCCAAAGACCTATTTTACAACGGGGCTATAAATGACATAATATAAATGACATAAAATACACTAACACAGCATAAATATTGACCTGCTCAAAAGCCGATATTCGGCAGCAAATGTCAGTAAAGATTCCCAAATCGGAATAAAAACAGTCCCGATCCATGTTAATATATCTATCACTAATTCGTCTAACAGTACGGCTTTGTAGGGGTAAGCTGTATTTCACTGACACCAGGACAACACACAGGAACAGTTTTAATTCTTTGTTTTATATTATTACACTTATCCTATAATTGTTAAATACAACGTTAGAAAAACACTGAATTTAACAAACTAAGATCTTAATAATCTCAATTTTGAATAAAATAACGCTTAATCCCCAATCTGTCTCAGTTTAGAATCCTGGATAAATCCCTCGTACAACACACACCGAGATTGTTGCTCATCTGCCCCGTGTGTCTTTATAAATCATAACATGAAACACGTCATGAATCCTGTTTTGTATCTTGGAATCTAAGTGTGTTTAGCTGTACACTGCTTTTGTGATTACTTGCTGAGATATAGATCTATTGCTTCTCTGTGTTAAAGGGACGGTCGGGTAGCCTAGTGTTTAAAGCATTCGCTCGTCACGCCGAAGACCCGGGTTCGATTCCCGACATGGGTAAAATGTGTGAAGCCCATTTCTGGCGTTCCTTGCCGTGATATTGCTGGAATATTGCTAAAAGCGGCGTAAAACCATAGTCACTCACTCACTCACTCTGTGTTAAATGTTGGAGTAACTGAAAATATTGTTATTTTCTTTCAGAACATAAACATACTACAGTTATAAATTGAAAGTCAAAATATACGGAGTTGGTATTATGAAGTCTGATTGAAACTTAAATGATCCGATTATGGTTCAAGTAACTTGATATGTCTTTCTTACAATCACAGTTTCCTGCAATAGTTTGTCGAACATAATCTGTGGTTGGGTTATTTTGTGTAAAAGTGAATTGGTTCAATGAAAACAGGGGTAAGGAATGAATTTGGAACGACATGGTAGACTCCTACCATGTTTGAAGATAAGATGTCTAAGTTACACATCAGCAGTTTGGGGCAATCTGATTTGGAATGTTCTAAAAATAATATACATCTGTATATGTAGAAATACCGTATTTCCTCCATTACACGCCGGGTCTCTAATAGAAGCCGGGTCTCTAATAGAAGCCGGGTCAATTGTTCAGTGCAAAAAATAGAAGCCGGGCCTCTTATAAGATTCGGACTACGGACTTGTTTGAGGTATATCTACGGATATCTACAAACTCAAAATATTTTCATTTCGTGACGATTCCGGCCATTTGTGGTCATAGTGAAATTGGGGTATTAATAGAAGCCGGGCCTCGAATAGACGCCGGGCCTCTAATAGACGCCGGGTCAAAGGCTTGTCCGAAATAAATAGAAGCCTGGGTGTCTAATAGAGGAAATACGGTATTCTTAAAGTGCTGACTATTGAAGCGTTAGTACAATATCTCTACCTTGAGATAATTTCTAGTGAAAATCAAGCATATGATAAAATCATTAATCAGATGTATAGTTGCCAGTGCAAACCGTTATAAATTTGGACCAGAACGGACAGGCGCCCACCAGTGTAGTAATAAATTTGTCGTGCATTTCAACGTCTGTCTTAATCAGAAGATAATGTTCATTCAGAGACTCTAACTTAATACTGCATTATTTATACTGAAATTGTTGCAATTAGATCTATTCTCGTCTTAAGGCAATACCTCTGGCATTTCTATGAAAACACTGCCATAATTTCAATCGAGAGGTTTCTATTTTCTAACGACACGATAGTCGTCCTGTTGACACGGGAGCATTATGTAATTAAAATAATTATTTTACGTTTGATGCGGCGTTTACTCAGGGCATAATTTTACATCGTTTGGTGTGTCGGGTTGCAGTGTTTATGGTATTTTCGGTAATTCCTTAAATTCAAACATAGACATACGTCAGTAAACAGATTAATATTTCAGTTATGACAATGTAATGATAAAGCAATGTGAAGAGCAACAGGTCTACTTGACTCGGAGCTTGTGCAACACAGTTGTAATTCTATGTCGGGCAAACTTTCCTATGTAGCACTGTCATAATTTACATGGACCGAGCGATGGCGGTAGTACAATCATCACAGATCAGCTTACTATCTGAGGCCGAAACTGCAGCCAACACAACAGTGCTTCATGTATTAGACGGTGTTTGGTTTGATAAAGGACAAGGGTACAAATATCTGACAAAAGAAGGTGACAAAGATTGATAAAACAGAACTGATAAAATAGAACAAGCCTATCGGTTGAAACGCTATTTAGAAATGGTTACGTCCAGACGTTTGTTTCTCCCCGCTGACAGGCTAAACAACTGTCTGGGTGTAAACACTCTGTGAAGCAAGCACCTGATTCCTATCAGTCTTACTATATGTACAATTTCTGTTTCATCTAATTTTCTTAAAGTAGAAATAGATAACTTACCCACCCATTACGTTATGGTAAGTGAGTGAGTGAGTGAGTGTGTGAGTGAGTGAGTGAGTGAGAGAATACAATCTGAGGCCGTATCGGTAATATATAAGCAACACAACGGCGAGGGAGAATGCTGTTTGGTATTGTGGATACAAATAAGTGGTTTTGAAGATTTGTTATAGAGGTGAAGTGTAACATCAACGCTGTACTTCATTGTGGTGGTTATGTTTTGATATAGTCTGATATGTTGACCTGAAACCATGTTCTTTTTGTGTTACATTGTTTTTGGTGTACATGGCGGGAGAGGCGTGGTCAGTACTGGCCAATGACAAATCACCTTCCACGTAACGAGGCGGAGTTTCATAAATGTGCAGTTATACAGATATATTTGCACACTTTTTGAATGAAAAATCGCCTAGGTGTGGGCCAAGAGACTGCATGGTAGTACAGTTGTCAGTTGACACCGTGTGTGTAGTTTATCAACATACATGGCTTCACCCACAGTAAGAGTTAATTAAGTGTTACACTAAGAAGTGTTGATTAAGTGTTACAATAAGAAGTGTTAATTAAATGTTACAATAAGAAGTGTTAATTAAGTGTTACAATAAGAAGTGTTAATTAAGTGTTAAAATAAGAAGTGTTGATTAAGTAACCCGTCAAGATCCGGGTTAGAATTGTCTTCACGAACCAATGCGTGCCGTAACTGGGATACGATGACATGCATCAACCAGGTCGGCGAGTTTGACCACCCGATCCCATAAGTCGCCTCGTACGTATACGCATGGGTTGCTAAAGACATATTTTAACCCGGATCTTCATGGGTATGTATGTAATACACCCAATAACCCCGGGGCTGTGAATTATGTTAACGTTTCATATAATCCTTATGATTTTTTTTTTAGGATTTAGAAAACTGCTAAAATTGGATTTGTATCTGCACTCGGCCGCTGACAATTAAGTGGATGGGGTGTATTCTGTTCTCTCTGCTCGCACCACCTTTTGTATTCAAAGTGATTCATGATGCTAGAGCTACCACATCAAATATTCGGCTACGTCTCTGAATGAATATTAAACTATGTTTCCACCAAACACTTGCATATTCATTATTGTTATAATATTGATTAAACATTATCTCCAAATGATTATTGTTTCTTCGGTTAAATATATTTTATATACCTGCTCTTGATGTTGTCATATTATGTAATTCAGAAAAGTGGATAAAAGCCAAACAAAGGAAGATTCTGGCAATCAATACATTCGTAAAGTGTTTGAGTGTTTTTTAAATATTTTTTCTTTTTACAGAATTAAGTCTTGAAATTCTTTGTTGAGGGGTCACATCACAAGACTGGAAGTTGAAGACAGAGTGATGATTAGCATGTCTGCCATTCTAACTTTGTTTCCTGCAGTACAAGCCTAAAGGGAAGCGGTCTCTGCCTACTTGTCATATGTGTCTTGTTAACAGTTATTTGGTGTTTTACGTTTTGAACATAGGCAGCAAAACACAAACTAACTGTTAACATGGCTCCTCCGACGACCTGGTTCGTTTTCAAAACTCTTTCGATACGTTATAGCCAAATGTTTACAGAAAACGTTTTTAAAACATTTTACGAACACTTTTTTAAACATACACATTCAGTGAATAAAACACGTTTTAAAACATTTTGGGACATTTCGCGAAATCCTTTTTAGGATGTTTTAATAACATTTTGAGACAGTTGGTATTCATCTGACTTTCCACGTAGTCGTATGACAAGAATGGGAAACAAACACAAGCATAATGACTGCCGACTGATTCTGATGACTCATTTATGAAGATGCGATCCCTGCGTCAACGAAACTCCTGCTCAGAACCCCCAACACACTGCTATCAGTGAACACGCTATATTGTGAATGGAGGTTGCCGGGAGTCCGACCTCAACACTATTGTACACATTTAGTATTTTCTTTGATGTGTATGCTGTAGTTTACAGTTACAATCGTAAAGTGCAGTTTGAATATCTCTCGGATATCTTTTCACCAAATAGATGTGACAGCTGCTTTGTAGCTAGGTTTATTGTTATTGAGAACCTTGCAATTCCATTGGTTAATGTTTATCACGAAACAATACATTTCAATTTAGACCCTGAGATCATGTGACTAACACTGACCTCGAATATTGACTCGTGACTTGATCAGTATTGACTTGTCACGTGATGAATATTGATTCGTCTGCTAGAAAAAAAGATGGCGTCTGGTACGAACATTTTACGGTTCGCAGCAAAGTTACTGTAACGAATCAGAGGACGGTATCTTTAAAGTAAATTTCAGTTAAAGAAAAAGAAGTATTACTCTTGACGAAGTAATATGCAACAACAAGGACCCGGTACAAATTTGCACCATGGCTGATTTGAGCTTGCTTTGATCAAACACACACACACACACACACACACACACACACACACACACACACACACACACACACACACACACACACACACACACACACACACACACACACAAACAAACAAAAAACAAAAAAACAAACCAAAGCCGACATACTTAACATAATGTTGAAAGTTAAAAGGAAAAAGTTTGGACGAACTTGTTGTTACAGCCTTTCAAAGTATATCACTTGGGGGTATGGTTACGTTTTGGGTTGTCATCTCACTGGTGATCCACTGATCATCAAGGGTGATATACCACTGGAAGCCATATATAAGTACCTCTCCAATGATGTATCAATAATTGGTATTGGGTGAATATGGACCAACCTAGGGCAAATCAAACGTCATATTTCCTGACAAAATCAAAATTATTAAATCAAGGTAACTAAGGAAAGAAGCACTTAAAAAAGCCAGGCGGGTCATTACTAAACTCCCCTTGGCCAGAAAAATTAGAAATTCTCCAAAAGAACATATAAGAGCAGCCAAAAGAAAACACTGGGAGACTTTCACTAGCACCTTGAAAATGGGCAAACAAAATATTAAAATTTTATGGAAAAAATTCAAGGCAATTAAAGGACACTCTAAAATTGTCACTGCCCCTAATATTCCGAACCTAAATACACATAAAGAAAAGGCTAGAGCACCTTTCGGTCTCATGAAGCTCCGCCAACTACACTAAACACATGAAAAGCACAACCAAGAATCACTTCATACACAGACCTCCTCATACCGACCTACTAGTCAAGGGTTGAACCTGGTTTTATTGGATAACGTTTTTTTCACTGCTGTTTCCTGTAGCCTTGGGGGTAACTGATTAAGAATCAGGAGGGTTCCCGTGATATCCCTGGGCAAATCCTGATAATAACCCCATTATATCCAACCCCCCAAAACCATGAAAAATTGGATATTTCCAATAATTACAAAGTAAATACACATAGCAAATGCATCCAGTTTGATGTCTCTGACATTTATTCACAGAATACGTTATGCATAATCACATATGGATCAACACAGTACGGATTAACCCTTTTCTCGCATTTCAAATTACGAAATAAGTGTGTACACGTTTACACCTCGTCATAAATATCGCACCCCACATTTTAAAGTAAAAGTAGAAAATATAATTTTCGGTTTTTTAAACTACAAGTACATATTTCATAAACTACACCATCTGTATACATACTATCACAAACACACCCTGTTTCGAGCTGCACGTGCATGCTTGTGTTGAGCATGCTTGTACCGGAGGTCAGTTTGCGAAACAAAAAAATGCAGTATGCACACAGCCTCTTTTGGCGTATGTTATGTTTGCAGACACAGCTAAAATTTCGTTTTAGGCATAAATTAAGCTTTAATTTGACCAACCAGTGAAATACAACAGAGTGTCCATCAGCACCATCAGACGACGCCTAAATACTGCACGACTGAGAGCAAGACGACCAATCAGACGTCCAATCCTCACAAATCGGCACTGCCATGTCTGTTTAGCCTGGTGCCAAGCACATGCTCGCTGGAACCTGAGGACATGGAGAAGGATCCACTGGTCCGATGAAAGCAGATTTTTGCTGCATCATACAGACGGGAGGGCTCGAGTTGGGAGGCAGAGAGGCACAGCATATGATCAGAGGAACATTCAAGCTGATTTTCCATTTGGGGGTGGATCCGTCATGGTGTGGGGGTGTTGTTCCTACGATTGTAAACTTGACCTCATCACAGTTCCCGGAACACTGAATGGACAGAGGTACGAGAACTTGATCATGGATGGTGGTGTTGTGCCTCATTTCGATAACCATGCTCTCGCCACCCATCCAGTCTTCATGGACGATAATGCCAGACCACATCGTGCTCGAGCTGTTGTTCAGCATCTCCAACACAACGACATGATGAGTTGCAGCAGATCCCCCAACAGAGATTCAGACGTTTGGTGATCAGCATGAGACAGCGTGTAGAACATGTTATCCAAGTGCGAGGCGGTTACACCAGGTACTGAGTTAGCCAGTCATTGTGGACCTTACTAGTGTGTTCGACATTAGTGACATGTGAACTGTGTTGTGTGTCTGTTGTAACGACTCCGACAGCCATACTTATTTCACCTTATTTCACGGTGATATTAGTGAACGTTAGTTTGCTACATTTAAACCCTCAATTAGTGCTCAAATTCGATCTTGTGTTGTTAATTTTCCGACTGAACGCTCACATGAGGCCATATAAACATTTTAATGTGCTTTTCTAAGCACCATTTTTATGAGGTTGAAGATCCAGTTTTACTTATAGAAAAGGGAGTGGTGTGATATTTATGATGAGGTGCATATTTCAACAATATTTTTTGCATTATTTTGCACGCGAGATGTAAAGAGAGAAAAATGCAAACTTAATTTTGAAGAAGTTTTAACACTCCCTTACCAACAAACAGAAAAGTTCCTGTGTATAACATCATTCACGTCTCTCTCTCTGTGTACATGACCTAATTCACAACATTATGACCCAAACTGCCAAGTAGAGCAAGCGAAGTCCTCAAAGCTCGTTTGGGAGAATAATATAAAACAAACTCTTGTATGCATGATGGCTAGTTCAGGCTACTGTGGTCCTGAGCATCCTACCCGGAAACATGCATAAACATGGTACAAGGTAATCCCTTATCCTTACAACTTCATCTTTTCGAATTTCAAGGGGGTTCACATTTGCAGCCACATCTGATCATTTCCAAAATGTAGTCTGGGGCAGGCTTTGTGTTGTTTAGTAAAGTGGTTGGGCACAGTGATTTGTTGTTTGTATCTTTCTTCGAACCAAAATCTTCTGAGTTCAGTAACTCAGGGTTAACATGGATAGCAACATTGTATTGTATTGTTGTTTACTTAGCAGAATTCTCCCCAGAAAAATAGAAGGCCTGCCAAACCTAATACGTTAACAAGTGTAGTATCATTTCTATCTAAACTAGACCTGCAAGCTAACAGTGAATGTCAAGAATGACCTTTTTTCACTTGAAGGGAGATCAATTCCAGTGTATTTCCTTGGATATGCTGCTATGGATTCCTTCACCTACAGGATTCTTTAGAGTTGTGGCACTAACCTTAGTGTATAATTTGGGATTTTAAGCGTACAGGAAGGGCTTTTTGTGAATTAAAGCCTATTGGCCTTGCTAAGGTATATAAATCTTACATCACACCGAAGCCTGAGCAAAGCATTAGTGGCTCCCGTATGACGTTTCAGTGTCTTATTTCTCAGAAAAAGAAGTAACATGTATAAACTAAACCCACTATTATAAAGGATTTCTACAGCTGGGGTAGGTGAACAATTACAACGGACGTTCTATTCTATTGCTGGTTGAGGGGATATTTTTTCAGGACCACCCTGTATAATGCAGAAAGTTTGATAATCTGCAAAACGATGGCAGCACACA